>NC_082674.1:77783766-78417338 GCF_025265405.1 Mesoplodon densirostris | reverse complement strand
CCCGTGAGCCACAACTACTGAAGCCCACATGCTTTAGGGCCTGTGTGCCACAACTACAGAGCCCGCGAGCCACAACTACTGAAGCCCACACACCTAGAGCACATGCTCCACAACAAGAGAAGCCACTGCAATGAGAAGCCCGCACATCGCAATGAAGAGTAGCCCCTACTCGCTGCAACTAGAGAAAACCCGCACGCAGCAACAAACACCCAATGCAGCCAAAAATAAATAAAAATAAATAAATTTATTTTTTAAAAAAAGATAGTGAGGAATGAGTTCAGTGTGGGCTCTATGTAACCAAACATAACATTTCAAGAGCACAGAGCTGCCATGAGGCAGAACATGGCCAAGTTCAGGGTAGTCATGAAATATGGAATGGACAGCCAGGGCTAGAAGCCTAGTAGTCATTCAGTACAACTTCCTCCCTTTATAGATAAGGAAGGCCCGGAGAATGTGTGGGAATTGCCAAAGGTCACGCAACTGGTTAGGGTCAGGGTCAGAGTCAGATCCAACTCTCTTGCCTCTCCCACCACACTGTCTGCCACCCCTGCCACTCCACACCCTGCCTGGGCCACAGTTGCTCTAATCAGGGGCCCATCCTCTCCAGCAGCCAGGAGTTCATAACAAAGGGAGGGAGGAGAGAATCATGCACTGGGCATGGGACCTTTGCAATTAACCATTTGCATGCATAAGTCAGTCTCACATCATATTAAATGCTCATATTTAGTTTATAAAAAATACTTTGAAAAATTGTAAAGTACCATACAAACGTTAGAGCTTTAATATAATTATTATGTGCTTTGATTCTGGGCTGTTACTTCAACTTTATAATTGGCTATTTTGTTTTCACAGTTAATTGATCTTTATATCTGGAATTGAAACTTGGCCAAAATGACCTTAGTGGAAAATTCATCTCCCAGAGGGTAAAGAAGAATGCTAATCTAGACACACTTCTGTCCAAGAAGATATTGATTATGTGAAAGAGGAATTTTGAGAAAAAAATGCGTGTGACTTTGGAGTTTGTGATAAAGGAAGGACAGTCATCCATAGTAGCAGTCAGAATAGGTTAGGCTGTACCAGAGTAAAAAATAAGCCCTGAAATCTCAGTAACTTAACACTAATGCAGGTTGTTCTAGTCTCATACATTTACAGCCACACCTCATGCATTTGTAACCACACCCTCAGGAACACACGACTTCTGAAGTTGCTGCATCAGGGGAAGTTGGCAATGACAGAGGCACGTACTGACCCTCGATTGCATCAGCCTACAGGGGTAACATATCACATCTGACTTCCTGTTCACAGTGCATTGGCCAGACAAACCATGTGTCCCTAATCTAACTGCAAGGGAGATCAGGAAATGAAGACAGACATTTATCAAGCAATCCCACAAATGAGTAGATGGATATTTGATTAGCATGGTCTACCAAATATATGTTCTTTAGATTTTAGGAAAGCAAATATTGAAATGCTTGGAGTATCTCATCTGTATCAAAACAAATGTATACATGCCTTGAAAAAAAAAAACTGAAAGGAAATACACCAAAATAATAATAGTGAATACTTTTTTTGAATAGTTATTCAATTGTTTGGGGGTTTTAGTTTCTTCTTCTCTCTTTTTTCTTCTTTGTATTTTTTGTATTTCCCTAGCAATATTTAATCAACATGTTTTAGAACCCAAAAAAGTAATACAAGTTTTTTTTTAATTGAGAAACAAGTTCAGGCCAGAGATAACTATGACTCCCATAAGGAAAATGACTCAAAAGAAAAGGAAATCTTTTAAGAATGCACTTCTAATTAGACAGTCTCAATTGGCCAGCAAGAAGAAAATGAGAGAGAGGTATAGACATGACTGTGCCACACAGGAAGCTTTCTGATGAACTATGATTTTTTTTAAGATTTTAAAAATTTATTTATTCAGTTCATAAAAAACCCCACCCTCCAAGTCTTCATCCATGGCATTTTCAGGGCCACACCCTATTCTGTAGCTTCCTTTACTGTCCAAATTGTATCACGTTTCTTGCTGGAGTCCAGGCAATCGCAAATAAACAGACTCACATCTGGGGAATCAACAGACCAACAGTGGCAAAACACAATACCATGAAACAGAAAAATAAAATGTTTGTTACAGGACTGCATCTCACGAGTGTGGCTCACTGGTGGCGGCAGCTATGTTAGCGTTTCTTTCTGCCTCAAGTTCAGAAACAAGCTGGCCTCTCTCAGAGTGACTGAATTTTCCTGCTGTGGAATTGTAGAAGTCCTGCAGTCTCCCAGGTTTGTTCTCAAGGTCTTCATATTCAGATGCCTGAAGAGTCCTTTCACATTGGTCCAGCTGCTTCACAAATTTAGCTTTTGCACTAGATTGGGTCTCATATTCTTCCCAAAGTTCATAGAGCTCTTTTCTGAGATCCTCTGGGATTAGCTGGGTTAGCTACTTCATAGCTTCTTCTTCTCGCCTATGTTTTTCTTCTTTGGGGATGTTATCTGCTGGTGCTATGTCCCCAACGACGCATTCTGCCATATCATGAACCAGGGCTAGGCGTACACATCGGTCTTTGTTAAGATGTTCATCTTTGGTCACCAGAGCCATAATTGCCATCCTATACATGTGATCTGATACACTCTCTGGCTTCTGGACATTTCTGTATGCCCAGCCAGTATATGGGACTCTCCTGAGCCGCCCCACCAGCCGCAGGAACGGCAGCAGTTTCTGGGCCCCACGGCCCGAGATGGGCGCAGCCATGCGGCTACCGATCCCGATCGTGAACTATGATTTTTCAAGTGTGTCTGTGAAAGAGAGAAAAAAGGACACAGGGCCAATGGAGAAGGCAAAGGGGGGGCACAGCTCTATTTACCACCATCTCAAGAGAAGAAAGAAAGAGAATTTAGAAACAATAAAAGCACATACATCAGGGAACAAACAAGCTTAGGGGAAGAAAGGGGATCACAGCTAAATGGGGATTTGCTGGCTGACCATGAAACTGTCACTTCTTCATCCTGTCAACTTGAATTTCTCCATCTGCTCCAAGCCACAGCCATCCCTATGCTCTCCGAGTTCCCAGAGCACTTGCCCAAAGTTCACCCAAAATTAAATGGGTAGAGACCTTAGTGGGGTCGACACAAGGTGCTGCCCGGCTGGCTCTTGCCTCCCTTCCCACCCTCATCTCACCACCTTCTTAACCCCCCTCAACTCTGGGCTCCAGCCTCAATGCCCTACTTTCATTTCATCATTTGATCCCCATGACTTTTTCTCTGCCTGGAATGTTCCCTCTTCCCTTCCCATTGAACTACCCACTCCCGATCTCAGACTAGCTCCTCTGTTCAATGCCCTCACAACACTTTTATCTCAGTTTGTACATATCTACTCATATAGGGGATTATTGATGAATGAACACTTTTGTTGTCAGCTTCCAGGACAGCAGAAACCATAGCTGGTTTTGCTCACTGAATGGGGTTTCATTTTTTTAACTCCTTTTTTACTTACTAATGAGGAGCCATAGAGAGATTATATCTTCACCTTACCTTTCTTTACTACAGAGCCAGTATCACTAGATAGCGGGATATTTTGAACTAGAAATCAAGAAACAGCGAGTTTTCATTTTTCGTTCCCACTCTCATCATGAACTCTCCATGTGACCTTGGGACATTGACACTCTCCCTCTCTGAGCCTACTTCCTCTTTTATGAAGTGTTTAATCTAGATAGTGTCTGAGGTCCATCCTTCTCCAACATATCATTCTAGGTCCTTCGATAGACTAACAAGACAAAGCAGAAGAAATTAGAAATTAACAAGAGCAAAAGAAAGGAAGAGGTCACACACTAAGAAAAAGAGAATCCCTCGTGGTTGACTGAGCCTCGGCTCTGGAATCTGAATTCCATTTCGGCAACTTGGTAACCTTGTGATCTTAGACAATTGCTCCATCTCTCTAGACCTAGACTTCCTCTTCTATAAATGTGATAAGAATACCGACCTCACAGATGTGATTATAGTATTAAAGGAGATAATGTTTTATAACACCTGGAACCTCAAAGACTAGGTTACCTGTTAGATCCTTTCCTCTTTCCCACTAACTTTCATGGAATTTAAAAGCAGATTATAACTAAATAGGGCATGAGTTGAGACAAAAAATCTCTGCATGTGATGGTTTACGCACACTTTATCTCTGAAGACGCTTTCCACCATCTAAAAAGAAATCATTGCGTTCCCTGAAAATTCATGCAGAGCTGTGTTTCTCTCTTCAATCAAGCACTCTGTCACCCCGTCACATCCAACTACATGCAGTGATTTTAAAGTTGGTTCCCAAGATGTTTACAGATGATTCCTGTCTTCGTGATACAATGACAAGAGCATCACCAAAGTCCCCATTCAGACTCCACCACGATCATGTACTCGATTACGCTGATCGCCTTCACCCCTTTCCTGTATTTCCAAAGAAAAAAGTGAGATTTCATAGAAGAAGAGAGGAAAGCTATTTCAAACCTTTTTTTAAATTTTTTATTTATTTATTTTTTTTACAAAGAACCTTAGAATCACTGAATGATAGGCTGTTTGAGGTAGAAAAGACCTTTAAGGACAATCAGTTTCAGCCCTGTCACTTGGCGTTGGTGGTGATAAGAGACTGGCACATCTATATGCAGTGGAAAGAGAAGCTTGGACTTGGAATCAGAAACCTGAGTTCAGGTGCTGACTCTGCCAGTTTTGTGACCGTAGGTTGGTCACTTAACCTCTTCAAGGGTCCTCAGTTGTGAAAGGGCGTGGTAATCACTGTCTCTCGTAGGTAAAGGGAGGAGCCAGTGAGACAGCGTGGGTGAGAGTTCTTGGTGAACTATGTAAAGCAGTTTTCAAATGAAAAGCGCCACCGTGACTGTTAGACCCACAGCCTCCAAGCTCATAAAGCGTATCCAGTCACCTGCCAAAATACTACATCCTCTCATCCTGCATACCTATATAATTTTTTTTTTCGGTACGCGGGCCTCTCACTGTTGTGGCCTCTCCCGTTGCGGAGCACAGGCTCCGGACGCACAGGCTCAGCGGCCATGGCTCACAGGCCCAGCCGCTCCGCGGCGTGTGGAATCTTCCCAGACTGGGGCTTGAACCTGTGTCCCCTACATTGGCTGGAGGATTCTTAACCCCTGCACCACCAGGGAAGCCCCAATACCTGTATAATTTTGTGAATCATGAAAGAAAAATACTGATGCCCAGCAAAACCCCTGGCACAGAATAAGGGCTCAATAACTTTTTTCTGAATGATTTAGATAAAAAGGACTAAAGAAGGATTTTTGAGGCCTCCCCAGAGTCAAGAAGTGGATACAGGAAACCACCCAAATTCCCAGTCGCAGGACAACCCACAAACACCCTTGGGGCTCCAGTATGTTCTTCTTTCTGTTCCCTAGAAAGAGGTGGTCTGGTGCTGAGAATTACTTGCAAGTCAAGCTTTGTTCACACTCACAGAAAAGCATGTTCCCCAAAACAAAGCAAGGACTTCTCACTCTCTAAACCTCACCCACATTTTTGTTCTTCCTTTAAAAACCAGTTTCCAAAAAGGTCATGTCCAGGAAAAAGTTAAGTGAGACTCAACCTGAGTTGATTGGCTAGAAAATCAGTTCAGACCCTCCTTGAGAAATTCAGCAACCACATTTGAGTAATTTTCTATGACAGAGATGTGACATCGGCCAGGATGGGTGTTGCCACTGATGGTGGAACCAAGGGTATTTTCCTGGATTACCAAAGAGGTGGTATGTATTCCTCCCAGAAACTGAACCCACCCTGGGTTTCAGTGGAGGCCTTCACCTGAAAATGTCCTCCCTGTTGAAGTTTCAAGTCATTATTTTCATAAGAACTATATTTTCTTCAGTGAACTAAGGCATTACAATGATGACTATACAGGGTCCCAAGTGACAGAAGCCATCATTAGCGCTGTTATTATTTTTGTTTAATTGCATCTCCATAGCAGCCCACATTCACTATGTGCTTTGCAACTGTTTCTTAGTAATAGTCCTCACAAGATCCGTAGGAGGCAGAGGGGATAACGAGTGTTAATATTTCTGTGTCGCCTGAAAGAGAAGCACAGACGTAGAGAATCAGCTGCCAACACCCTTCACGAAAGGATCCATCCTGAGACACCCAAGCTCGTCCCAATCTGGTCCTACATTTACATTGCCTGCATCCAGGATGACAATTATTCCTGTGGCTCTTATTTATAACTATTATAACACCAGGTCTGTGAGGAGGAGGAACTGAACTGGACAATAGAATCTGAACCAGAGATTTTGCACCTAGGAGAGACCTTAATGATCACCTAACCAACCTCATGAGTTACATTAAACAAGGCCCACACAGCATACTTTACTCAACTCATACCAAACCACTTTACTCCTAGCCCTTCTGAGTTTTTTGCTTTTTAATATCATGTTGCATTGTGGTGTCTTGCCTTCCTCTCTTTACTTTTTATATTCCTCCTCTACCCTCTTTTCCCATCCATTTCCTTTATTTAAAATTATATGGCTGGGCTCCCCTGGTGGCGCAGTGGTTGAGAGTCCGCCTGCCGATGCAGGGGATGTGGGTTCGTGCCCCGATCCGGGAGGATCCCTGGGCCCGTGAGCCATGGCCGCTGAGCCTGCACGTCTGGAGCCTGTGTTCTGCAACGGGAGAGGCCACAATGGTGAGAGGACCGCATACCGCAAAAAAAAAAAAAAAAAATTATATGGCTTAAACTCCAACCAGGAAACCTGTAACATTTATCTGCTAAGAGTCTGCCACCTGAACTGGGCCAGCCTCAGGATACTGAAAAAGTCTTTGATGATAACAGCCAGGCAACACTGAATCAGGGTCGTGTATAAGAGTCCCTGAGTCCCTTCCTTTCTCAATCTCCATTCTTTTTTTATTTTTGACCGTGCCACGCAGCATGCATGATCTTAGTTCCCCGACCAGGGATGGAATCCAGGCCCCTGCAGTGGAAGCATGGAGTCTTAACCAATGGACCACCAGGGAAGTCCCCCAATCTCCATTCTTTTTTTTTTTTTTTTTTTTTTTTTTTTTTTTTTTTTGCGGTACGCGGGCCTCTCACTGTTGTGGCCTCTCCTGTTGCGGAGCACAGGCTCCAGACGTGCAGGCTCAGCGGCCATGGCTCACGGGCCCAGCCGCTCCGCGGCATGCGGGATCTTCCCGGACCGGGGCACGAACCCATGTCCCCTGCATCGGCAGGCAGACTCTCAACCACTGCGCCACCAGGGAAGCCCTCCATTCTTTTTTTTTTTTTTTTTTTTTTTCAGTACACGGGCCTCTCACTGTTGTGGCCTCTCCTGTTGCAGAGCACAGGCTCCGGACATGCAGGCCCAGAGGCCACGGCTCACAGGCCTAGCCGCTCCGTGGCATGTGGGATCTTCCTGGACCGGGGCACGAACCCGTGTCCCCTGCATCGGCAGGCAGACTCTCAACCACTGCGCCACCAGGGAAGCCCCCAATCTCCATTCTTGAATCCAGCCACTGGCTTCCAGCCTTGTCCATACCTCCCTGAGTCTGCAGCTATCCTCACACACCTTGGGGTTATCCTAGAGAAGACCATTCTTCTCTTTGGGCTCTGGTAGAAGCCAAACATGGCCAGGAAGAGAGTTTTCTCCTAAAACTCTGTCACTTCTGTCTGAAATGGATTGAGAGCATTCAGAGGAGTAAAAGGATTGGTTTCTGTGGTTGACTATCATTTTTCTCTCCTCTACCTTTGCCCTAAGGGGAGGTTGTCACCCCATACCAGAGTGATGTATGCCTACTCAAGCAGACCTCCCTCTTCAGAAAAGATGGATCGTCTTCCCTCAAGAGCCACCCCTTAGCTGCCGGGGGGCTGCCAAGTATTCCATCAATTCATACTCGGCCCTGGGGTGCAATAAACAAATTAAGCCAAAACACAAACGACAACTCCTAAGCGCCCCTCCAACGCTAACCATCTACAATTCTGCTTTTAGGAGTTCTCCCTCCATCCCCCACCAAATATTTTTAGAAACTTAAGTTTCCTGTTCTTCTTCCCTTTTTCTAAGACTACATGTTTATAATTGTTTAGAGCAAAGCAATACATAAATGAACGAAGTCAGAAACTCCTGGAATCTCTGCAAACGCTATGATCAAGTATATTATTTGTCATTATTTTGGCCAGTATAAGGTTGAATGAACTTAAAAAAAATACAAAGCAGAATTTTTCCCTGTGAATTCCCAGTGGTGCAATCATGACCACACCCACTCCAGAGCAGACAAAAGGCGAAGAAAGCTGACTGGGGCTATAGTCTCCACACGGAAAGAGAGCCAGTCATTTCACCGCCGCTCGCTCGAGTCAGCAAAGGTATTGTCCTTATCACATCTTTGGCTCTTAAAATATTTTTTTTGTTTTTCTCCTTGGCTGTGATCTCTCAAACTGCCTTCTCTGAAGCTAAAGCCTCTTCCTTCCTTTCCCGTCCCTCTCTGGTTTGGTGTGTGAGTTAGAATCACAGTCAGATTTCAGAAAATGATTCTCTCTACTGGTGGGAAATTGAGGGTCAGAGGAACTGGTTACATATGAGGGCATTGGAGGGTGCAGCCAAGGCTTTCCTTGGAGGGAATCTCTACAACCAAAAACTATTAGGAAAAAACTGGGAATTTCTAACTCTGTCTTTCTCTTGCATCTGTGTAAGGTAAATGTCTCATCCTTGTTGGGGTTTTTTGTTTCTTGTTTTTTACTTATTCAAACTTTCATTGAATGCCTACCATATACAGTGCATTGGGTTGGACACATAAGGGTTACCAGGATTCTAAAAGTAGTTTACTGTGTAGCAGAGGAGGCAAATACATATGCAAATAATTCAAGGGAGTGAAAAGAAGAATGCTGGGTGTGAGCTAAGTCATTCATTAAATGTCTCAAGAAACACAAAGGGGAGGTGGTTCTCCTTGCTAGCATCTGGTTCAGAGGCAGGACTGACAGGTACTGGTGTTCTCTGTTGCAGAAGTGAAGATGACCAAAGTCCCTGACATCTTTGAAGACCTGAAGGACTGTTACAGGTAAGAAAGAGGTTCTGTCTCTTGTGATTTAATGAGGGGATCAAGGTACATTAGAATCCAGCTGGGATCACCGTAACCAGCATGGGCCACACCCGCAGAGGCTGTAAAGATGAGTCCTACCTCTGAAGTCAGGGCAGGTTCAGTGAAGACCCAGGGAAACAGCATCCAGAATGTAAACTGAGGTGGAATTGACAGGGAGGCAGCGATTTTAGAAAGATCACTTTTAAGGGCTGCTGAGTCCTAGTGGTTTTCAACATCTACTTAGACACAGCTTCAGTTTGGTTCACATGCCCTGATACAGTAAGGAGTTTTAATGGATTGTCAGAAAGAGAAACCTTTCTCAGGAAAACTTCTTGATCTCAATCTGGAATAGGAAATGGCTTCACAGCAATTTGAGCATGTGAAACACACACAGTCAATCTCATTCAGACATAGGAGAAAGATAATGAATAAAAAGTTAAAATTGTAGAACACTTTAAACTAACATGGTATTCCCATTACCTATTAAGATACACTAACCACAAACTAGACTATGGAAATGTTGCCTGGATATTTCACAAAGTATAAATTATTAAATCTCTTTCAGTAAATACATGAAAGCAAAGTGTAACATATAACCTATTTGGTTCAAATTTAAATGAGGTGCTTCAAAAGTATTTCTTCTCTCTTGAGGAGCTTAAAATTTTTCCCCGAAATTCAATTACAACTCTTCAATTGGTTAGCCAAACCTCGTTTTTATAGATAGAGCACAGGTAGAGTTCAAGGCCTGGCCCGATGATTACTAATTCCAAATTATCAAGTACAAATTACTGTATGGGTGTGTATGCACAGAGGTCCTTAATTTTCAAAGATGACTGTAATGGCCGTGTGTGTGTGTGTTACCCAAAGCTAATATAGTTATTAAAATATGTTGCCCAGGGCTTCCCTGGTGGCGCAGTGGTTGAGACTCCGCCTGCCGATGCAGCGGACGCAGGTTCATGCCCCGATCCAGGAGGATCCCACGTGTCATGGAGCAGCCAGGCCCGTGAGCCATGGCCACTGAGCCTGCACGTCCGGAGCCTGTGCTCCGCAACGGGAGAGGCCACAACAGTGAGAGGCCCGTGTACCGCAAAAAAAAAAAAAAAAAAAAAAAAAATGTTGCCCAGTGACTGTAGTGATATAACAAACAGAATTAAATTCTCATCCTCTTGTTTAACAGTGAAAATGAAGAATACAGTTCCGAAATTGACCATCTGTCTCTGAATCAGGTAAGCATATGACTGTAATTCTTATGAGATAGCTGTGTTTACGCAGTATTTTCTCTACTAGTATAACAATGGCTTGAATCTTAGATGCTTTTGTTTTACCTTCACTAGAAGTCCAGAGACATGCATTTCTTCATTATAAGTGAGACCAACTGCTTCTTTGCACTAACAGTTGATGGCATCGTTCATGGTCACCAGATTTTTCCAGAACAGAGCAGAGCTAACCTGAAACTCCAAGAATGGAGTCTCCTGGGTCAGCCTTCAATCAGAATGTTGGTTATGCCATACTGGGACAGCCCCTTTGGGCCACTTCACCAGGGGTCTGTCTCCTTAAGTGACGTGTTGTTGACACCTTCTCTAACACCAGAGATTAGAGATAGCCCTCTAAGTGTAATAGCCCATGAAGCTGAGGTGGAGGAAGCAGACCAGTTGAAAGTAAAAAATCTGCAGCCATTCACATGCTGTGTTATTTGGCTAGGGAGCCACAAATAGGTACTGCTTTGTGTGTCTTCAGTACTGGTTCTAAAAGCTATACCTAGAGGAGTATTTCTAAAATATTTAAGCATTGTCCCCTGAGGGGGACCTGACTGGAAGGGTACCACTTACTAAGATCACTTGTAGACCTGTTTCATTACAACATGTCATTTTTTTTTACTGAAGTATAGTTGATTTACAATATTGTGTTAGTTTCAGGAGGAGAGCATAGTGATACATTTTTTTTTCTGATATAGGTTATTACAAGATACTGAATATAATTTCCTGTGCTATACAGTAAATCCTTGTTGTTTATCTATTTTATGTATAGTAGTGTGTATCTCTTAATCCCATACCCCTAATTTGTCCCTCCCCCTTCACGTCTCCACTTTGGTAACCATAAGTTTGTTTTCTACGTCCAGGAGTCTATTTCTGTTTTGTATATAGGTTCATTTGTATTATTTTTTAGATTCCACATATAAGTGATATCATATAGTATTTGTCTTTCTCTGACTTACTTCACTAAGTATAACAAGATCTCATTTTTGAGTCTGTGGTTGGATGACAAAGACCTTCCCAGAGATCACATCTTTTCAGGGAAATCCTCAAAGGAGGGATGGGAGGAAGTGGGTAAAGAGGAAGGAGGCAGAGGAAAAGGAAAGGGGGAAAGGAGGAAGGAGGGAAAGCCTGATGAAACATGGGTTACCCAAGACCAAAATGGACATCCTTCTCTCTAAGTCTGTTGAATAAAACTCCTATTATAAAGAAGTCTCATTCTATGGCCATGGTCAGCCTCTCAGTTTTCATTTTCCTTCGTCACAGAAGTCCTTCTATGATGCAAGCTATGAACCACTTCATGAGGACTGCATGGATCAATTTATGTCTCTGAATACCCCTGAAACCTCTAAGACATCCAAGCGTACCTTCGAGGAAAGTGTGGCGATGGTGGCAGCCAACAGGAAGATTCTGAAGAGGAGATGGTTGAGTTTAAATCAGTTCATCACGGATCATGACCTGGAAGACATTGCCAATGATACAGAAGAAGGTAAGGGGTCAAGTGCAATAATATCTTTGTTTTCTATGTTTAAGCAAATGGGGACAGCAGAGTACAGGGGGAAAAAAAACCTTGAGTAACAAGAGGGCAACCAACCATTCGTCTGGTAACTATAAGAAAGGAAAATTAATTTTTAGCCTTCTCCAGTGGGAAGAGGTCAGCAGTGGCTTGAGTTTAGCGTATCTGCTCACAGGCTCACTTCGTGGCCATATTCTTAAGGTCATGTGACTTTGAGCCTTTCGACAGAAAGCAGTTATATACTGTTAGTGGGTGACTTCCGCTGTGGAAGTTATGCTCCTCCACATACTAATTATGTCTCCTTGGGCAAGTTACTTAACCTTTCTGTACTTCAATTTCCTCTACTGTAAAATGGAGGTAATCCCCTAACTGTTGTGAAGATTAAATGAGTCAATACTTGCAAGCTTCTGGACTAAAATAATGCCTGGCACATAGAAAATACCTAAAAAATGTTAGCTATTATTGTTATTATTAGCATTAGTATTATTACTACTACTATTTTGTTAATACTACCAACACTACTAACTTACTAATGGCTGCATTATCTCTAACCTTCACAACAATCCTACATTCTTGTTTTATATATGAGGAAATTAAGCTCAGTGAGATAGTGACCTGCCCAAAATCTCACAGTGTGTAAGTAGTAAAGTGTCAAACCAAATCAGTTCTATCTGACTATAGAAGTCATGATTTTTCTCCCATGCCTTCACTATACAAGCCTCCACATGAAATATAAACCTAATATTTTTAAAGTAACAGCTAAACATTGACACATGTTCACCTAGAAAATTGGAAAATACAAGAACGAAAATTAAAACCGTGCATACTACCCCTCAGAGTTTACCACTGCCAGCACTATGTTACTTTCCTTAAAGTCTTTTCTATGTGCATGCACACACAGGAATATACATGTTAAATATTATTAGGTCAATTGTATTACATACAATTTAATATCCAACTTTTTTCATTTGTCAATAAATAAAAGACATTTTAGAACTCCAGTTTTTTACCATTATAAGTAATGTGACAATGAAGAGCCATATCAATAAATCTTCATTTCTATCATTTATTTCCTTAGAATAAAAAATTCCCAGAAGTATAGAATTATTCAGAGCCATGAGGATTTGTGAAGCTATTGACATATACCCCTGTTCAGAATGGTGGTAGATAGAAAAAACAAAATAAAAAAAAAATTTTTCAAAAAATAAAAAGAAAGGTGGCAAACTATGGAGAACAGTATGGAGGTTCCTTAAAGAACTACAAATAGAACAACCATAGGACCCAGCAATCCCACTACTGGGCATATACCCTGAGAAACCCGTAATGCAAAACCAGTCATGTACCACAATGTTCATCGCAGCACTATTTACAATAGCCAGGACATGGAAGCAACCTAAGTGTCCATCAACAGATGAACGGATAAAGAAGATGTGGCACATATATACAATGGAATATTACTCAGCCATAAAAAGAAACGAAACTGAGTTATTTGTAATGAGGTGGATGGACCTAGAGTCTGTCATACAGAGTGAAGTCAGAAAGAGAAAAACAAATACCATATGCTAACACATATATGTGGAATCTAAAAAAAAAAAAAGAAGGTTCTGAAGAACCTAGGGGCAAGACAGGAATAAAGACACAGATGTAGGGAATGGACTTGAGGACACAGAGAGGGGGAAGGGTAAGATGGGACGAAGTGAGAGAGAGGCATGGACATATATACACTACCAAATGTGAAATAGATAGCTAGTGGGAAGCAGCCGCATAACACAGGGAGATCAGCTCGGTGCTTTGTGACCACCTAGAGGGGTGGGATAGAGAGGGTGGGAGAGAGATGCAAGAGGGAGGAGATATGGGGATATATGTATATGTATAGCTGATTCACTTTGTTATAAAGCAGAAACTAACACAACATTGTAAAGCAATTATACTCCAATAAAGATTAAAAAAAAAAAAAAAAAAAAAGGTGACAGACATTTAGACCTGCACCTCAGTGACATATAAAATTCCTAGTGGATTCATTTTTTTCTCAGAGTGCATTCATTTGAAAATATAGGTGGAGAATACAAGGAGTCTTCCTGGTTACTTACAAACCTCCAAACAACCAAAAAAGTTGTACAAGTAGGGGCTTCCCAGGTGGCGCAGTAGTTGAGAGTTCGCCTGCCGATACAGGGGACGCAGGTTCGTGCCCCGGTCTGGGAAGATCCCACATGCCGCGGAGTGGCTGGGCCCGTGAGCCGCAGCTGCTGAGCCTGCGCGGCCAGAGCCTGTGCTCCGCAACGGGAGAAGCCACAACAGTGAGAGGCCTGCGTACCGAAAAAAAAAAAAAAGTTGTACAAGTAATCTTTAAAAAAAAAAAACAAACTATTGCCTGAAGAATCTAAGTTTAAAAAGAAACAAATAAGTAACCACAGGGATAATCCTAGAACCAATTCTGCTGACAGGGTGATTTCACTTCTCTCTCAGTTTCCTCACCTAGACTGGGATATTCTTCATGTCCCTTCAATAGCTTGTATTAGAGCATGTATATCATCTATGTTTGTACTTGGACATTAATCTGAGCTCGTGATAACGGTTTTAGAAATCATCAAGCCCAGATCAGCACATTACAGCTTCCAGAGCAACATGAAATACAACTTTACGAGGCTCATCTACAACCAATGCACGCTGAATGACGCCCTCAAACAAAGTATAGTTCTAGATCTGTCGGGTCGACACCTCATAGCTGTGGCATTAAATAATCAGGATCAGGCAGGTAAATGGACAATTCTGTCATCTTCCCCCACCCTTTTTATTTCTGTATTTCTTTTAAGCTTTCTGCTTTTAAAGAATAAACCTCTCTAGATTCCTGGCTTTGCACGATTTATCTAGAATAGGATGAAGCACATCACCCCTTGTAAAAATTCTGGGCAAGGACAGGAACTTCAGCCGAATCTGGCAGCTTTAACAAGAGAGAAGTGTCTTAGCTATGAAAGCTCTAAGTGCAGTTTAAAGCTTTCTTAGCTACTGTCTCCTTTGGTTCTCTGAGATAATTTTATCCTTGATTTTAAAAGTAAATAAACGGAGCTTCAGAAATATTCAGTGACTTATGCAAATTTACTCAGAAGCCAATGAGGAGCCTGCTGATCAAACTTCCAAATAACACCAAACTAGGAAGAATCATTCTCTTTTTATATATTTATTTATTTATTTATTTCCACTGTGTTGGGACTTCATTGCTGCACATGGGCTTTCTCTAGCTGCGATGAGCGAGGGGCTACCTTTCCTTGTGGTGCTCGGGCTTCTCATTGTTATGGCTTCTCTTATTGCGGAGCACGGGCTCTAGGCACGAGGGCTTCAGTAGTTGCAGCATGTGAGCTCAGTAGCTGTGGCTCATGGGCTTAGTTGCTTCGCGGCATGTGAGATCTTCCCGGACCAGGGCTCGAATCCGTGTCCCCTTCATTGGCAGGCGGATTCTTAACCACTGCGCCACCAGGGAAGCCCAAGAATCGTTATCTCTGATAACATAATTGTGAGGCAAAGTAGCCAATAAGCTGAAAATATGTTCTGAAGAATGAAATTTAGGATGCAAGAAATTTTGTCACAACGATCCAATTTCCATGGTGTACATATTTTAGCTTAAGGACATGTCATCAGTAAACAAAATTATCTTCAGAGATCCAAAGAGGCTACTTTGTGATAAACAAGCAGGGCTCTTTCTGATTGGATGTATTTCAGCTAACATGCATTCCACTCTAAGACATTTACAAATTATTTTGTGTTCTACTTTCCTCCTTAATATTATTTCACACAATGTTCCCACATATTGACAGAGTATATGTATTTGCCATTTTTAATGGCACTAGAATATTCGATTATGTGGTTATGCTGGTGCCTTGGGTTTGCTCTAAATAATTCAGTTGCAAATGTCTTTGTTTAAATTATTTCTTTCTCTATGAGCTTATTTCTTTGGAACGTATCCCAGATGCTGGATTTCTAGGCATAAATAATTTTACAGCTCTTATTAAGCATTGTTCTCTAAGGAAAACTGAGCTACTTTCACTATCCTTAGCAACATATGAGTGTATCAGCTTCTACACCCCTCCATTTTACTCATGACTTCACAAATTCCAGGGTCTTATCTCACTAATATAATTATAAGAGATTCAATAAACATGCAGCCCCCAAGCATTCATTCAACATAGAAAATTCTAAAACCATTCACCAGGTATTTACCTACCTAGTGAATAAGGCAGACATTGTGAAGGATACAAAGATGTATAAATTCCGTTCCTGACCTTCGGGTACTTACACCATAGTTGGAGACATAACTGCACACACACACACAGAGCATTGTTTTTTATATATATAAATTTATTTCTTATTTATTTATTTTTGGCTGCATTAGGTCTTCGTTGCTATGTGCGGGTTTTCTCTATTTGCGGTGAGTGGGGGCTACTCTTCCTTGCAGTGCACGGGCTTCTCATTGCAGTGGCTTCTCTTGTTGCGGAGCACGGGCCCTAGGCACGCGGGCTTCAGTAGTTGCAGCACGTGAGCTCAGTAGTTGTGGCTCGCGGGCTCTAGAGCACAGGCTCAGTAGTTGTGACGCACAGACTGAATTGCTCTGTGGCATGTGGGATCCTCCTGGACCAGGGCTCGAACTCCTGTCCCCTGCATTGGCAGGCAGATTCCCAACCACTGCGCCACCAGGGAAGTCCACACACAACATCTTCATAAACACTTGATTTTACACAAATACAATGGATTTACTTTTTTTTTTTTTGGCTTTTCTCTTTGCCAGTGAAATTTGACATTGGTGCTTACACATCAGAAGACGATTCTCAATTTCCTGTGACTCTAAGAATCTCAGACACTCGAATGTTTGTGTGTGCTCAAGACGAAGACGAACCCATATTGCTAAAGGTCAGTTGTTCTCAGTCTCCAATTTACCTTCATTTACAACCCATGCATTTGTAGATGATCCCAAGAGGCAGACACCCCATAGCAGGAGGGCACAGTCCTCTATTCTTCCTACCACAGTCCTACCTGCTCACCTGCCTTCCCATCCTACTTCTTTTTTTTTTTGCGGTATACGGGCCTCTCATCGTTGTGGCCTCTCCCGTTGCGGAGCACAGGCTCCGGACGCACAGGCTCCGGACGCACAGGCTCAGCGGCCGTGGCTCATGGGCCCAGCCGCTCCACGGCATGTGGGATCTTCCCAGACCGGGGCACGAACCCGTGTCCCCTGCATCGGCAGGCGGACTCTCAACCACTGCGCCGCCAGGGAAGTCCCCATCCTACTTCTTACCCACTATATTCAGAGGCAGTTCTAAGCAGGATCTGTGAGAGAGCAAGATGGAGGTGGCAAAATTACATAAAAGGCAAACTGCCTTCTTCTTCTTTCTCTTTTCCCTGCCTGGTCCTATTCACCTCCCATCCCTGGGCATCTGTTTATTCCATCCCTGTTTTTTGTTTTTTTTTGTTTTTGTTTTTTTTTTGACAGTATGTGGGCCTCTCACTGTTGTGGCCTCTCCCATTGTGGAGCACAGGCTCCGGACGCACAGGCTCAATGGCCATGGCTCACAGGCCTAGCCGCTCCACGGCACGTGGGATCTTCTCGGACCGGGGCACAAACCCGTGTCCCCTGCATCGGCAGGTGGACTCTCAACCACTGCGCCACCAGGGAAGCCCATCCATCCCTGTTTGAGCTTTACTGACATCTACTATCTGACCTACATGACAGTAGGCTTTAGGACAAGGGGGTCTGCCTCCAAGAGTGTCAAATAAGCCACTGAGATCACAGAGTATTAATCACCTGCCAGTGGGTACAAAGCAAAAGCTGGGAGCCAAGGCTCAAACCCTGGCCTTCTGACTGCAGTGCCTCTCTCTTCATTGGTGCCAGTTTTCTCTCTCAGCCCAGCCTCATCTCTACTTCCACATTCCCCTCCAAACATACAGACACACACACATGCCCACTAGAGCCAAATGTTTTCTCCACTGATTAGTGGGTGACTCTTATTCAGTAAATGTGTAATCCAACCCCCGCTCCCACCCTAACTAGGATTTATGTGGATGCATGTGTCTCTCTTCCTGGATCAAGTCAGATGAAAGTGATGTCTATAGAGTAGGGCAGTAGCTTCGTTCGTGAATTCATTCAACAAACGTTGTTTATTGAGAGGCTTCTATTTTTCAAGCAGTGTCAACAGCTCAGTAGACAGTGGTGAGCCAAAGCCTTATAGAACTCACTCTTCTGAAGGGCACAGATAATAGACAAGCCAAACAACCAGCAAAAAGTTCAAGATGCTGTAAAGCCAATGAACAGGGTGCTGAGGTAGAGAAAATGAGAGCATGCTTTTTACACAGAGCTCCCTAGAGATGAGAGCTGCATGCCATCAAGGGCGGGGTTGGGGGGTGGGCTTTGCAAACAAAGGGATCTGAGTGCACCCAGCCCTAGAACTTCACAAGGCCAGCTTCAAAGATCAGAAGGGACACCTAAGGAGCTGGGACACCCTGAAAAAAAGGGAAGATAAATAGAGGAAAGGACTTCAAACAGGGAAGTATCCTGACTTTACTTATATTTTCTAACTCAGAGAATAGATCAGAAAGGAGGCAATAGAGAAAATCTGATTAAGATGTGGTAGTAACAGTCAGGGTGGGCAGGGGGCGGGAGTTGTGAGACAGGTGGAAAGGAGACAGAATCTGGTTATATTTTGGAGATAGAACCAACAGGAGGAAGAGGGGGAAACTGGGAGAGAAATAGGTTTGAGAAATAAAATCCTTGTTCACATTGAAAAACCCAAGGAAACCTCAAAAGCGTATTTAGTTCTTTTCTATTAAAAGAATAGAGAAGATGCATCTTAAGTTAGAACTTAAATTTTGTTTTTCCATGAAAGTACTGTTAAATTTTTTTCATACTCACAAGAGAAACAAGAGGAGTGTCGTCTAAAGGGATCACAATTTTCAAAAAATTGTATTGAAAGGATTCAGCTTCTAATATGCCTGGGGAGTTTTGTGTATGTGTGTGTGTGAGATTTGGGTTTCTTTAGTCTTCAATTGTTGACTTAAATACAGAGATAAACATGTCTAAATTCTAAATTATTTTCCCAAAGTATGTTTTGCACAGTTAGAGGTCAAAAGGTTCCCAGGTCTTAGAGTCCTTAGTGCTCATATCTGATGCAAAATGTTCTATTCCCATGTTCAGGCAGGACAAGAAGAATGTTTCACCCTACCTGTCAGGATACAGTGACACACTAGTGTCTTTGGCGATCTGCATGATGACATTGGATTTCTCTCCAGTTAACTGAGGAAATCAATTATTATGAATAGATGGGGCCATACATCTAACAAGCATGTAAGAAATGCTTTCTGAATGAACAAGTGAATGAAGAACCTATATCATGTTACCTAGTCATAGTCTTAAAGTGCTGTGTATCTCATGAAGACCAAATGCCAAGGGACTGAGCATCAGTTCTTTTTTTAGCATCTTCCTGTTCTCTTTTAACAGATCTTTGTTTTCCTTATCCTAGGAGATGCCTGAGACACCCCAAACCATCAAAGATGAGACCGATCTCCTCTTCTTCCGGGAATCTCATGGCTCTATGACCTACTTCAAATCAGTTGCCCATCCAAAATTGTATTTTGCCACAAAGCAAGAAAAACGGGTGCACCTGGCAAGGGGCCTGCCTTCTATCACTGACTTTGAGATATTGTAAAACCAGCCTTGACTGTGGAGTCTACTTACTTGTGAAGTGTTGACAATCTGTATGTACCATGTACATGAAGGAGTCAAATCCTGCACTCTTAGTCATTCTCTGAGCATGTGCTGAGCCTTTGTAGCTCTAAATGAATATTTACTCTCTTTCTAAGAGAGGGCACAAAGTCTAGTAGAACCAACACTAACATATAATGTTGCTTGTTATTTAAAGAGCACCCTATGCTTTGCAAACTACCAATCATTTTAATTATTATTATGCACACAATCTTGGAAGGGCCAGGGCTACTGACCGTGGCTGCCAAAAAGGCTCTACCCATATTACAGATGGGTTAACTAAGGCATAAGACTACTAAGAAATACCCACAATAGCATTTGGAATGAGAAGCCATGGACCCAGGATTTCATTCCAACTGCTTAGCTTCTGCTTGTAAGTTGCTGATGGACCCTTTATCAAACACTGTAAGTTTCTGGGACTTCAGTTTGATTATCTTCAAAATGGAGAGAGTGAAGGCTATATCCTTCCTGCCTCAACAGTATTTTATGCCAATCCGTGAGCTCGTTTTAGTAAAATACTTCTTTTTTTTTTTTTTTCTTTTTGCGGTATGTGGGCCTCTCACTGTTGTGGCCTCTCCCGTTGCGGAGCACAGGCTCCGGATGCGCAGGCCCAGCGGCCATGGCTCACGGGCCCAGCCGCTCCGCGGCATATGGGATCCTCCCAGACCGGGGTACGAACCCGTATCCCCTGCATCGGCAGGCGGACTCTTAACCACTGCGCCACCAGGGAGGCCCTAAAATACTTCTTGAAGCTGAGCCTCAAGAAGAAGGCAAAGGATGCAATATTATTTTAAATTATTATTTATTACACTTATATATTTATAAATATTATTTCTAAGATAATTGTAACATTATTATATTTATGGCAATTCTTTGCAATCTCTGAGTATGCCCATGTATCTTCAACAATAATAGACAGTGTTTTCCAGGCTGAGTGAGTTTCAGGTACTAAGGCACTTTGATCCAAGTTGTGCTTTTTCCATTGCTGTGAAGCTCCATATTCTGGTACCTGGGAGTTCTGTAATTACGATAATAAATTTATATTAATTACCTTGTTCATTTGAACTGATAATTGGCCAAAATCTTTCACTCCTCTGCCTTTGTCATTCTTGTGTCACTTAATTTCACCTGCTCTCAAGTCCTACTAGCTGAAATGGGATGAACCTAACTTTGGCAACCACAGGACAACTGTTATCTCAACTTTCTTTTCTGGAACATAAGCAACGTTTCTTCTAGGTTCTAGAAGTTGTGATCCAATCGTAGTGTTACATTACCATCAACAATGTGAACTGATACATTATTATCAATCATAATTGAATATAATTTAGAAAAAAGTAAATCTAGCACATAATTACATGTTGTCTTAATCATTATTTTACAGCATGGTAATTAGGAACAGGTAATAAAAGTAAATAACTATAAATAGTGTTACAAAACCATACCAAGACTTTATGGTTTTTCTCTCCCCTTTGTTAGCTTGCCAGTATGCATAAAAGGCCTAAGAATGATAATATTCCCAGGTTCATTTAAAGCTCATATTACACACAACACACGTGTTCATATGTCCATACAAACTCACACATTCAGAGCCACATTAAGGACTAATGGATCCTTTTGGAAAGCGTAGATACAAAGTATGTTGAGTTGGAAAAAGTTGAAATCAAGAGAACTTGGAATTAGATGTGGGAAGTAGTGGAGGAGGAGTAGTCCAAGATGACTCCCAGTTTCCTGCTACTGGAGAGTGGGTGAGCGGTGGTGTCTTATTAATCAGTCATTTTGGTGAAAATATGGAGTTCTAGGATGAAATATAATGAGTACCATTTTAGACACGTAACTTGAGCTACTGGCAGGACACCCAGGTGCAGATGTACAATGGGCAGATGATGATGTGTCTGGAACTCAAGAGAAGTTAGCTCTAGATACAGACTTGGAAGACATCAGCAGGTTTTTAGTAGGTAAAATCCTAAACATGACATCAGAGAGAGAAGAGAAGAATATGATGAACACTGTTGGTTGTCCACCCAATCACCATCTCCCCATCTTCCTTACTGACAGAACCCTGACTTCATTCAGAAGGAAATATGTCTTGAATTGGCTTAGACCAACTGGACTCAAAGAATGAGTCCAATTGGTCTGAACCAATCACGGTCATTCTGTCCTCCCATGACTAAGTTACGTTGAGTGAGTCCTGCCTAATGAGATGTCTGCCGGGGGCAATTTCTGGGAAAGATTTTCTACTCTGATAAAAGAGCCATGTAGAAGAAAGTCTTTTTTTTCTTCCTTCCTTCCTGCATGAGAAATGTTCTATGAGGATGTAGAGCTTGGAACTGTGCTAACCAACGTGCACTTGGGAAGACACAGTCACACGCTGAGGATGGCAGAATGGAAGGAGAAATAGAATCAGCATCTCTGATTACATTGTTGCACTAAGAATCTACTTACTGCCAGACTTTAAGACCACAAGAAACATTATTGCGATTTTTTTTTTTTTTTTGGCTGCGTCGGGTCTTCGTTGCTGCGCGCAGGCTTTCTCTAGTTGTGGCGAGTGGGGGCTACTCTTCATTATGGTGCATGGGCTTCTCATTGCAGTGGCTTCTCTTGTTGCAGAGCACAGGCTCTAGGCAGGCGGGCTTCAGTAGTTGTGGCACACAGGCTTAGTTGCTCCAGGGCATGTGGGATCTTCCCGGACCAGGGTTCGAACCCATGTCCCCTGCACTGGCAGGCGGATTCTAGACCACTGAACCACCAGGGAAGTCCCATTATTGTGGTTTTAAATCATTTCTATTTGGTTTGCTATTACTTACAGCCAAACTCAGCCTAATTGAGCACCACAGAATACAGACACAGACACAGATAGAGAGCACTGCAGAAAAACAGAGAGAAAAGGAAAAAACCTGTCCTCTTGTTTGTTTCACACTGTTCTGTCTAGTTGCCATTACTTTCCTAGGGTTTCTGTACCCCAAGTCTGGCTAGAGTAAGACTAGGTATCAATATTTTAAGAACTAGAGAAATACAAGACACTGAGCAAGCAATACCAATTCAAGAAATCTTAAAAAGCATCATAGCTGCTCAGTCTTTAATAGTGAATATTGAATCATTCTAGAAGTGGCCTCAAATATTATTCTAACAGGATCAGCTATGCATATCCCCTACTCCCTACTCCCCAGCTGCCTAAGCAGTGAGAAGGTCACCATGATGAGCTTCAACAATCCTAGCACTGAACTTGCTGGAGTCTATGTCTTTAATATGGTCTTATACATCAGTCTCCAAATTGATCAGAGTAGAGCCACATCACCTGTAAGTCCAAGGTATGGAAGGAAAAGGGAAAGGATATTTCCCTAACCCTCCCCCCAATTAAATCATCCCTCTGATGCTTACATATACCTACGCTTGAGCTTTTGGGGGATGATGGAAATAGTTGGGATAACAATAAGTACTGTGTTGGATGTAAAATATGCTTGTGTATCTATACCTATTCCTTGATTGTGTGGTGGTTTCATGACCATATACATTTGTCAAAATTGTCCTCTTGAGTCTTGGCCAATGTTGGCTTGTCAATACCTCTCATAAAACTTGTTACCCAGAAATTAGTATACTATTCAGGATATGGCCAGCCCAGCACAGCTTAGAGTGGGACCTTGTCCTTCCAATTTTAGACACCATGCTGTTTTAAGAAAGTGACATTAGTTTTTTGAAAGCAAGTGACATTGTTGATTCATATAGGGTTTGTAGGCAACAAAGACCTATAGGTTCTCATCCTAAATTCAAAACTTTAAATATATCCCTGTTCAATTTTTTTTTTTTTGGCCCCAGATCTTTCTAGATTGTTCCAGATTCTGATTTTTTTATACACTGACTCTTCCTCTTAGTTTTGTGACATCTGTAATTTGGTGAGCATGTTTTCATTTTGTACATAGTACATCATAGAGTATAAAAAATAGGTTACAAACATTTTTGCAAGAGTGCCTGAACCACAGTGACCAAGGGGAGAGTGGTATGAGCTGAAGCTGTAGAAGTAGGCAAAGGCTAGGCCCTGCAGGAGTTGTAGGACTTTAGCCTCAGAGCAATGGGAAGCCATTCAAGCCACAAGATGGATACTTTGCTAGATGAGTTGAGAATTGTTAAACCTATTTAGCTTTTTTTCCATATTTTGTGTCCTACAAAATAGTTCTTCAAATATCCAAAGAATTTAGAAAAGGGTGCAGAGTCAGCCCATGTTGCTCCAGAGAACAAGGACCAATGAGCAAGAGGCTTATTTGAGCTCTTTTTTTTTCTTTAATTTTCATAATAATCAGCATTGTCTAAAAACAGGACAAGTAGAGCAGCTCCCTGACCCAAGCAGTATTCCTGCAAAGATGCAATGTACACGTGGGATCTGTAGAATACTCTAGCACTGGGTGGTGGACAAGATGACTTCTCAATCTGCAACCCATTCAATCACTAAGATTCTATAAACACCAAGAGAACTCCTTTCACTTTTCTGAAACTGTACATGAGCCACTTTCTTACTCATTAACCAAAAATATTCTTGCCCAGCTGCTAGATTTAACCATTAGGCAAGGATTCATGGCACTAGACAAAGAGTCCAAGTTTTTCACTTAAGTAATTATCAGTTGTCCTATTTTAAACATATTTGTATACTACTAATGTGTCAAAATATATAAATCCAGAAATCCCAGCATGGCTCCCTCCTGAACACCCTGTTTGGAAACAAAGAGGAGAGCTGCCCCAATGGCTTCATGCCCAGCTGAGCACCCAAATGGTGAAGCAAACCGGGCAAAAATGGTTTTTTTTTGTCTGGGGAAACCAAAAATGGTTTCCCCAGACACAGCTCCACCTCTCTATCCACCACCTCTCTGGCACCTAGGGAAGTGGAACCCTAACACACAGAGTGCCAGAAGCATTTCCCAAACCTCTTCATGAAACTGTGGGCTAGCCAAAATGGGGAAATTTTTGAAAGAAAAAGTTTTAGGACAGAAATAAAAGGAATGAGGTGTGTCTAGGGACTCAGGAGGTCTGGACCTGCCCCCATTGTCCCTTCCTTGGTTACCCAGCTGATAAGGTCTAATCAAAAATATACATCAAAAAGGAGCCATCCCAAAAACAGTACGACGGTTCCTCAAAAAATTAAAAATAGAGTTACTGTATAATCCAGTAATACCACTTCAAGTTATATACCCAAAGAATTGAAAGCAGAGGCTCAAACAGATAATTGTACACTCATGTTCAAAGCAACATTATTCACCATAGCCAAAATGTAGAAGTAACCCAAATGTCTGTGACAGATGAATGCATGAACAAAATGTAGTATATACATACAATGGAATATTATTCAGCCTTAGAAAGGAAGGAAATTCTGTCATACGCTACAACATGGATGAACCTTGAGGACTTAATGCTAAGTGAAATAAGTCACTCACAAAAAGACAAATACTGTCTGATTCCTCTTAAATGAGGTTCCCAGAGTAGTCAAAATCATAGACAGAAAGTATAATGGTGGTTGCCAGGGCCTGGGGGGAGAAGGCAACAGGGAGTTAGTGTTTAATGGGTATAGAGTTTCTGTTTAGGATGAGAAAACTCAGGAGACAGATAATGGTGTTGACCTGAAATAGACTGCCAGATAGTTTCCCAGCAGAGATGGGTTTATTCAGGGTCAGCAGAGAATTGCAATTTGGGATCTGCAACCATGATGAGCCACATTGAAGTCAAGGGAAGGAAAATGCTTTTGCAGAGGGGGAGACGGAAGTTGGGAGAGCTGTAATAAACAGAGTCGCTGGCTTTTCATTGGCGAGTCCTTGCCAGGAAGCCGGAGTCTTTCTTCTTATGACTGGGCTCCCTGTGGTCGCAGAATATGAGGACTCCCCCTTCTGATCTCCCTACTCTATTTGAGGTACCTGTTTATTGAGTTTTTACAGTGGTGATGAATGTACAGCTTTGTAAATGTACATAATGACACTGAACTGTACACTTAAAAAGGCTTAAATGGTAAACTTTGTTTTGTATATCTTAGCACAGTGAAAAACATAAAAGGAGCCACACTGCAGTACTAAAAACTAAGATCCTTGGGCTTCCCTGGTGGCGCAGTGGTTGAGAGTCTGCCTGCCGATGCAGGGGACACGGGTTCGTGCCCCGGTCCGGGAGGATCCCACATGCTGCGGAGCGGCTGGGCCTGTGAGCCATGGCCTCTGAGCCTGCGCGTTCGGAGCCTGTGCTCTAAAATGGGAGAAGGCCACAACAGTTAGAGGCCCGCAAAAAAAACAAAACACAAAAAACTAAGATCCTTTAGCTTTAGAGACCCATAACAGGTGGAGATGTACACTCATGTGGAGCCGCCAAATTCATCATTTTGGTTTTATCTTATTTTTATGTGAACCTTAGCATCTAAGGGGGCTGGGGAGGCGTTGTCTATGGGGCCCGGGTGCTTCCCCATCGCCCATCCCCGCCGCCTTCTGCGTAAGTGACAGCACAACAGCCCAGAAACCGCATCCTTAAAAGGCGGGGCTTCTCCTCCCACCCAACCAGCCGCCCTCAGTGCCAACTGCCCGTTCAAGTGTACGTTCTTCCAATCAAAGGGCCCCCTGGGTGATTTGACTGGCAGAGCCAACCACAACGCGCCTATTTCCTTTTGTCCCGCCCTCCGCTGCTTCCGACTTGTGGGTTTCAAACCCACGGGAGCCAATGAGAGTGGGCGCACGCGCGACGCGCCGGTCTTGACTCGAGGCGCGGCCTTTGAAGAAGAACTGTTGCTGGGGAGTCATGGGGCGGCCGGAGCCCTCCGCCGCCGCGGGTGAGTATGACTTCGAGCCGCTGTGTCTTACGGGCGGGGGCGTCCCTTCGTCCCCGGTGAGAAGTCGGTGCCAGGGGTCGGGGAGGGTGTGCGCGGGGCCATGTGCCTCCCAGGCATCTTCCCAGTGACATCCGCAGCAGCTCTGCAAAAAGCTGTTATTGTTTGGGTAAAGAACCTGAGGCCCCTTGCCCGGGGTGGCTCAGTCAGTAGGAAGCCAGGCGCTCCTGCGGCCCATATTTGGCTGCAGGCGGAGCCCGGGTGTGGCCCTCGGGGCAGCGCCGGCCGCCCGAGTTGTGACAGCTGTCAAGGAGGGTCTCACCCCGACGCGGAGCTCATCTCCTCGCAAGCCCGTGCGCCCTGGTGGAAGCTGATGGGTTAAACGTGCGCGGAGGCTGAGGGTCCCGGGCTCTCTGACCTCTTAGATGTGCCCGGAGCCCTTTGCTGACTTTCAGCATACTCCTGCTCAGGTGCCTGCCACCTGCTCCAAAATGCGTACAGTGTTTTGTTGGTTTCGGTAATAATGCATGTTGACTGTCTCCCGGGGCCCGGGCACTGTTCTAGGCACTTTACACAACAGCCCTTCAAGATGGGCATTTCTGCCCCATTTTATAGGCTCAGCAGCAGCAAGGTTTGGTAACTTGGTAGAAGTCACAGAGCTGGGATTCCAGCCCCATCTCTCAGCCTCCAACAGTCCTCTTGACACGGCTGTCTCCTAGGGATGCATCAGAGCCAGATAGGAAAACACAGGTCATAAATACACTACCAAGTGGAAAATAGATAGCTTCTGCTCTGTGATGGCCTAGTTGGGTGGGATGGGAGGGCGGTCCAAGAGGGAGGGGATGTGTGTCTGCGAACGGCTGATTCACTTGGCTCTGCGGCAGAAGCTAAAACAACATTGTAAGGCAATTATACTCCAAAAACGAAAAACAAAAACCCCCCCAAAACACAGGGCAACTCAGTTTAAATGAGGTTGAGTTGTTTTGCTTTTTTATAGCTTTTTTTTTTTAAAACCATTACTGAATTTTAGCCTTTTCAAACCACCCAGTCCCCTCACCCAGTCTCTGCCTCTGGACTCCCATAGTTCTTTCTTTGACCCTATTTTATGGCACCTAGATTTTGTCTTATATTGTAATTATTATTGTGTTTATTTTATCTCCACTACTAGATTGAAACTTCTTGAAGATGGAAATACTGACTTTTCATTCCCTCACAGATGCCTTGCTTAGAAAGTCACCATATGGATAGATGTTTGCCATGAACCCCCTAACCTGGCCTATTTTGATCCTTAGTCCCAAAGGAAACCGTGTAAAGGTTTGGGGGCAAAAATCATCATTCCTGTTAGAAGGGATTAATAAAACAAGGCCCGGGCTTGCCAGCTTAGGTGGGCCAGTGACAGAATTTCTTCATGCAAAGCTTGATGTGTTGGAGCTGAGAACAGTGGCTGTGAGCAAGGGCTTTGAGTTTGGATAAACCTGGTTTCAAATCCTGGCTTAGCCACATGTTATCTGGGTAACTTTGGGCATATCATTTATCCTCTTCAAATTTCGGACTGTAAAATACCTCATAGGATCATAGTGCAGATGAAAGGAAGTAATATAAGTGTGAAGAGCTTTGTATGTGGCATATAAATGATATTGTTGATGTTGATGGTAACTTGGAGGCACATGTGTAGGGCTAGGGACTTTATAGCTTTATGGTCCAAATCCAGAATCATTACAGAAAGGTGTCATCTTTTAGAATATAAATGAACTGGTTAGAATCTCACGCGTTTGTTTGCTCACCTGTTTTGCAGAAGAGCGGCAGAGAAAGCTCCAGGAGTACCTGGCAGCCAAGGGAAAACTGAAGCGCCAAAACACCAAGTGAGTTTCGGTTATGCAAGTTCCGTTGCCCTGGTTGCTAATAGCAACTTCAAGCCTTTTCAACACATAGCCCTTTTGTTTGCAGTCTACTCAGACTTGCCTTGGGATCCTATGATTATTCCAAAAGGGCATTTCCAGTCCAGCCATGACAAAAATGTTGGCAAAGATTTAAGCATTACTACTGTGACAGTCTCCAAAGGCAGGAGAGGAGGGTCTACAATATCACCTGCAATGCTGCAAGCTTTTCCTCTCCCTGCTGCATTTCCTGGGAGAGTGATTCTTGTGAAGGCAGTGTTTGGCCGAGGAGTTGAATGATCCTGGTTCTGGTGCTTCTCTCTAAAGCAGGAGAGCCGGTTCAATCCATCCTCCATAAGCTGCACACCCACATCCTCCAGCCTGACAGTGCTCTTTGGTCTTCCTCTTAGCACTTACTCTTGAGGTAAACAGAATATGACTGCTTCACTTTGATCTTTTGTCAACATCTTGTCATCTAAATGGTGTTATCTCACTTGCCTTAGCATTGATATGTTTTTCTACCCAGCATGTTGCTAAATTTTTATTTGAAAATCAATTTTTACAAAGTTAGCTTTCACCCTTTGTTTTAGTTTCTTTTTACTTTGGGTTTTTACTCGACTCTATTTCCTTGATTAAATAAACCTAATTCATGTAGTCAACATATATTTATTTAATACCTATAATGTATCAGTCACTCTTGCTTCTGAAGGTATGCGGTCCCCGCCTTCCCAGGACTTACATCCAAGATGGGAGAAACAAGCATCAAGTCATGATCAAAGTCCCTGTTAGTCTTGTCAGTTTATGATCTGTGAAGATTGAGTCTAAATTCTCTGCTTTTCTCTTTTTTTGCATTTTATCTCTCACTAACTAGATTTCATATGTGCCTCAGTATTTTTTATTTATATCACTTTCCCCACCTGAAAATTCACTATTTGAAGATACTTAAAAAACAAGCAAGTTTTTTTCTTACTTATAGTTGATTTAATATAAATGAATTTATTTACAAAACAGAAACAGATTCACAGACATAGAAAACAAGCAAGCTTTTTAAAGAAGCATTTAATTATCTTATTTGGCATTGAATCTCTAGTGCCTGGCACATTGCAGTGTTCCCGGAATGATGTTCCAATGAGTAAGACTATGCAGATATGAAGAAAACACGTATTTTATTAATACTGTTAGAATGTTATGCTTATGCATAGGACATCTATGAAAGGATCACAGAAAAAAATGGGCAACGGTGGTTGTGGTCACTGAGGAGTAGAATAATAGGACTAAGGAAGGGATGATAAGGAGACTTTCTATCAATCATAATTTTTGAATTTTTTTTTACCATATATGGAAATTCTAATGATTTAAAATTCTAACCGTAAAAATTTTTAATCACTGTACTGTTAATCACTGTACTTCCCAAGCCTTGCTGATTCTTCTGTACCAAGAATTAATCTTATTTCATCTTTTACAGGCCTTATCTAAAAGCCAAGAATAATTGCCCGAATCCTCCACCTTCTAAATCTGTAAGTAGAAATTAGTCTTTTAAAAAATATCCGTTTTGGATGATTAGCAATACAAATAACAAACATGTTAACAACCTAAAGAACATCTTTTGCAAAGGTATTTACATAAATATAAGGACAGTTTGGTTTAGTAAGCAATAGTGTCATTTTTTGAAAAGTACAACATACTATAGTTCAGTTTATTAACCAAAACAAATCTTTAAGTGCACTTTGGTCCTCTTAACGTTTATTGAATACTTACTATGTGTCTGGCCCTTTTCTGACTTGCATTAACTCCTTGAGTCCTTACAACCTTATGAGGTAGGACTATTAGTAGCCCATTTTACAGATGAGGGAACTGAGTCACAGAAGGGTTAAGGTCACATGGTTATTAATCTCTTAATAGGTTGATAGGCTGTGAGCCCATGGTCTTAACTACTTTGGTATGCTGCCATGAAGTTAAATAGCTCAGTAGTCATTAAAAGAGAACATCTGTGTTGGATCTTCCAAGGTACTTAACAAGCCTGTGCTTCCCAGTCAGTTCGGTTCAGCTAGACTGTGGATGGAATGATAAAAAGATCCTAACATACTTAAGGTTTAAATGGGAGAAATTATCCTCCTGAAAATGGCCCAAATTCTTCATCTGCAATAAAATAATCAATAAAAACCCCAACTTTAATTTTTAAAACCATAGTTTTATCTAAGTTCAAAAGTGTAATTGAAATAATGTTGCCCAAAGTGTGACATTGGTGCCAGCTTTCATAAATTTTAATGATTCGGTCACTAAATGTACACAGACACACACACATATACATATATACTTATATGCGTAGGCATGTATATATCATATGTAGACTATATATGTTATGTGTACACATGACATCATTAGACACTGTGGAGGATAGAAAATGCATAGAAAGCAAAAGTGGTGCATGATGATGTGAACAGTTGAGAATTACTGGGCTAGACTTTTTTTTTATATAGATTTTTTTTTTTTTTTTTTTTTGGCTGTGTTGGGCCTTCATTCCTGCACAGGCTTTCTCTAGTTGCGGAGAATGGGGGTTACTCTTCGTCGTGGTGCGCGGGCTTCTCATTGAGGTGGCTTCTCTTGTTGCGGAGCACGGGCTCTAGGCGCGCAGGCTTCAGTAGTTGTGGCATGTGGGCTCAGTAGTTGTGGCTCACAGGCTTTAGAGCACAGGCTCAGTAGTTGTGGTGCATGGACTTAGTTGCTCTGCAGCATGTGGGATCTTCCCGGACCAGGGAACGAACCCGTGTCCCCTGCATTGGCAGGTGAATTCTTCACCACTGCGCCACCAGGGAAGCCCCTGGGTTAGACTTCTGCTTTAGGAAGATTGAACTGGTATAGCATGCAAGGCTTAAAAACTCTGTTGGAAGGGGCCCTCATTAAGAGCTCCCAGAAGGTTCACTCGAAGCTGAAAATACTGATTTCAGTAAATCATCTCTTAAATGAAGTGATACCTACCCTTTATGGTAGGTATCACAGTAATGAAGATAAAAATGAAGTGGGGAAGGCAATTATGGAACTTGGGAGAAACTCAACGTACTAGGCAAATAACTCATCATTACAATTGTATAAGGCTTCACAATTGATAAAACCATAACCATAGGAGTTAACATTTGAGTACTTATTATTATTATCCAGATACTGGGTGAGACACCTTACATATAATATCTCAATTAATATTCAAAACAACGCTATAAGCAGGGTGGTCATATGATTTAATGTCCAGAGACCTTTGAGAGTAAAAGGAAGTGCTATTAATATGTTGGGCCAACAGGCATAAATCAAAACTATCTTGCAAAAACCAGGACTTTATAGCACCTTCCCTAGATTATAGATATTATTATTATTCCCATTTCACAAATGAGAGGACTGAGGCTCAAGGAGATTGGCCACATTTATACAGCCAATAAGGGTCAGACTCAGGACCTGAACAAAGCTTTTCTGGCATATTCTTAGTGTACTGTTACCATGCCTCACTATTTGAAATTAACAGCCTCACCATAACTGTTTCAGGTTTCATTCTGGCACACAAAGGAACACACAAAAGAAGTGTTTCATTTTCTGTTCCTATCAGGAGTTTTAACATATTTGAAAAGATTCCTTGGAGCCATCCTCTTGGATTTATTGAGAAACATAATGTATAATAGTTAAGAAACTGCCTTGGTCCAAATCCTGACTCCTTTGTTTTCTAGCTCAGGGACCTTGGGCAAGTTATTTAACTTCATCTGTGAGATGGGAATAATAGGAGGTTTCTCATAGAGTTGTTTGAAAGGATTGAGTTAATGCAGATTGAAGCACATTTAGAAGTGTCTGCATATTGGGATATATGTTCCTCTGGAGGTGCATAAATCATCTCCAGCAGGTACACATTTTTTTTCTTTTTTTTTTTTATTAGTTTCTGCTTTATAACAAAGTGAATCAGTCATACATATACATCTGTTCCCACATCCCTTCCCTCTTGCATCTCCCTCCCTCCCACTCTCCCTATCCCACCCCTCCAGGCGCTCACAAAGCACCGAGCTGATCTCCCTGTGCTATGTGGCTGCTTCCCACTATCTATCTACCTTACGTTTGGTAGTGTATATATGTCCATGCCTCTCTCTCGCTTTGTCACAGCTTACCCTTCCCCCTCCCCATATCCTCAAGTCCATTCTCAAGTAGGTCTGTGTCTTTATTCCTGTTTTACCCCTAGGTTCTTCATGACATTTTTTGTCTTAAATTCCATATATATGTGTTAGCATACAGTATTTGTCTTTCTCTTTCTGACTTACTTCACTCTGTATGACAGACTCTAGGTCTATCCACCTCATTACAAATAGCTCAGTTTTGTGGCACATATATACAATGGAATATTACTCAGCCATAAAAAGAAACGAAACTCAGCAGGTACACATTTTAACAGAACCAACTTCCACATCTTCAACTTCCGTATGTGCTTTTGCCCAAAATTGATTTGCCGTCGAATGTGCTTCAGTCTCTCCTTTCCCACCTCCCTTGACACTCCCTGTCATCCTTCTTCCACTGTTCAGTTCTTTCTCTGCTTGTTTTGCCCTAGGATGGAAATACGTACCTCCAAAGTACAAAATCAAGGGACAGTTTGAAATAATGGTGGTGACGTTCAGAAAGCCTTTTGCAGTTCAAGCAGCTTCCAGTTCTTTGCATTCAACATTGTCATGTGGAAGAACATTAAAAATAATTATTTGCTGAGAGATCACTGTATGACTTTTAGCATATGCCTCTGGATGAGTTCAAAGAATTGACTGTAATTGCTGTAACAAAACATCTTCTATTCCCATCTACTTGATAATGTGAACAAATTTTCTGTGTTTCTATTTAAAAAGCCAAAGGAATAAAACTTATGAAGACCTCTGTCTCATTCTAGCAATAAATAATATAATGTCTTCCAGTGAATACATGAACTAATTGTGGGGGGAAGCTCCAGCCAACTCACTACGAGATATTTCCATTTCTTTATGAAAATGTATTTTACTTTCTATGTTTAATAATTATTGATCAAAATTGGTAACATTTATCTTCTTTTGCTGAATTATTTATAGTTATGGTAAATACAGAGTAAGGTAAATTTATAGACATATATTTGTTGAGAAGTATGATAGGGTAATGGATTATAAACTTCTAAGCACAAATATCTAGTATAAAAATTTTGTGGTGAACTGGAATGAGAACAGACCAGGAGAAAAAGGAAAGGTATTATATTTTCAGTTGTTAAAGAAGAGTATGTTTCTATAGTTTTTAAATGGGTTATAGTGGGTATCAAATTTCATTTCATCTTGAAATGTCAATATTGACAGTGTGCCTGAAATTACATATTCGTAGCTATTTAAACTAACAATGACAAAATGTTAGCTCTTAACTTTTAAAAGTATAGGAAGGTACCGAGTTTGTCAAAATTATTTTGGGAGTATATGAACAAAAATTCTTGAAAACCACCCATCAGATGAGCTCTACAATCCCTCCCAGCACTATTACAGCCCTCATGTCTTCGTATCATAATTTTCTGTTAGCACTCCTCAGGGGCACGTGTCATCTTCTCTCATCTGTATCCCCTTGCAGTCTAGCACAGTGCCTAGTACAGACGCAGTAAATCTCTCCTGATTTAAACCCTAGTCATATCCTTTGTGAATTTTCTCCCTTCTCTGGCTCCATATGTACAGAATGAAGTGACCAAATTCAGTTTGCGTCACTTGTTCCTTCTTGTACATTCTGTCTTTGTTTTTTTGTTTCTTTTTTTTTTTTATCAGATCTATCTGATGTGAGTTGTCTGAGGCCAGGAGTCAGAGACTGAAGTTCTATCCCCAACCCTGCCTCTTAACACCCTGCCTGACCTTGGGCAGCTCACGTTCCCTCTCAGATGAAGGGGCTCAATTTAATGATCTCCAAAATCCCTTCCAGCTCGAATGGTGTGTATTTGCCTATTGATTGCAGGCTATTCTGCTAGCCTAATGACTCTTCTAAGCCTAGTTTTTCTCTCAATGAAGTGCTTGAAACTAACTGCACGACCAGTTCTACCACTTACAGTAAGTTAGCAAGGCCAGGCTGATCTAAAATAAAGATATAAAAACTATACAAGAGGGCTTCCCTGGTGGCGCAGTGGTTGAGAGTCTGCCTGCCGATGCAGGGGACGTGGGTTCGTGCCCCGGTCCGGGAAGATCCCACATGCCGCGGAGCGGCTGGGCCCGTGAGCCATGGCCGCTGAGCCTGCGCGTCCAGAGCCTGTGCTTCGCAGCGGAAGAGGCCACAACAGTGAGAGGCCTGCATAACACACACACACACAAAAAAAAAACTATACAAGAGAGAAAATATTTGCAAATCTTATATATGATAAAGATCTAGTACCCAGGATAAATAAAGCACTCTTACAACTCAACAATAAAAAGACAGCCCAATTTCTAAATGGACAAAGGATCTGAATAGAAATTTCTCCAAAGAAAGTATACAAATGGGAAATAAGGACATGAAAAGATGCTCAACATCAGGGAAATGCAAATAAAAATCACAGTGAGATACCACTTCACACCCACTAGGATGGTTATCATCAAAAAGACAGATAATGTGTGTTGGGGAGCATATGGAGAAATTAGAACCCTTATGCATTACTGGTGGGAATGTAAAATGGTGCAGTACCTTTGGAAAATAGTTTGACAGTTCCTCAGAAGTTAATCATAGAGCTACCATATGACCCAGCAATTCCACTCCTAGATATATACCCAGGAGAGTTGAAAACAGATATACACACACACACACACACAAACACACAAAACTTATAGCAAATATTCATAGCAACATTATTCATAATAGCCAGAAGGTGGAAATGACCCAGATGTCCATCAATTGAATAGATAACCAAAATGTGATATAGCCATAAAATGGAATATTTATTCAGCCATAAAAAGTAGTGACGTGCCTGTGTGGGGACAAGGAATATACGGGAACTCTCTGTACTTCCACTCAAGTTTGCTTTGAACTAAAACTGCTCTAAAAATAAAGTTTATTATTTAAAAAATAGAGTAATGAAGTGCTGATACATGCCACAACACGGTGAATCTCAAAAACATTATGCTAAGTGGAAGAAGCCAGATTCGAAAGGCCACATATTATATGATTCCATTTATATGAAATGTCCAGAATAGACAAATTTATAGAGACAGAAAATAGATTACTGGTTGCCCAGATCTGTGGGGAGGAGGAAATGGGGAGTGACTTCTAACAAACGTGGGATTTCTTTCTGCAGTGATGAAAATGTTCTGGAATTAATGGCGATGGTTGTACAGTCTCGTGAATATACTAAAACCCACTGAATTGTACGCTTTAAAATGGTGAATGGGGTGCAAATTATATCTCGATTTTTTTTTAATATACAAAAAAGAACAAGTAAGGAATAGCACATAATTGGAAAGTTTATACCAACATCCCTGCCTCTTCAGTAAGCAGTAATGAGCAATAATGGGGAGAGCAGAGGTTAATGTAAATGTTGGGGCTCAAGGAGTAACCCAGCTGTAGCCGCGTGAGCACACCGTCTGTCTCTCTGCCTCCCGCCCCCAGCGCTCCCCTAGAGTACCCATGAGCAACAGTGCACACGCCCAGGCCATCCTAGGGTGGCCATCTCTTCGCCCTTAAGGACAAGTGGCTCTAGTTACAGACGTCCTTTACACGTTCACAAAGCTTACGTGGTGATTATTCATCATATTATCAAACCAAAAATAGAGAACGGTAACTCTAGCACTGCCATATCTTTCCCTGGATAGTCTACAAATCTCTGCCAAATTCTCCTTTCTGAGTAACTGCGTTCAATGCAGACGCTCCAGAATCCACAGTGGCCTGTCCCTGTTATTTACCATATTAATTCTAAACACCCCTCCCTAGCTTTAAAAGTTCTCTGCAACCTAGTCCTACCTTTCTTATCCAAAATTAAATCACATGACTGAAATACTTATTTGTTAATAATGTACAATCTAACCTTAAAACCCTTTCCTGACTTCACAAATGTGACTGACTTTCTGCTGAGATGTTAGGTACTTATTCAGAACTGTTCCAGACTATCTCAGGACTCCCAGCATCCACCACATATCCATACCACTGATCTCCAGGATGAGACAAAGTTTCTTGAGTGACACTCTGACCTTTACAAAGGCAGTGTTGTTTTAAGAAAATTAGTGTAGCAACACAAAGCACTAGGAGGAACTTGGGAGGTACCCTAACATAAGTTTATTATGTATGTATCTTTCCAGAGTCCCTAGAAGGACACTTCATTTGGTTATAATGGGCATTCAGCAAGTACTTGTTTGATGGGGCCAAATTTATTTTTTTTAAACAGCAATTTTTATGTGTTCACTGCATCTCTGCTGAATTCTATCAAGCTAAAAGATTCTAATATATTTCTAATAGGAACTCCAGTTATAAAAATCATCTATTAGTGAGTCTTATTTTCTCAGGATTCAGTTTTCTTAAATGAAATTATAAACACAATAACTAGTTTTTAGTGGACTGTTGTTATGAGTTTACTTTTTTTTATATCTTTCTTGTCTTTTTAGACTATTAGACCTAAAAAGGATATTACCAACCATGTTGCTTTGCCTGTCAAAGCTACAAGACCCATCAGCATTAAACATCAGTCCAGACCTGCCAGTATCACAGGGTCCCAGAGGCCAAAGTTGGAGCCACCAAAACTTCTGGGCAAAAAAAGGCTCACTTCAGAATGTGTTTCTTCTAACCCAAACTGTAAGCCTTCTGGAAGTAGTCAACAACAGCATGAATTTGGATTATCCACTACTGGAGAACTGTCAAGAAAAACCATGGGGTCACTTAATATACAGGAATTGAAAACTAAAAAGCAGCAGGTAACACAACAAGGAATTGCTAAATGTACAGACTCTGTGGACAATACCCATGTTGAAAATGAATCCTTGGGTAGCTGTCTAAAAGAGATGAATAAAGAGAACTTACCCCAAATCTTACCAGACTCTGAGAGGAAGCCAAATCCTGAATTAGGCACCATAAGTAAGCCAAAAACTAATCAAACCAAGAGCAGTATGGCTCCTACTAAAGAAGTCTTGGGCAAAAGGTCAGTGAATAGTGCTGTTCTGAAAAAGAGAGTTAACAAACAATTTCTTGAAGAAACACAAATCAGGATTCCACCAGAGAAGTCTCAGCAACTCTCTAGAGGAACAGATCTTGCAAGACCAGGGGGAAAACCCCCAAAAACAGTTTCCTCTCACTTTGTCCAGACACTTAACAGGACTCAGGCATCAAAGAAAACAGTGGTTAAGGACATAAAGAATATAAAGGTTAATAGGGGTAAGTATGAAAGACCAAATGAAACTAAGTTACAGTCATGCACTGTTACTGAACAGAAAGTAAAACACGGCAAACCCAGCACATACCCCAAAGTGCTTCAGAGAGGATGTAACAACAGACATCCAAACACAAAGCAAGATCGTAAACCCACGCAGGCTTGTTGTAGACGTCGGACATCATATGTACTGCAAAAATCAAAAACCATAAGCCAGAGGCCTAATTTGACAGTTGGCAGCTTTAACTCAGTCATTCCAAGCACCCCTAGCATAAGAGCAAATGGAGCCAAAGGGAATAAATGCAACAACAGCTGTCAACAAAATGCACGGACTTTGGACTCCAAGTTGAAAAGGGCTCTTCCCCAGAACTGTTTTCTAAACAAGACAGCTCCCAGAACTCAAGCTGGTGGCACAACCATAAATGGAAGAGGACTCCCAAATGGGGCCCAAACTGATCCAAATAAGAAGACCACAGCAGAGGATCGAAGGTACTTTATTTTAATTCCAAAATTTTGCAAATTAAGATGACTAGGCAAATTGGCAATCAGGAGTGCTAAAGTCAGGAGATGGGTCATAAATAATGGCTCCTGAGTAATTTTTAGCTGTAACTCTGCAAAAAAGACAAAGCAAATATGAAGACTTGCTAGAGCTGGGTGGTACATACATGTGTTCAAATTGTTCTCTGTAATTTTCTGTATGCTTGAAATAATTTATTTTTTTAAAAAGAAATTGAAACAGAATAGTTGAATAAGAAGTAGAGGTTGCAGAGGTAGACCATTCATGCAAGAAGTGCCCTGCAGGGACTGAACAGCAACAGAAGAGGCAGGGTAGGAGGAGCCAGAGTAGTGAACTTACACCGCTAGGAAGTGCGGAAATGGTAGTCCCTTGTCAAGCCAACTAGTGTGAAATCCAAAAAGTTATCAGAGAGGAAGGAGCAGGAAACTTCTCTGAGTCTGAGCAGGCCAAGTTTTGGAAAGTACGCTAAGGCAGAGAGAAGTAATCAGTTCACATACAGAGTTCACATGTTAGAAGTCAGGATCTCAGGCTGCTGGGAGTTAACATTAACATGTGTGATGCGTGAAACTGAGCCAAAGGATTTCATACACTTTCTGAACAGGACCAGACATATTCTCATGATGTGGTGAACCTCCCAGGAGAAGCACCTCTGTACACATGATTAGAAACTAAGGAGAATAATAAGGAGAATAAGGAGCAGAAAATAAGGAGATTCCTGGCAAGGGCAAAAGCAACGTGTAAAATTAGATGGTAGCTAAAAGGTATAGCAGAGTGAAGTGAGGGCAGGATTTATTCTCTGAATACAGACCTGAACACCACTGACAAGCTCTCTGTCCTCCTGAAGAGACAGAAAATAAACAACTTAATTCAGGGTGATGCGATTGAGAGAGGGAGGCTGGGATGACTTTAGATAGAAAGGTCAGGGGAGGTACTTTCAGCAGTGACATCTGGACTGGGAAAAGAACAGTGACAGGAAGAAGGAGGAGTCTTCTGAGCAAAAAGAAAACTGAATGCAAAGACCTTGAGCTGGTGAATGAGGAGGCCAGGGTCCCTACCCTGGAGCTTGCAGTGTAGACCAGATAACAGACGATGGATCCTAAGACAGATTACAGTTGGGCCAAGTTTGATGACAAAAAAAAGGAGTCTATGGAGAAGGATAGATCACTCTCTCATTCCTCGAGTGTTCCTTTAGCACCTATACTGGGAGATACAGTGGTGAGCACACAGTCATAGTCTACTATTATGGAACGTTTTTTCTGGTGTATATATGGAAAGTACTAGAATAATAAAGCCAGGTCCTAGGAATACGTTAGCTTTAGAAAAGGCAAGTTCCCTCTTCATTTATGATTAGAAGCAAGGCTAAGGAGATAAGAAGAATGCCGGGAACATAGGGGAAACACGTGCCAGATGACTCAGCTTCTATCATGAAGCCGGTGAACATAAAGGGGAAGTAGTTAGGGCTAATATAAGCACTGTATAGACTGTGCTGAGAAATCAAGGGAGAAACAAGAGAGTTAATAGTTACTGATTTTCTCAGGGGCTTCCCTGGTGGTGCAATGGTTAAGAATCCGCCTGCCAGTGCAGGGGACACGGGTTCAAGTCCTGGTCTGGGAAGATCCCACATGCCGTGGAGCAACTAAGCCCGTGCGCCACAACTACTGAGCCTGCACTCTAGAGCCCGCGAGCCACAACTACTGAGCCCATGTGCCATGACTACTGAAGCCTGCACGCCTAGAGCCCCTGCTCCGCAACAAAAGAAGCCACCGCAATGAGAAGCACGCGCACTGCAATGGAGAGTAGCCCCCGCTCGATGCAACTAGAGAAAGCCCATGTGCAGCAGCGAAGACCCAACGCAGCCAAAAATAAATAATTTTTTAAAAAATAGGTACTGATTTTCTGGAAAAAGCAAAGCTATAAGGACAGCAAAGCGATCAGTGACTGCTGGGCGCTGGCATGGGTGGCAAGGTTGACCACCGAGGAACACAGGGGCATTTTTGAGGGTGTTATATCTCGATTGTAGTCACAGTCACATTATTTCATGCATTTGTCAAAACTCACAGAACTGTGTACCAAAAAGGTGAGTTTTACTGTAATTAAACACTTCTTGCATTCTAGTGGAAAAGATAGAAAATCAACATGTTGATTAAGACAGAATAATTACAGAAAATTACCTCTTCAAGGAGTTATCATTTGAGCAGAGGACTGAAGACAGACAATACAAGACCCTGAGGGAGGAATGAGCTTGGGTCAAGTAACAGAAAAAATGCCAGAGCTCCTGGAAGGCAGTGAGTGGGGGGGAGAGTGGTGTGACATGAGACTGGAGAACTAAGCAGGAACCAACCTGCACTGCACCTCCAGCCACAGAGAACATTTTGAATTTTATTCCAAGAGCCATGGAAAGTTCCTGGCCCTGACTGGTTTACGTTATAAAGATCACTAGCTGCTGTGCACAGGATGAATTTGAAAAGGGTTAGAGTGGAAGGAAGGAGATGAGTTAGGAGGGTGCTGCAGCATTTCAGGCAAAAGGTGACAGTGATCTGGACAAGAATGGCGGTAGTGGAGATAGAATCAATACTGATTATATGATGATGTGTTGGACATGGGGAAAAGAAAGGACTACTCAAGACAACTCCTCGTCTTAGGCCCTAGCAACTGGGTAGATTGGGGCACTGTTTACCAATGTAGGGAAGGCTGTTTGGGAAAAGATTTGGAGATGAAAATCAAGAGCTTTGTTTTGAACACTATTAAATGTTAAATGCCTGCCAGACATCAAATAAAAGATATCAGTTAGGCACTGGAGTTTACAAAGTTTGGGACCCTAGAGAGTGATCTGGGCTGAAGTGTACGTTTGTGAGTCATAAACATGTAGTTGTAATTTAAAGAAATTGAAGAGCCTACATTCAGACGCTTGGGCCTCCATGTCTTGGTGCCTCCTTCAACAGTAGTCTATGGACTGCCTAGGAGCAGGAGTGGAGAGTGAACAGTGTGGGGAGAGCAAGGATTAGGACTTGGCACCATCAGAGACCAGCTACTTAAGAAAAGAGCCCTGAAATTATTGATCTCGTTGGGGGAAGAGGGGGTCATGTGTGGTAGGAGAGGGCTAAGGACCTGGGCAAAGTGGGTCACTTTGAGTGGCCAAGACCCTACTGAGGGCAGAATACAGGTTTGGTGAGTCTGGTTGAGTGGCAGATACAAAGCTTATGATAAGAGAAATGGAGTGCTGAGTTAATGATCTCAGAGATGGAGGGATGTCTTAGGACATCAATTGTCAGGAGTAGCATACAGGTAAAAGTTTTCAGAGAAAAATATTGAAGAATAATCAGGAAGTTAAGGAGTTTGAAGACTGAGATGCTAACCACCTGTTGTAATCCGACTAATCTGTCTGGCATCTGCCTTCTGAAGGGTGGGGGCAACCAGTGCTTCCAATACCAATTGGTAAATTATTTTTAAAACATTCTCCTGACTTTCTTGTTGAAGGTGTTCATTGATAATCTATGCATGTCATACTTTAGAAGCTTAACCATGTACCAAAAAAGACCCCTAAAACCATCCCCCTCTTTAATTGTATAACAGGAGACAGTTGGAAGAATGGCAGAAATCTAAGGGGAGGATCTATAAACGGCCTCCTATGGAACTTAAAACAAAAAGAAAAATAATAGAGGAAATGAATATTTCATTCTGGAAGAGTATGGAAAAAGAAGAGGAAGAAAAGAAAGCACAACTTGAACTATCCAGTAAAATTAACAACACTCTGACAGAATGTCTGCAGCTCATTGAAGGGGTGAGTGAGAACAATAAGCTCCCAAAGCTTTGCTGAATCATAGAGTTTTTTAAACATTTTTGTTAAATATAGTGTAGGGGAGATAACCTCTGTCTAAGCAGAAATTTAACTCCTCCTTTTAATAGAGAGGAAGGATAGTACTAATAATAAACATGTACTTAAATAATGACTCTTGTATGCCAGGTACTGTTCTAAGCACTTTACTTATATTATTTCATACAATTACATAATGACTATTATGATATTCACTTTACAAATGAAGCTGAGGCACAGAGAAGTTGGGAAATTAACCCAACCCAAGTAGTCTGGCTCCAGAGGGATTCAAAAGGAACTCTTGCCTTCTTCATGTATTGAGGTCCAAAGAGTAAACATTTGACATTTAGATATGAAGCTAAAGTCAAAAGGCAAGCCCTCATGTAGAATTAGATTATCCTAAAGTCTCTAGGTAGCTATGAATGGCATCCAAATTGTATCTTGGATTTTGCAGATAAGGATAAAGTAAATGGTAAGCAAAGGGTATGATCCTTAGGATATTCCTTGAAGGAAAAATATATTAATAAAAAATAGCTGGATAGACTTCTATACTAAGGTCCTTGCCTGAAGCAAACTCAGTTCTGTTGTTTGACTGGTAGTATTGTATATCAGCAAAAAAAAGGAAACCTTCAAATTAGGTCTACTCTGGGCAGTTTTTTCATTAGATTCAGTTAAACATTAACTACTTCTCTTTTGTGGAATTAAACTTCAGTTCTTTGTTCTTTCTCTTGTTTTCATTGCATTAAAAACATACCTGAATACATTTTTATTATTAAAAGCATTTCAAATAATACAGGTAAATTACTCCCAGCACTTGCACAGGCACACGCGCACACACACAAGGTACACACCCCAGGCTTCTCCCTGGAGGTGACCACTACTGCCCATTATCCTTCCAGACAATTTTTATGCATTTACTTAACAGTATAAGTATGTAGAGAAATGAAGTATATGATTTTGTGAGTTGCAATTATTTCAGATTTTTATGTGTGTTCTTTGGTTGTCTTTTCTTGTGTTTTCTTAGTATCAGTATGCTGGCTTTGTCAAATGAGTTGGGTATTTTCCTTTTTTCCTGTGCCTTGAAAATACTTTATTTACAATTGAGATTCATTAGAATTATTTTGTTCTTTGAAGGTTTGATAAGAACTTACCTATAAAATCATCTGGACTTTGGGGGATTTTTTAGAAAAATAGAAATAGAAAAAAATTTTCTATTTTTTCAAATTTTTCCATGGTCATTGGTCTCTTTAGGTTTTGTATTTCTTGAGCCAATTTTAGTAATTCTGTGCCTTTTATTTAAATCAGACTTGCTAAAGATTTCTCTATTCATCTTTTTAAAAGGCCATCTTTTGGGTTTTATTTTTTTCTCTTGCATCAGTGTCTGCATCTATTTTTATGTTTATTTTTCTTTTTCTAGCTTTTTTCGCTGAAAGCTTAGAGCATTTATGTCAGTCTTATTTTATTGAAAATATTTTAGTGCTATCAGTTTGCCTCTGAATTTAGTTTTGATCATATCCTTCATGTTTGACTAAGTAATGTTTTGTGTCAGTTAGAGTCAAATCAGAAAAACAGAAACACAAGGTATCTCAATAGAAAGAATGTAATATGAAGGTTGGTTTCACAGTGTCTTATGTGAGTTTCCTTGAAGGAGACCCTTCAAGGAAGAAAGGGGAACAAAGAGAGGGTGGGGATATCCGAACCTAGCAGCTAGGAGAGACAAACCCTGATGGAAGTGGGACTCCAACTCTAGGGAGGGCATACTACTAGCAATGCTGGTGCCACCGGAGCTGGAGGAGGGGCCCTGCAGGGCTGGGATTCAGACCTTGAGAAAACGATGCTAGCTACCCGGTTGGTGCTTTTGCCTCTGAAGGAGCACAGGGAAGCAGAGTCTGTGAATGCCAGGGAAAAAAGGTAGAGGCTAGAACCAACTGCTGCTGCCAGAGTGAAGGACCATTTCTGGGATGATGAAAGCAAATGGGAAAGAGGCAGTCGCCTCTTCTCCAGCCCTTCAACCTCCCTCTAGTGCCCCATACTGGCCGAGCCCATCAGAGAACTGCTGTCAGAGCAGAAAGTGATTTACAGAATTCCAGCACATTTACAGAATTCTGCACAACAAAGCAGAGGATAAAAGGTGCGTTTAGAGCTAAGAGATCATAGCCTAATAACTGACATGTTCTCGTTTTCGTTTCTAGTTTGAGATTTCCATTTTGAGTTCTTCTTTAATCCAAAAATTATCTTAGAAGAGTATCTTTTAACTCCCAGATATGTAGTTGGTTTTGTTGGTGTTGGGTTTTTTGGGGTTCTTTTTTTGTTTTTTCTGGGTGTCAATTTTTAATTATACTGCATTATGGTTGGTGAATGTTGACATTTTCTTTCTGGTCTTAATGTCTGATCAGTCTTGGTGAATGTTCCAAAAGTGTTTGAAAAGGATACGGATTCTCTATTGAACAGAAAATTCTACGTGGGTATCCATTGCTCTCTGAAAGAAATATGCCAGAGTCTGTCACTGGCACTGTGATTTGTGATTGATAATTTCATTTTGTATTTCTGTCAACATTTACTTTCTGTTTTTCCAAGTTATGTTGTTAGGTACTAAAGATTCATGACTTGCTTTGATATTTCTTTTGTCTGATATTAATCTTGCCACACCTGCTTTGTTGTTCTTACAATTCGTCTAGTAGATTTTTTTCTATCCCTTTATTTATAAAGGTATGTCTCATGAATACATACAATTTAATTTCTCTGACCAAATCTGGAACTCCCTGCTTTTAAAAAAGTGCATTTAGCCCATATACATCTATTGTAACAATTACTCATATGTTTAACTTTAGCTCTCCCACTTTATTTTGTAATTCAATTTACATGAATTATTTTTTGGTTTATTTTCCCTCATCTCTTTATCCAGTTTTTCTTTATTTCATAACGAAAGCATATAAATTGAAATCATAAAAGAAAGTGGTAAGTGTGAGTTCAAACATGGTATGCAAGTTATATATTCTTCTCATGGTTACTTTTCTTTCAAGTCTTCCACTTGAATTCTAAAGTTTGTTCACTAGTAACTTTATGTTTTTGAATGGTAAACTTTCTGAGTTGTTATGCTTGTAAAAATGTCATTATTTCACCCTCCTGCTGGATTCATAGTTTGGCTGGGGGAAATTTCTAAATCCACATGGTCTTCCTTGGAAAATTTGAAGTTACTCTTTCATTTTCTTTCTTACATCTGGAATTGTTGATTTATTAGAGTCTCATGTCAATCTAATTCTCATTCCTGTATAGGTAATCCTTTTTTTCCCCTTTCTGGAAAGATTTAAGATTTTCCTTTTATCCCTTTTTTTTTTTTTTTAATTGGCCATACCATGCAGCTTGCAGGCCCTTCGTTCCTCGACCAGGGATCGAACCCACGCCCCCTGCAGTGGAAGCATGGAGTCCTAACCACTGGACCACCAGGGAATTCCCTCCTTGGTTTTCTAAGTATGGGTCTTTTTTCATCCATCTTGCTTAGCTCTCTGAGGACCTTGCAGTCTGAACACTTGTTTCATTGTTCAGTCCTTGGGAATTTTCTTCTACAGCTGCTTTGAGTGTATGTTCTGCTTTGTTCTTTCTCTACTTTTTCTTCTAGAAATTCTATTACTTGGATATTGGAATTCTTGAGTAATAGATGTATCCTCCAGAACTCTTAACTTTTCTTTTATACTCTTCATTTCTTTGTTCTGTTGCACTGGGTTCTGGAAGAATTCCACAGCCAAATTTTCAGCTCACTGCTTTATTCTTCAACAGTGTCCATGCCACTGTTCTGCCTTTCTATTGATTCTTTTTCATAGCATTCATTCTAGTTTCATGATGGTAATATTCTCTTATCACTCTGAAGATGCTGACTACAGGTTTGTTTGTTTTTTTAACATCTTTATTGGAGTATAATTGCTTTACAGTGGTGTGTTAGTTTCTGCTTTATAGCAAAGTGAATCAGCTATACATATACGTATATCCCCATATCTCCTCCCTCTTGCGTCTCCCTCCCACCCTCACCCTTAGGTGGTCACAAAGCACTGAGCTGATCTCCCTGTGCTATGCGGCTGCTTCCCACTAGCTATCTATTTTACACTTGGTAGTATATACAAGTCCATGCCACTCTCTCACTTTGTCCCAGCTTACCCTCCCCCTCCCCGTGTCCTCAAGTCCATTCTCTACTTTTGCGTCTTTATTCCTGTCCTGACTACAGTACTCTTAAAATGTATTTCTCTTTGCTCCCTCAGCTGTTTGCTCCAGTGTTCATTCTTCTGGTTCTTGAGTTTTATGCCTCTTTCATGTAGTGTTGGTTTTCTCAAACATTAGTGATTCTTTTTTTTTTTGCGGTACGTGGGCTTCTCACTGTTGTGGCCTCTCCCGTGGTGGGGCACAGGCTCCAGATGCTCAGGCTCAGCGGCCATGGCTCACGGGCCCAGCTGCTCCACAGCATGTGGGATCTTCCTGGACCGGGGCACGAACCCGCGTCCCCTGCATCGGCAGGCGGACCCTCAACCACTGCGCCACCAGGGAAGCCCATTAATGATTCTTGACTGTGAACTTACCCTTGTGTCTTTCCCGTCTCAGGAGAAGTAGGAGGTGCTGCTTGGCTGAGTGTGCCAGTGCCTGGGTTTCTGGGCATGGTAGCTCTTCATATTCCTCCTGGTCCATGTCACTGCGCTGCTCTTGGTACAAGGCAGAAGGGAACCAAACCAGTGAAGCCATTTTCAAGTTCCTTTTTGTGGGATTTAACCCTCTTTATCTTTATATACACCTGTGTGGATCCCCAGCACACACACATATACACCCATGACCCTTGCATACCTTTGCCATCCTTCATTCTTCTGTTAGGGTCAAGCGGAAATTCTGGTCACCATTCAGTGTTCACATTATTTTGAATGTGTAAGCAATACATGAATGGCTGATTACTCCAGGGTTTGGTTTGGTTTGGTTTTGGTTTTGCATAAAAATGTAGAACATATTTCTTACTTTCAACTATGATAAATATTTTTCTATTTGGTCTCTTAATTTAAAATTTAATGATCAGTGTCAAAATTCATCAAAACATGCTATTTAAATGGGTGCATTTTGTATAAATTACTTCAATAAAATTGAATTTTTTTTAAATTCAAAAAAATATTGATCAGACTGATTTCTGCATACCTTCTATGATAAATATGAGGAGAGAATAACAGCAAGACAGTAATAATTACCTCTGGGTATTTTTCTTTTTTCCAGGGTGTACATTCTAATGAAATATTTGCCATTTTGTCCAGTATTCCTGAGGCTGAAAAATTTGCTAAATTCTGGATCTGCAAAGCAAAGTTGTTGGCAAGTAAAGGCACCTTTGATGTTATTGGGCTGTATGAAGAGGCCATTAGAAATGGGGCCAGAGTAAGTAACTACCTGGAGTGGGTGACTTCTTAACACGTCTCTTTCATATGACTTCTCTGTTGTTTGCAAAATGACGGTTATGTCATGTAATGTTGAAGCTTCTAATTCACTTCATAAACTTTATGCAAAATATGAAGTACAATATGTCCTTTGTGAACATTTTAATTAAAATATTTATTTTTGGGGCTTCCCTGGTGGCGCAGTGGTTGAGAGTCCGCCTGCCGATGCAGGGGACATGGGTTCGTGCCCCGGCCCGGGAAGATCCCACATGCCGCGGAGCGGCTGGGCCATGAGCCATGGCCACTGAGCCTGCGCATCTGGAGCCTGTGCTCCACAATGGGAGAGCCCACAACAGTGAGAGGCCCATGTACCGCAAAAAAAAAAAAAAAATTTATTTTGTAGAATATAGTGTTACATGTAAACCAATAGAATCACTTTCTTGTCAAGCGAATATGTCTCACTTTACACTCATTGTAGAAATAAGCACTTGTGAAAAGTAATAGCATAGAAAATTATAATGTAACGTCAATAGCCAATACTAAGAAAGTCATACCTCACCTAAAGAACCTAAAAATATAGTAAACCCAACACATCAATGTCCATAAATCAATAATTCAGGGCTATTTTATGAAGTAACTTTTAATCCTAAACCCTAGTAAAACCACTGTCTATATATAATTTTTTTAAATAAATTTATTTGTTTTTATTTTTGGCTGTGTTGGCTCTTCGTTGCTGCACGCAGGCTTTTCCGTAGTTGCGGCGAGCAGGGACTTCTCATTGTGGTGGCTTCTCTTGTGGAGCACAGGCTCTAGGCATGCGGGCTTCAGTAGTTGCGGTTCGCAGACTCTAGAGCACAGGCTCTAGAGCGCAGGCTCAGCAGTTGTGGTGCACGGGCTTAGTTGCTCCGTGGCATGTGGGATCTTCCCGGGCCAGGGCTTGAACCCGTGTCCCCTGCATTGGCAGGTGGATTCTTAACCACTGCACCACCCGGGAAGCCCTATATATAATTTTTTTAACAAAGACTGCATTAAATAGTTTCATAACTCTTTTCCCTATATCACTTTCCATGTCATCATATATTCTGCCATACCTTTTCCATGATTGTTCAGAATCAGACTTGTACATGGACATAGTTTAAATAAATAATTTGATAAGGTCTGTTCCATAAGGCCTCTGTTTCCCTCCCCTCCCATTTCCCACTTCTCACTTCCCAGAGCAAACTGAGTATTTTGTTACCTTGATAGTTTCAGATAACATGCTTATATTACTATTTCTTGATTTTTCTCTCTTTAGACATGATTTGTAGACATCCAACTATACAGGATGAGGATCTAACCTTCTTTCTCACACACACCCACACAGATCCCCAACACACACACATAGACACCCCATCACCCCTGCAGACCTTTACTGTCCTCCATATTTCCATTAGAGTCATATGGAAATTCTGGTCACTATTCAGTGTTCATATTGTTATGACTATGTGAGAAATATGCATTGAGCCATGTGGTATACACTGTGATTACTTTGCCTTTCAAGTACGGTTTTATAATTTTCCTGAAATTATTTTCTTGTTTTCCCTTTGCTTAGTTTTCTGAGTATTTATTATATAATTAATTCCCATACTCTTCTATAATTATCTAAATTTCTCCATACTTTCAAAGCATTAGATATTCTATTGATTTCTTTTTCTCAGAGACTTTTCTCCCAGACCCTTCTTGATCTGTTCCAGGCTCGACAGGTTGTTCTTTACCCCTGTCTTTATTGGCTGTCATTCTGGGATCTCCTTTCACCAAAACCCTCAGATTCCCATTTCTTCCTGCATTGCCTGATTCATCTGCAATACTTTTCTTCTCTCACCATTTTTTTTTTTTTTTGGTGGGTAGGGGGTTGTTCTCTATTGTTCATGAAATGCTTTACTCAGATGCCAGTGAAACTGGGCTGTTTCAATATAAGAGGTGGATTTTAAAAAGCTTGTTAAAAACTCTGGACACAGATGAGGCTTTACCATAGGGTGATTTGGCTGAGTCAGTTGACTGAAGAACCCTCAGTATCAGTGTCTTCAGGTCTTCCTTCTAAGACTGGTTATATTCTCTGAAGAAGCCTCATCCAGTCTTCTTCCCAGGAACTAGAAACCAGGCTACCAGGTGTTATGGAGCAGGAGAGAGCTGGGTGTCTCAACCTTCAGCGTGGAAACTTTCATTTATCCCTTTTTTCAGTAGGCACTCCCACCCTCAATCTTGCATGATATCCCCCAGAGACTTGGAGGATACATGCCCAGTGTCCTGTATGGATGAAGGTAGAAGGGGCACAGTCACCAGGCTGCATGGAGTTTAGGAATGCAGGGTGGATTTGGAGGTCTGACTGTATTTATTTATTTACTTGCTTACTTCCCGAGCCACGCTTGTTTGCGGGATCTTAGTTCCCCAGCCAGGGATTGAACCAGGGCCGTGGCAGTGAAAGTGCCGAGTCCTAACCACTGGACCGCCAGGGAATTCCCAGGTCTGACTGCTTTTTTTTTTTTTTTTGCTGTACGCGGGCCTCTCACTATTGTGGCCTCTCCCGTTGCAGAGCACAGGCTCCGGACGCACAGGCTCAGCGGCCATGGCTCATGGGCCCAGCCGCTCCGCGGCATGTGGGATCTTTCTGGACCAGGGCACGAACCCGTGTCCCCTGCATCGGCAGGTGGACTCTCAACCACTGCGCCACCAGGGAAGCCCCTGACTGCTTTTTGACAGATGCTCAAGAGCCCTCCTGATTTTGACCCCTCCATCCATTCCTCAGCCTTTCAGAGGCTCTGGGGTTGAATCAGGTTCTTTCTTAGCCACACTGCCACCTTAGAATTTGGCTCTTTCAAGTTGGTCATACTGCTTACCTCTTCCTTCTACATTCGAGCTTCCAAAATCTTGTTGCTGTTTCTTCTGTTCCCTGTGGTTATTGCCTCCTTTTTAATCCCTTTATTATAATTTCAGTAGAGTTTCTAGAGTGATTAGAAATAAATGTGTAAAAAAAAAGAAAAGAAATGTGTACTCAATGTGTCGTCTTTAGCTAGAAGCCTGTGAAAATATAAAATACACTTGATGAGTGTTTTATATAATTAAGACCTCTTGCAATATATTCTGTACATTTATTCCCATTTCTTAAGTTTACAGCCTTTTAGATTTTGTAAAAATGTACAGGTAGCTTTGCTTTTATGCTCTGTTGTCAGTTTGTATCTGTTATTTACTTGATACAGAGTCCGAGGTCAGGAAGACCAGGCTCCAAATATTATGTTCCTATGAGAACATACAGTTCATTTATGATGTTCTGCTTCATGGCCTGGTTAACATGCTTTAAAAAGGATGGCTATCTCAGATAATTTTATCAGAAAATTACTCTTCTATAATAGTTTTTTTTGTTTGTTTTGTTTTTTATGTTATTTTACCAAATAAAAGAAGAAAGAAAGGAAAGGCTGGGGGGAAATTGCCCAGAATGCTAACTAAAGGTTATATTTAGATGATAGGATTATGGGTGGTTTTCCTTTTCAAATTTGACCTATTGTTCAGTTTTCTGTAATAAGATATATGACTTTTGGGCTTCCCTGGTGGCACAGTGGTTAAGAATCCGCCTGCCAATGCAGGGGACACGGTTCGAGCCCTGGTCCGGGAAGATCCCACATGCTGTGGAGCAACGAAGCCCGTGTGCCACAATTGCTGAGCCTGCGCTCTAGAGCCTGTGTGCCACAACTACTGAAGCCCGTGCACCTAGAGCCCGTACTCCGCAACAAGAGAAGCCACCGCAATGAGAAGCCCACACACCGCAACGAAGAGTAGCCCCTGCTTGCCACAACTAGAGAAAGCCCGCGCACAGCAACAAAGACCCAATGCAGCCACAAATAAATAAATAAAATTTAAAAGATTTATGACTTTTATAATAAAAACAAAAATTCAGTTAAGACAGCACTAAAAATATATGCCAAATTTTCTGTTTGGCTCGCTTTACATCTTTGGATCAGAATCTTTATGTGGGAACACATCTTCAGTGGGGATTATATGTCAATAAGAAAACTGATTTAGAGAAATTTATTATTGACAACTTTCCATAAATACATCTCTTCATTAAAGTCAGGCATGCCAAAAACAAGATGGCGGCGGCCACGTGAGCAAACCCCCCACCCCACCCAGGTCTCCGCTGTCACTGCCACCACCCACGCGGCTAGCCCCTCCCGGCATTCCTCGCGCTCGCATATAGCGCACCAGCCTCGCACCAACCAAAAAGTGTCACCTCGGAGCACGGGACCCACCCGCCCCGGAGAAGCCCAAGTCCACGTGTCAGAAGCCGGCACTCCTCCCACTCGCACACCTCGCTCTCGCCCGGCGTGGCACACGTCAGTGGGGCGAGGAGCGGTCGCTCCGCAAGATGCACGCTGCTTACCTGGCAATTAAGTAAAAAGGCCGAAGAGACAGCTACCGCCAAGAAGCCGAGAGACTGGGAAGGGCACCGCGTGGGAAGACTCCTTCCTGATAAAGCTCTCCTGGAGCCAGTTTCTCGAATTCCCCACCAGTAGACCGTCTGAGGTGCCTTCTGCAGAAGAGGATGCTTCAGTCTACAGAAGGAGTAAATCCCAATCCAACAGAACGATTATTTGCTGTCACTCAGAGTTGCTGAACGCTTGATCCACAGAAAGGACGTCCACAATACATCAATGCACTTATCCAAAGCAAAGAGTGCCTGAGCCCACTCCCCACAGTTTGTTCTTGTTCAGCCTTCTGAGTGTGTGAACTACCTTTCCAATGAATGGATTTGACAGACTTTTCGTTTCTGAACTTGCCATCAAGAAAGAATGGGTTAGTTTGCCCTCAGAGACTCTAAATGTGTCATCCATAGAATGGACTTGTCCAGCCTGCTAAGGGTCAGGTCAGCACCCCAAACACAGACTAGATTTAACTTTTGGAGTACAGTATGTTATGCATCCACAAAATGGACTTGTCCAGGTTTTGCCATATCCAGACTTCTATGCCCAGGATGGACGTGAAGAGATATCACATTGTCCACATACGTGCTTGTCTTAGCCCTCTGAGAACGTGAGCCCCCATGCAAAAATAAGAGGTACCTATTTACCTCTCAGAGTGTCAGAGGTCTGATCATATTTCACAGTTTGTGACACATCGTCATGGTTGTTCTATGCAAAGCCTCTCATTTTATTTATTCTTTTATTCCTGTACCCAACTATCATTCTCTTCCTCCCACAGTTAACTTTATTGAGTTTACTGTGTACCTCTTGGTGTGATTTCATATAAAATCTGCAATTTTGTGTAAAAAAAAAAAAGAGTCAAGCATGCCAGCATTTAACCAACATTTTGTTTGTTCCTTTATTTTTCCCATAAAGCTAAAACTGAAACCTTTTAAATGTTATTTATAGTTAGACAAGAGATAAAAAGGGAAATGTTTTTGTTATTAATAGCCTATTTGATGTTGAACAACATCATAAGTTCCTTAGATCACTTTTTTCCATGAATGTTTTTAATACTGTTCATGTATTTTCTTCCTTCCAGCCAATACAAGAGTTGCGGGAAGTTGTCCTTAATATTTTGCAAGACCCAGACAGAACCACAAAAGGTACTACTATTTTGTATTTAAATTCATTCCCTCCAGCCACTCAAGTAGAAGTCATTGAGGAACACATAGCAGGTAAAAAAAGAATTGTAACTGTTAAGTCCCCTGAAATGCCTCTTGCTTCTTGGTTTCCATGGCCTGCCCTTTCGGCCTTCATCATCAGCTGATTCATTTCTATTCTATTATTACAAGTAAATATACTGATCAACACCAAACAAAGGTTTCCACCAGAGCAGCCTAGACTAGGGTGTCTTGCTTCCCTGGAGAGAAGGTGAGAGAAGGCAAGTGACTCTTTTTTTTTTTTTTTTTTTTTTTTGCGGTACGCAGGCCTCTCACTGTTGTGGCCTCTCCCGTTGCGGAGCACAGGCTCCGGACGCGCAGGCTCAGCGGCCATGGCTCACGGGCCCAGCCGCTCCACGGCATGTGGGATCTTCCCAGACCGGGGCATGAACCCGTGTCCCCTGCATCGGCAGGCGGACTCTCAACCACTGCGCCACCAGGGAAGCCCAGCAAGTGACTCTTTACCAGAAGAGACTGAGGCAAATGGGAGAGGTGCTTTGGTTTAAGTTACATGTTTCATCATAACAAGCCCACCAACACATATACATCCAAATTCATGTTATACCTTTAAATCATACCCATCTCAGGAATCATTTCACTTAATTCACCATTACTGTCATTGGCCAGAACCTTTAGAGAACTCTTCTGTGAAAACTGTGCCAAATACAGTGAGTGGCACATTAATTATAATATTTGTTATATGAATGGAAAAAAGAAAAGCTACCTTGAGAAAATAAAATGGATTATTTTTATAATCTTAGAAGGTGACAAATCTTTTAACTTTAAGTGTAGGTTTAGGGAATTCCCTGGCGGTCCAGTGGGTAAGACTCCGCGCTCTCACTGCCGAGGGCCTGGGTTCAATCCCTGGTCGGGGAACTAAGATCCCATGCATGCCATGCAGCCAAAAAAAAAAAAAAACAAAGGGGTAGATTAACCTTTGGGGAACAATCAAGTCATGAGGAATTACAGCCAACTAACCCATTACTTTTGGGAATAAGGTTGTAGAGTACCTATACTCAGTGGTCCTCTTGCTGAGAATGATGCTACAGTTCAGTTATTTGTTTATAATGTGTGGCAGTGTTCTTCAAAGGGATAAAAAGAGGAGACAGGAGGGCTTCCCTGGTGGCGCAGTGGTTGGGGGTCCGCCTGCCGATGCAGGGGACACGGGTTCGTGCCCCAGTCTGGGAAGATCCCACATGCCGTGGAGCGGCTGGGCCCGTGAGCCATGGCCGCTGAGCCTGAGCGTCCGGAGCCTGTGCTCTGCAACGGGAGAGGCCACAACAGTGAGAGGCCCGCGTACCGCAAAAAAAAAAAAAAAAAAAGTTAAAAGAGGAGACAAGAATCCATGCCTTTCCCACCTCTTGGCCCCTGTTGGCCTCTCTTGGGGTCTCAGCCTCCAGCCACAGTATCTGTCTGTCTCAGCCTGATATCCTTCCCTTAATTTTGGTTGTTATGGTTGGGCTATCATGCAAATTGTGTCAACACAAGACATTTTTTCACCTGCTGTCCAAGATGATAGCCATATGGTCACACCTGGGTAGGGAGGGATCAGAAGGTCAAGTGATGAGTCAGGAAAATTGATCCAAGGTGTGATGTAAGGGTAAGAAGAGGCCAATGATTAGTCACTAAGGGAGCTCCCTGGAGAGCGAATAAGAGATTGGGCATGTGTTCAGCATGTTGAAAGGGTAGCAGGGATCCATTGTCACAGGCCCCAAGGCTGCCTGGAGGGCTGGTTAGGAGGATGGCCTGATGAAGCAGGGTGTTATTACAGGGCTTAGCAGGGAAAACTAGTTGTAAGTCCCACTCCAAATCAATTACTCTTTACTGAGTATACGGAATCCATAAGGATCACTGAGAAATCATTGTAGATAACTGCTGTTTCATTTGATTGATTTTTTAGCTTCAGTATTAAATTGCTAAATCTTTTCTTTTTGACCTTGTATACACAGGAATTACCTCTGACTCTTTAGCTGCTGAAACTCATATAACATCAGTAGAAATGCTGGCCGAGAAGATGGAGTCTGGGACGTCTTGCCTTTCTCCAAAAGAGGGGGAACAGGTTTCAGCAACACCCCAAATAACCAAGTCAGAACAGGATAATCATCCTGGTATCAAATTACAGATCGCCCCGATCCCTAGGTAAGCAAACTCTAAAGCAGGCTTGTGTTCACAGGTCTAATTCAAGTCCAGTTCTCAATTTCTCCTCCACAGATCCAGGATACCATCAGGATTAGTGATACCTTCTGCCTCCTACGAGGACCAGGTGGTCTAATCCATCTTTGGTGTTAAGGGAAGGAGCTAAGGGAAGGGGAGGGTTGGAACCAGTGCCAGGAAGATCTGTGTCCTTTCTCAGTACACACGCCAACCCCCCCTCACACCACCCCCAAGGAGACCTGACCTGCAATGAGGAAGGAGCTGCCAGAGTCAGGATGGCTGCTGGAGTGGAGTGGTGACCCCTCCCTCCTGGCATTGGTCCTCCCACTTCACCCTCATTTGTGCTGCACTTGCAGATCCCACCCACCTTTCCAGCCAGTCCTGGGGGGCAGGAGCCGGGGTGCTGCACAAACTGCCAAGCACGGCAACCTCTGGAGCTGTGGGAAGGAAGGAGCTGTGAATAGCCCTGTAAGAACAGGGAGGCGGTCAGGCACGTACTAGTGAGAGACTGCGCATAGTATCACAAGTGTTTGGTTTTGAGACAAGTGTAAGTTTAAGAATCCCTAGTAATTTAAGGAACTGTGTCAGGGTATCGAAGTCATTTTCTAAAACATTAGTATAATATCAGTCTCTCTGTTCGTGCTCTTAAAAGGAAAATTCCAAACAAAAGCACCAAGACCACGGTTCTGTATCTTCGTTCTCTCGAAAGCACAGCTGGGCCTCTTCCAGTCTAAACTCCTGTCTCAGACCTGACATTTCCCCCACTGTAGTCAGCTCGTGGGTGGATGAAGGCAGGCAGCTGACGTGAAGACCACCTCTTATTGTCTCCGGAATTGATGACAAGCATTTTCAGCAGACTGGCCACGAGTTTTGTGAGGCTAATGTAATCAGTGGTTTTGTGATGTGTGACCAGGATTCGCTGCGTGGAAAGGTCTCTGCAGCTTACCCTCCAGGCTGCCTGTGATTAGAATGCATTCAGGTTTACCAGGAAGATGCCTGATTTGTTCCAGTTTCAACTTGTGGTTTGGTCCACCATCTTAAAAGATGTTTTTTGAATAATTTACTGTCAAAGCTAGAAAGAATCTTAGAATTCATTAGTCCAGCCTCATTTGGTGTTAGGCCCAATTTCCTCAAAACGTGTCAGCTCTTTGAAAGTTTATGGACTAAACAAACACCAACTGCCAAGTAGCTGACTTCAAATAAAACCACACTTAACACTTCATTCAATTAAATCCCTATGATTTAGGGATTTAAATCATAAAATCAGACACCATCTGAGAGCAGATGGACACCACCCAGTTCATTCTGACAATGAGGGCAAGTCCATCTTAGGACGAGAGCTGCTATAGACATGCCTCTTGTGTTTTATTAGGGAATAAGAAAAAAATAAAGACTAACAAGTAGAATTTTGAAAGAAGTTAGAAGGTTTTGAATGCATCTCTTGCTGTCTCTCAGAATAAACGGAATGCCGGAAGTGCAAGACATGAAGCTTATCACTCCTGTACGGCGTTCGGCCAGGATCGAGCGAGCAGTGTCCCGCTACCCGGAAATGCTGCAGGAACATGACCTAGTGGTGGCTTCTCTCAACGAACTGTTAGAAGTGGAAGAGACAGAGTGTTTTATATTCCGCAGAAATGAGGCTTTGCTGGTAACATTAGGGTTTCAAGTCCTTGAGTCGTAATTTCTTGATTTTTTTTTTTTTTAAAAAAAGAGAGACATTTCAGCCTCCACAAGACAAGAAATGCACTTACCTAGGTGGCCTGGGAGAAACTGTGTAATAGAGGGGCATCGTGGATGCAGACTGCGGGCCCCAGGGCTTGGAAAGTAATTCCCTGGGCTTACTCTCAGATTTTACACCCCCATGGGAAAGTTTGCTTATTTAAGACTGTAGTTTGCCACAGCTTTACAGCATACATAAATTTCAAACTTTGAAAATTAACTTACCCCACAAGTATGGTAAAAATTTGAATTTTATTGACCTACCTTAATCCCAACATAGTTTTTTTTTTGTATCGGGGGTCAATTCCACAATATGATAGACTTTCGTCCCTGCATCCACCTTAGCAGAGAGGGCAAGTCCTTCCAGCATGGAAGATCTGAGCGTAGAAACTAGCCTTCCCCACTAGGTGGGACGTGACAGACCATCTGGTCAAATCCTCTCCTTTTGCAGCTGAGTTTATGCTGGTTGTACCTTTCGCTCAGAGATCACAGATGACTTTTATGTGTGATCTTTGACTTCCGTCACAGATCCTTGGAGATGAGAGGTAATTCACATCCCTTCTGGGCCTGGCCTCCTTAATGATACACAATCCTGAACTGGGGTGGTCATCTAGCTTTTTATATTCAAACCTAATTGTGCATTTGTTATTGAGAAATGCTTCAAATAAAAACTAAAGGGAGCAGCAGACAGGGGTGGGGAAAGGACCCTTGCCTCTTCAATTCTTTGCTCTGCTAAGGGCCACCTGGCCTGAGAAGATGTCTGAGCCCCAGAGACTATCATCGTTCGCCTTTCCCTCCTCCTGGGCAACTGCTTGTGGAAATGTAAAATCAGAATCGTTGTGTAAATATAATGTATAGGAAAACCTAGTCAACATATTTTAGAGTTTGGTTTTCTTAATATTTATGTATCATCTAAAAAACAATTAACTTTTATATTGTTCATTGCTGCTTATTCATTTATCATTTATTACAGAAAACAGTGATGGTGGCTTGGCCTAGAGAATTAGGGGTTTGTCTGGGGAACACCAATAGGCTATCCCAAGAGGCCTCACAGGGAACACCCATTACCCTGGAGAACTCACCTTGATGTGGATTTTTCCACTGTGAGGGAAGCAGATCCATCTCTCTAAGTCTGATTTATAAAAACGAGGTTCATCAAACTGAGGTATAAAACCATAATGCTAATAGACTAACTTTTGATGAGAAATAGATTGCCACCACAACCAAAATGCAGGAGTCCACACAGCTAGGCGTTCCCTTCCCTTTAGACAGACTCACTTTCCCTCTAAAGCCAAATAATGCCCGAGGGGTTGCTTAGAAGTCCTGGAAGCTGAAAATGGGACTTGGGGAAATCAGCTATTCAAAATCACGAGACAAAAAGAGCCTGAGGCACGACCCTCCTTGTCAGGAACGGCCTTGCCTCAGACCTCAGGCACTCCGTCTCACATCCATGGACCAGTCCTCCGATCGGGCCTGCACGGCCGTCCTCTGTGCATTACCTGCTCTTTGGCTTCACACGGTTCATCCTTGCCACCTGATGCCCATCCTCCTGCCCAGACTGGGAATCAGCTGTCTATGGTGATTTTACGTCTCTCTCTCCTCAGAACATCGTCTTGGTATTACAGCTCAGTTCTCAAAAGAACACCTTGGCTATTACCAGTTCCCAGCAGGACGTCTCACAGTACCACCCTGGGTACTAACAATGTAGGCTGAACCACTGGCATAGTTTTCAAACTGACAAATTGGAGGTTTTAAACAGCTTGATTGGACTAAGTAGCATCTTCAGCATATAAAAGGATGTGGAAGTGATGGGGATGGTAATAGCACCTACAGAAAACGGCGCCGTGATTCTGGAGCTCTTTGTAGATTCTTAGTAACCCTCTTGTTTAGTAAATAGCTATTCCTATAGATACCTGGAGCAGGAGGGAGGGAGAGAGGGAAGGTAAGAAGCAGGCCCTTCATTACTTGGGAGGAAGATTCATAGGGATTTGCAGGGGAGATACGGGCCTCGGCAGAAATTAAGTCTAACGTTCAGCTTCTTAGACGGGGGGCGGGGGGGGGAGTGTAAAGGGAGTGTTAAAGGAAGATAAATAAGGATGGTTCTATACTGGCATCTGGGAGCAGAATGACCATGAACCAGAAGACGAGAGGAGCAGGCACGACAGTTCGCATTTATTACTGTTAACTAGGTACAGGTACTCATGCTCTAAAAGACATCTGTTGTGCCCGCTTGGGATGTAGCCCTTCTAATAAGAGTGCCCTCATTTCCTTAGGACCACCTCTTTCCCGCTCACAATCTGTCGCTTTAACAGGAACGGACTCCACCCACATGAGCACGTGGCCCAGGCTAGGCCAACCAGAGCCCAGTATCCTGGCCAGCGGCATTGATTGGACGATGGGGTTATTTCTCGCTCAAAACCAGCGAGACTCGTTTCCCAGACTTCTGTTGGGAGAGAGACCCCTTTCCTGGTAGAGTTGCTGAAAAGATAGGATGGAAATCTGTAAACCTTCTTATAACCATGGAGAAAAAAACCCTCCTGGAGCATGGCACCAACACAGAATAAGCCTGAGAGCTGGAGAGAGTAAGCTTACATCCAGTGACATCATTTGATCCCTGGCTAAAGCCTGGAGCTGGCCAAGCCCTGTACCTTTCAGTGATATGAGACAATTGATCCCCTTATTCTTAAGCCAGTTTCCTTTAGGTTTCCGTCAGTTGCTAGGGAAAAATCCTGACCAGTGCACATATATTCAGGAGTAGAGGAAACTCCTATTTCATGCTTGCTCTGGCCGCCTTCCAGGCATTTTGTCTCACTACATTCTCACAGTAGCCCTATGACATAGGTACGGAAACAGAAAGTGAGATAATAAATGACAGGCAGGACTGAAGTTTCAAACTCAGAGCGGCCTGGCTCCAAGTCCAGAGCTTTTAACTCCTATCTCTAAAGTATGGAAATGAGGACTAGGATGGTGATAAGGAAGGAGCGAATCTGAGAAAGAAATTCTTGAACTGTTCCCAACTTACCAAATAAGAATCACCGTGATAGCCAAAGTGCTGTCATTTATCCTGCAGATGAGGTGACCGATCACATTTTTACCACAAGAGCACTACCCCAGGGATGGTGCTTCTCTTCATTTCTGCCTGCTCAGGACTGGGTGCCGGAATTCGGATACCGATTCAGCCGGTATACCTAGTCACAACTAGAAATGCATCTCTCGCCCATCAGCAACCCTGGTGAAACAGCCAGTGCTCAGCTGTGCCAGGCCCACACCACATCTGTCTCGGGGCGCTGCCATCCCCAGGGTACAGCCTCATCCATGTGGACAAGCAGGGCTCTCAACCAGTTTCACATGGCAGCCAGTGGGAACAGGGAAGAGAGGAAGTGGAAGGCACACCCTCTCCTTTTAAGGTCACAACCTGGAAGTTGGATGCTTTATTTCTGCTTAGGAGGGGAGGGACCACAACTGGGTCACGCGTCCCCACTCATCTTCAAAGAAGGCTGGGAAATGTCTTCTGGGTGGCCACATGCCCAAGTAAAAATTCTTCCAGAAACGGGATACGACTATCGGTGTCTACCACAGTCTTAGGAGTAATGGAGTACATCTCTAAGGTGCAGATAAATGAGGACAGAGGTGACAACAGGATTAAGAAAATATAAACTGCATCAAAGGAACAACCCCCAGCTAGAAATATCTCCCACCCTACCCTGCCTCAGATGAGCTCCTAAGAGTTGAGGAGGTTCTAATCCAAAGTTGTAGAGCCCTTCCCCACTTCCTCTCGTCTCATGAGAGGTCTTGAGCCCCACCCTTTCCCCTGCAGTTCTACAAGCTGACCCAGAGTAATAATAAATCAGGTTACATGGTTCACTCAGTAAAACATACGGGACACTGGAAGCCAGAGATACAATGATGACCCAAACGACCTGTCACCAAGGAGCCTCAAGTCCAATGCGGACACATGTTAAAGAATCACAAGTGTCAAAAGTGTGATGATCCTGGGCTTCCCTGGTGGTGCAGTGGTTGAGGGTACACCTGCCGATGCAGGGGACACGGGTTTGTGCCCCTGTCCGGGAAGATCCCACATGCCACGGAGCGGCTGGGCCCGTGAGCCATGGCCACTGAGCCTGCGCGTCCGGAACCTGTGCTCCGCAACGGGAGAGGCCACAGCAGTGAGAGGCCCATGTACAGCAAAAAAAAAAAAAAAAAAAGTGTGATGATCCTGAGAAAGAGGTCCCTGGGGGAGAGATTAAGAGAAGGAACTGATCCAGTCAGGGAGGTGGGGAGGCCCCTCCGAGATGTGAGCGGGGAGCAGAAATGGGGGTGCTTCAGGCAGAAGGAAAGACACGGGAAGGGCCCTTTGGCCACCTCTTCCTTTTGCAGGTCTCTCTCCCCTCCCTGTCCCTTCCCCGCTTCCCCTCTCCCTCTCCCTCACTCTCTTCCTCACACCCCTTAGGGGTCTGCTGCCAGGCCCACTACCCCCAGGCCCTTCTGCATTCTCTCCACCCTGGGAGGGAATTCTAAGGGTTCAGTTTTGTAGCATTACAAAATACTTTTTGTAATACTACTGTATTTCAGCACCTTTCCAGAAAAGCATGGGCCCTAGGGTCTGAGCAGTTTTCCCGGTAAAATACTATCCTCTACCCCTTGAATAAAAATCTAGTGTTTAAAGACAAAAGGCCAGGCATACCCAGTTCTTGCCTGGAGAACCTACCCCTGCAGGACTTTGAGACCCAAAAGTCAACCCAGGAAGAAGAGTGAAAGGCCTGGAAGCTTCTGAAATGCACAGAGATTAAAAAAAAAAAAAAAAAGACTGTGAACTCTCTGAGCACGCAGCCTGTTGTCCCTTATTTATCCTCAGATATTCCAAATGTTTCCCTTGTTTATCCACAGAAAATAAAACTAGTGAGCTGTGCCACAGACCAATTCCTTCAAGAGTTTGTTTTGTCATTTCAAACATGTAAATATATTCCTTCTAAGCCTCCAATATTAATGCCAGACGATACACTAACAGGAAACGTGAACTCAAATCAGTCACAGAACAAGAAAGGCCAGGGCTTAACACCACGGAGGAGCTCCGACTAAAATAAAGAATCAAGTTTTTAAATCACGAGTAGGACTTACAGTTTTTAATGCATGTATACATCAAGTTCAAAGATGTCTGGGCATCTCGCTGTCTTTCATAGTGACCTGGAAAGAACAGTTAATGAGGTCATCTATAGCCGATTAGGTATTATTGTTACTAGTAATGGAATCAAAAGTGCACAGAAATATTATTTTTATTTATTTTTTGATGTGGACCATTTTTTTAAAGTCTTTATTGAATTTGTTACACTATTGCTACTATTTTATGTTTTGGTTTTTTGGCTGCAAGGCATGTGGGATCTTAGCTCCCCGACCAGGGATCGAACCCACACCCCTTGCATTGGAAGTGCAGAGTCTTAACCACTGGTCCACCAGGGAAGTCCCGGAAATAATATTTTTAAAAAGAAATGGATAGAAATAAAATTGGATGTGAAATGATACACTCAGGGGAACTGGCCAAAATAATTCCACTTGTTACACACAAATGGCTCAGAGGCCAGGGAGGGTTGCCTTCCAGGATGAGAGCAAGACACCTTCCTCCTACCCAAAAGAAGTGCTCTTGGGCTCCAAATCTGTTACATTTAGGAGATTTCAATATGGTTGCTTTTTCTCTCTTCCATATTTTTCCTGTTACCTGAAAAATATTTCAAGTGGAAGATGACCACGATGTCGGCCTGTGTCCTGGATTCAGTCTGCCTCCGTGCAGCCCTCCTGGTCCTCGCCTCTCTCTTTGCCCTCAGCCTTATAAGAAACAAAGAAAGCTGGTTATGGAACTTTCCCAGGTTCACACAGTGACTCCCAACCAGGGGTAGAAAATGTGTCAGAATGCCGTAGTCTGGGCTGGGATGGAGATGAAGGGATAGAGAAACCAACACATCCCCAGAGAACGCGCAGTTGCAGATGGGAGTGAGCCTAGCCCTTTGGTGGGCTGGGAGGGAAAAATAGTTGCAAAGCACTGATTAAAGTATTGAAGTGCTTGAATTTTGAGCTTCTCCTGGGCAGCAGTAAAGTGGCTTACAATTCAGTTTCTACCTTGTCGGGCATGCTGGAGATGCTTGGTAAAACAAACAGTGGGAAGAATGCACACTGACCCCGAAGCCACCAATCTAAGGGGAACCAATGAGACAGGCATTTTGAAAATCAAGGCCCAGGAACGCCAGGGTAGAAACAGGAACCCTCCTGCAGGGCTTGGGGCTACAGAACCAGGCTAGGAGCTGAGCCTGCCCCTCAGGAAAACTGGAGTCTGCACTCAAACGGCAGTCAGGCAGCACAAAGTAAGAGAGGGGTCAAAGCAGAAGCCCCTACACATTGTGTCCATAAAAGCTGCCTGGAGAGGAAGCCTGGCCAGGGAGAGCCAGCATTCTGCAACCTCTCCCAGGGCGGAGACGGATCTGTCAGAGAACTGAGCCAGAACTGGTGTGGAGAGGTGCAGGGCCCCAGTACAGTCAGCTGACCCCACTGAGCAGAACCTGTGAGTTTGGGCTGACAGCCAGTGGTTCTCGGCCCCCTTGGACCCAATGCCTCATTTTAAATCCAAATATTTTCTAACACAACATTGTAAATCAACTGTACTTCAATTTTTTAAAAATACATAAATATTTTCATTTCTTCTTTTCTATCCTGAATTGAAATTCATAGATAATATGATTGTCTCTATAATCTTAAAAATCAATATAATACCCTAACTATAACATAGGAGAAATGAAAAGCAATGTATAATAAAATAATATGTATTTCTATGTAAATACTCAGGAATGATTGCACTTGGAAGGCAAAAGAGCTCCTGCAAATCTCCCAAATGCCCGCTGGGGTTGATACTGCTCCATTGGGACCCCTGCTCTAGCCCCGGGGTAGCCCCTAAGTCGCTGAGCTCCTGGGCCAGCCAGGTGGCTCCTCCCACTTCTCAGCAACTCACCCTCTGGCTGCAGGAGAGGAGGTGGGCGGCGGGACCCAGATTGGCCCATTCTGGTTCTGCTGCTGACTCATGGGGCATCTGTAGGGACCAATGCAACAGGAGGTGGAGAAGCTCCGTCAGTGGTGAGGCCTTCCTGGAGTCCCCAGTTATGCATAGACACCGCCCCCCGCTCCATCCTCTGCCCCCAGCTGCCAGCTTCCTGCCCAGTGATGTCACAGAAAAAGGAGCCCAGGAGGGTCAGCTGGAGAAGGAAGGTTCTGGCAGATGGACTTCACTTCCTCAAAAATCCCAGGCAGCACAGCGGGGTGAAGGTCAGGTTTCTTTTAACTGTTTCACCTGGGTGCTCGGGATGCTTTTTCTTCACCTGTCTGGTATCTACTTTAGCAACAATGTCTAAGAGCACTATAACTATGCCTCGGACACCCAGCTTTGCCAACAGGAAATCTCCAGCCCTGCTCATCTAAAAGCCCAGAGAAGGGCTTCCCTGGTGGCGCAGTGGTTGAGAGTCCGCCTGCCGATGCAGGGGACATGGGTTCGTGCCCCGGTCCAGGAAGATCCCACATGCCGCGGAGCGGCTGGGCCCGTGAGCCATGGCCGCTGAGCCTGCGCGCCTGGAGCCTGTGCTCCGCAATGGGAGAGGCCACAACAGTGAGAGGCCCGCGTAACACACACACACACACACACACCCACACAGAAATAAAGAAGATAAAATAAAGTTATTAAAATAAAAAATAATTAAGAAAAAATTTTTTAAAAAAATAAATAAATAAAAGCCCAGAGAAGGGATGAAGCTGCACGGTGAGAGCTCAGTTCCCCCAGCATGTGGCAGGGTGATGCAGGGGGCAGAGCTTGTCCCCTGAGTTCAGCAGCCCTGGGTTCAAATGCTGACTCTGCAGTCTGTCTACCAGTGTGACAGCAAGTTACTTAGGTTCTCTGCACGTAAAATTCACCAGTGGTAAAATGGGAAGAAAACCTACTTTGCTGAGTTAAGCATTCAGCAGAATCGATTTTAAAAAACAAACACCCAGCCCAGAAACAAAATAGTTTTTCCTCCTCTCAAATATCAGGAAGGGAACTGAGAGTGACAAGAAAAGCAGGGCTCAGGGAGCCCCAGAGAACTAGTTTCAAGTCCAGATCCTTGAGTGCAGATGGCACACCATCTACGACGGAAATAATGACCGCCTGTTGGGAGAGGGACGGGTGTCCTCCGGGGAGCTCTGCACTGGTCAGTCCCACGGCCCCCATGAACTCCATGGCGTCTTCACCGCCTCCACTTCCCAGCTCTTGCCCCAGAAGCGTCTCCAGGGCTTCCAGAGGAAAACCAGCTGGAGCATTTACTGTATGGACTGCTGTTTGGTCCACTTCCTCTGCGATCACTGTATGTGTACTGAGGGTAGGGAGACCATAGCCTTCCTCCTTCAAACCAGTATCATATGTACTAGCGAGATAATGTGGTCTCAGTTTAAAGCAGGAGGGCAGGAGGAAAACTTCCCAGCAGAGGCATCGTATCTATACAACCGCAACCCCTCTAGAGTTTTGTTTTTTTTTTTTAACCGTGTGGACAGTTATCTGCAAGGGTTTGACCCGCTTGTGCCTAGAGGAGGGAGCGTGGGTCTGGTGACCTCAAAAGCTCTTGGCAGGGCTGGGGACCAGTGGATCCTTCTGGGACGGAGGGTCAGGGATGCCAGGGGGGTTTCTGCAGGGACCCACCAGCTCCGGGGCCGCCCGGTACAGAGAGCTGAGCGGGAGGTACAGGAAGTCGAGGCAGGTGGCCATGTAGAGGTCAGCGTAGCGCATCAGCCGGCTGGAGAAGAGCGTCTGGCGGAAGCCGCAGCGGAACAGGCTGCCCATCGCGCTGAAGCACTGGTCCAGCTCCTGGGTGACTCGCTGGCAGAGATCCCATCCCCGCCCACCCCACCCCTCCCCCCAACCCCCGGCCCCTGCAGCCCACGACGGGGAAGGGGCCGCCCTGTTGCCCGGCCAGCCGGGGTCTTTGGGAAGTGGGACAGCTCCCCGCTTTGCCAAGGACCCCACTTCCCGCTTCACAGTTAGTTTCCTGCCTGGCCCTGGAGAGCGACCACCCTGCACTAAATTCTCAGCATCACTTACCTTGTGATGCCTCCTCAGAGGGCTTTGCAGGAGGCCCACTCCGGCCCAGTCCCCACTCCAGCCCCCCCAACAGGCCCCCCCGCATCACAGGCCCTTCTTTTAGAGTCTAGAAAACTGGTCCAGACGTTACTCCCAGAGTGACTAAGCAGCACATGCTAGTTCCCCTCTCTGTGCCTCAGTTTCCCCGTGAGTAAAATAAGGGTGACGATCTTTGCCCAGCCCACCTCGCGGGGCTGTGGGAGGATCAAATACCCTACAAGAGGCTCAGCAACGATCCTTCACTATCGGTCCCAGCTGGGCCTGGGAAGGCCAAGTGGCCTGAATCCCCTTGATTGGCCTATGGGACTCGCCCAGCTTTGGTGACTGGTCAAGTAATACCACAAGGGAACATGTCCTGTCCACCGGCCCTAGATCCCGTCTTCTCAGGCGCCTTGTCTGGCTGACCCCAGACGCTAGCCGGGTGAAGTCGGTCACATGAGGACCCAACCCAGGAGGCCGGCACTTCTCAAGGTTAACGGTGGGGATTGAGGAACTGGCTAAGCCCCACCCATCACCCTGCAGGTCCTTTTAAGAGCATACTGCTGTCATTCGGAATACGGCCAGCAGGGGGCGCTGGCTGACAAGGCCAGGTGGCGCTCCTGGAGACTGGGGGAGTCGTAATTGGGCTCTGGGGTCTGGGACGGAGCGGATCCGGTCAGGCTGCCCAGAGGCACAAGCCCTACCTTCAGCCCCGCTGGGCCCATCCCCTCCTCCCTCGGCATCCCGCTCTTACCCGAATCTCCCTCTTGGTGGAGCTGATGAGTGGCAGCCCAGAACGGCTGCCATCCATGTGCCTGGTGCAAAAATGACCACATGACCCAGGAAGACAGGAGCCGGCCCCCCAGGCTCCAGGCACAACCTCCCCAGATCGAGTTGGGGACACCCTACGGGCACCCAGTGGGGGGTACTGGGCTGGGTGTGTGCCCGTGAGTGAGATGGTAAGCATCCTCAGTCCAGGCTGGTGGGTCAGCTGGAAGGGCCTAGAGGTCACAGTGTGAGTGTCCCAAGGGGGTCAGAGGGGTCCCAAAGTCCAGTTTACTAGGGAAGCCCACCCTGAAACAGATCGTGATTTCCTGACCACTCTGGCGAGGACCCCGCTGCCAGGCCTGGACGTGGACCATTACCCTCCATCCTGCTCGCCTTCCCGGGCAGGGGTCACAGGTCAGGGCTCTCACTGGTACAGGTCCGCCAGTTGCATGTCCAGCCTCTTCAGCTCCTCCATTCGCTCTGAAAAGTGGACAGGGGACAGGGGGCTTGACAGCCCTGCCCACCTTTGTCCCAGGCCTAGCTCAGCTAGTTGAGGTGAGGGTGGAAAGGTCACTGGGGTCTAGGCTCCCCCTGCTGAGCGTATAACATCCTTCACCCTTTCCTTACATCGAGGGAGACTCTGCCCAAGGCAGAGCAGGGACGGTTGAGGAAGCTGACAGGGAGTCAGGTGACCCGCCAAGGTCACAAGGCAATGACTCAAACCCAGCCCTTAGGACAAGCCCAGATTGTTTGGGTTCATAGCAACTCCTGACCCCAAGGATACAAGTCATTCCCGGCTGGGAGAGTGGACTTCCCTCTCACTAAGATTCCTCAGGGTGGGTAGGGAGGGTAGGTTCCGTGAGGAAGGAAACCTCGGGCTACAGAAACACCGCAGGACTCTGGAATCAGGAGACAGGATTTGAGTCTCAACTTTAGCCCTTCTGGTTGTGTGACTTTGGGCAAGCCGCTTAACCTCTCTGGGTCTCTGTTTCCTCGTGTATAAAATAGATCTGCTCTCACAAACCACAGAGAGGACGGTATTATCACGGTCACTACCAACCCCCCGCAGGAGAGAGGGGAAGATGTGACCATGGTGCCCCCTGCTGGCCCCCCACAGCTCACCCTGCTCTCAGGCCCAGATGTCCAGCTCCCAGGACAGCTCAGGAACCACCAGGCAAGTCCGCCAGCCCTGCCGCTTCTTGGACTTGAGGATGTCCCCAAAGATGTGGTCCCCGACGTACAGGATGTCTTTCCCCCGCACCCCAAGCAGCTCACATGCTGCATCCGACGACCCTGCCCGACCATGGGAGGACAGGCCCACTCACAGCCCTTCCTGTCCTGGTGGGCAGCCTGGCGACATGGGCTCCTAGCTAAGAGGTGGCGCCTGTGGAGGGACAGGGCGGGGAGCCGGTATCTCCAGAGTAGACGGCACAGTGCTGATGGGGCCCCGTGCTGGTGCCCACGCGGAGCTTGCCCGTGTCCTAGAGGGGACAGACGGGTGCCCTGGCCAGAGAGGGCAGGGGGTTGGGATTGGCAGGGGTAACCGTGGGGGGTGGAAAGAAGGAGGCAGAGGGCCCTGGAGGGCTCCCCTGCTTCCCTGCTTCCGGGGACAGACAGACAGCAAAGCAGCAGCTGCCAAGGGCAAGTCAAGCCTGAGAGGCAGGCTCCCTCCCCACAGCGTGGGCCACGGGTCAAGGTGGACGGGCCTCGGCCCCTGCATTACCATCTTGAGCTGTCTCAGCACCGTTCCCTCCAGAAAGAAGCAGGGCTTCTGTGTGTCCACCACGATCAGGTCAAAGTAGGACCTCCAGGGCCTGCGGTGGGGGGCAGGTGCAGACACACGCGCTCAGCCTGGGAATCTGACCCGCCGCGGCTCACAGGTCCTCAGCTAGGTCCTCGCCAGCTCCTACCCCGCCATACCCGGCCGGATGCCCGCTCAGGCTCCGCCACGCCCTGGCCCTGGCCCTCAGCAGGAGTGAGACGTCCTGGCGCTCAGGACCCTGGCAGTCTGGCCACCCAGCCACGCTGGCACGGAGGGCTCACGAGCTATAGCAGCAGAGGCCAGCGCTGGATGTCGCGTGCACCATGTCAGCCTCCAGAGCCCCTCACAGCACAGTGTCAGAGACCCAGGGGCACGGGACAAGAGCACAGTCCCCGAGCTGGAGACCCGCTCACCCACTTGCCTGAGGGTCCCCGCAGGGTGTGTCACCCGCCCCCCCAGGCCTGCTACAACCTCTTTTCACCCCCTTCCTCACCCACTTCCACCCCCTCCAGCCCCATCCAGCCCCATCCAGCCCCATCCAGCCCCATCCACCCCCATCCAGCCCCATCCACCCCCATCCAGCCCCATCCAGCCCCATCCAGCCCCTCCAGCCCCATCCAGCCCCATCCACCCCCATCCACCCCCATCCACCCCCATCAGCCCTCACCAGGCAGGTTGAAGAGCATGATGAGGATGTGGAACCGCTTCAGGTCATCCCTCTGAATGAACTTACTGGGGTAGAAGCTCCAGATCTCCGCCCTAGGGAAGGGGTGGGCTGGGTGCCGTGATGCCCCTCCCCAGCGCCTCCCAGAGGCCCGGACAGGCCCCGCCACTCTTTCCCGCCTCTACCCATCCTTCTCTCCCTCCTTATCCAGCTGGCATTGCCGAGCCCCTGTGGTGTGCCTGAGTCACCCCCCGCCACTGTCTTTCCTCCAGCATCCTTGCCCCCCACCCCGTTCCTTACTCCGGGAGGAAGGAGAAGCCATGGGTGCCCAGCAGCACATTCCTGCGGGCGTCCACCTTCAGCAGGTTTCCACAGAGCGCGTCAAACACCAGCCCCCTGGGAGAGGGCACCAAGGTTGTGGATGAGGCACCAGGGCCAGTGGCTGGGCCCAGCCTCCCGCCCCGTGGGCTCCCGCACCTGGTGGGGAAGGCAGGGTCATAGGTGCAGTGCAGGCTCTTGTGTGGGTACCCGATGCACACCAGGCGCTCCGGCAGCAACTTGAAGGCCAGCGTCTCAGTAGTTGCGGCGTGCGGGCTCTAGGGCGTGGGGGCTTCAGTAGTTGCAGCGCTCAGGCTTAGTTGCTCCGTGGCATGTGGGATCTTCCCGGACCAGGACACTGGGATCAGTCCCCCAGACTCCAAGACCCAGGGCCTCGCGTGTGTCTGGGCACATGTGTGTGAGTGCGTGTGCGAGCGTGTGCAGGGCTCCTTCTCAATGTGCGAGTGTGCTGGGGGCATCCCCGTGAGCGAGGATGCACCATTGTCTCTTTCCTGAGCTGATTCAAATACAGGTTTTTGAGTGGACATATTTTTTATGGGTTTTTAAAATTGTTTTATTTGGGAAAAGTGCGTCTTACAAAAGGGCAGCTGCAAAATAGAGACCTCTGCAACAATTACTTGTTTTTGCTTAACGTGAAAGAATGAGTGGTATCCAAGGAATCAAAGCAGTAGATGGACAAATCAGGGGCATCTCCAAGTTATTTTCAGGAAATAGAGCAACAAAACGCAAAGCTATAATTTCCGATCAAGGAATTCTTCTAACAATTTAACTTTAGCTTATCTCGTGGCTTACCACCCCTCCGTCCCCTTTTAGTGGAAAAGCATGACTGACTATTGCAAACCAATTACTCCACTACAGGAAACACCTTAGAACATAGTTTTGAATCACATCTGTCTAGCTGCAAAGCTCAGGGATGGAATGAGGCAAATACCCACAAAAACAAACACAAAAACCCGACAACAAAAACCCCTCAGTTGAGGACAAAGTTTTGTCAAAAAGTGCCTGGCCTGGGAAGTCTAAGAGATCATAAAACATTAAATACAACTGGAACTGAGACCCAGTTTGTGTTAATACACGAGATAACCAGATAGTTTGAACTTCTATGGCTAGGCCCATTTGTCTATTTATATAGACAGAGCTAGCCCTGCTCTATTAACAGCTACCAATGTACTGCTTTGTCCTTTAAGATCTATTTTGAGTGGACATATGTTTTTTTTCTTCCTTAAATATGTATGTATTTATTTGGCTGTGCCGGTCTTAGTTGTGGCACACAGGCTCCTCGTTGTCGTGTGTGGGATCTTCAACTGCGGCATGCAAGAGCTTTAGTTGCAGCATGTGGGATCTAGTTCCCCGACCAGGGATCGAACTCAGCCCCGCTGCATTGGAAGCACGGAGTGCTAGCCACTGGACCACGAGGGAAGTCTCGACACTCTTATTTTTAAAGCACACGAGTCTTCTGCCTTTGTAACCCCAATGTTTGCTTCACTCTGGGTTCTCTGCTACATTCTAGGTGGTTGAGGTCTTTGGGTGCATAAGCCCTAGAAGTGGAGGTGGCATAATATAGAAGAATTCTTCTTCCTTGATCGTTACTACTTTCTCTCTCAGAGAAGGGAGGGGATGCCAGAGACTGTCCTGGCTTTCTCCTCCTTCAAAGGAGGAAATGGGGGCCCAGGGTGGCGCCAGCGGGGTCAGTGGTGTCTGAAGTGTTTGAGGGAGACGGGAGCTGCTGGGCCTCACTGCTAGCGGGCAGGTGGCTGGGGAAGGGACCACTGTCTCCCCACTCCTGGCAGTGATGGCCTGTGTGGACAGGGGAGAGCCTGGGGCGCCCAGAGGGGAGACACAGGCCCTGGAGCAGGACTGGCACCAGCGGTGAGATGGGCATTTGGGATGGAGGTCGAGGGGATCTTACAAACACCCCATTTCCTGACATATTCCACACCATGGCAGCCCATACACAGGGATGGTGACACTCAGAACACAGGCAAGCCCCTGCACTCAAAAGGGGACATCCTTCTGTAGGTGGGCAGTGACCTGTCAGAGGGAAACCTGACAGTGTACACTTGGCAGGGAAGGCGGTGCTCTCCGCCCACGCACGCCGACGGGGTGACATGTGCTGCCCACCTGTGACAAACGCATACTGTCCGAACTTGGGCACAGTGACCCCACTCAGCAAAGAGACAACGGCACATCCTCGCTCACGGGGATGCCCCCAGCACACTCCCACGTCGAGACGGAGCCCTGCACGTGCTCACACACGCACTCACACGCATGTGCCCAGACACACGCGAGGCCCTGGGTCTTGGAGTCTGGGGGGCTGATCCCAGTGTCCTGGTCCGGGAAGATCCCACATGCCACGGAGCAACTAAGCCTGAGCACCGCAACTACTGAAGCCCCCACACCCTAGAGCCCACACGCCGCAACGACTAAGGCCACGTGCCACAACTACTGAAGCCCGTGCGCCTAGAGCCCGTGCTCCACAACAAGAGAAGCGACCACAATGAGAAGCCCACGCACCGCGAAGCCCGCACACCGCAACGAAGAGTAGTAGCACCCGCTCGCCGCAACGAGAGAAAGCCCGTGCGCAGCAACAAAGACCCAACGTGGCCCAAAACTAAATAAAATTAATTAATTAATTTTAAAAATAAAAATAATAAAACTGTCTAATAAAGAAAGAAAGAACGTAAGATTCTTGCTTTACACACAATTCTAACACACTTGGTTATCAATCTTCCCAGCCCAAGACCATTTAAAGAAGTAATTGCTAGAAGCATACCAGGAGCTATAAGAAGTGGCAGGTGACTAGAATCTCAGAATCAGAAAAAAAAAAGTACAAAAGTGAGTGTCAAAAAACAGAGCAATTGGGACCATTTTGTGTAGAGCTGGAAATAGTCCCTAAGGGTCCACAATTGCTGGTTTTGCAACAAAGCACAACAACTTCCATTCAGAGTTTTGACCTGGATCATCCAGAAAGACTTATAGGATGTGGCATGTCCTCTTTTAAAAAGGAAGACCAGCTTATGATACATTTTAGAAAATTTTCTCTACAAAATGGCCAAACTTAATGAAGTTAAGCACTTTTTTTTTTTTTTTTTTTTTTTTGCGGTACGCGGGCCTCTCACTGTTGTGGCCTCTCCTGTTGCGGAGCACAGGCTCCGGACGCGCAGGCTCAGTGGCCATGGCTCACGGGCCCAGCCGCTCTGCGGCATGTGGGATCCTCCCGGACCGGGGCACGAACCCGTGTCCCCTGCATCGGCAGGCGGACTCCCAACCACTGTGCCACCAGGGAAGCCCATAGGCACTTTTGAAGGGATAAAAATTATTTGGGGGAAAAAATGTATTTCAGTGAAATAGTTCCTTCCTTGGTAATTCCAGATGAGCAACTGTTAGGATGGTGAGGCAAGAGTATGGAGGCTGCAGGAGGTACATTACCTCATTGGATGGATCGGTGGATGGATGGATAGATGGATGGATGGATGGATGAATGGATGGATGGATGGATAGATGGATGGATGGAAGGACAGTTGGATGGACAGACCGATGGGCTATATATGGTAGCCTTTATTAAGGGTATCAGAGGAGAATCAAGCTTCAGAAATCAGCAGGATTTCCCAAGTCCCTTTCACCCATTCTGTGCTCTCTGCTCATCTCAGGGAGACCTTTTTAAAAGTGCATAGTTCCTCTCTGGTTCAGAAACAGAAGGAGGAATACCCGGTTATGGGAAGTCACCAGAAATTTCCTCAGCCCTCCCACTGGGTGTTAACATGGTGAGTGTGCAAAAATGTATCCTGCTTTTCCCATAGCTGAACTCGGGGGTCTATCCCAAGATTCTCTTCCACCTGAGAATAAGGAAGTCACCCAGTGACGTTCACATACACTCCGTCACATCAGTGGTTTCTCAGGCCACCTCTCCAGGTAACTCCTCACCCTCTCCTGGGCTTGACTGAACAGCGTGGGGTTTATACTCAGCCACGCTGGGAGCTGGGAGCTGGTAGTTGCCCATCACTTCTTGGTGGGGCCTCATGTGACTTGCACTGGCACAGCTGGGGAACCAGTACATCCCCACACTGCTGTGTGCTAAGGTGGCCACGTCCCCATTGGATCTTCAGCTGGGCAGTCTGTAGTGCCATTCCAGGATGTGGCCACCTGTCCAGACCGCAGTGCCCCTTGGTTGACTGCAGGTCCAGCTGGGGAGGACCACAGGCTGTCACAGGGCCCTCTCGGCCTGGCCCCTGGGCCACTGGCACCCTTGTGGGACTTGGTACATTTCAGAGCCCCTTCCAGAAGAGGAGATTTGTTACAGTAACAACAAGTGAATCCTTGCATTACTTTGACTGTGTGCCAGGCCTCGGTAACAACCCTACGGGGTAGGCCTTCCATTACTCTGAATTTACAGATGGCAAAACTGAGGCACCAAAGTCCTAAGCATCTCACCCACCATTACAAAGAAAAATGGCAGAGCGGACTTGAGCCCAGAGCCCAGGCGCCAGCATCTGTGCTGTCAACCCCTGGGAGAAGCCGCCTCTGCCCAGGAGCCCTCACAACACCCCTGGACTTTTCAACAGCATGAAAGACAAAGAAAGGCCAAGGGAATGTTCCAGATTAATGGAGGAGGCTAAAGAGACATGACAACTGAATGCGGTATCTGCTCTCAGATATTGAATCAGGGAAGAGGATTTAACCCAAGGACATCACTAGGTCAACAAATAAGACTAGACAACCGACAGCAGCTAAAAGTACTGGCTCAATGTCAATCTGTAAAGTTGATACCGTAAGAAAAATCTCTATTCTTGGAAAATACTGAAGTATTTAGGGTAAAAGTGTAACTTACCTTCAAATGGTTCAGGGAAAAAATTATGCATATAGAGACATCCGTGTGTGTGTGTGTGTGTGTGTGTGTGTGTGTACGTGCTTGGGGAGGCAAATGATAAAGCAAATGGAGTAAAATGTTAACAATCGGTAAATCTTGGCAAAAGGTATAAAGATGTTCTTTGAACTATGTCTTATTTTTACAACTTTTCATAAACTTGGAATTATTTCCAAATTTAAAAAATATTTTTTTTAAATAAGGAGTCCCATGGCCCCCATGTTACCACCAGGAACAGTCACTTTGGCTCCCACTTTCTTCTGAGCTCCCAGCTGGACGCCTCCTGTCCACCCAGGGGCAGAGTGGAAACAGGACCACTCAGCCCTCATGCCTGTTGATTCTCACACCCAGGCTGTGCCTGTTTAGAAAGTGTCCAGGCCCAGCACGTGATGGCTTTGTTCCCCGTGGCTGCCTGACCCTCAGAGAGGTGGCCAGATCCTAGGTGCCCAGGGTGTTGGGTGCACCTGTCGCCCCTCACACTTCACCTCCACCTTCAGTCGGAGGCATTATTCCAGCTCACACAGCTGGTGCACAGCTGGTCCACAGCATCGAGGACCTGGAGGGGCCTTTCATTCCCCTGAGCTTGGAGAAACTCTCTCGAGACCACCAGAAACTTACCGGAGATGGGGCTTCCTCACACAGGGGTGGCTGTACAGGGAGACTGAGGCGGGGACCAGAGCAGTACATCAGGAAGGTTTTTTGGATTTTTTTGGACAGGAAAGTGGGATTTATCGGTGGGTGTAAGGAGGGGGCGGCGCCAAGGCTCTCAGGAGTGCAGGGCCCGCCATGTGTCCAGGGGCCACGACTAGGGGTGTATTTGATCCCACAGGCATCCGGGATGAGCCGCTTTTCTGCCACCATGTTTTCAAATTCATCCACATTAAACTTAGTAAATCCCCACTTCTTGGAGATACAGATTTTCTGGCGGCCAGGGAACTTGAACTTGGCCCTGCCAAGGGCCTCAGTCACATGTTCCTTGTTCTGCACCTTGGTGTGGATGGACATTATGACTTGGCCACCGTGGACCCTGGCCACCGTGCCCTGTGGCTTTCCAAAGGCACCTCGCCTACCTGTCCAGAGCCTATCAGCTCCAGCCCAGGGCAACATCTTGTTGACACGGATGATGTGGAAGGGGTGGGGCTGCACTTGGATGTGAAAACTATCTTTGCCACAGCTTTTCATGACGTATGCATTGACACAAATACGGGAAGCCTCCGGGGCTTCAGAGGAGAGCTGCTCATCCCCATGTGACACCACGTGGCCACAGAGTGGGAGCTCAACCACTTTTGCCTTCTTCCATCCCAGGTCAAAGATGCAGATCTTGGGCTTCCCTGGTGGCGCAGTGGTTGAGAGTACGCCTGCTGATGCAGGGGACGCGAGTTCGTGCCCCAGTCCAGGAGGATCCCACGTGCCGCAGAGCGGCTGGGCCCGTGAGCCATGGCCGCTGAGCCTGCACGTCCGGAGCCTGTGCTCTGCAACGGGAGAGGCCACAGCAGTGAGAGGCCCGCGTACCACAAAAAAAAAAAAAAAAACAAGATCCAGATCTTAGCATCAGGGACACCTCAGCAGAAGCGAGACTTTGGGTACAGTCTGTTCTCACCATACCGGTAACACCGGGAGGGGCAGTGGCCCACAGCGACACCAGGATCTTCAGTGACGCGCCAAAGGGAAAGAGCCATCAGGAAGGCTTTTGAACAGAGGGGCGTCCTGGATGAGATCTTCAGGAAATGTAGGATTTGCGTTAGTTTAGAGGAGAAAGGGATTTCACGTAGCCGGCAGTGCGCCCAGTGCTGAGGGGCTGGAAGGAAACTGACCCACAGGAACAGCAGAGGCTGGGAGCTGCCTCCAGGGCAGTGGCCGTGGGAGCCCGTCCGGGCTGGAGGGTTCCTCCCCTCCAATGTGGCCACACAGCCAAAGGGCACGTCACACAGCCAAAGAGCACGTCCCGGGTTGAATGGGGAGGGACGGTGACTGGAGGGTAGACTCCACTTGCTGGAAGGGTCTGGGGCTGACATAGGGCCCACATACAATTCCGCCCCAATCCTGCCCCACCCAGGGCAAAGGCCGGCCCCCTGAATGGGTGGGGCAGCGTGGAAGGAGAGATCTGGGGTGAGACGTTAGGAAACTTCCAAGAACCTGTCTCTCCTGCCATTAGAATAAAGGAAGTCGCTGGGAGTCTGTGGTGTGTGCGTGCATATGTGAGTGTGAGTGAGTGTGGGTGTGAGTGTGTGTGCGCTGACGGCCCACACGGCCGACCTGACCATCCTGCAAGTGCACAGGATGGGGGCAGGGAGGCCGGGGCCGAGGCTCCCCTGTGGGGCATCAATGCAACACTTTGGGGCTCCACTTTCAGGTGAAATGGGCCCCTGAGGGAGTGAGGTGAGGTCTCATTTACACCTAAGCTGGGAAACCGGGGGCCTCCCTAGCTCAGCAGCTGTGCAGCCCTGCAGACCTTGGGTCCCCAGGGAATCTGAGGATGGCAGGAGGCAGAGGAAGCCTGAAGCACGGGAGACAGTGCCATCCTGTCCCTGAACTGTGTAGCTCAGTGGGGAAGGTGCACGATGGCCCCGAGCCAGGTCTGGGACAGGATGGAAGGGCATCCGAGACCTGCCAGACCTGCCTGAGGCCTGGCCAGAGGCCTTAAGAGCCACTGCCAGGGACAGGTCCCTCCTCCCGCCCCTGACAGAGACCCACACCTGCCCTTGCTGCGACCTGGAGAATCCAGAGGGGGCTAGGCAGGATGAGCACAGGCCAGAGCAGAGGGTCCCGGGGCAAAGGGAAGCTGCGTGGGAGTCAGAATGGGGCGTATTTCAGTATTATGTGCAGTATTTTCCTGCACGTAAATCGATCTAGTCAGACACCACGCATTCCTTCAGTATGCGCTTCATGCCCAGCTTATGCTAGAAGCTGGGTTTAAAACTATGAGGGGCCTCCCTGGTGGCGCAGTGGTTAAGAGTCCGCCTGCCGATGCAGGGGATACGGGTTCGTGCCCCGGTCTGGGAGGATCCCATATGCCGCGGAGCGGCTGGGCCCGTGAGCCATGGCCGCTGGGCCTGCGCATCCGGAGCCTGTGCTCCGCAACGGGAGAGGCCACAACAGTGAGAGGCCCACATACCGCAAAAAGAAAAAAAAAAAAAACTATGAGGAAGTGTTACCTGCCCTTAAGTAGCTGACAGTCCAAGAAAGGAGACAGACAACATGCATTAGTGGGAAACAGTGAAAAGAGAAAGCTGTGCCCTTAGAACCCGGGGAGGTCAGGGAAGGCTTCCTGGAGGAGGAATCAGCCACGCAAGGGCTGCCCCCAACGGCGCTGAGCGGCAGCCTGGCGAGCCTGTGGGAGTCACAGACATGCTTGGTTGCGGTGGGGAGTTGGGGTATCAGCTGGGGTGCACTGTGGCCGGCCTTCCAGGCCACACTGACAGGCGGGGACTTTCTCTTGGAGGTGATGAAAGTGAAGGAATGTAAGAGAAGAGTGACCCTCCCATGTGCCCAGGGGTGGATCTCCGTGGCTCAGGGTGGAGGAGGACACGTGAGAGGGCTCGGCCGGGCGGCAGAGGCCAGGCCGGCGCCTGGTGCAGTGATGGGGCAAGGGATGCTAAGCACCTGAACCCACACTCCACGGGAGTGATGCTGGCAAAGAGGAGGTGGGGGAAACACTAGGAAATAAACCAGGTCAGCTCACAGACGGATGAGCCATGAGGGTGAGGAGAGGAAGCACATAAGGACTGGAGCCTGTTGGTCTGTGCTGAAGGCACAGGGGTGGCCCGGCTCCTGGGGCGGGGGTGGGAAGCAGAGGAGGGCGAGAGAGTTGGGATCCAGACACAGACGGTGTGATGGAGGAGACTGAGAGGCCCCCTGGGAAACAGGCCTCGAGATTCATGAGCTATTGGGGTGAGCTGGGTGAGAAGGGGTGACAGAGCCTGAGAGGCTGTACCAGACTCAAGTGCGACCACTGATTCCAGGCTAGGACGGTGACGATGTTGTCAGGACAGGAGTGAATTAACCCAGAGCGCTGGGCGCCGCGGTGGGCGGCAGGAACAAAGCTCCTACTAGAACATTCCATCACAGACCTGGGCCTTTGGGAGCAGAATCTAGAAGCGGGACAAGAGGAGAGGCTGTATTTCACCAAAAACAGGCCTCTGTAGAGACAGGGACTGTTCTTGGCCTCAGCACTGCTGCAGTGAAAACCCCGTCAACCAGACAGCACGGCAGCCCAACCCCTGTGCTGGCTGCGCAGGCTGAGAACTAGCAGGGCCAGGGCGGTGGTCCCCTCGCTGGCGACCTTGGCGGCTCAGGGGCTCCCAGGGGTGGCTCTTCGTGTGCAGGTGTGGCTTCCTTCGTGTGCCTTCTTGGTGACACCACAGGTGACCGACCCCATATCAAGTCTGAGGCCTCAGGAGGGGGCCCCTCAAAGGCTGCAGTTGTGGACCCTCCAAATCCCATGAGGGAGGCACCTCGCAGGTGCCCCATGGAGCCTGGAGGCTGAACTCCAGCAGGACAGGAGGTCTGTGCCCAGCAGACTCACCAACGCTCTTAGAGTCCCAGTCAGTGCTTCCGAAACATTAACGTGCACGTGAATCACCCGGGAGTCCGGTTACAAGGCAGCTTCTAACTCAGCAGGCCTGGGGAGGGGCCCTGGAGTCTGTATTGCTAACGAGTGCCCAAATCATCACTGGCGCAATGCCGGTCTCACCGCATCTCAGTGACAGCAGTGGAGCACTAGCCAGCACGTTTGAATGACCTGGGGAGCTTGAAGACCTCTGATGAATGGGAAGCAGGCGGGCAAGGGCAGGTGGGCACATTCAAGCCAAGGAGGGCCACAGCCGGGGCTGAGTGACAGCCTGGTGGGGGGACCCCTCCCTCCCTGAGAGTCTCGTGGAACTGGTCCAGGGTGGGCCCCGGACATCGGGCATTGTTTCTCCCCAGGTGAGTCTAATGTCCAGCAAAGTTTCAGGACCTTGGCTTTCAAAAGTCATTTGAGGGACTTCCGTGGTGGTCCAGTGGTTAGGATTCTACACTTCCACTGCAGGGGGCACGGGTTCGATCCCTGCTCAGGGAACTAAGATCCCGTAAGCCGCACGGTGCAGCCAGAATAAATTTAAAAATAAATAAATAGCCTCTGTTTAAAAACATAAAGTGTAAAATAAAAAGTCATTTGACAAGTCCAGCCAACACTAGACGTTATGGGTGCAGTAGGAAGCTGAGGCCGCCCTACCCCAGGCCTTGGGAATCTCATCCCTCTGGATCCAGCATCTGTACAGAACTGACTGTGTCCTAAATTCATTTTCTCATTTGATTCTCACCTCAGCCCTGTGATATAAATATTATTACTCTTATTATCATCCTTTTTCTAGAGAAGGAAACGAAGGCTGAGCTGGGTGAAGGACTTTCTCTAGAAACCTTGGTCACTCCCTGGGGCCTTCACCTGTCCTGTCACTGCCCCTCCGCCTAAAGGTTGGCCACCACCACAGACAACACCACCACCGTCTTTGTAGGAAGATTCAGGAGGGAAAATTCACTTCCTGCCATTTTCTCTGCAGTCTGCCCTTGGGTATCAGTCACCACCCCATCCCGGCTTGTGGAGCAAAGGAGGGAGACAAGTCACCTCCCTTCTGGGGCCATTGGTCCCTCTTACACTTGGTCCATTAGCCAGATGCAGGGCAGGGTTAAGAACAGAAATGCCCAGCAATTGCCAGGAGCTCAGCTCAGGGTAGAAATGAGCGGAGGGCAGAAGGGAGGGATCACATCCTGATGTTTTGTCATCAGGTAAATCCTCTCCAAGCCTGGCCAGGCTCCATATCTGTTATTGAATCAGGTAGGACTTGTAGAGAGGATGGGACCTGGGCTTGTCCCATGGGCCATGTTCCTAGAATGACCACCCCCTCCTGCACACAGTGTTTGTGTCATCAACCACTCTCCCAAGGAGATGAGGCTTCCCTTCAGAAAACCACTTGGTACGTACAGATCTGGTCATGAAAATGTCCATTTCGTTCGAACCATCCCGTTCCAAGAATCTGTCCTTAAAGAATATAGAAAATAGAAAAAGCTAAATGCAAGAAGAGGACTCATGAAAAAACAGAGGCCCTTTTAATGTCCAACTAGAGGAGAGTGAATCTGTTATTTTTAAACGATTACACAAACTTTGCTAATTGTGGTTAAGAAGATGAACTCAGAAACTGTGAAAATGCTTTTCCCACATGGAGGGAAAAAGCAGAACCCAAAATTGTATTTGCACAGGCATGTCGACCATTTACAAAATGCATACACAAAGGACGGAAAAAATAACTCAAGTGAACAGTGACTTATTGTGCATATGAATCACCCAGGGGTCTGGGTAAAATGCAGGGCTGTATTTAACTTCTTTTTTTTTTTTTTTTTTTTTTTTTTTTTTTTTTGCAGTATGCGGGCCTCTCACTGTTGTGGCCTCCCCCGTTGCGGAGCACAGGCTCCGGACGCGCAGGCTCCGGACGCGCAGGCTCAGCGGCCATGGCTCACGGGCCCAGCCGCTCCGCGGCATATGGGATCCTCCCAGACCGGGGCACGAACCCGTATCCCCTGCATCGGCAGGCGGACTCTCAACCACTTGCGCCACCAGGGAGGCCCTGTATTTAACTTCTTATCTTCAGTATCTACATTTTCTGACATGTGGTTAAATAATGAAGATTCAAGTACATAAAATGACATAGAAACTTCAAAAAATGTTTAAGCTGTATACACAGTGGAATACTACTCAGTCATAAAAAAGAATGAAATAATGCCATTTGCAGCAACATGGATGGACCTAGAGATTATCATACTAAGTGAAGTAAGCCAGAAAGAGAGAGGCAAATACCATATGATATCACTCATATGTGGAACCTAAAATATGACGCAAATGAACTTATCTGTGAGACAAAAACAGACTCACAGACATAGAGAACAGATTTGTGGTTGCCGGGGGGAGGGGGAGGGGGTTAGACTGGGAGTTTGGGATTAGCAGACACAAACTATTACATACAGAATAGATAAACAGCAAGGTCCAACTGTATAGCACAGGGAACTATATTCAATATCCTGTGATAAACCATAATGGAAAAGAATATGAAAAAGAATGTGTATGTGTATATGTATATATATATATATATAACTGAATCACTTTGATGTATGGCAGAAATTAACACAACATTGTAAATCAACTATACTTCAATAAAATAAATTTGAAAAAAGAAATGCTTATGCTAACTGAAAACAGCAGAACACAAAATGATACATACGTTGATTCATTTTTTTTTTTGAGTAAAACTTTTTTTTTTTTTTTTTTGCATTTCATGAGCACTGCCCTGCTGAGCCAGGCACAGGGCACTGAGGGATGAGCCCATCGGTGCTGATTGTACCATCCCTCACCTCTACCCCCACCTCACAAGCTGATACCTCACAGGGTGTCCTGAGCACAGCAGGGCGCTGCCCGTGATGTCCAGAGGCAGCCAGCCAGAGGGACAGGAGAGCACATCTGCTGGGGGGGTGAGCGCAGCTCCGGGAGAAGGTGAGGCCCACCAGCCTCTTTTGAAAAGTGAAAGGAGCTCCCCGGAGACCACATGAGGAATTCCTGGCAGAGCAACTGCAGGCGTGAAAGGGAGAAGGGGTGTAATGAACACACAACTGTTCCTGGGGCCCAAAGGGAGTGGGGGAGGGGAGAAGGCGAGATTGCAAAGGCTCCTGTGTCCTAATAAAGAGCTTGACCTTGACCCAGCAGGTGGTGGGGAGCCCTAGTAGCATTTTGAGCAGGATGAGGACGTGATCCACCTGGTGTTAAAGCTGCCTCTGATGTCAGTGCAGGGAAGGTTCGGCCGGCTAGGACAACGGGAGCTGCCACCCATGGCCCAGGAAGGAGCTGTGAGCCCCTGAATTCGTGGGGAAGGGAGAGGGGAGGGACGGCCAGAGAGTCATTAGGTTATTCAGGACCTGGAAACTGATTAACTGGAGGGGATCCCGGAGAATGAGAAGCCAGAGGAGTATGTGGCCACCAACCCAGAGACACAGGAAGGGCAGGGGCTCATTGGGAGAGCAAAGGCCTCATCCACGAGCTGGAGAGAGAGTTCCAGCTCCACCAACGTTAACTTGAAACCTGGGGGCCAGATATATTTCAGAATTCAATATTTTCTAAGTTTAAGAAGGTAACACATGATTTACTGTATATATGCACGATCACACCTTGGGTGGAGTCTAGGGCAACAGCCCATAATCAAATCCATTGACATTCGTGCAGGCAACCCATGAATATTCATTCACACCAAGTGGGTCCACAAAGACAATAAACAACCTCATGTCGGAGACGATCAAGGCTGCCACCAAATAAGTTTGGAATCCTTTGGGTCTGGGGACCTGGGATTGAGGAGAGGGATGGTGCATCAGCATCCGTGGTAGCTGAAGACCCAGTGGCAGGAGGGCCCCTCGGAGAGACGGGAGCAGAAGAGAGCTGAGAACAGAGGCCTGGGAACAACCATGTAGAGACAGAGGCAGGAGAGATCCAACAAAAGAGGCTGAGAGGGAGCTGCCAGGTTTGCAGGGGAGAAGTAGAAGGAAGAGTTGTCCCTGCAACCCAGGGAGGAAAGAGAGCTGTGAGCAGGGACACCACTGCAGAAAAGCCAAGGTCAGAAAAGGCCCAAGGTCACAGGAGACCTGGACCCGTGGGGCATCAGTGGCAAGAGGGGACAGCAGTCGCCTGGGGGCAGAGGGCAGGGAGGTGGGAGCAGCGTGTGAAGTCCTGTCCTTGCAGGAGCCTTGGCCAAAAAAAAGCAATGAGACTGGGCTACAGAGCCAGACTGATCTCAGGGCTGCAGGACCAAGGGTCTCAATAAATGACAGAGAAGGCAAAGGATGGAAATCAGGTTAAAAGACATAACGTGTGTCCACAAAAAGACTTGTATAAGAATGTTCGTGGCATCTTTATTCACAATAATCCCAAACTGGAAACAATCCAAATGCCCATCAGGACCAGAAAGGATAAATACATGGCATCCTATCCATCCAATGGGGTAAGGAAGAGAATAAACTGTACTACCCACGATAACATGGGGGAATCTCACCGACATAATATCGAGCATAAGAACTCATGTACTGGGACTTCCCTTGTGGCGCAGTGGTTAAGAATCCGCCTGCCAGCATAGGGGACACGGGTTCGAGCCCTGGTCCGGGATGATCCCGCATGCCGCAGAGCAACTAAGCCCGTGCGTCACAACTACTGAGCCCACGTGCCACAGCTACCAATGCCCGTGCACCTAGAGCCCGTGCTCCACAACAAGAGAAGCCACTGCAGTGAGAAGCCCGCGCACCGCAACGATGAGTAGCCCCCGTTTGCTGCAACTGGAGAAAGCCCGTGCACAGCAACGAAGACCTAATGCAGCCAAAAATAAAGAAATCAATTTATTTTTAATAATATATAGGGCTTCCCTGGTGGCGCAGTGGTTGAGAGTCCACCTGACGATGCAGGGGACACGGGTTCGTGCCCCAGTCCGGGACGATCCCACGTGCCGCGGAGCGGCTGGGCCCGTGAGCCATGGCCGCTGAGCCTGCACGTCTGGAGCCTGTGCTCAGCAACGGGAGAGGCCACAACAGTGAGAGGCCCGTGTACCGCAAAAAATAAATAAATAAATAAATATTGTTTCAAAATCTCACGTACTTTATTATATGTACATTAGACCTCAAGGAAAAAAATTAAGGATGAGGGATTTGAAGATTGCAGATGGGGAGCAGCCTGGGAGAGGACCAGGCCCTGTGGTGCAGGGGAGAAGCAGATCCCAGGGAGGCTGATGGAGTCTGGGAGGGGAAGGAACCCATGCCCCATGGACAGGAAAGTCATTCAATTGTGAATGATTGTGAAACAGTGAAGAAAAACTATTTTGCAAAGTGGATGGTGCTGTGCTAGTTTATTCGCAGGCCCTGTTCCAATGAGGCTGTCGGTCCCAGCCGCCCTTTCCCTGTCTGTCCCCAGGTCTGGTCCCCAAATCCACTGTAGCATCTGCTGGAAAACACTGTGGACACCCACCTGCCCACACACCGCACACACTTACAAGGGCCAAACCTGGAAAAAGGCTTAGTGGCACCACAGGAACAGAGTGGCCCTGGCTGGCCCACTGACACCTGAGGCCCTGGTTAGGGTCAGCCTGGTCATACTGGTCTCCATTTCCTTTGGATTGAGCTCTTCCTTAGGAGACTTCTGGCTCTCACACACGAGATATTCCCCCATCCGCTCACCAGCCTCTCCAGGGCCTCCATGTATGTGACACGGGACAGACCTGGAAGGCCACAGGGGACAGTGAACAATGGCTGCCGGGCACAGCAGCTGTCCTCACCAAGGTTACAACCAACCCCAAATGGGTGGAATGCTTCCTTCATGAGTCTTCGTTTTCTCTTGAATAAAACTGCTAGGTCTCAATTAATTTTTAAGGGAGAGAGGCATCAGGGTGACAGTTCATAAATTTCTCAAATTCAGACTAAGCTAAAGGCAGGCAGCAGTCTGGCACCTGCCTGTGAGGCTCCCAGCTCAGACAGGGTACGTCCCAGGGGTTCGGGGCAGTACAAGCTAAGCCCTGTGCAAAGATTCTAGGTCGGCAGGAGAGTGACCTAATTAAACACACAGGCTTATTCTTAGACAAGGAGCCCCAATTAAGGCCCCTGGGCAGCCACAGTGCAAAGGCACAGCTCTAGAAGTAACCAGAATAATTATTTTTAAACAGCGGTTACTTACTTCTGATTATTAAAGTGGCACATATTCACCATAGCACGTTTAGAAAATACAGACATTACAGACAAGAAAATGCTACCCAGAGATAACCACTGTTTTTGCTTATTTCCTCATGGTGTTTTTTTTTTGTACATATTTACATGTTTGACCTTCGGGGAAATGTTTATTCACATAACGTAAGTGAAAAAAGATACAAAATTATAAGCAGTGTGATCCGAAATTTGTTAGGGTTGTCATAAGGATATAGTTCTGTATCCTGTTTCTTTCACTCAGTATTAAAACACAAACATCTCCTCCACCTCATTAAATATTCAGCTATTTCATTTTTAATGACTGCACAGTGTCCATCATATAGGATAACGTATACATTCTTCCATTGTGATGGGCATTTACATTGTTTCCAGTTTTTAAAATAACTTTACAGTGGACCTCCCTGTATAGCTCTGACTTTTTTTCTTGGGCTAGATTTCCAGAAGTAAACATTATTTAGGACTCTTATTATACATGACCAAACAGCTTTCTGAACATTGGAAGTGATTGACACTGCTATGAGCAATGTATGAGATATCATAGTGCCCAGGGCATATCTTAATTCCTGTAATAACAACCAGAACTCCTTTACCTACTGGTGGTAGATCCAGATCCAACCCAGAGGCAGTGTTAGCAGATACCAGTTCCTCAGAGCCACCTGGACTTTGTAACAAAGCACAGCCCCAGCATGAGTCAGCTTTCAGGAGGCGAGGCTGCTATAACAAACAACCCTTCAACGAGGAAGCTTTCTCTCTCACCCACTTTACTCGTAAGATGTGGATCAGCTGTGGCTTTACTCCAAATGCCTTCTTGTTCTGGGACCCAGGCTGAAGGAACAAGCCCCGTCTCCATTCCCATGGCCAAGGACAAAGAAACAGAGCAGACGCCCACCCTGGCTTTTAAGGCTTTGACGTCGACGTGGCAGGCATCACTCCCACTCACTTCCGTTGGCCCAGGGAGGTGATGTGGCCAGTCCAGTGCCAGTGAGGGGAAGAAGTACATTCCTCCCACAGGGTGGCACCGCCGGTCACACCCAGGTGTGCAGAACCCTCTACGGAGTGGACAGAAAAGAACTGGGAGCAAGAATACCACCGACCACAGCTCTGAGCCCTCAGAAACGGTGCTCAGTGTTTGTTATCACATCCTGGGACTGAACACGACATCAGGAATGTTTGGCAACCAGAATCCCTTTCATAATGGAAACTCCCGTGCCCCAGAGGGCTTCCCGCTGACAGATGAAGGAGGTCACCTAGGTTTGCCTTTTGTGCAAATACAAGAAAATATTGATATATATGTGTTTGCCTCTGTGTATGTATGTACATGTATTTATAAGTACCTCCATTTAAAATAGTAAAGATATATTGGGGCTTCCCTGGTGGCGCAGTGGTTGAGAGTCCGCCTGCCGATGCAGGGGACATGGGTTCGTGCCCCGGTCTGGGAAGATCCCACATGCTGCGGAGCGGCTGGGCCCGTGAGCCATGGTCACTGAGCCTGTGCGTCCGGAGCCTGTGCTCCGCAACCGGAGAGGCCACAACAGTGAGAGGCCCGCGTACCGCAAAAAAAAAAATTAAATAAATAAATAAACAAACAAACAAACTAGTAAAGATATATTCTTATATTTTCAAAAGTTAAAAGAAAAGCCTTATGTATAACAGGCTACTATTTGTTAAAAGGGGGAGAATATTTACACATAATACATATAATTGATGCTTATATATGCATAAAACATTTCCCAAAAATCAATAAGCAGCTGGTAACAGTGGTTATTTCAGGAAAGTGAACTAAAGGACTGAGGGCAGAGAGGGGAGGTTTTTCACCGTACACTGTTTGACAGTTTGAATTTTTTTCCTTGTGTTTATATTGCTTCCCCGCCTCCAAATGTTTTTAACTAAAAATTTTTTAAATGGTCCTTTTTCAATCTGCTCTTACCCATGTTACACAGTCTCTCTGTCTGTTCTTCCTTCATTGCTGTCACACTGGGACATGCCCGGATTCCCATGCCTTGTGCCTTAAAAAGCAGAGTTTCCAGAAAGCACTGGAAAACCCAGGAAGAGCAAATAACATCAGACACCACCCCCACATATGGCTGTGCAGGCCATGCTCTGTTATGGCCGGCAGGTAAGCCCCTCAGAGTAAGGTGAGACCGAAGGACGGGGATAATTCTCCTGCAGGAGTCAGGAGTCTTGCCCCCGTGAGGAAGGTGGAGAGATGGGGAGAAAAGGAGACAAAAGGAAAGCAGTAACGTGTGCAAAGGAAGCTAGTGGTGCCCCCGAGACAGGACACTCTAAAGACAGGGCTGCCTGCTGTGCCAACGGCTGCCCAGACCCCTGCTCCATCCTCCTTACATCCCCATGTCTGCTCCAAATCTTCAGAAAAGCCTCCCAGGGCTTCTCTGGTGGCGCAGTGGTTAAGAATCCGCCTGCCAATGCAGGGGACACGGGTTCGAGCCCTGGTTCGGGAAGATCCCCCATGCCGCAGAGCAGCTAAGCCCATGCACCACAACTACTGAGCCTGCGCTCTAGAGCCCGCAAGCCACAACTACTGAAGCCCGTGCGCCTAGAGCCCGTGCTCCGCAACAAGAGAAGCCACTGTAGGGAGAAGCCCTCGCACTGCAACAAAGAGTAGCCCCCGCTCACCACAACTAGAGAAAGCCCACGTGCAGCAAGCAAGACCCAACATAGCCAAAAATAAAATAAATTAAATAAAAATAAATTTTAAAAAAACACTGATGAAAGAAATCAAAGATGACACAAACAGATGGAGAAATATACCTATACCATGTTCTTGGATTGGAAGAATCAATATTGTGAAAATGACTATGCTACCGAAAGCAATCTACAGATTCAGTGCAATCCCTATCAAACTACCAGTGGCATTCTTCACAGAATTAGAACAAAAAAATATTACAGTTTGTATGGAAACACAAAAGACCCTGAATAGCCAAAGCAATCTTGAGAAAGAAAAATGAAGTTGGAGGAATCAGGCTCCCAGACTTCAAACTATACTACAAAGCTGCAGTAATCAAGACAGTATGGTGCTGGCACATAAACAGAAATATAGATCAATGGTACAGGATAGAATGCCCAGCGATAAACCCACACACATATGGGCACCTAATTCACAACAAAGGAGGCAAGAACGTACAATGGAGAAAAGACACCCTCTTCAATAAGTGGTGCTGGGAAAACTGGACAGCTACATGTAAAAGAATGAAATTAGAACGTTACTTAATACCATACACAAAAATAAACTCCAAGTGGATTAAAGACTTAAATGTAAGACCAGACACTATAAAACTTTTAGAGGAAAACATAGGAAAAACACTGTTTGCCATAAATCACAGCAAGATCTTTTTTGACCTACCTCCTAGAGTAACAGAAATAAAAAGAAAAATAAACAAATGGGACTTAATTAAACTTAAAAGCTTTTGCACAGCAAACGAAACAAGACAAAGACAACCCTCAGAGTGGGAGAAAATATTTGCAAAAGAAACAATAGACAAAGGATTAATCTCCAAAATATCCAAACAGCTCATGGAGCTCAATATCAAAAAAACAAACAATCCAGTTAAAAAATGGACAGAAGGCCTAAATAGACATTTCACCAAGACATATAGATGGCCAAGAGGCACATGAAAAGATGCTCAGCATCACTAATTACTAGAGAAGTGGAAATCAAAACTACAATGAGGTATCACCTCACGCCAGTCAGAATGGCCATTATCAAAAAAGCTAGAAACAATAAATGCTGGAAAGGGTGTGGTGAAAAGGGAACCCTCCTACACTGTTGGTGGGAATGTAAATTAATACAACCACTATGGAAAACAGTATGGAGGTTCCTTAAAAAACTAAAAATCCCACTGCTGGGCATATACCCTGAGAAAACCATAATTCAAAAAGAGACATGCGGGCTTCCCTGGTGGCGCAGTGGTTGAGAGTCCGCCTGCCGATGCAGGGGACGCGGGTTCATGCCCCGGTCCGGGAAAATCCCACGTGCCGCTGAGCAGCTGGGCCCGTGAGCCATGGCCGCTGAGCCTGCGCGTCCGGAGCCTGTGCTCTGCAGCAGTGACAGGCCCGCGTACTGCAAAAAAAAAAAAAAAAAAAAAAAAAAACTACAGATACCAATTTTCACCTATTAGATTGCCAAAACTCCAACAAGATAATGCATGCAGTGAGGATGTGGAGAAAGAGGAACTTTCACACATTCTTCGTGATAGTGCAGACTGGTACAGCCCCTTCAGGAAGGCAATTTGGCAGCATCTACAAAATTAAGAGAAATCCTTTGACCCATCAGCTCCTCATGACCCTTCAGAATGACTTGTACACATCCAAAATGACCACATGGACAAGGACATGGACCACACTGCAACACTGCTTATAATAGTAAAAATAAATAGGATATACTCATCAACAGAGGGCGGGTTACGTAAATAAGGTCCCTCCATAATGGAATATCATATACATATATATACACAACCATGAAAAAGAATGAGGAAGCTCTCCATCTACTAATAAGGAAAGATCTCCAATGTATTGCAGAACAAATAATGCACTACATTTGTGTAAAAAGAGAGTGAAAAGAATCCATATTTGTTTGCTTGTATTTTCATAAAGAAACACTGGAAGAATATATAAGAAACTAAAAACAAGGTTTCAGAGGACAGGGAAGGTGGTAGGAACCAGAAGTGGAGAATAAGGAAAAGAGACAGACTTTTCACAGGACACCAGCTCATATTTTTGGATTGTGAGCCATAAAATTAAATTAAAAACTACAGGGCAATTTTCATATAAAGAAAGTGCAATTATAACCAAAAACAAAATCATACCCTGAACCCAGCAGTCATTCTTTAGAATGAAAGACATATTTTTAACTTTATGTTGACAAGACAAAAAGCATACATAAGACCCAAACATTTCAAGATAACTTATTCCTAGAGTAATAACATGATGTGAATTAAAGCAAAAAGATGAATATAGTCAATAGTTGGATGCCAGAGAACCAGCTGGACCAACAAACTATGAGAAACTGTAATATACATTTTATTTTCATTCCTGTCATGTTACTATGGAAAAAGTAAAGTGTTTGCTTGTCTGTTTGTTACGTGGAAGGAAGCGGGGCGGAGAGGGAGAAAGGGAAGGGAAGGAACTGAGGAAGGGCAAATGGAGGACCAATGAGTCTACGGATAGGAATGTAAATTGGCACACCCTTTTTGCAGGGCAATTCTGCAATATCTATAAACACTTTTAACACACATGTCCTTTGACCCAGAATTCCCTTTTCTGGGCATTTACATAACAGATATATTCCCACAGCTATGTAAAAGATAATTAATGCGGCATATAAAGATTTTTAATGCAGCATAGTTTATAGAGAAAAAAAAAATATTCACCAATAGAAAACTGGTTAAATTATGAGGTGCCCTAAAATGCAACCCTCTACAGAATGAGGTAGGTGTGTCTATACCAAAACAAAAAGATGGCTGCGATATTAGCAAGTGAAAAAACAAGTTGCAGCATAGTGAACACCATAATCCTATTTGTGTAAAGATAAAATATGATTAAGGACAAGCATGTCTATAAAAATTGTCTGGGAGGATCCACTGACATCTGCCAATAATGGGTCACTCAGAGGAGTGAGACCGAGAATGGGGAAAAGGGGAAGAGATGGGGAAGACCGATTGGAAAACATTCGTCTTTTGAACAGGTTATGTTTACCATGTGCATGTATTACTTTGTTTTCATTATGGTAAAATGGTAAAATATACATAATATAAAATTTCCACTTTAACCTTTTTTTTTTTTTTTTCGGTACGCGGTCCTCTCACTGTTGTGGCCTCTCCTGTTGCGGAGCACAGGCTCCGGACACACAGGCTCACCGGCCATGGCTCACGGGTCCCGCCACTCCGCGGCACGTAGGATCCTCCCCGACCGGGGCACGAACCCGCACCCCCTGCATCGGCAGGCGGACTCTCAACCACTGCGCCACCAGGGAAGCCCCACTTTAACCATTTTTAAGTGTACAGTTCAATGGCATAAAGTACATTCACAGTGCTGTGCAATTATCATGACCATCCATCTCCAGAACGTTTCATCTTCCCAAACTGAAACTCTGTACCCATTAAACAATAACTCCTCATCTCCTCTGTGCCCCAGCCCCTGGTAACCACTATTCAATTTGCTGTCTTTATAAATGTGCCTATTCTAGGTACCACATGAAAACGGAAACATACAATATTTGTCCTTTTGTGTCTGGCTTGTTTCATTCAAAATTTTTTCAAGGTTCATCCATGTGGTAGCGTGTGTCAGAATTCTATCTCTTTTTTTTTTTTTTTGGGCCATGCTATGTGGAATGCAGGATCTTGTTTCCCGGACCAGGGATCGAACCCGTGCCCCCTGCAGTGTAAGCGCGAATCCCTAACCACTGGACCGCCAGGGAATTCCCTATCCCTTCTTTTTATACTGTAAAACTTTATTCATATGACTATGCCTGAGGACATTGTTATAACACTTTTTTTACTAAAGTATAGTAGATCTATAATATTATATTAGTTTCAGGTGTACAGTATAGTGAGTCAATATTTTTATAGATTATGCTCCATTTAAAGTTATTATAAAACATTGGCTATATTCCTTGTGCTACACATTACTACCTTGTACCTTATTTATGTTATACATAATAGTTTGTACCTCTTAATTCCCTACCCTTATTTTGCCCCTACTCCACCCTTCTCTACCTACTGGTATCTGCTAGTTTGTTCTCTATATCTATGAATCAGTTTCTGTTTTGTTATATTAATTCATTTTTATTTTTTAGATTCCAGAATTTCACCCCTTTTTATGAATGAGTAGTATTCCATTATAGGGATATGCCACATTTTATTTATCGATTCATCTGTGGATGGACATTTGGATGTTCCCACCTTTTGGCTATTATGAATGATACTGCTATGAACATGGGTATATACCCGTCTATTTGAGTCCCTGCTTTCAAATCTTTTGGCTATCTACCTAGAAATGAAATTGCTGGATCGTATGGTAATTCTATGTTTAATTTTTGAGAAACCTCCATACTGAGTCCCAAAGTGGCTGCACCATTTTATTGATACATTCCCAGCAGCAACACACAAGGATTCCAACTTCTTCACATTGAATGTATTACTTTTATAACTAAAAATGTATTGAATTTTTAGAATCCCACCGTTTTACTTCAATAAGAAAGTCTCTAATTTTTTTCCTCTCACTAAAAATATTGTTAGATTACAAATTCCTGGAGATCAGGGATCAATTTTTTTTTAATGCATTAACCATTTGTTTAAAAAAAACTGCAGTCAGTGGAGGCAGAAGAAAACAAAGGCGCAGTAAACCTGCAAAACATGGGCACCTCGGGACGGCGACCCCTCCCCCACCCCGGAGCCAACACCCCCAGCGATCCTGAGCATCCGGGTCTCACGGGGGCCGGGCGGGTGCTCCAGAGCCCAGGACACTCTCAGATTTGGAAACTCAGGGCGCACAAAAGTCAGCCGGCTGCCGGGGCCCCGCTGGGATCTGCCTGAGCAGCCTGGGGTCCCATGCGTTCAAAAAGGGACTCCGGGGCTTCCCTGGTGGCGCAGTGGTTGAGAGTCCGCCTGCCGATTCAGGGGACGCGGGTTCGTGCCCCAGTCCGGGAAGATCCCACATGCCGCGGAGCGGCTGGGCCCGTGAGCCATGGCCGCTGAGCCTGCGCGTCCGGAGCCTGTGCTCCGCAACGGGAGAGGCCACAACAGTAAGAGGCCCGCGTACCGCAAAAAAAAAAAAAAAAAAAAAAAAGGGACTCCGCTTGGGGCACCAAGAGCCGAGTGGATTTCCCAAGCCAGCGGCCGGATTTCTTATTAAGTGCGGCATCTTTTCGGCCCTTTTGGGTCATATGAGAATGAGCAGCTCTCTCCTGAGGCTACCGCATTTTACCTATTTACCTACCCCCTACTTCACCGCCAGGCTGAACTTCAGGAGACGCTTTGCAAGTTTGCTGGGTCTTTACTCTCCATCTCATCAACAATGACAGATGCAGAGGAAGGAAAACCCAGAGCCCCTGCGCAGGGTTCGCTGCCTCATTTCCCTGGAGACCCAGCTGGGGCTTGGAGGCTGGGCCCTTCGGGGATGGGCGATGGATGAGGGGCTGCCTCTCCCGCCTTTCCTCCTGGCTTCACTTCCAAGTCACCCCGCACAGCCATTGCTCCCTTCACCTGCCTCGACCCATTTTGCAGATGGAGCCGCAGAGGCTGCCAAAGCCCAGTGAAGAACTTGTTAGAGCCGCAGTTCCATAGCCAGCTTCATCCCTTTCCAGCCGGGCCCCTGCCCCCTCTCATCACCCCATCTCCCCTCTCATCACCCCCTCTCCCCTCTCATCACATCATTTATCTCCCCTCTCATCAACCCCTCTCCCCTTGCTCACGTTGCTCCAGCCACTCAGGCCTCCTGCTCATTAAAACCACCTACTCCTCCCTGCTTCAGGCAGGGATCTCGCCAGCCCTCCCAGATCTTCGCCTGCGCTCTTCTGCCTCGGGACAGGCAGGGCTGCTCTGTGGTCCAGACCAAATTCGAAGCACAGGGGGCCCTTCCAGGCCCTTCCAATCTCAACACTGTGGGCGCTCCCCTTTTGGACCTGAGGGCCCGTTCACAACCCTTCGGCCCCAGAATGGACTTAACGCTTGGAAACAGAAGAACCAGAGACAGTCTGGAGAGCCTCCGACCCGCACAAAGCACTGGTTTCTGTGAGCCCCGAGTCTCCTCACAGGCTTCCAGTCTGAATGCCCACCCCAGTTCTACTCCCTCAACCCTGTCGGAAAATCCTGCCCAGAAAACTCCCTCCTCCACCCTCCTGTCCCCCGACCCCCAGCCACAAGCCCAAGGACCAGGGCCGGCAGTAAGGGTTGACACGCACCCACTCCTGTGGGGATGACAGAGAGTTTGTGTCTCTTCCCAGGAGAAAAATAGCAGCGATGACTAACCTCGCTGTGTGGTTTTAAGCTGCTCAAAGCTCCTGTGCCATTTGATCCCCTCCACCTCCTCCCCAAGTATCCAGTAAGATAAAGAACACACATAATTATCATAGCCCTGGTATGGCAGGGAAGCGTGGTATCCAGAAGGTTTAAATACCTTGTTGAGGGGGCTCAGTAGTAAGTGGGGAGCTGGGTCTCAAATCCAGATTTTCTGATTTTTCTTTTTTTTTCAAAACACCTGTGTTCCATCCTCCTCCTGCTGGCTCTTTGCTAGGTCTTAATGATAAACAAATGCAAATGACAGTGTCTGGAGTTTAATGGGTTCGCCATTTCACTATTCATTTGCATGAAGATCTTGTATTAATCCAGGCTAGTAAAAGAGTGCTAAGTCAGGGAGATCAGCTCGGTGCTTTGTGACCACCTAGAGGGGTGGGATAGGGAGGGTGGGAGGGAGATGAAAGAGGGAGGAAATATGGGGATATGCGTATATGTATAGCTGATTCACTTTGTTATACAGCAGAAACTAACACACCATTGTAAAGCAATTATACTCCAATAAGGGTGTTTTAAAAAAAAAAAGAGTGCTAAGTAAGGAGAGCTTTCTGGACCCTCAAATCACAGAATCCTGGTGCTCACCAACGCGTATACACTCATTTCCTTCCTTAGGGGCTCCGTCCCTCTCTCCATGACTCACTGTCCCTCCATCTTCCCTCTCCACAGCTCTGCCCTCTGCTCCCCAAGCAGCCTGATCACAGTAGCCTCGGAGTGCCCAGAGGAAAAGCCATAGCGTCGGGGAGAAACTGAGCCCGATCTCTGGGGGTTAGATGGTCCCAGCGTCTCATCTGGGGGAGGGCCAAGAGACTGAGGCTCTGGAGGGAGAGCAAAGGCAGGCACAGAGGGTCTCAAGAAAATGGTCAAGGCTGGCTCTGACCACAGTCCCCAGGTTGGGTGCAGGAGTGAGGGAGGCCTGGGACGGGTAAAGCAGGGCTTGCTGTGAGGAGGGAGAAGCTGGTATGATGGAGGGGCGGGGCAGGCAGCAGAGGTGGAGTGTGGACCAGGCTGGACCAAAGGGTAGAAACAGGATGGATACAGACCATGGGAAGTTGGGGGAAGGGTGCCTGTGGTCACTGTTGCTGCCTCCCTGCAGAAGCCAGAGGTCAAGTTCAGAGTTGCCGGTCCTAGCAACAGAGCCAACAGGGGCAACCTCAGCAAAAATAAAAGCATTGATGAGAAGGAGGGCTCACAGAATGAAGCAGCAGAAACTAAAGTCAGAAAGGCAGGGCTAAGGGCAGCTGCAGGGGCCAGCTCAGGGAGCCAGAACAGGGTGCCTCTGGCATGGGTCAGCACGAGCCACGTTTCTCCGGTTCTCACGTCATCCCATGCAGGAGTCAAAGTCTAGGAGAGACGGTCTCGTTGGCCCAGATGGAGTCATATGGCCTCACACCTTGGCTAGCGATGATTGCTTTCCTAAAGGCACCTGACCTTGGACATGTATTTCCCCAGAAGGAAATGGGGCTGCTGTATCCAAAATAAAGAGTGAATGCCAAGAGGTCAAGCAACCAAAAGTCTTCATCGCAGTCTGATAGTGGAAGGACAAACCTCTGAATCTGTCCCTAAAATTAAGAATTTGAATTGCTCAATGGCTATCCAAATGTTCAAATGATATTTTGCCAAATTGCCAACAAGTTCCAACCACTTCCTCTAGCCATTTCACTCAGTCTTTTAGCTCAGGGTAATGGCAGCTGGTCACAGTGGAACCAGAAATGTAAAGCACTGTGCATATAGTTACTGTTTGGGTTGTGACATTTCTCACTAGATTTCTTGCCAAGCCTCACTCAGGTTTCTACATCCACCCACAAGGCATATGGAGCCCTGACTGGAAGCAGCCCCTGGGAGGCCCACCCAGCCCACCATAACTTCACACTCTGGGCATGTGAAGGGCTAAAATTCTTCCCCATATGGACTAGGCAATGTCCCTACTTACACAGGGGAGTAATATACAAGCACAAGGACACAGCATTGTTTGAATTTCAAAAGACTGACAACTTAATGCCCATCAGGAGGCAACGTATGAAATTAATCATGGTTCATTCACTATTCGGCCACCAAAAGGCAACAAGCAGTTCTCTATTTGTATTGAAATGGAATGATCTCAAGCTGTGCTATCAGAAGCAAGGTGCCAGATGTACAGAGTACAATACCACTTTTTGTAAAAAATGCACACAACTTTTGTTCCTCTCATATGTGTGTGTAGCAGGAACAAAATTATAAAAGTATAAGCATTTGGAGTTTCCCCGGCACCCCCTAAGGAAGAAGGGAGCCCCACAAAGCAGTAGCAGAGGGATGAGCGAGATGGAGAGTCAAGGAGACAGTCTGGATTACCTGCAATAATGCTGTTCCGCATTTTTAAGGAGTTTTGCAGGGTGGTACTATAGAAGGCAATTTCCATTTCTTTGGGCCATTCAGCATCTGAACTTCTGTCTATGATAAGAAAACCTCCTCTTTAGAAGGCAGAATCCCGGGAATCCCTTGGCGGTCCAGTGGTTAGGACTCTGTGCTCCCACTGCCAAGGATACAGGTTCAATCCCTGGTCGGGGAACTAAGATCCTACAAGATGCACAGCACAACCAAATAAATAAATAAATAAATATTTAAGAAATAGAAGGCACAGTATCCCCTTCACAATAGAAGCAGAAGATGCCAGAAGCTCACTTTCCCAATTCACCTTGCAGGTAGGGTGTGGACCCATGCATGGCTCCACCAATCAGACAGACTCACCCAGTGTTCGAATCAGAAATTAGGAACATGAAGCAGCCGTGACGGCAGGACATTCACTCTCCAGGGTGGCAGTTGCAACCAGGGTCCAGAGTGGGCATTGGTGGTGTTGCCAGCTGTAGTCACCAGCACCGTTGTCGGTGGTCATTGTACTTTAACCACACCAACTCTGGGACATGATTTGGGGGTGGTCTCATCTGCAGAGCCTCCCAGCTATGAGATATCCAGAGATTACATAAGCACCCAATACTGTCTAATAGAAAACAGTGATTTCTTTTTTTTTTCTTGGCTGCATTGGGTCTTCATTGCTGCACACGGGCTTTCTCTAGTTGCAGCCAGTGGGGGCTACTTTTTGTTACGGTGCACGGGCTTCTCATTGAGGTGGCTTCTCATTGTGGTGGCTTCTCTTGTTTCAGAGCTTGGGCTCTAGGCGCATGGGCTTCAGTAGTTGTGGCGTGCTGGCTCAGTAGTTGTGGCTCACGGGCTTAGTTGCTCCACACCATGTGGGATCTTCCTGGACCAGGGCTTGAACCTGTGTCCCCTCCATTGGCGGGATGGATTCTTAACCACTGCGCCAACAGGGATACCCGAAAACAGTGATTTCTGTTGCTTCCAATCAAGAATCCTGACTGAGGTGGAACAAAAACCACATTCACAGAAAGATAGACAAGATGAAAAGGCAGAGGGCTATGTACCAGATGAAGAAACCACATAAAACCCCAGAAAAACAAATAAATGAAGTGGAGATAGGAAACCTTCCAGAAAAAGGATTCAGAATAATGATAGTGAAGATGATCCAGGACCTCGGAAAAAGGATGGAGGCAAAGATCAAGAAGATGCAAGAAATGTTTAACAAAGATCTAGAAGAATTAAAGAACAAACAAACAGAGATGAACAACACAATAACTGAAATGAAAAATACACTAGAAGGAATCAATAGCAGAATAACTGAGGCAGAAGAACGGATAAGTGACCTGGAAGAAAGAATGGTGGAATTCAGTGCTGAAGAACAGAATAAAGAAAAAAGCATGATGAGAAATGAAGACAGCCTAAGAGACCTCTGGGACAACATTAAACACAACAACGTTTGCATTATAGGGGTCCCAGAAGGAGAAGAGAGAGAGAAAGGACCCAAGAAAATATTTGAAGAGATTATAGTCGAAAACTTCCCTAACATGGGAAAGGAAATAGCCACCCAACTACAGGAAGTGAAGAGAGTCCCATACAGGATAAACCCAGGGAGAAACACGCTGAGACACATAGTAATCAAATTGGCAAAAATTAAAGATAAAGAGAAATTATTGAAAGCAACAAGGGAAAAATGACAAATAACATACAAGGGAACTCCCATAAGGTTAACAGCTGATTTCTCAGCAGAAACTCTACAAGCCAGAAGAGAGTGTCATGATATACTTAAAGTGATGAAAGGGAAGAACCTACAACCAAGATTACTCTACCCAGCAAGGATCTCATTCAGATTTGATGGAGAAATCAAAAGCTTTACAGACAAGCAAAAGCTAAGAGAATTCAGCACCACCAAACCAGCTCTACAACAAATGCTAAAGTAAATTCACTAAGTGGGAAACATAAGAGAAGAAAAAGACTTACAAAAACAAACACAAAACAATTAAGAAAATGGTAATAGGAACATACATATCGATAATTACCTTAAAGGTGAATGGATTAAATGCTGCAACCAAAAGATGCAGGCTCGCTGAATGGATACAAAAACAAGACTCATATATATGCTGTCTACAAGAGACCCACTTCAGACCTAGGGACACATTCAGACTGAAAGTGAGGGGACGGAAAAAGATATTCCATGCAAATGGAAATCAAAAGAAAGCTGGAGTACCAATACTCGTATCAGATAAAATAGACTTGAAAATAAAGAATGTTACAAGAGACAAGGAAGAACACTACATAATGATCAAGGGATCAATCCAAGAAGAAGATATAACAATTATGAATATATATGCACCCAACATAGGAGCACCTCAATACATAAGGCAACTGCTAACAGCTATAAAAGAAGAAATCGACAGTAACACAATAATAGTGGGGGACTTTAACACCTCACTTACACCAATGGACAGATCATTCAAGCTGAAAATTAATAAGGAAACACAAGCTTTAAATGACACAATAGACCAGAGAGATTTAACTGATATTCATAGGATATGCCATCCAAAAACAGCAGATTACACTCTCTTCTCAAGTGCCCACGGAACATTCTCCAGGATAGATCACATCTTGGGTCACAAATCAAGCCTCAGTAAATTTAAGAAAATTGAAATCATATCAAGCATCTTTTCTGACCACAACACTATGAGATTAGAAATGAATTACAGGGGGAAAAAAACGTAAAAAACACAAACACATGGAGGCTAAAAAATACATTACTAAATAACCAAGAGATCACTGAAGAAATCAAAGAGGAAATCAAAAAATACCTAGAGACAAATGGTAATGAAAACACAACAATCCAAAACCTATGGGATGCAGCAAAAGCAGTTCTAAGAGGGAAGTTTATAACTATACAAGTCTACCTCAAGAAACAAGAAAAATCTCAAATAAACAATCTAACTTTACACCTAAAGGAACTAGAGAAAGAAGAACAAACAAAACCCAAAGTTAGCAGAAGGAAAGAAATCATAAAGATCAGAGCAGAAAAAAATGAAATAGAAACAAAGAAAACAATAGCAAAGATCAATAAAACTAAAAGCTGGTTCTTTGAGAAGATAAACAAAATTGATAAACCTTTATCCAGACTCATCAAGAAAAAGAGGGAGAGGACTCAAATCAATAAAATTAGAAATGAAAAAAGAGAAGTTACAACAGACACCACAGAAATACAAATAATCCTAAGAGACTACTACAAGCAACTCTATGCCAATAAAATGGACAATCTGGAAGAAATGGACAAATTCTTAGAAAAGTATAACCTTCCAAGACTGAACCAGGAAGAAATAGAAAATATGAACAGACCAATCACAAGTAATGAAATTGAAACTGTGATTTAAAATCTTCCAACAAACAAAAGTCCAGGACCAGATGGCTTCACAGATGAATTCTATCAAACATTTAGAGAAGAGCTAACAGCCATCCTTCTCAAACTCTTCCAAAAAATTGCGGAGGAAGGAACACTCCCAAACTCATTCTATGAGGCGAGCATCACCCTGATACCAAAACCAGATAAAGATATCACAAAAAAAGAAAATTACAGACCAATATCACTGATGAATATAGATGTGAAAATCCTCAACAAAATACTAGCAAACAGAATCCAACACACATTAAAAGGATCATACACCATGATCAAGTGGGATTTATCCCAGGGATGCAAGGATTCTTCAATATAAGCAAATCAATCAACGTGATACACCCTATTAACAAATTGAAGAATAAAAACCATATGATCATCTCAATAGATGCAGAAAAAGCTTTTGACAAAATTCAACAACCATTTATGATAAAAAAACTCCAGAAAGTGGGCATACAGGGAACCTATCTCAACATATAAAGGCCATATACGACAAACCCACAGCTAACATCATTCTCAATGGTGAAAAACTGAAAGCAATTACTCTAAGATCAAGAACAAGACAAGGGTGTCCACTCTTGTCACTATTATTCAACATAGTTTTGGAAGTCCTAGCCACAGCAATCAGAGAAGAAAAAGAAATAAAAGGAATACAAATTGGAAAAGAAGAAGTAAAAGTGTCACTGTTTGCAGATGACATGATACTATACATAGAGAATCCTAAAGATGCCACCAGAACACTACTAGAGCTAATCAATGAATTTGGTAAAGTTGCAGGATACAAAATTAATGTATAGAAATCTCTTGCATTCCTATACACTAATGATGAAAAATCTGAAAGAGAAATTAAGGAAACACTCCCATTTACCACTGCAACAAAAAGAATAAAATACCTAGGAATAAACCTACCTAGGGAGACAAAAGACCTGTATGCAGAAAACTATAAGACACTGATGAAAGAAATTAAAGATGATACCAACACATGGAGAGATATACCATGTTCTTGGATTGGAAGAATCAATATTGTGAAAATAACTATACTACCCAAAGCAATCTACAGATTCAATGCAATCCCTATCAAATTACCAATGGCATGTTTTACAGAACTAGAACAAAAAATCTTAAAATTTGTATGGAGACACAAAAGACCCCAAATAGCCAAAGCAGTCTTGAGGGAAAAAAACGGAGCTGGAGGAATCAGACTCCCTGACTTCAGACTATACTACAAAGCTACAGTAATCAAGACAATATGGTACTGGCACAAAAACAGAAATATAGATCAATGGAACAGGATAGAAAGCCCAGAGATAAACCCACGCACCTATGGTCAACTAATCTATGACAAAGGAGGCAAGGAGATTAAATGGAGAAAAGACAGTCTCTTCAATAAGTGGTGCTGGGGAAACTGGACAGCTGCATGTAAAAGAATGAAATTAGAACACTCCCTAACACCATACACAAAAATAAACTCAAAATGGATTAGAGGCCTAAATGTAAGACTGGACACTATAAAACTCTTAGAGGAAAACATAGGAAGAACACTCTTTGACATAAATCACAGCAAGATCTTTTTTGGCCCAGCTCCTAAAGTAATGGAAATAAAAACAAAAATAAACAAATAGGACCTAATGAAACTTCAAAGCTTTTGCACAGCCAGGGAAACTATAAACAAAGCAAAAAGACAACCCTCAGAATGGGAGAAAATATTTGCAAACAAATCAATGGACAAAGGATTAATCTCCAAAATATATAAACAGCTCATGCAGCTCAATATTAAAAAAACCAAACCACCCAGTCAAAACATGGGCAGAAGACCTAAATAGACATTTCTCCAAAGAGACATAGAAATGGCCAAGAAGCACATGAAAAGCTGCTCAACATCACTAATTATTAGAGAAATGCAAATCCAAACTACAGTGAGGTATCACCTCACACAAGTTAGAATGGGCATCATCAGAAAATCTACAAACAACAAATGCTGGAGAGGGTGTGGAGAAAAGGGAACCCTCTTGCACTGTTGGTGGGAATGTAAATTGATACAGCCACTATGGAGAACAATACGGAGGTTCCTTAAAATACTAAAAATAGAATTATCGTATGATCCAGCAATCCCACTGCTGGGCATATACCCAGAGAGAACCATAATTCAAAAAGACATATGCACACCAATGTTCAATGCAGCACTATTTACAATAGCCAGGTCATGGAAGCAACCTAAATGCCCATCAACAGACGAATGGATAAAGAAGATGTGGTACATATATACAGTGGAGTATTACTCAGCCATAAAAAGGAATGAAATTGGATCATTTGTAGAGATGTGGATGAATCTAGAGACTGTCATACAGAGTGAAGTAAGTCAGAAAGGGAAAAACAAATATTGCATGTTAACACATATATGTGGAACCTAGAAAAATGGTACAGATGAACCGGTTTGCAGGGCAGAAATTGAGACACAAATGTAGAGAACAAACGTATGGACACCAAGGGGGGAAAGCAGTGGGGCGGTGGGGGTGGGGGGGTGATGAACTGGGAGATTGGGATTGACATGTATACACTCATGTATATAAAATTGATGACTAATAAGAACCTGCTGTATAAAAAAATAAATAAAATAAAATAAAATGGAAAGAATCCTGACTGAGGCACATGTGTGTGTACTGTGAACCTCTCTCCATAATGCTCTCAAGAGAGCTTCAGTAAAGACCTAGCAAAGACCTAGACTGTTTTCAAAAGTGAAGCCAGATTTGTGTTTCTTGTGTACATATCACTGTACTAAGGCAAGAACATGGAGGCCTGGTTTTGTTTGGATTACATACAGCATGTGTATCGGACATTGTAAATGTTAGCAGAGATTCTCCCCAACCTGTTCCCAGTGGCTGCCCTAAGAAATGAAAATGATGTGGGGAGGAAGACTTTTTCTTCTCCTTTTACATTCTTCTGTACTGTTTGAATCTTTTTTTAACCATATTCATGTATTATTTTTAAATGTTTTTAACGTTTAAAGTAATTACTTAGGAAAGAAATGTGATACATCTACAGATATTATCAGTGTGTCTACATAAGATAAATGCTAAAGTAATATATGCATTCTGGCAAAAAGCATAGCCTTTTAAAGAACAGGTGGTGAGGGCTTGGTAGTCTGCTAAAGTCGTTGAGAATCTTATTTGGTGGGCTGTCAAAACTGCACACATTTTTTTTAGTTTTTTAATTTGGCATCTCTTGATGTTACTTTATATTACTTGTGCGAGAAATGGTTATTTTTTACACAATCTTGAGCATCAGAATAGCTGCTCCGCTCTGCAGCAGACCTAAGGCAAAGGAGGGGGCAGGGATGGGAAGAAAGGGCTCAGTTTAGCAGAAAGGAGTAGGAGATAAAAATCCAGTATAGGGACTTCCCTAGTGGTCCAGTGGGTAAGACTCCACGCTCCCAATGCAGGGGGCCCAGGTTCGATCCCTGGTCAGGGAACTAGATCCCACATGCATGCCACAACTAAGAGTCCACACACTGCAACTAAAGATCCTGCATGCCGCAACTAAGACCCGGCACAGCCAAAATAAATAAGTAAATATATATATTTTTTTAAATACAGTTTAAAAAAATCCAGTACATGTGTAGAAGTGGCCCAGAGGTTCACCCCCATTAGGAGGGGGCACTGAATAGACCATCTGTTGCAAAGTCAAAAATAAGAGGGAGGGCTTCCCTGGTGGCACAGTGGTTGAGAGTCCGCCTGCCGATGCAGGGGACACGGGTTCGTGCCCCGGTCCGGGAAGATCCCGCATGCCACGGAGTGGCTAGGCCCGTGAGCCATGGCCACTGGGCCTGTGCGTCCGGAGCCTGTGCCCTGCAACGGGAGAGGCCACAACAGTGAGAGGCCTGCGTACCACAAAAAAAATAAGAAGAAGAGGGAGATTAAAAATTGTGGTATACCCATACAATGAAATATTTCTCAGCAACAAAAATGAAAATACTACAGATATCCACAGCAATGTGCAAGAATCTCACAGACATTATTTTAGTGCAAAAGTCAGGCACAAAAGAATACACATTGCTTGATGAAGTTTATCTGAAATTCTAAAAAAGGCAAAACTACAGTGACAGAAAACAGGAGTAGGTGTATACATTTGTCAAAACTCATCCCACTGTCTACTTCAAACGGGTGCATTTTATTGTATGCAAAGTTAGTGTTAGAGTTTGGGTTAGGGTTTGATAAAGTTGATTTTTTAAAAATCGAGGAGGGGGTTTTGAGTGAGAACCTGATATGCTGGGTTACAGTTACTCTGGTGTGTGTGCTTGATGGTATTTATGAATGAATGGGAGGAGTGTGAGCCCGCTGTTGCAGGCCATGACTAGATGGAGGCCAAGTTTTCAAGGGTCAGAGAAGAGCCACTGGGCCTCTAGCCATCCCTCCCCATCCTTGGCCCAGGCACCAAGGGATACCAGGCAAAGATGAGCAGCTGGAGTAACTCTCCTCTCCCTGCCCGCCCCTGCAGGAAAAGAGGGTGAGCCATTCCCTGGATCATCGCTCTGAGCAGGGCCAACTGCCTTTGGCCAACCCCGAGCTCAGGACATCTTCACCAGGAAAGCACCATGTGTGTGAGTTGGCTGCAGCCTCCATGTTATTTTCAAGAATTGGCATGTATCCCTATGGGAAAAGAGATGAGCAACATCATGGGAAAAGCAGATTCAATAAGGTAATGACCATGACGGCCGCAGTCACTTCACGTCCCACCAGTCAACACGAGATCTGGGACCGCCAGCACCACAGCTACCCACTCCAGAACACAGCTCTGCCTGCGAGTGGCCCAGCACTAGCCCCAGTACCCCCTCCCAGGGCCCTGCAGCCAGCAGTCTCATGACCAGGTCCCACCAACCAGTGGCAGGCAGCCTGGGCACAAGGCAGAGACTGGGGCCTGCCACACCTACCAGTCCCCCCCACATAGTCAGCCTGCCACCACAGAAGGACCAACACAGCCTAAATAGGGGGCATCCCTAGAGCACTGGTAAAAGCAAATATACAGTAAAGGTAGTAATCAGCCATATATAAAGCTAGTAGGAAAGTTAAAAGACAAAAGTAGTAAAATCATCTATATCCACAATTAGTGGTTAAGGGATACACAAAACAAAAAGATATCAATTATGATGTCAAAAACAGTAAGTGTAGTGGATAGGAGTAAAAATACAGGGTTGTTAAAATGCATTTGAACTTAAGTGATCAGCAACGTAAAATAATCTCACATATACATATAGATTGCTATGTACAATAAATAGCTGTGTAATATCTTTGTATGGTGACATGACTAGAATTATCCTGGTGATCATTCTGATATGTATAGAAAAATCAAATCACTATGTTGTGTAACAGGAACTAACATAGTGTTATAGGTCAATTATACTTCAAAAACAAAGTCACAGAAAAAGAGATCAGATTTGTTGTTATCAAAGGTTGGGGGTGGGAGGGGGAGGGTATGAAGGTAGTCAAAAGGTACAAACTTCCAAGATAAAGAAGTACTAGGGATGTAATGTACCACAGGATAAATAGAACTAACACTGCTGATTTTATATATGAAAGTTGTTAAGAGAGAAAAACAATTTTTTTCTATTTCTTTAATTTTATATCTATATGAGATGATGGATGTTCACTAAACTTACTGTGATCATCATTTCATGATGTGTGTAAGTCAAATCATTATGCTGTATGCCTTAAACTTATACAGTGCTGTATGTCAATTATATCTCAATGAAACTGGAAGAAAAAAATTCTCATCACAAGTGGAAAAAAATGTAACTGTGAGGTGATGGATGTTAACTAGACTTACTGTGGTGATCCTTTCTCAATACATATATGTATCAAATCATTATGTTATATACTTTTAATACAATGTTATATATCTATAATACCTCAATACAACTGGAAACATTGTTTCAATAAAAATAAAGTAAAAAGAAATGGTTGGAAAAAATGATGAGAAGGTGGGCTCTGGGCTGAGGACCAATTCATATATTTATCCAGGGAATTTAAGGCTGAAAGGGCTTTTTTTTTTTTTTTTTTTTTGCGGTACGCGGGCCTCTCACTGTTGTGGCCTCTCCCGTTGCGGAGCAAAGGCTCCGGACACGCAGGCTCAGCGGCCATGGCTCACGGGGGCCCATCCACTCCGCGGCATGTGGGATCCTCCCGGACCGGGGCACGAACCCGTGTCCCCTGCATCGGCAGGCGGACTCTCAACCACTGCGCCACCAGGGAAGCCCTGAAAGGGCTTTTTGATGAGAAGATTCTCAGAGGCTCCAAAGATTAATATCAGCTGCAGTTAGGTTAAAAGAGAATTAATAGTGATAATTAATCACAAAAACACGCTACATGTATTTGTAGCTGCCTGGCTTACAGAGTGCTTTCATTTAAACTATTACACTTGGTCTTTTTTTTTTGGCCACACAGCGCAGCATGCAGGATCTCCAACCAGGGATGGAACCCGCGCCCCCTGCGTTGGAAGCGCAAAGTCTTAACCACTGGACCTCCAGGGAAGTCCCTGTTACACTTGATCTTCACAGCAGTTTTAAAGACAGGAAATGCATTATTATCCCAGCTCAAGTTCATGCTGTAAAATTTCATATCGATTCAGAAAAGCCCTTTGAAGATTTAATTCATTGACAAATACTGTTTGACGTGGTCAGGTAGAACTATGTTATTAAAATCACCTAAAGCATATTTGGATCTCTGCAATGTGCTTGGGACACCTTTGAAGGGTCATGTGATGAGTAGCAGGGCCAGGCTGAGACGTGATCTGTTCTCAGTCCTGCCCCTCCTGGGCTCAGCTGTACAGTCCCTTCCTGTGTAACCCATGCCCTACTCTGTCCCTTTACACTTTTGTCTGTAAAGCCAGGAGTTCGTGTTTGATGGGTAGTTGCTTTTATTATAATTAAGTCTTCAGTAGAAAAATCACCTAAATTCATGGATCACATGAAGTAGTCTCTTGGTTGGCTACTCAGGGAAAGACAGCCTGAGACCCCAGCAGGACAGCAGGACCCTGGCATGGGGGTGGTCCCCCTGAAGGTCAGCTCTGGGCCTGGGAACCGTGGGGGAAGGCCTCCAGGACGGGGAACCATGTGTATCCAACCTGCCTCCCAGGGATGCTGGGCAAATACCACACTACCAGGAACAGAACCACTTTACCCTGGGTGGATGCACACCGCTATCACTATTAGTATTCATATTACCATTGCTATTTTTATGGATGGCATCTCTTCTTTTTTTTTAATTTATTTATTTATTTACTTATGGCTGCGTTGGGTCTTTGTTGCCGCGCACGGGCTTTCTCTAGTTGCAGCGAGCGGGGGTTACTCTTCCTTGCAGGGCACGGGCTTCTCATCGCGGTGGCTTCTCTTGTTGCGGAGCACGGGCTCTAGGCACACAGGCTTCAGTAGTTGTGGCTCGCGGGCTCTAGAGTGCAGGCTCAGTAGTTGTGGCTCACAGGCTCAGTAGTTGTGGCACACGGGCTTAGTTGCTCTGCGGCATGTGGGATCTTCCCGGACCAGGTCTCAAACCCGTGTCCCCTGCATTGGCAGGTGGATTCTTAACCACTGCACCACCAGGGAAGTCCCATGGATGGCGTCTCCTCTCTCTCCTGGGCATGTTAAGCCTCTCTGGAAGGGCCAAGCCTCACCGAAATACTGTGCACAGATGAAACCACAGGTCATGGAAGACTGGCCCATGGGTCCTCGAGATGGTCTGCAGGAATCTGTTGTCTGGGCAGCTTATCAGGGACACCTACCTGGCCAAGAGCCACAGCCCAGGGTGTCCTGCTGCTGAGAGATAACCTAACCTGTCTCCTCCTCCAGGTCTCACAGCACCCCCTCTCCTGTGAACCTCATTGCACTCTCTGGTGTGTCACTGCACTAGAACTGAATTGGTTCTGTCTCCCCACTTGCCTTTGAGGTCCAGGGAGGCCGGACTGTACCTCGGGCTGTGGAGAAGTGTGGGGTATAAGGGGGGGATCGGCTGAGGGGGAGAGGGAAGGCTTGGGGCCCTGTCTCTGCTCTGCCAGGTGCACTGTAGACCCTCTAAGCCTCTCTTTTCCCATCTGTATAAGGGGAGAAATAAACCCTACCTACCCGGTATGGCTTAAAGCTGCACTGTCCACTATGGTAGCCACTAGCCACGTATGGCTATTGAGAACTTGAAGTGTGGCTAGTCCGAATGGAGATGTGCTCTAAGTGTAAAATACACACCAGATAGCAAAGACTTAGTACCAAAAAATATATATAATATCTCTCAATAATTTTTATAGTCATTACACAATATTTTCGATATATTGGGTTAAATCTATTATTAAAATTAATTTCACCTGTTTCTTTTTACTTTTCAAAATGTGGCTACTAGAAAAATTACAATTACATACAGCCTTGCGTTATGCTTCTGTTGGACAGTGTTAGTTGAGAAAACCAAGAAGACACAGTAGACAGCTATTTGGATGGACAGAGTCATTCCAACTCTCTTTCCTATGTTGCCCTCTTCTCCCTAAACCTCGCAGAATGTGGGTTTGAAAAATCCCCATCAAACATAAAAATCTTGGAATTTTTCAACTGAAAAGTTCAGGGAATCCAAACCTCCCCACCCCACCCAATGTAGATAAAGAAATTGAGACTTGGAGCAAATTATTAGATATGCCCTGATGATGAACCAGGAAGATAATCTTTTCCCCCAGGAGTTTGGGGACTTTTCTGTCCCAGAGGCCACTTTCAAATATCTTTTTAAAATTAGCTTTTACGTTAATAAAACGGCTTTCATTTGTGTCACTCATAGATTCTTTCTCCCTGTCAGTCTCTGCCTGGTGTTCCTCAGCAACCAAATAATAAAGGAGCTCTGGGAACGGAATTGTGGTTGCCAAGGGGGAGAGGAGGTGGGGGAGGGATGGAGTGGGAGTTTGGGGTTAACAGATGCAAACTATTATATAGAGAATGGATACACAACAAGGTCCTACTGTAGAGCACAGGGAACTATATTCAATATCCTGTGATAAACCATAATGAAAAAGAATGTATGTATAACTGAATCACTTTGCTGTACAGCAGAAATTAGCACAACATTATAAATCAACTATGGTTCAATAAAAAAAAGAAAAAAAATGTTAACTTCATTGACAAAATAAATAATTAATTAATTAGTTAGTTAATTAGCTCTGGGTTCCCTGTACATACAAAAGCCCTGGGGTTAACAGAGTCCAGTTCAAATGGCCCTGGACAGGAAAACATCAAACCCACGTGATGTCCTTCTCCCTGGACTTCAGCTTGCTGGGCTCTAAAATGGACCCTGACCCCGCTTTACCTTGTGTTTACCTTGGAGCAAAGGTCCAGTGAGGGATGAGACACACAAGTAAGTCTTTTGTGAGTAAATTATCTGTCAGGAACTTGTGAGTCCCACATGCTAGTAATGGATAAGAATGAGGGAATGTTTTGGCACAAATCCTCACAGGGCTTGTCGGCAGACAGCAGCAGCTGCAAACTATAGACATCTGAGAGTCTAAGCTCTTCCAACCCACATTTAGGAGGTGAGAAGACAGAGGTCACAGAGAAGGAGGGGAAGGGGCTGCCCAAAGACCAGAGGCCAAGTTTGCAGACACCTGGAAGGGCACTCACGCCGTCCCTGGTTAGTGTTCTACAACCACTTGGCTTGGAAGTTTTGAAATAACATTCTTTTCTTACCACAAAGCAGATTCTTTTAGAATTTTTTGAAAATACACAGAAAAAAATCCCATCACCCAGTTCCCACCCACCCCCTGCCCCATCAACCAGAGAAAATCCCATCAACTGTTTAACATCTTTTTTTTTAAATTAGTTTCTGCTTTATAACAAAGTGAATCAGTCATACATAGACATCTGTTCCCACATCCCTTCCCTCATGCATCTCCCTCCCTCCCACCCTCCCCATCCCACCCCTCCAGGCGGTCACAAAGCACCGAGCTGATCTCCCTGTGCTCTGCGGCTGCTTCCCACTATCTATCTACCTTACGTTTGGTAGCGTATATATGTCCATGCCTCTCTTTCGCTTTGTCACAGCTTACCCTTCCCCCTCCCCATAACATCTTTTTAAAATAGTGTTTTTTCTACTCATGTGAACATATATGTACTTTGTCTTTTACAAAAATGTGATACTACTACAACAGTTTGTATTTTTTTCCCTCTGAATAAATAGTAAACATTTTCCAATTGAAATATCTTTTCGCATTATTATTACATTATCATTAATGATGACATGATATTCCATTGAATGAATGTTTAACCGATTCCTGATTATTGGGCATTGAGGTTTTCTCCAGTTTTTCCCAATTATAACAATGCTACGATGAGCATTCTAGAAGAAAATATATGGAATGAGCTCCCTGACATTGGTCTTGGCAATGATTTCTTTGATGACATCAAAAGCACAGGCAATAAAAGCAAAAATAAACAAGAGAGATTATATCAGACAAAAAGCTTCTGCACAGCAAGGAAAAAATTAACAAAATGAAAAGTCAACCTCTAGAATGGGAGAAAATCTTTGCAAAACATATATCAGATTAGGGGTTAATATCCAAAATGTATAAGGAAATTATACAACTCAATTGCAAACAGTAATAGTCCAATTTAAAAACGGGCAAAGGAACTGAAAAGATGGTTCTCTAAAGAAGATATACAAATGGGCAACATGTATATGAAAAGGTGCTCAATAACCCTAATCATCAGGGAAGTGCAAATCAAAACCACAGTGAGATATCATCTCATATCTGTTAGAGTGGCTATTATCAAAAAGACAAGAGATAACAACTGTTGATGAGGTTTTGAAGAAAAGAGAACATTTCTACGCTGTTGGTGGGAATGTAAATTGGTAAAGCCACTATGGAAAACAGTATGAAAGTTCCTCAAAAACTTAAAAATAGAACTACCATATAATCCAATAATCTCACTTCTTAGTATATATCCAGAGGAAATGAAATCAGAATCTTTTTTTTGTTTTGTTTTGTTTTTTTGGCTGCGTTGGGTCTTCGTTGCTGCACATAGGCTTTCTCTAGTTGCGGCGAGCAGGGCTACACTTCGTTGCAGTGCACAGGCTTCTCATGGCAGTGGCTTCTCTCGTTGCAGAGCACAGGATCCGGACGCGCAGGCTCAGCGGCCACGGCTCAAGGGCCCAGCCGCTCTGCGGCATGTGGGATCTTCCCGGACCGGGGCACGAACCTGTGTCCCCTGCCTCGGCAGGCGGACTCTCAACCACTGCGCCACCAGAGAAGCCCTCCCAGTCTCTTTTAATCCTTTACGGAGGATACTTAATCTTATTGATCAGTTGTGGGGGGAAAGGAACAAAAGAGACCCAGACAGAATCTGGGGCATGGGAGGCCCCACCTTCATGTCAAGGAGGCCCACACTGGGTGGAACAGGCACAAGCCTGCCTGAGGCTGATAAGAGAAAAGGCGCCTCATAGGATCTGGAAGCCACATCCCCAGGATCATCTGGTGCGACCCAAAGGGAAGGAGCTACAGAAAATAAAAACAGGAAGAGGAAGCAGTGCTTTGAACTGCTGGTATTACTAAGTGGGTCTGGGGGAAGGAAGCTGGGGAGCAGGATGTTTATTTACACAGTATCTATAGACTTCTGTTGTTCCAGAGGAGCTGAATATAGCCCTATAAGGAATTAGTCTGGGCTTCCCTGGTGGCGCAGTGGTTAAGAATCCACCCGGACATGGGTTCGAACCCTGGTCCGGGAAGATCCCACATGCCGTGGAGCAACTAAGCCCGTGCGCCACAACTACTGAAGCCTGCGCGCCTAGAGCCCGTGCTCCGCAACAAGAGAAGCCACCGCAGTGAGAAGCCCGTGCACCGCAACGAAGAGTAGCCTCGCTCACCGCAACTAGAGAAAGCCCGTGTGCAGAAACGAAGACCCAATGCAGCCAAAAATAAATAAATTAATTAATTTTTTTAAAAAAAAGGAATTAGTCCTTCAAGCCCAGTAGATGGATCATAGTCACATAGACGCTGGTAATCTCCCTCAGGATCAGGACCTTGGATCCCCCTCCCCTCTGGGAAGGAGGGCCCACCTCTGCCAGGACAACTGTTGGGATAAATAGGGCAGCGCTGCCTCCTCCATGGAGCCCACAACCCAGGGATTCTAGAATTCTGTCCCCATCTGCATCAGAGACAACAGCTCAGATCAAAGACTCTAGTGACAGGCATCCCAAGGGAGCCAGTTAGGATGGCGTCAGTTGCAAGAAACAGGAAACCTGACTCAAACTGGCTTAAGCCATAAAAGAAATTTCTAGGCCCAGGTGACGGAAGTGCACAGGGAGCCTTCCTCCAGTAGCTCAGTGACATTACAAGGACTTACTTCTTTCCTGGGTTCTGCACTGTCTTCCTCTTGTTAGCAGCATCCTTGGGAAAGGCTTGGGACTCCCAGCTGGATGCTGCCCGGTTCCCTTTGCATTTGTGCTGATAATCACACAGCAGAAAACTCTTTGCCCCAGAATTCCCAGCAAAAGTCCTGACGTTCACTTTGATTAGACCATACTTGTTCACACGTCCATCTGGGAGAAGGGTAGAATTGGCTTGTCTTGATCAGCTTAGAGCTGGGACCACTTAAATCCCCACCAGAAATCTGGGTCTGTGGGGGAAAGGGAAGAGGGAAAACGGAATGGATGCTGAGATACCCTGACGTGTCCACTGCACCAGGCTTCCTGAGGAAGCTGGGAGGGAAGCAGCCTGGAGCCTGAAATCTGAAAAGAAATACTTGTATCACTGGAGAAACTTTGCCCCTTACATCTTAGGTAGATTCATAACATCATTTTTCTTTATAACATCTTTATCATTTCTTCCCAGGCTCGGGATTCAAAAACGCTGTCAGCCAGAAATGAAGAAATGAAGACCCAGAAAATGCACGTGACCTAAATCAGGAACGAGACCCCCAATACCAGACAAAGCCAGATTCTCGCTGCCTGATCGGTCCAGCCCCTCCATAAAGGGCATACATAAGCTCTAAGTGACAGGGGCCATGTCACAGTGTTTTGTCTGGAAAACAATTTGCAACTATCATAGCAAAAAGTGCCCTGGTAGGCTTCCCTGGTGGTCCAGTGGTCAAGATTCTGTGCTTCCACTGCAGGGGGCGCAGGTTCGCTCCCTGGTCCGGAAGTTCCGCATGCCCGGCAGCGCAGCCAAAAAAGAAAAGAAGTGCCCTGGTGATGCAGGCTGGTCTGCCATAGCCACTGTCCTTCCTGAGTTGCTCAACTGTTCCTTGATGCCAGGAGGGCTGCTCAGGAGGAAGCAAGAAAGCAACAAGCCCCAGTCTGCTGTTAGCCCAGCGACTCTGGGAAAGCAGTGCCCAGAATAGCCCCTCTATCTTCTCAAAACATGTTTCTCATCAGCTGGTTCCAGCAGTTTTGCGTCATCAAGTAGATCCGTTGCTCCTACCCACAAACTCTGCTCTGTTTAACAGAAACTCCTGCAAGATGGCAGTGGGTGGGGAGGTGGGGGGCAAATCAAAGCTTAGCCTGTTTTGGCAACATGATGCCTCAAGGCTCCTCCTGCGGTCAGGGTCAACCATGCTGCCACAGACCATGGGGTTGCACTGGGAAGGCCAGAATTGCATGCCAGGCATTCAGAAAATGGCAGCATTGTCAATATCCTTATAGTTATGCCTGCAAATCAAACTATGCTTAGTCCAACACTGCTCCTTTATTCCTTGATAGAGGCGCTCTTCCCAAGAGTATAAGACCCCAGCCATAAAACCCCAGAAACGGGTAACAGAGGCATCTCTACTGTGTACAAAGCTGACCATAACCTCCCTGTTCTTTATTTTCCTTCTTCAATTGCCAGTTATCTTGATTGGCTTTGAAGACCCCAAAAGCACAGGTCACAGATTTGATGGTAAGGACTCTTTTCTCCAAGCACATGAGGAAGTCTCAATGGTGTTGTCTCTTGGTATCCAGATCTTCTGCTGGCTGCAGATTTTTCTGAAGGAGCTATTGCCAAAGCACACAGCAAATGTTGTTCCAATGCTCCTTAAAAAATTTTCCCAGCACTCACTTACTTTAAGAGGAGCCGTCCAATTGGCATCCAGCAATCTCATTTATCTCAGATTTAGAAATGCTCCTGCCTTACCTGTTGAATGTTTTCTCTCTGTATGGGCACCAGATAAACTGTCCTCCGTTGCTTTTAACCTTCTCCATTGCAGTAATGACACATTCCCTAGTGTGCTGGCTGTGTGACCTTGGATTATTCCCTAACCTCAAGAATCCCTTGGTCTTCTCATGTGTAAGATATAACTTCCTGATTGAATTATTATGAATATGAAATGAATTAAAGCAAAGTGAGTGCTAAATTAACGTGAACTATGATTAATTTTGCACCAACCTAATTGTTGATTTCCCTTTGACCAAATCCGTCTAAAAATTATGACACAGAAGACCTAAACTGTACTTATTTCATAATTACATACTTAACTAGAAATTAAATATGGAGTTAAAGCAAAGACTAGAACAGAACATGGACAAATGAAAATAGTAGATTGGGAGTCATGGTAGGTGATTTTTTTTTCATTTTTATTGGAGTATAGTTGCTTTACAATGTTGTGTTAGCCTCCACTACACAACAAAATGAATCAGCCATACACATACAGGTATCCCCTCCCTTTTGGACTTCCCTCCCATTTAGGTTACCATTGTGCATTAGCTACAGTTCCCTGGGCTCTACAGTATGTTCCCATCAGTTGTCTATTTTATACATAGTATCAATAATGTATATGTGTCAATCCCAGTCTCCCAATTCCTCCCACCCCACCACTTTCCCCCTTAGTATCCATACATTTGTTCTCTATGTCTGTGTCTCTGTTTCTACTTTGCAGATAAGATCATCTATACCATTTTTCTAGATTCCACATATATGTGTCATTATAAGATATTTGCTTTTCTCTTTCTGACTTACTTCACTCTGTATGACACTCTCTAGTTCAGGTAGGTGATTTTATTTTTTTTTAATTATTTTATTTATTTATTTATTTTTGGCTGCGTTGGGTCTTCGTTGCGCACAGGCTTTCTCTAGTTGCCGCGAGCGGGGGCTACTCTTCATTGCAGTGCACAGGCTTCTTATTGCGGTGGCTTCTCTTGTTGCAGAGCACGGGCTCTAGGCACACGGCATTCAGTAGTTGTGGCACGCAGGCTCAGTAGTTGTGGCTCATGGGCTCTAGAGCGCAGGCTCAGTAGTTGTGGTGCACAGGCTTATTTGCTCCGTGGCATGTGGGATCTTCCCGGACCAGGGCTCAAACCCGTGTCCCCTGCATTGGCAGGCGGATTCTTAACCACTGTGCCACCAGGGAAGCCCCAGGTAGGTGATTTTATAATGTACTGTTTGTATAACATGGGAAAAGTCAACCCAAAATAGTCGTATTGGGTGGATTTAAAATTTTGAAATGCATGTAATACATACATTTTGTGACAGCCATATATATATATATATATATATATATATATATATATATATATATATATCTTCCCTTCAGTTTCTGCCTTCACTATAGCTCTGGTTACCTATTGTCACATAACAAACTATCCCAAAACTTAGTGGCTCAAAAGAAGCATTTTATTTTGCTCATGATTTGGAGGATCAGGAATCTGGGGAGGGCTCCAAACGGAGCTCTTCTCTGCTCCACACGGCAGCAGGTGAGGCTGGAGAATCAACTTCCAACATGGCTCACTCACATGGCTGGCAAGTTGGGACTGGCTGTCGACCGGGAACCTTGGTTCCTCTCCATGAATCTGCCTGGGCTACATCACAACACTGCAGCCAAGCCTCTTCCCCAGACCAAGTGTTCTAAGAGACAGGAAGTGGAAGCTGCCAGCCTCTAAGGGGCCAGGTCTGGAAATTGGCAGTCACTTCTGCCAAAGTCTATGACTCAAAGCAGAGACAGCCCACCCTGAGATTTAAGGAGAGGGGACATAGACTCCACCTCTATGGGGAGAGGGTCAAAGAATTTGTGGCCATTCTTAAACTGCCACAGTTACCCTTTTCTTATGCCAGCTTGCATGCCAAAGCAACAGACAAGGCACTACCGTTTCGTACCTCATACACTTCCTCTCTCACCTCAGCCTCTCTTATTCCTTCCTAAATCCTGGTCCTCTGCCCATCTGTCGTCTCTCACACCTGCTGACGCTCATCTCTAGTTATAGATTCAGAAGCTACACGACATTGCAATGACGTACTGTTCATCAAGAGCTTTGGCATCTGGTAGACCTGGGTTAGAATCAACTCTATCAATGACTTGCTGTGACCCTGAACACATTACTTAATATCTGATACTCAATTTCCTCACCTGAAATAAAAAGCCTACTCATAAGATTGCTGGATTAATAAATAACGTATTTGGCCAAAATTGTAACGTCCGACAATGCCAAGTGTTGACAAAGGCATAGAACTGGAATTTTATACACTGATCGTGAGAGCGTATACTGCTTCAAGTTTTGGAGACCAATTTGGCAATATATGATAAGATTAAAGATGAACATATACTACAATGCAGTGATTCTACACCTAGATTTAGACCCTGAGAAACTCCTGCACAGATGCCCAAGGAAATCCATATAAGAATACTAATGGATGGACTTCCCTGGTGGTCCAGTGGTTAAGACTCTGCACTTCCACTGCACTTCCACTTGCACCTGTTTGATCCCTGGTCAGGGAAGATCCTGCATGCTTGGCAGCAGGGCCAAAAAAAAAAAGCAAGAATACTAAGGGTAGCACTGTTTTCAATTGCCAAAAATTGGAAACCACCTAAATGTTGACCAGGAAAAGAGATAATAAACTGTGATGTGGTCATGTATGGTCCAGAGCTACGCATACTAACACGGAGGAATCTCACTACTACAATGTATAAAAAGCAATTAGAATGAAAATGCATATGGTGTGAAGCCATTTACATATAGCTTGAAACATGCAAAACAATGTTATGTCTCATATAGGGAAACAAGCATGTGTAGTAAAAGTAAAAAGAAACAGTAAACACTCAATGTGGTCAGTTGTCAGTAGTCCTGAATGGAACAAGAGGAAAACAGTCCAGGCCCTGGAATCTTAAACTACACGGTGGGTACAAGAGTGTTCATTATTTTATTCTTTTTATAACCTTCTCTATGTCTGAAATATTTCACATCAAACTTTGAAAGTTTTAAAGACCTATTTATAGGGACTTCCCTGGCGGTCCAGTGGTAAAGACTCCGTGCTTCCACAGGTTCATTCCCTGGTTGGGGAACTAAGATCCCCCATGCCCGTGGAGTGGCCAAAATAAACAAATGGATAAAGACCTATGTATAGTGAGTATGTGTGCAACGCTGGGGATGAGACAAAGGCTCCACGTCCAGTAGGAGCTGCCTTCATTTTCACACCGACATTCCACCCCTTGTTATTTACTCACACTTGGACCCTCTCCTTCAACTCCAGCCTTAAGCTAGAAAAAGGTGTTTCCATTTTTACAGGAGTTCAAATGAGTGTGTGACTAAGGTCATGAGAAGCCACATTTATCTGGTTGCCTGGATCTGGGCCAACTGAGTCAGACTGGATTTTGAGAACAGTAACTTTCTTTTTCCCCCAAGGGAAAGAAATCAAATTTACAGTTGCACAGATATACAATGGAATATTCCTCAGCCATAAAAACGAACAAAATAATGCCATTTGCAGCAGCATGGATGGACCTAGAGACTGTCATACTGAGTGAAGTCAGACAGAGAAAAAGACATATCATATGATATCCCTTATAAACGGAATCTAAAAAGAAATGATACAAATGAACTTACTTACAAAACAGACTCACAGACTTAGAGAACAAACTTATGGTTAGCAGGGTGGACGGGTTGGGGGAAGGGATAGCTAGGGAGTTTGGGATTGACATGTACACACGGCTATATTTAAAATGGATAACCAACAAGGACCTGCTGTATAGCACAGGGAACACTGCTCAATATTATGTAGCAACCTAACTGGGAAAAGAATTTGAAGAAGAATAGAAACATGTATATGTATAACTGAATCACTTGGCTGTTCACCTGAAACTAACAACATTGTTAATCAAGTATACTCCAATATAAAGTAAAAAGTTAACAAACAAATAAACAAAGAAATCAAATTTATAAATATGCCATGTGGTCAAACACTAACAGTGGGAAGATTTTTTTTTTTTTTTTTTTTTTTTTTGCGGTATGCGGGCCTCTCACTGTTGTGGCCTCTCCCGTTGCGGAGCACAGGCTCTGGACGCGCAGGCTCAGCGGCCATGGCTCACGGGCCCAGCCGCTCCACGGCACGTGGGATCCTCCCAGACCGGGGCACGAACCTGTGCCCCCTGCATCGGCAGGCGGACTCTCAACCACTGCACCACCAGGGAAGCCCCAGTGGGAAGATTTTTTAAAGTGCTGATTTGAAAACAAGGCATGCCAGTATACCTAGTTCAGTTCCTTCATTTCCATTCAATGGAATGTAACAGACAGCACTCATTTACCCCACGTGACCACTGTCAGCTGCCTGTTTTCAAGTTCTGAACCGTGGAAGCGTATTGGAATCCCCAAGAGAGCTTTTAAAAATCCTGTGCCCAGGGGCTTCCCTGGTGGCGCAGTGGTTGAGAATCTGCCTGCTAATGCAGGGGACACGGGTTCGAGCCCTGGTCTGGGAGGATCCCACATGCCGCGGAGCAACTAGGCCCGTGAGCCACAACTACTGAGCCTGCGCATCTGGAGCCTGTGCTCCGCAACAAGAGAGGCCGCGATAGTAGAGGCCCGCGCACTGTGATGAAGAGTGGCCCCCACTTGCCACAACTAGAGAAAGCCCTCGCACAGAAACTAAGACCCAACACAGCAAAAATAAATAAATAAATCAATAAATAAACTCCTACCCCTAACATCTAAAAAAAAAAAAAAAAAAAAAAAACCATGGACCTCCAAAGCGGGCTGCATATTCTCCAGGGATATGCCACATGATCCACTATTAAAAAAAAAAAAAAAAAATCCTGTGCCCAGATCCCTCCTATACCAATTAAATCTCAATGCCCCTGGAAAGAACCCAGGCTTCAGGTCTCCAGATGAGTCCAATGGGGCAGGCACAGTTGAGAATCACTGGCCTATTTGGTCCTCTCAAGAGAATAACACCCTGAAACATCGGACACCACCTGTGAATTCAGGTTGTTTTCCCTCATCCTTTCATATGTAAAATACTCATTAATTCCTTCTTATTCCTTCTAAAGCTTTTATAATTCAAGACAATCATGGATACAATGACAGAAATAAGACTGCTTAGGCTTTGGACTGTGTCAAAGTGACAGCTGCCTACACCGTGTCTGTTCTACCCAGTTCTTCATAATACACCTCCAACTTTTGGCCAAGATGTGGTCACCCGACTGAAAACCGCCGTTTCCCAGAGCAAAGTATGAGGGAGATAAGAGAGCTTTCCTTTCCCAAACAAAGAATGCCAACTCATAAAAGTTCAAGGTGTAAGAAAAATAGAACATCACCCATTTTACAACCAGTTTGGCAATAAGGGATTCAGGCAAGATTCATCAATGGATACTGAGGCCACTGAGTGCAAGACGGCTGTGAGGCACAGGATAGTCACACAATCTCAAAATCTCACTCCACAGATAAGGTATGAATTCCAAACATGCTCTGAAGATGAAGAAATCCGGCAGACGCCCCTGTGTTGGTTGCTAAGCTACACCACATCTCAGCTGCAAACCCAGCCCTCCCTACTTTGTGGTGCCGCTGGGGCTGGAACTCTCCCAACCACATGTGTTCACCGGCTTTGGTCACAGCATGCATGTGGGATCTTAGTTCCCTGACCAGGGATGGAACCCGGGTCCCCTGTATTGGGAGCGTGGAGTCTTGTTCCACGTGTTCACGTTTGTTCAGTAGGGGAGCTGTGAGGACCTGGCCACGAAAAGGAACTACTCCTGGTCAGCTTCCTCTTCCTTCCATTTCTTCACACTTCTTCATTCCCACAGCAGAAGTTCCCCCACCCCAGCCAGCTGAATCCTGCTGGTAGTTTTTCAGCCCTCACACAGTCAGCCTCTTCACACACCTCTTATTCAAGTCACTAGCCGCCAGCGTGCCCTCCTCAGGGGTTTGGGTCCCAGGCCCATGGGACTCTTTCCAAACTGAGACACCAGTTCCAGCCCATCGGTAACTGGTGGAAGACATAAACTTTCTTCTGTGTTCTTGGGATTTTCCATCACTCACAGTTTAACCGAATCCTAATTTATACAGGGTCTGAATACACTTTTCTTCAAAGGCAAGCCACCAAAATTAAATCCTTCATTTCAGATTTAAGAAATACATAAAGGTACAGTTAAGGAAAATTACTTAAAAGTCACTCCATGGGCTTCCCTCGTGGCACAGTGGTTGAGAGTCCGCCTGCCTATGCAGGGGACACGGGTTCGTGCCCCGGTCCGGGAGGATCGCACATGCCGCGGAGCGGCTGGGCCCGTGAGCCATGGCCGCTGAGCCTGCGCGTCCAGAGCCTGTGCTCCGCAACGGGAGAGGCCACAACAGTGAGAGGCCTGCGTACCGCCAAAAAAAAAAAAAAAAAAAAAGGTCACTCCATAGTCAAGGAAGGGTATCTAGGGGATCAGTGTCAAGTTAAACATTACCGTGTCAAGAAAGGTTACATAAATTTATTTGGAGGATGAGACCAGTTAATAAACACTACTTAAGAAGTGTTTAAGAAGTGTCAGGCACGGCACACTTTACAGGCATTATTTTAATTAATCCTCATGAAAATCCTGTGACATAAGGACCATTATTATCACCAATCTTCAGACAGGGACCTGAGGCTTAGAAACATTAAATGACCTCAAGGATACACAAATGGTAGAGCTGGAATTTGAACCTAGACAGGTCTAGCTCCAAAGCTTATGTTCGTAACCACTACACTCCACCACACACAGGAAGTAATCACTGTCTTTAAGATCTAGGGCTTCCCTGGTGGCGCAGTGGTTGAGAGTCTGCCTGCCGATGCAGGGGACACGGGTTCGTGCCCCGGTCCGGGAAGATCCCACATGCCGTGGAGCGGCTGGGCCCGTGAGCCATGGCCACTGAGCCTGCACGTCCGGAGCCTGTGCTCCGCGGTGGGAGAGGCCACAACAGTGAGAGGCCCGCATATCGCAAAAAAAATAATAAATCTCTGATTCTGGGACTTCTCTGATGGCACAGTGGATAAGACTCCACACTCCCAATGCAGGGAACCTGGGTTCCATCCCTGGTCAGGGAACTAGATCCCACATGCATGCTGCAACTAAGAGTTCACATGCCGCAACTAAGGAGCCCGCCTGCCGCAACTAAGACCCAGTGCAACCAAATAAATAATTTTTTTTAATAAAAAGAAAAAAGATCTCCGATTCCAATGGCAACTTTGAATTTAAAGCCCTTTTCTGTGGTAGACAGTGACGACAGAACCATTCTAAGAAAAACCAAAGATCCTAAACAGATGAGTCACACCAACTCTATACTCACAAGCTGACAGTAATTCCAAAACGCTGGCAAGGCCAACCACATTTAGACTGAAGGAGAGCTTGCCAGAAGCCAAGACCTTAGCTAAAAGACTACCTCCCTTCCAAATCAATAAGGTACACACAAGGCCCATTGTATGACTATTCAACTAATGGGCAACACTGACTAACATTCCCAAAATGTGGCCCCCTCAAAATTTTTAATTGAAATTCAATTTAAGAAAAGCTCCTAGAGGGGCTTCCCTGGTGGCGCAGTGGTTGAGAGTCCGCCTGCCGATGCAGGGGACACGGGTTCGTGCCCCAGTCCGGGAGGATCCCACATGCCGCGAAGCGGCTGGCCCCGTGAGCCATGGACGTTGAGCCTGCGCGTCTGGAGCCTGTGCTCCGCAACGGGAGAGGCCACAACAGTGAGAGGCCCACGTATAGCAAAAAAAAAAAGAAAAGCTCCTAGAAAAAGACACCAAATCAATGGCCTCTTGGTTCTTACAGGCTGAAATTTGATCTCTAATGGTCCTTACAGCACAGGCTTGCCCTGGGACTTCCAAAGCACCATTACCCTTAGTACTAAACTAAAAAGTACTGTTTCACTTTAGAAACCAAACTGGCAACTCAGCTGTCAACGATTATTTTGCAAAGCAGGTCACAGTTAGTTGAAAATTATATTTTTCCAATTAGCACAATGGGAAACACTACAGAGGCATTCAGCCCAAGCCTACAATTAGAGAACATTTGCTTGCTTCTAGAAATAGAATGAATGGGAAGTAGAAACCTGCTATCTAGGTCTTCAGCAATAATCCTCTGGGAGGGGAGACCTTGCACTTATGTCAGCAGTCCCCAGAAAAATAAACATCTTGCTCCTTTTCATAAGCAGCAATCTGCACTGCATCCCAGCGTGTTCAGCTGAGATGAAACCCTGCTTCATCTCTGAATATAACAAAAGGGGTTTCCACAAGAGCCCAGTCATTAGAAAGGCAAGCATTACTGCCAGTGAGCAGCTCTAATATTTTAGTATTAAAAAAAAACTATTAATAAAGTCTCGAGAGTCTCCATCTGTCTCAGAAGTAACAGTTTGGTAGAAGCACCTCAGCAATCTCCAGTTAGCTGATCTTTCTCAGACTTCAAAGGTCTCACTGTGTCTTGGGTGTAAACAATGGGATGGTTAAAGAATTTAAATCTCTCAAGTAGAGGCAAAGACAAAGGCAGAGAACGGAGTTAAAGAGAAAGGACTTTCACACCATGGGGTGTGAGTTCTGTAACCTTACTGAAATTTTGGAGCACTAAACAAGATTTTCCTGTGAAGCAAGAGAAAACCATGGCAATTAAAATATTTGCAAACCGTACACACTGCACAAACACTGTGCAGAAAGTGTTTAATAGACCGGGCATCCCTATACCACTATGTTGTAGAGGGAACACTGCAACCCAGGTTTTATGAGCAAGTGTTTTAATTTTGTCACCTTTGGTCTCTAGGCAACTTTATGTTGCCTAAAGGTGAAAGGGTGAGGGAGGGTGAGAACAAATCCTTTTATCTCCTGCCAGTCAGGAAATGAACTGTTGAAAGCACTAGTAGCCCAGAGCTTAGCCCAGTTTGCTGAAGTGATGGCAGCTTGCAAGTAAACATGATTGTGTAACATTTATCTAGTTCTCAGTTACTATATTGTAGTTTAACCAGGTGACTCGACATTGACCCGTTTATCCTGTGAATGATACTGTTCATTTCCTGTTCCGGTTGCTGGTTTCATGGATCTGTCCAGTGTGCAAAAATTCAGCAAGTTATACAATTATGTGCACCTTTCTGTATACAATATATTTCAATTTAAAAAAATCTAAATTTCATCTGCAGAAAACTAATTAATTAATTAAGTAAAGTATCTGAGGCTCAGCTTCCAACATTTTTACCTTTTCTTCACTGTTGAGTAATAGCTCTGGGAAGTCCCTTCATGCGAAGTTCGGGCCAAGCCAGCATCACTTCCTCTGGGACATCTGCATCCTTTTCATCACAATCACCTTCCTCATTTATGCTGACACGCTCACCTTCACTAAAGTGCCTCTGGCTGCCTGTCTAGAATCTCTCAAACAGTAGCAGCGTCAACCCTCCCGTGTTCAAATACAACTCAATTCACGTCCACTTTGAATCGTCCAAAGTTATTTGCAGTGTAGTCAGTTTCTGCCGCACTGCAAACTACTGCTGCTTTTTGCCATGATGTTGTCAATTTCTTCCATGCCTCCGGTGAAGCAATCATACAATCTCCAGTTATAGTATCAATAGCCTGTCCATATCTGTTAAAATTTGAAATAACCTCCTTGTTAGCTGGATCAATGAAAGTTGCATTTGATGGTAAAAGGCAAGTTTTCGCACTTTCATTCAAGCCCCCAAGAGAACCTGGAACATAATCCAACAGCAGTGCTGAAAGCCTACAGCATCTCTTCTACCGCTGGGATCACTACTAAAAAGCTCTGTTGTCAGTGAGTGAACTGAAGAATAGCTGAACGGCAACCAGACACCAAGAAGACTTTGAAAGGAGCGACCTGAGAGGTCAATTTGTTGGGCCTATGTCCATCTGTTCCTTTGGAAATGGGATTTGTGGACCAAAGAGCTAGCGTTGAAGTTTGTACTGTACGCGATCCCTCAGTTAAAATACACCACGGCAACTGAAATCTGAACCGTGTTATTGGGGGACTGGTGTTATTTACCTAAAAACTGTGGTATTGAACGCGTGCGTTCGGAACCTCGCAAAAAAACAAGGTACTGAAAACAGGGAGACTAAAATACACAGTGACCTTTGCCCCAGTGAGCCCCAGAACTCTGAGCAATTAGGCCTTTACCACCCGAGAGTCTTTCTCAGGAAGCAGCTACAGGGTATTCTCCCCCAAAACAGGGGAATAAACCAAGAAAAAACAAAAACATGGGCTATAGAAAATAGGAAATCCAACAAAGGAGGTAAAAGAAATTCCCAGAATGGCAGAGGGAAATTTTAGGATGCAGATGTGAAACTTGTCTAGACTGGAACAGATCAGAAGCTGTGAGTGAAGCTTCTCTAAAATATCGGGAACTTTCCTGTTGCTTCTGATAGTCCTAAAAGGGTGACAAGTACTTAATAAAAAAAAAAGGGGGTGAGGGAATAGAGCTTATTCCAGGGCAAACAAAATGATCACAGTATACGTACTGTAAGACTCAGCAGCTCAGTGATATTTTTTAAATACTCTCAATTTCGATCTTACCAAAATTAAGACCAAATTATACAGCAAAGGTAGGAGGTTAGGGTCTGTGTATGATAACAGTGGAAGACTAAAACTAAACATCATTTTTCACTACGGGACATCAAGAGCTAAAAACTGAAAGGGCCAAATAGTAATACAAATACCAAAAGAAAAGCAAGTGGTTGCCTCAGGAAAGAGGGAAATGATGCTGGGAGATCCCTGTTCCACAGAAGCCTTGTTGAATCACTTGACTACTTTATTATGCATACATGCAACCTTGATGACAATAGCTTGGATGGGGGGAAGAGTAAAAAAAAAAAAAGGCAACATCTAATGCCCAAGAGAAACAGGCCAGAGTTCTCACCAGCCTGTGTCCCTGGCCCACAGCAACTATTACCACTCATGGAAATACAGATCCCCTCTGGCCTCTTACTAGCTCTTGGGGTTCCTCTTCCCCAGATCTAGCTGCTCTTCCTAGAGAAACACATCCTTGGTTCAAGTACTTCCTCAGCTGTCCTCTCCTGGGCCAAGGGGAAAATCTTGGGGAGAGTCACTACTCTCCATTTAATCACTGGGCAAAGACAGGATCTGGGTTTGTGTGAGGTCATGTAGCACCAGGAAAGGAAGCCAGCACCAAAACTCAGAGGGTCTCCTGCAGACCCTCAGTTCTGGGCTTACTGTTAGGTTCCGCTTTACCCCAGGCCCCCTTCTCCTTCCTCAAATAGTCACATGGCTTCCTTCAGCTAGCCTGGGGCTGTCCATTCTCTTTATTTTGGCTGCGCCAGGTCTTAGTTGCACGGCACACGGGACCTTTGGCTGTGGCATGTGGGATCTAGTTCCCCGACCAGGGATCGAACCCGGGCCCCCTGCATTGGGAGCGTGGTGTCTTACCCACTGGACCACCAGGGAAGTCCCTGCCCATTCTCTTAAGATTAGGAAAGATACAGTTCAGTATCTTTCATCATCTACAAAATAATGTTAAGAACTACTGCAAAAGGTCTTGAGAATTAAATGTATACAAAAAGCTTAGCACAGTGCTTGACGTGAAATGGTGAACATTTACTAAGTGAATCCATGGCAGGTATACAACCAGTGGTCCAATTTCTCAGGCACAGGTCAGGCAAGCATAACCTTATCCTTGTTGCAGTCTGGCTTCTAAAAAGCATCTTGCTAAAAGTCTAAGGACAGGACCCATCAATCTAGTTTGCAAAGCCATGCACTTTTTTTTTTTTTTGCGGTACGCGGGCCTCTCACTGTTGTGGCCTCTCCAGTTGCGGAGCACAGGCTCCGGATGCGCAGGCTCAGTGGCCGTGGCTCACGGGCCTAGCCGCTCCGCGGCATGTGGGATCCTCCCAGACCGGGGCATGAACCCGTACCCCCTGCATCGGCAGGCGGACTCTCAACCACTGCGCCACCAGGGAAGCCCCAAGCCATGCACTTTTGCTTAACTGTCCTGATCAAGCCTAAAAGAGATAATGGGTCAAGACTGAAGAATCCAACACTGAGAATTTTTAAATGAAGCTGAGCTGCACACACGAAACACAAACACTCATTTTAGCATTCTCTGTAACAGCAAAGCTACAAATAATCTAAATAAGGCTCTAGTAAAACAAAATAATCCATTCAAACAGGAAAACTTGGTGGCTGTTAAAGACAATGAGTGGATACGTGCTAACATGGAAATGTCTAGGATGTGCTGGTAAAAAATACCAAACAGTTAGAAACGCCCCATGGAGGAATATCATGTATATTCTGGGATCACAAGAAACATACCAGGGCGGAGTGGGGTACTTTGCTAGAGGGCAGTTCTCACTTGTTAAGATATCACATTCTCCTAAGACTTGCATAAGGCTGACTGATCGGGAGCTCAGATGCTTCAAATATATGAACAAAACCAATGAGACATGTTTTCTAAAAACGGTAGGCTTTTTTATTCAGTTAAGAGGTAGACAGATGAACATGGAAGGCTGGCCCATTTAACTCACCCAAAGTTCATTTTCCACTGCATTCATCCATCCCACACTGCCAGAAATCTTAAAGAAATAACCAAGGCTGCCAGAAGGATTTTTCTTCCTACTTCTTCTTAGCAATAATAGCCAGTGAACTGCTTGCAAAGAAGTTACTACTAACTTAAATTTTCACTGTGTCCGAAGAACCTTGTCCTTATAAGAAGGTCACGTATGCCAATAGAACCTGCCACTACTGACAGGAGGGCAGGGTACAAACGACTATTTTTCTAAGAGACTACAAGGGAAGCTTCGGTTACGGTGTTTGCTGTTAAGTCCCTGTGCGTGTTAGGGCAGAAGCTGGTGAAACCAACAAAGCAGAGCACACTCTGTCAAATGGCTCTGAATGGTTGTTTTAAAACGAAACAAAACAAACAAACACACAAAAAAATCACAAGTTATCTTCAGAGACAACATTAAAACATAATGGAATTGAAGCCTGATACAAAAAGTAGAGAAATATATACAGGAATTCACAGCCCAGAAGGAAAAGGAACCTCAACAGGAACCAGCAGAAACCTGGCTCCTTTACATAGCTAATCTTGAGACAAGTCATATTTAGCACAAAAGCAATTATAGCACAAGTATCGCTTCCCTCCCACAGCTCCCAAACTTTAAAGAGACTCCTGTCAGTCCTCTATAACACTGTAATCATTCTTCAAAGGAACAGGAATGTGTACGGTGGTCCCAAACACTGACCCGAATTTTCATCTCAAGCAGCCTCACACTCTGAGAATGACATATTTGAAGACTGCCATGATAGCAGCACTGATCACGCCAGAAATGGGGACGGTGACAAACCAGGCCATGAAAATGTTGCGGAAGAGTCGCCAATCAACAGCCTTTTTGGAGCGGAGCCAGCCAACGGACACGACAGAGCCCACCTACGGGAGAAAACAGTCAAAGAAACTGGTTACTCAAGCACCAATGGCATTTTGTTCAACAGACCCATGACTCCACGTAGGTAAGGAGCCCCAGACTGCTGGACCGATCCATGAAAGCTGGTTTGTAACAAGATGAAGGCAATGTAAAATCCAATCATGGAATCTGTGCTAATTGGGGTAAAACAGGGAAGAGAAAACTCCCTTTTCCCCTCTGAGCTGCTGTAATTTAATGAACTACATTAATAATAATAAAAACTGCTTTAATAACGGATTCCTTTAAGTTTTAGGTTTCCCAAAGATTCTAGAGGGAGGCTGCTATTAGACCTAATAGCCAATCACCCGTAGATCTCCCTGGAAAAAAAAAGAATGACTCCAAGGCTCCATGATGAACCAACTTAAATTCCCTTAAGGAAGCCAGTTTCTTCCTTTCCCTATAGTTATCCTATGGTTATTAGATGGTCATCAAGCAGCCTCAGGATTCAGTAAGTTTCTCAGGACTTCAATCCTGAGATGCTCTGAATATATGCTTGCTTCAAATGAACTACCCTTCCACAGTCCAACAAGCCTCACAGACGTGCTACCTCTATAAAAGGGGCTTTGGCACCGTTGGGGGAGGAAATACACTATCTGCTTAAATAAAAGTAATAGACACTAGAAATTGCACAATGTGTATTTCCATTCTTACAGTCAACTTGTCCTCAACTTGTGAACTCTTCCAGACGCCCACGGTATAACACCAAATTATCAAAGGAAAAAAACCGAAAAACAAAAAGAACAAAAAAATACCTCTCAACGTATCTACGAAAACCACTCAAAAGACACAGTACCTCTACATTACACTTACTTTACAATGTGTTGTACTGATGGGAAGGCCAATATTCGATGCAATTACGACAGTGAGGGCAGATGCCAGTTCAATACTGAAGCCGCTGTGGACACGAATAGATCACTTGTCAAGAACGGAACTTACATTTGGTCAGTTAGCACCACCTCAAAGTTCACGCACTCTCGCTGTGCTCGACCCGGTGACAGAAACTCCACCAACATCTTTAGTTTGCTCTAACTCCTGAAACCTGCTTTAAATCAGGCCACGAGACTCCTCTTTTCCAGCGTTTGAGGTTTTAAGGTCTTCTGGAAGCCCATTCTTAAAGCTTTTGCACTTTTACTTTGAATTTAGTAAACATCAGTGTTGGCTCCATAAAGACAGAGATAAAAGCCAAATACACACAGGTAGTTAAGTCTTAGCACACACATCTTTCTCAAAAGTTATTTTTTTAAAGAGCCCACTGGAGTTGAATAAATTACGTTTAAGGGCCAGACGATAAGGAAAATCTAAAAAGTTCACACCAAAGAGAGAGTAACCTCGGGAACTTATACAAACATGGTTACTTTATGCAGTAGCACTGTACAGTATTACGTATCTTAAGAAAATGAGCATTAACCTAATAAGACCTGCTTTACCAACTTACCTAGAGGGTGTGATTGGCGTCAGATCTTTCCCCATGGTCTGGATAACTCTCCTTCCCCAAACCCATAGACCAATACAGATACCAACACCACCATAGAGCAGAAGCCATATTGGTGTTGCTACTTTTGAGGAAACATCTCCCGTGTCATAAACCAGATACAAAGCAACCAGAGGACCGATGGCATTGCTGAAAGAAAAAAAGAGGGCAGGGATGATTTTTCAGGCAAAACTAAAACTTGGCAAGAATCTATTTGTTAACTGATTTACTAAGTCTTCTTCTAAAGCAAAGCTTTCATTAGAAACTGGTCTTTCTTTCAAAGGAAATAAATGGAACCCCAACATACACAACAGAAGAAAATGAGAGCTCTTCTCAGAGGGGAAACGCCACACATCTGGTGGCCTGTCTTCCTACAGGCCCAACTAAAGCAAATTTTGGGTTCCAATGAACAGGTGACAAACCACAGAACTAGGATTAACCACCTACAAATTCATTCTAGGGGGCAGTGATTCCATCAAAGACCCGGCTCCCATCTCGACAAAAGGCTTCTCTGTGAAAGATGTGTGTGTTTATCACCGACAGAAACAAACATGTTCTTTGTAATCTCTCTGAAGAAAAAATTTCTCTTCCTGTTTTTTTAAGTCAATTAATTGCTATTACCTCACCCTTTCTACATTATTCGGTGTCCCACGGGCGGTGTAAGTACCAAGGCCACAAGCAGAGCCTTATAAAAGGATTAGGCGGCATAAAAATAGCACGAGCAACGCCAAGAATCATAATCGACTGACCTGACGTCATTGCCACCATGGGCGAATGACCCAAAGCAGGCCGTGAGGATCTGCAGGAACTGGAAGAGGAGAGACACTTCCGGTTTGTCCTGGTCACACCACTCTTCTAGAGAGCTGGCGCTTCCTTTCCTGTCGCCCAGACCCATCTCGGCCTTGACACTCACGTCGATCTCGGACGCCGAGTGAATATCAGACACGGCGTTGCAGTAGCTGGTGTAACTGTCCATTCGAATTCGCTTCTTGCTGTCTCCGTTAGGCCACGTCAGCTTCTCCATCTCTTCAGCCTTCTGCTCACCTTCTTTGGCACGGAACGAATCCAGGGGCATGCCACAAATTGCCATGGTATAGGAGGTGTAGCTATTATTGCGCCTCAAGGGTTTGTCGCCAGAGTCTCCCATGCAGTCGCCCACCTTGGCAAGATGCAGCTTATGGAGCAGCTCTTTGTACAAGCCGGAATCTTTATGCACCGTGTGATACTGATAGTGGCCGCTGGAGTTCATCTGGTTACTGACAGCTTGACTGAACTGAACTAGGTTCCCATTAGGCAACTGCACTGCACCTGGCCAAGACCAAAAGGTGACACTCAATGCCAAGGGCGTCAAGTCCGAACACAGAGCCTCGCAGCAGAACTGCTAACAAAGGGAAACTCGCCTTTCCCCACCCGAGGAAGAGTCCACTCACCGTTCATGGTGCCATCTATGCTGGTTTCCTCTTTCAGGTCCACGCTGGGAAGCCTTTCTCGCTCTGGAGCTTCCTCCAAGTCTCCAAGTTTGAACGAGACCGTTCTCTCCTCCACTGCAGCCCGGAGGGGCCCAGTGGCTGACCCTACCTCTGAAACGGGATTCCTGGTTTCAGTATCGCTGAGAGACAACTTTGTTTCTTCATGGTCTTCTTTCAAGCTATTCTTTTTTTCCATTAAGGGGCTTTCAGAAGGACTAGACTTGATTTCTCCTAGAAAAGAAGGATGTTTTTGTTTGGTTTTGACCAAACTAACTTGCTCTACATTTCCCCTTCCCCTCACCTCAAAAAAAAAAAAAAAAAAAAAAAATCCTTCTCAAAGTAAGAACACATGTAAACTTCAGTGAAAATTCAGGATAATTTTCCTGTCTGCTTTATTTGCCGTATCGCTTAATCTCTCACTTGGGAAGAAACCAGCAATACAAATGCAGAACACCCTATTACTAGGGGTTGCAAAGTTTTTTTCAGTGAAGGGCCAGGTGGTAAAATCTTTTAGGCTCTGTGGACTCTGCTATAAATTTTTGTTCTTTATAGAACCCTTCACAAAAGTAGAAACCATTCTGAGCTTCCTGCTGACCCCTTCTGAGGGGAAAGGAGCTCAAGCATGGGGCTGACAGCTAACTGAAAATTCCGACTGCATCTAGTGCACGTCCTTTTTCAAAACTGGCCCCAAATTTCAGCCTGTGAGTTCAAGCAAAATGACACAGCTCAACGCAGGCAACTAAAGGTGATGAATTTCCACCTCTAGAAAACAAAGACATGTGCCATATGGTTCAAGGTTCCATGACCAGGTGGGAATGTTTTCTGCCTCTGTACCAATGCCCAGTCTGTTTCCGTGTTCATTCAGGAATCCCAGTCAAGCTACCAACCAGGATATAGAACATTAGCAAGACCTGTCTCATCTTCTCCCAGACTGAGGGAGAATCAAGGTCACGAAGTCCTGAAGGCCGCCAGACTAGCGCAGAGCCTCTCGGAGGCTCCTGAGCACAGCTGCATGACGCAGCACTCTCCTGGTACTACTGCAGTCTGTGCAGCCCTCCGCTTCTTCAAAGAACAAACTTAAATCACTACCCGAGCATTTACAGATGAAAAGGGCAGAAAAAGATCATCTCAAGAGAGTTCAAGTAATAAGGAAAGGAATACAAGATTTAATTAAGACCTATACTAAGCAAAACGTATGCCATATTTGATTATACTGAAATACTACATACAGTAACGGTCTAAATGATCCCTTCATGACACCTGAAAATGGCTACCTCTGGAATCTGTTCTCCAATTCTGAGAATTAACCAAATCTAAAGTCAGATAATGTATTAGCATAGCTCTGAATATCTGAGTCTGAAGGCATGCGTTTTGGTAAATGTTTCCTGTGAAGATATTTCACACCTACCTTTCATTTCTCATTAAGGCATCCTCATCCTTCTCAATTAATGTAGACTACAACTTCTCTGTATTTATCTAGCATGTCACTGGCAAGTGATCAAGGTACAGTAAGAAAAGAAAAAAGAGATTAAGTGCCTAGCTTGTCTGGCGGCCCAAATAAGGTCAAATATGCCTTATGACTAGGTCTCAGGTCATTTTAAGTTAATAAGAACACAGTTTGGACAATAAACCTGTATCCGCAAATTTCCATGTAAATTTTCTGGCTTTACCAATCTATCCAAGTAGTGGATTTTTACAGATGGCTAAACACAAAGAAGCAAGCACATTACTAGTTAAAATTTTCTGCTACAAGTTGTTACTTACGTTCAATTTTTCTCTTCATCCTGGGACATACAAAGAACCAGACGATAAGGGCACAGAAAACTGCACATCCCACCGAGATGAGGATGGTACCCCACAGAGGAAGTTTGTCAAAGCCCAGCACTAGGAGATAAAATGGTGCATCTTGAAAACCCCAGGGCAACTGCCCCCCTGTAATAACGTGTAAACCCTCCTCTGGGGACTCTGGGGTTCCCCAAGCCAGCCCATCACCCTTTACAGCTGTTGCCAGCCTTAGGTCCACAGGATTTACTGTGTTAGTGGCTATACAGATTTGGGAGAAAAATCCCATAGCATCTGAAATCCACACCAGTCTGGCCTACTTTAAACACCTGCTAGACTGACATATCCCAAGCTCCTTCACATACTAGGCTTTTTCCTTTCTTTGCTTTAGAAGACAGATTCCTACACTGAGGATCTGCAACTAGCTATGAAAAAAAATGGAAGCTTTCCACTGCCCAGCCTCCAGATGGGAGCGGCCACACGTTATGTTTGCACATAAGATTTCAACGTTAGAAAAGGAAAGTGCCCCAGTCGTCACCTTTCTCATACTGATATAATTAGTTCTCTGTGGAAGTTATCACATCCATTGTACTAGCAAAATCCTTTAGAGCAAGATTCTCTCTTAGGACGCATTATCAAACTAAGATACATTTATCTATCAAGGGATAAGAATAGTTCAAAGGGCTGTCTTTCACAAAAAGAAAATAGTAGAACGGTAATCATACTAACAAGCCACATCTTAAACAGAGACATGCCTACTTCTCACATTGCTCAGGGATCATTAACTAGTCATCTGGTTATCACTTAAATGCCAACAGCCTACAAGTCCCTCGTCTATATTTAATAACAGAAGCAAAGCACTACAGAACACTATTTAAACCTAAAAGATGTTATAATGATCTGTGGTTTATCCAAGAACAGCTTAGTTACTTGTGGTTGTTTTGCTTATTAGGAATTACTTATAAAATGGAAATTCTATTGTTCCTCAAAATGGTTAGTATTTAAAAATCAGATATAAGTTGAGGTCCCTTCAAAACCAAAGTTCTGTAATGACTAAAGCTTTCCATTTTAATTCCTGCTATCAATTCTAATCATGTAGTTAGTCACACAAACTAAAATATACATGAAATTTAATCAATCTCTGAATCACAATTTAAACTTGCCTACGTCCCAAGTCAAAAAAGGGAAATGAGACTGGTTTTTCTTGTAAATGATCGACCAAAGGACAGGACAAAACTATCCACGTTCCCTTTTCAAAGACGACTGGAAATGCAAGTTTCTAGTTTCACTGAACTATGAGCTTTGCTACCACATAAAGCATCAGTGCTTAGAGCCTCATGGAGACTTTTTTAGTTTAACATGAAGAAGCCAATTTAAAACAGAAGGGAAAGGCAGCAGGCAAGCTTTCCTTTGCCTGTAGCATTTGGTAAGGAGTCTGGTATCCCCTAAATAAGATCAATATCCTCATAAAGTTGTCCAGTTTCTTTCCTGATTATTCTAACAAAGACATGGTTAAAAATACTTAGCTAACTCCATTTTTGGTCAGTGACTTATTACTGCAGTGAGGTTTACAAAGCAAGTTACAATCCATTAGTCAGAAATGAAATCAATTTGGTGGGCCACAATGAGCATTTTAAAAAGCTAAAAAGAATACTTGCAAATATGAGTGCATAGCACATAGTAGGGTTAAGGAGCTTCAAGATACTATTCCAGTTATCTTTCCCTCTCTCCCCCTCCCTCTCTAAGTATGTGTGTGCTGGTCAGCAATGTACAATGTCTTTCTTCCAGTGTGTCCCAACAGTCAAAAGACTGAAAGCCACTGACTTGACGGATCAAAGGCCATCAAGCCAAATGAACCTAGACGGGAAAACTGACTGATCAAGACATGTACTGTCCTGTCTGACAAGTTACAGGTTATCAATCTTTTTCAATTGCTAAATGAAACACGTATCACAATTTAATCCATGCTTTGCCTTCGTTCCAACATAAAAGTAATCAACATTTCAATCTTTATATTCTCACAAATATTTTTCCTCTTAGCTGCATGAATTCTTCTTCCAAGTGCACTTAGGGCAGGTGTTAAACATCCCAACTCTTCTCATTCAAGCAGATTCAGGGGAGTAAATTTAGAAACAAAAAGGAGCTCCACTTGGGAGAGAAAAATGAGAATATCCAGCAAACCAGTCCTAAATGACTGATTATCGAAGACCAAGTATAACTAATGACTCTTCAGTAGTCGAGGTAACATCAATTCCGGTATTTTTAGCATAGATAGGAAAGAGGGAGGGAGAAGATCAAATTATCTATCGGTGGATCCTGTGAAGACTAAAGAGTAAAGGTCTGTAGTGATTTAGAATCTGAGCAGGTCTCTTTGGTTGAAAAACTATCTAGGTTAACTCAGCATACACTAGCCTGCAGCCTTCTGAAATGGGCGCAGGCCAGCCACCTTCTAGGAGATTTCAGCCCTGTAAACAAAAAGGGGTAAATTGGGCATTTAATGCAAGTTTTAGAAACAACTTTAAATTCACATTTAAATATTCTGATATGTACTTACAAGGTGCTCCAGTGTACATGATGGAAAAGAGGTTGATTCCAACTGTGCAGGCATAGAACACTGGCAAAGCTCGCAACCCATTAGGAACTGGATCTGCCTGTAAAATATCATTATCACTAAGATCAAGATCTTAAAAGCTGTAAAAACTTAACCCACTTCCATAGAACCAAAGGGCAGCTTCCGGAATCAGTTCCAATAACTATCTCTCCATAGTAGCTTCCAAGGCCAAATGGTCTTTTCCTACATTTGCTCCTGGAAGTTCCCCTACCAAGGCTGATCTCATCTTCTACGTCCATCTGAATTTAAGTTTGTGTTTGGTTTAACGTTTGGGGTTGGTTAGGTTTTTGTTGCTGTTATTGGTTTTTTTTGGCTTCGTTGCATCTTTGTTCCTGCGCTTGGGTTTCCTCCAGTTGTGTCGAACGAGGGCTACTCTTTGTTGCGGTGTGCAGGCTTCTCATTGCGGTGGTTTCTCTTGTTGCACAGCATGGGCTCTAGACACGAGGGCTTCAGGAGTTGTGGCACACGGGCTCAGTAGTTGTGGCTCGCGGGCTCTAGAGCGCAGGCTCAGTAGTTGTGGCGCACAGGCTTAGCTGCTCCGCGGCATGTGGGATCTTCCCGGACAAGGGCTCGAACCCGTGTCCCGTGCATTGGCAGGCGGATTCTTAACCACTGCGCCACCAGGGAAGTCCCTGTTGCTGTTATTCTTAACAAGACTACCCATTACTAGTGAGTGGTGATGTCCTGAATAATCAGTTTCAACCCCAGTGCTCTAAGGTACCTCATGTCCAGATATAAATCTGAGCACACACCTGAAAATGCACTATATGAGAGATCAAGAAACAGACTATGAGATATGACATTTCTTACCTGACTTTATACCTGCAATGACTTCTTAAAAACAAAACATGTAGTAGAATATACCAGCAACAACCATCTTATCTAGACATTTGATAAATATGCCACAACTAATGATTTACCAAAGTGTGAAGATAAAAATCAATCGTACACTAGGTCACCTCCTCATTTAACAGACTGTGTGCCAAGCACTAAAATATGGGAGTGAATGAGACAAAGTTCCTGTTCTCACAGAACTGACATTTACATTCTAGTACAGAATCACACCATGAAGAAAAAAGAAGGGGAAGGAGGCAGTGATGGAAGGAGGCGCACACTTTAATTCTTGGGGGGCGGGGGGGCGGGAGATAGTCCAAAGACCATCAGTGGAGCAAAGACACAAATGTGTTAGGTCAACAAGCCATTAAGCCAGGTACACACGCAGGGGTAGAAAAAGAGCAGCCAGAGAGCAGGCTATCTGGAGGGCAGAATATCCCAGAGACATCAGAAAGTACAAAGACCCTGAGGCAAACACTTGAATTGCCTGAGGAACAGCAAGGAGGCCAGCCAGTGTGACTGGAAACAGGAGTTAAAAACAAGAGCACAGATCTGAATACGTGAGAAGGCTCAACTTTAAAGATGTTGTTAGCCCGAAGGTTTGATGCTATCTTGAATCACAATCCAATGGAAAATCTTGGGGAGGAATAGACAAGGAAAAGAATCATAAATACATCAGAAGAGTGAGGTAATGGCTTAAGATCAAGGAAACAGAAAGTAGAGATGCCGTTCCACATCAGCAGAGATGGGCCCTCGACGAAAACCACTCTGAATATTACCTTCCCTATCTGTAGTTTAAGAGAATGCTACAGGTAGGGAATTGGTCAAAACAAAAATAGCCAATAAAACCTAAGCATCAGGGCTTCCCTGGTGGCGCAGTGGTTAAGAATCCGCCTGCCAATGCAGGGGACACGGGTTCAAGCCCTGGTCCGGGAAGATCCCACATGCCACAGAGCAACTAAGCCCGTGCGCCACAACTACTGAGCCTGCGCTCTAGAGCCCACGAGCCACAACTACTGAGCCCGCGTGCCATAACTACTGAAGCCTGCGCGCCTGGAGTCTGTGCTCCGCAACAAGAGAAGCCACCAGTCAGAAGCCCGCACACTGCAACGAAGAGTAGCCCCCGCTCGCCACGAGTAGAGAAAGCCCACATGAGGCAACGAAGACCCAACGCAGCCAAAAATTAATTAACTAAAAGGAAAAAAAACCCTCATCATCTCTGAGTAACTCAACCATGCGGGTCCCCCCCCAAGGGTAGTCAGTAAGGTTATGAACCTGAGGTGTATATACATTTTTCTTCTAAGAACTATCTGTGCTTTTAAGAAATTCTCCAAGGAACCTAAGACCAGCCCCCGAAATCAAAATCCATAAGGGTTCTAGACATTTGCAGGGGCTTCTCTTTCTCCCTTTTGCTACCTCCAAACTCCTCTTAGCCACTCCCCCAGGAGGTAACCAGGGCTAACATTTTATTGAATGTTTACCACCATATGACTCACCTAACACTTAAAACTTTACCTATAAGTAAATATCTCATCATCCAGTTATATGGAATGGGAAAGGGGGTCTTCATAACCCATTTTCAATCGTAATAGTTCATTTTTTATACATCGGACGTTCCAGTAAACTAAAGAAAAAAGTTCCTGAGTTTGAAAAGATGCCCTAGATGTATTTAATGAGATTCCTGACAGAAGGGAGAATGCTGAAAGGCCCACTTTCTTTGACTAGAATTTAAACACTCAACAGGAAAACTCCCTTTTTCCCCTATTCCTTGTTTATTGTCCCAATCCTTAACCTCCACTCTGCTTTTTCCTACTAGACTACCTAACACCCTTGGAACATTCAGAAAATTGAAAATTTTTAAAAGCACTTTTAATGTTAATTTCCAAAACAGAATCTTTAGTTGGAAAGTATCTTAATGGTCAAATATTTAGATTTTTAACAGCCAAGACCACCAAAGGTTACTAGTGTAAAGATGTTTTCTTGAGATTTAAAATCTAACAGTAACCAGAAATATTCAGCCTCATGACCTAAAAATTCATGTTATTGGTAGATTAAACACAAGAGTATGTGCCTGTCTGTGTGTGTGTGGACAGATTCTCAAAGTCCATGTTGAATAGTTTTAAACAGTATTCCAATCGTTCTTTTTTTTTTTAATATTTATTTATTTATTTTGGCTGTGCCGGATCTTAGTTGCAGCACACAGGATCTTTTAGTTGTGGCATGTGGACTTCTTAGTTGCGACATGTGAACTCTTTAGTTGCAGCATGCATGCGTGATCTAGTTCCCTGATCAGGGATTGAACCCGGGCCCCCTGCATTGGGAGCACAGAGTCTTACCCACTGGACCACCAGGGAAGACCTATTCCAATCATTCTTGATCATGTCCATCCTCATACCCCATGAGGAATATATAATTAAGAAGTTAATATATCTAACTTAAGGTCTCTAACTGAGGATAAAAATGCCTGGCATGCATTCCCCAAATGAGAGTTCTGGGGACCTGAAAATCCCACTTTGCACCTGAAAGTATGACCATTCCTCCTCCAGAAAAGAAGTCTGTTTTGGCTTGAGGCACACAAAGCCTCTCCAGAATCGGAACAATCTGTCTCTCAATAATCCACAAAGACCCAGTGTAAACCTTTATGAGCACAAATCCATAACAGGGGATCCTAGCAATTCTCCTGCTTCTCTGGTAAGGAGCAAGCTATACAGCTCTAAAAATACGAAGAGTTCTGATCCCTGACTACTACTAAGCTTCAAATGGAAGTATCACATTATCATATTCCACAGCTGTGGGGAGTAGGCGCTATTCATTACCTGCTTGCTAAATAAGACAATGCCAAACTTTGAGTCCGTTAGTATCAACGAACTGTTTACTCTCAAATTATACCAAGCTATAGAGGTTTCAAGTTTTCCAAGTATTACACTGCTATCTTTTGCCAGACTCAGGCCACGGTAAATAGTGATTAGTGAGTCACTTTACCAGTTATTGAATTTCTATAGAAAACTACATATCCTTCCCTAGAGAAGCTTAGAACTAGATCAAACAAACGGCTCTGAATACATTCTTACCCCTTGGGATTAAGCTACCTATCTCCCTTTACTCAGATTTCTCCAGTTCAGAAGAATTTTTAAGAACTTACAATGGACCGTTAAAAGCCATTCACCTCAGGAAAAGGACAACTTTGTTTCCTGAGAAAAAAGCATTTATTCTTACTGTAACTCAGTCCAACGACAACATCCCTTGTTGTCTACATTTATTTTGGAGCCAGCATCAGACTTCTTGATTTAAAAAAATGCTCTCAGGTCCCTCAAAAGGGATTTTCAAATGGACAGGAAATTAAATGGCTGTCTGGAATTTTTTTTTTTTTTTTTTTTGCCAAGAAAAGCAAAACGAAAATTACCTTTACTGGTTCCTTTTTACCTATTCTGAGCTATCAGAGTCAAGTCACTGTTGAGAGGTAGGGTATCCACCATGAAGCTTACAAGCTGGTTTCGATAATCAACACTCTAGAAAAAACTATGTAAGGACCCAAACTGCTCCACTTTAACTGGCAGCTAAGAAAGTCACCCAGGACATTGTGATGTGCTGAACCCTAAGCTTACAGTGCAGACTGGCCTGCATATGATGGTGATTTAAAGTAGTAATCTGCATGCAGGTAAACAAAGCCACTCCAAAGACATCTCCTTAATTTTTTCTTTCAGTCTCTCCAATGTCTTGGCACACTACAGTGTTCAATTTTTCCTTCCCAAATGCCTTCTTGGGTATTGAAAACTTGCTTCTTTCAGAAAATCCAACACACGAGAGGTATACAAAACAAAGAATTTTTCTAACTTTCCAAGGCCACACTCCTACACACCGATCACATTTGCAGTAATGCGATCGGTTTGAATACCATTGAGTGTGACTTATTACAAGTCATGGGGGGAGAGAAAGATTACCTTACGGAGGATGAATGCACGAACAAGGAAGAATAAAATTCCAGACATAATACCAGAAAGCAGCGGTGAGACGAACCAAGACAGCACTGGAATAGAACACATTAAGAAAAAATGTCAACTAATGGAAATCAGGAACCAAAACACACTTTAAATGTTAGTTCTCTCTTTTCAAAACTTTAGCCCACCCCTCCAATTTGACACCATATTCTCCCATACACAACGCCATGGTAACACGACAAGAAGAATAAAAAGCCATTGAGAATTAAACGCACCAATTTTTATCAGTTCTGACCACTTGACCCCCTCCTGCCCCTTCGCCACCAGGGAGAAACCAATGGTTGCACCAACGATACAATGGGTTCCAGAAATGGGAAGCTTCAAAAACGAAGCCGCTAGTTGCCACACAGCAGAACCTGAAACACATCAAGTTTTATTAAGTACGTGACAAATGCCGCTATGTACGAAGTGCATTATTACTGAATGTAATCATCTGAATCAAGGCAGAGCACAAGAATGGAACTACCCACGATTAAGAATTCCCTCACCCGCCACTATCAGGACAATACGAATAAAAAACTTACCAAACATCGCACTGACAGAGCCGGCCATCAGCAGCTCTTGGGTCGAGTTGTACATCTCCACGTCAATCAAGCCCTTCCTGATGGTTTCGCTCACTTTGGCCCCCAGCAGGACGGAGCCCACTGTCTCAAAGATACTAGCTAGGATGCAGGCTTGCTTCAGGGTCACTACACCTGATCCCACGGCTGTACCAAACGAATTTGCTACATCATTGGCTCCCACGGAGAATGCCAGGACAAACGCAATAACGAAGCCCAGGATGAGCATCCATAGGTAGTCCACCAATGGACCAGAAGCGGTAGTAGCAGCAATAGTAGTGGCAATCAGCGTTGCCATGGTAGATGCCATTCTCTAGAGTAGTGGTTCTTTAATTAATCAGAGAATTACTGAGCGGTTTTCGAGATGTGTAAACAGAATATGAGGTATCAAAAATGCTATAATAAATAATATATATTATATAAAATTAAATACTGTAAACTACGGCACAGAAACCGAGCTGGGGAGTTACTGCTATACGCTGCGTATGGGCATCTGTTGTCTGGGGTTTCTTTGGCTCTGGAGGGCTAGAAGCACGGAGCAGAATTCCATGGCGGAGAAGAGAAAGGACGCAAGTTCATCCTGGAAGGGGGATGGATAACAATAGCAGCGCGCCCTTGCGGTCCCGCACCCCGCGACGGCCCACCGGGGGTACTGGGGGCCCCTGCCGTGCCCGCCGCCCGCGATCCGGTGTCCCGCGCCCCAAGCAGGAACGCGCCGGGCGGCGGGCACGTGGCGCAGGGGACCACCTCGGCCCGCGCGCGCCCAGCCCGGCCCCCGCGCCGCCGGCCCGCGCGCGCCCTCCCCGCGAAAACCGGAAAAGGGCCGTTCCCGCGCGCGCCTCTCGGGGACCGCCAAAAAGGCCCGCGGGCGGGCGGACGGGGTGGCATGGGGTGGGGGGGGAGGGTAGCGCCGAAAGCAGAACCCCACCGCGCCGCCGGCCCCGGCCCAGCCGGCCAGCCCCCGCGCCGCCGCGTCCGCGCCGGGCCCCGGGGAGAAGAAAGAGCCTTTCCAAGGTGGCGCCGCCACTCACCAAAGGAAACGAGGGGCCGAGCGGGAGACGAGGTCCAGGCTGCAGCGGCGGGCTACGGCCACGGACGCACGCACCTGCTGTCGGCGAGCACACGGCCTGGCCTGGGGCGGCGGCTCTGGGGATGGCTCGGCGGGGCTGGCAACCCACCCAAGAAGCAGCCACGGACGCCTGTGCAGCCGAGAAGGAAAAAAAGCACTCAGCACGCGCCGGCAGCCATCACTCCAGCAACGCACTCCGCCGGCCTCTACTTATAGCCGGCGCCTCGCACCGCGTGACCGGCCGCGCCTCGCGCCGCCCAGGAGCCCCGCCCCCGGGATGACGTAGCCCCAGCCAACCCGGCGGCCCGGCCGGATGAGCCCGACCGCGGCGATCATTGGCCCGCCCAGCGCCGACGGCCACGCCCCCAGAGGGGAGTCTGTCCACGTGGGGAGGGCCACCCCCCTCACTGCGGCCTTTCCCTGGCGTCCTGGCACCTTCTGGCCGCACCTTCTGGCCGCGCCTGCTGGTTAGCGGCGGAGGCCTCGGGGCGCCCTCACCCTGCCGCTGGAGGTCGTCAAGCGGGGGTTGTAGACGCCGCGACCAAGGTCATAGTTCCTCCCGCGCGAGCCCAGTTTTACGGCGCTGGCCGCGCCTCAAGCCGCACTTTCAGCGCACTTGTGACCTGCCGCATCCGGAGGCCACACCTGGCCGAGTTCCCTCCCTCCCGTCCTCCCGGTGACGCTGCAGGAGAGCCCGCGCCTCGGGGCTCCGAATGCAGTCCCGGCACGTTGTCGCACCTGTGACTTGCCCTTGGCCAGACAGGCACTGTCCCTCGCCGGGTAAGGGAAAGGGCTCACGTGGTCGCTTTACTCCAGCAGTCATGCACTTGGGTGAAAACAGACTGAGCAGTCACGAGAACCAGGTCGTCTCCCAGTTACGGCGCAGAGCCCCAGGGCGGCTGCGAGTCGTCAGTTTCCCCATGGCAGACCGTTTTCTGCGCCGCAGCTGTGGCGCGTGGGGAAGGACACTGCTCCGGATTCAAATCCTGACTGCTGCTCGCTGCAGCGTGTCACCTTGAGCGACTTCCAGATCTCTCTGACTGCGCTCTCAGGAATGTAAATTGTTAACAATCCCTACCTACCTGGTAGCGGGGATTAAGTGAGTTAACGTGTGTGAATGTGACTAGAGCTCAGTAGGAGTTCAGTGAGTGCTAATTTCCGTCTTGCTCTTTCCGTGAATATTCCTGTTTTAGAATGTAGAAGGTTGTAAGGGTGTTCTCTTTGCATCCCGGAAGCTTTCCTATTTTGAGACAGATTGATTTCTGCTCCCCCTACATGGTATATAATGTAGTTTTGACATTAGTAAGATTTGCTCTGCACATTTAGGGGCATTTCACTATTTGGCTTAAGTTCAAGACGAACCAATCATGCCAAGGGAGATTAAGGTCATGGTCTCTTGTCAGGGTTGTAGTGAGATTAAAGAATTCCCAGCAGAAATATTTACCAGGCTTAGAATGTTCTGGAGCCCTCCCGACCTTTTGCCATCTCTAGCAGCTGGGCACTGATTAGCAGGAACGAAGACGTTGTAAATCGTTCCTATGTCCGGGTCATCTGTGGAGGCTTAAACTCTACCGGAGTATCCTCTGACCTGCCTAGAAAATCTGGTGGAGTTATATGAGTAACTTACAAAGCTCTAAGTCCCAAGGTCATGTCCAAAAAAAAAAGAAAGTGCGTGTCCGGGAGCACTGACCCTGGGGTGCAAATCTGATGTAATTCTGACACCTTAAATTGTACTCCTCCCTCCACCTTTACTTCATTTCAAGGTTATGAAAAAAAAAGAAAGAACTGGTCTGTTAAAGGTCCTTAGAGTTCTGCCACTGAAAACGATAATTTTCAAAGCAGTCATTCAGGCAATTGCCTGGAACTTTTCCCAGTGTGTGTTTTTTGCATTCTGTCTACTTTTGCTGGTCTGTGGCACTAGCTCTTTCAGTTGGCAGACACTTGCTGGACCATGTCTATTGAAGGCCGTGGAGCAGCCATGGTGCCTATCTATCAAGGCAAGAGCACAGTCCAGGCCTCCTGGGGTGGGTTGAGGAGAGTGCTAGGGCAGAGATTCAGGAGATAGCCCTTGCGACCCAAATGAATTCTGTGAACATCTTCAGGCTCTAGAAGGGTTCTACCCTTCCTCCTTAGGAGGACACTCAGAGTGAACCAGGCTGTAAAGGGACGTGGGGGGTGGGGTCCTGGCGGCCTCACCTGGGGAGAGAGGATCTGTGGGGTACAGCCCTTAGAGACCTGGACTTACCATGGTTGGGACGCCTCATCCTCGCATTAGGGAGGAGAGCTAGGGCTCTGCCTAGGGAGAGAAGTTACCGTGCCTTGGAAATGGAAAAGGATGGAAAAAATGAGGACCACCAATTCACACACAAATGGTGCTGGTTCTGACCTTACGGCTGAACACAGGAAAGAGGGCAGAGATCCCAATGATAACATCTCTCTGTTAGAATCAAGGCGTTGGACACACTCTCTTGGACCCTAGCGAAGCCAGTTGGTCTAGTGGTTAAACGTATGGACAATAAAGCCGAACTGCCTGCTCTGCCACTCACTAGTCACATGACCATGGGCAAGTACCTTCTATGCCTCAGTTTCCTCATCTGTAAAGGGGAGAGGTTAAGAGTTGCTACTTCCTAGGGCTGTTGTGAGGACTCAATCAATGTCCATAAAGTCCTTTGAAAGGATGTCTACTCCGTGGCTGGTGTGATCTCGGCGCTCTTACTGAATTCAGTATCTAGCTGAAGGCCTGCTGTGCAGAGCTCATGTTTAAAAGGAACTGTGTGTCACATGTCAGAGTTGGCATCCAGGCCAAGCTCTTTCAGACTTCTCCCATTGCTGATAAAGAATGGGGGGCCACGAGAAACTGGGGCCCTCTGCCGGGGCCCTGGTGGGGTGGGATGGGGTATAGTGTGTGCCTCAGGGCACATGAGTGGGCTTTCTGGCCTAGGAGTGAGAGGCCTGGCCTGGCTCAGACCCTAACTGCCCCCAGAATCTTTGGTGAGTCCCTGCCACAGAGCCCAGGAGCTTAAGGGTCCTTTACCCACCCTCACCTCAAAGAGAATTGAACAGAGAATTCCCTGGCAGTCCAGTAGTTAGGATTCTGGGCTCTCACTGCCGAGGGCCCAGGTTCGATCCCCGGTCAGGGAGCTAAGATCCCACAAGCCATGCAGTGCAGCCAAAAAAGTAAAAAAGAATTGAACAAGACAGCCTGCCGTGTGCCGCTGAACACCAACCTGGGCACTATGGGTTTGGAGTTTTCTTGGAGATGCTTCCATCTCTCACTGACTCCATGGGTGGAGTCAGCCCCTCCAGACCTGCAGAAGCATGGACAAAAGGAAGAGGCAGTACCACTTCTGCACTTTCTGAGCTCAGAGGCGCTTGCAGTCGGAGAAATGCATCTGAGGTCACCATTCACTGAGCAGGAAGGAAGCATCCTGGAAAGGGTCTGCTTGGAGGAGGGGGGACTGCAGTGGGGAATGGGAACACTGTGGAGCCAGACCGGGATCCAAGGAAGTGTCAGAGGCCATCCATTAGGACTTGGATGGGAGAGGGGAGAGGAACATTCAGGGAGAAGAAGGTGGGAGCCTTTGAGTAAAGGAAAACCACCTCTTCTCTACCCACCACTCCCCTCCGCTTGACTGCAGTCACAAACGAGTGAAGTAGTGGTAACATCTACCACGGTTACTCTGCGCCAGGCAGTGTCAGGTGCTCTACATGCGTTAGCTCACGTGATGCTCTAATAAACCTCTCTTGACCTACTTTCACCGTATTTTACAGACGAAGAAACTGAGGCACAGAGAATGAAGCAACAGTTAAACCAGTGAAGAACCCCACAAACTTCGAGTCTGTAAGTGCTTTTTCCCTGGCTGTCAGTAAGGGCGGAGGCAAATAGGGTGCCCTTAGATGGTAACTCTTCTTTGCACTTAACCCGTTTACTTCCCCCGTCTTTCCTCTTTATTTTTGTTAACTCCGTTGCTTTTACAGCCTGTATTTTAAGCCTCTTCCAACCCTGTCAGAATAGAAAAGGGCATTTCTAGGAGACCTGACTTCAAGATTGCCCTCCCTTTCTCCAGAGTAAGAGGCAGGAAGTCAGAGCACATGTTCTTCCCAAAAAGAAAGTTGATGCAATGGCCTGACCATAGCTTAGAGTTGCTGACAACTCTGTTCTCTTCAGACTTCTCAAGAAAGGAAACGTGGGGGAGTTCCCTGGTGGCCTGGTGGTTCAGATTCTGGGCTTTCGCTGCTGTGGCCTGGGTGCAATCCTTGATCGGGAAACTGAGATCTCATGCAAAAAAGAGAGAGAAGAGAAAGAAAGGGAACCTGTCTTGTACCCAGCTGTAGTCAATGCCTACAGAAATAGGTTCAAAATAATGATTCAAGTAAGGACCACACATCACCATCCCGCCACCACACTCCCACCTGCTCTGGATGTGGCTGGCTTCCATCGTCAAATACTTCCTCACTCCCCGTCAAACAGGACTGGCCACCCAGTATCCATGGCTCTGCCCCCACGAGGTCCAGGGCCAGTTCTGGAGAGAGAGGGAATGTAGGGGAGGGACGCTTTCAAGCACCCACACAGACAAGCTCTGATGTGGAGAGCTGCCTCAGGCCAGCATCCCACAGCCATAAAGAGCTGCATTTTGTTTGGCCCAGACGAACGGGTCAGTCTGTTCCTCTGCCAACACCAGGGGTGGGGGACTAGTCCACCCACTCCAGACTTTATGTGCCTCCTTCCGACTGCTCATCCCTGGTCTCTTCCCTTTGGTTTTGAGTTCACACACTTGGGCGTGATGTGGACCCAGACCCAGACAGAGCGGGCAGCCCCGAAGACCCAATGCAGCCAAAAATAAAACCAAAACGAAACAAACAAAAAAAAGAATTCATATTTATCAGATCTGCATTCTATTTAGTTCACAAACCGTGGTCACTAAAAAAACGATCAAGCCCGTTGTTCCTGGACACGTCTTCAGAAAGGCCTCTCCGGAGACCTCAACCGGGACTCCGTTTTCCCCAAGGCCCAACTTTCTCAGCTCTTATCAGGAAAGCTCGGAAGAAAGGCAACTTGCTGGAAACTCAGGAACTGTGTGTAATGACACTCCTGTGGCAGAAGGGACAAGGGGTCAGCTTGCTGTCACTATGCCCCCGGACACATGGCTTTAGGCTGAGAAAGTAAGTGGGCAGCAGGGTGTGAGTCATCCCCACAGCCCTCCCACACACTGGGCAGAGGGCAACGGCCTCAGGCACTCCACTGCTTCCCCGGCTCTTCAATCTTTCACTCGTTGAAGAAACGTCTAGTACGGACCTGGCAGAGCAACAAGATTGACCAGCCCTCGCCCGCACAAAACACAAACTCCTCACACCCAGAATGTCACACCGGGGACCAGCCCTGAGCACAACAGCCAAGAAGGCAAAGTCGACCTTCCACCCGCCTCAGACCTCCCACCCCTGGTCCGGCCCACACAGCTCATCATCCAGGTCACTCTGATTCATCGCTCTTCTCTCAGCAAACATTTCCAGAGCACAGGAGGCTGCCCCCGGCTCTCCATGGGCGTCCCCCAGCTGGCTCAGGGTCCCTCACTCATCTGATCCCCTCGGCAAGAGAAAACTCCCCAAGAAGAGCCCGCCAGGGCTTAGTGGGTAAAGCTGGAGAAAAAGCTGTCTGTTAGGGGAGCGACCGGCCCCGCAGGCCCAGAAATACAGATGTTTGGGGGCTCGGAGGGGCTTCAGCTGTAGGGAACTGCCGCACGGAAGACTGAGGTTCTAACAAAGCCCAGTTTCTTCATTTTCAGTGGGGAGATCCATTTCCAATTTCCCTCTTGCCCTCTGCCTAGAGCCTTGCTTCTCCAGGTGGGGTCTGCAGACCGGCAACAAGGGAGCTGGCAGAAAACCTCAGGCCCACCCCAGACCTGCAGAATCAGATTCTGCGTTTTAAAAAGTTTGTTATTGAAGTGTAGTTGATTTACAACGTTGTGTTGATTTCTGCTAAACAGCAAAGTGATTCATTTATACATACACATACATTTTTCATATTCTTTTCCATTATGGTTTATCACAAGTTATTGAATATAGTTCCTTGTGCTATACAGAAGGACCCTGTTGTTTATCCATCCTATATATACTAGTTTGCATCTATTAATCCCAAACTCCCAATTCTCCTCCCACCCCGCTTGGCAACTACAAGTCTGTTCTCTATGTAGAATCTGCATTTTTAACAAGGTCCACATGGGACTCATAGGCACGTTACAGTTTGAGAAGCAATTACAAGTATAATGATTCTTGTTATCTGGACAGTTTAGAAACAATATGTTAATACCTTCTTTTTCAGTCGGATGTTGAAAAGCCACCACTACTTTCTACTTCAAATCTGATCTTCCTGAGCAAGCACTCTGAGCATTTTAGCTACGCAGTAGTTCAGCACCTAGGCTGACTATCTGAAATGAGAATCCTGCTCTACCATTTCCCTGCTATGACCTTAGGCAAATTACCTCACTTCCCTGTGCCTCACATTCCTCCTCTGTAAAGTGGAGATAATAGGGTTGATATAAGGATTAAATAAGTAAAGTGCTTGGCTCATACCTTGCATTTAGCACTCAATGCACTTGGATACTAATTGGATTTGGGTGTCCCCCAATTTTCTATATACTGCACTTACCATCTGTTAAGATGAAATGCTTCTGGAGTTGGTGGTCTCATCCACTATGCACAGATGCTTCCCAGTTTTCTTTCTTTTTAAAAAAATATTTATTTATTTATTTATTTATTTTGGCTGCACTGGGTCTTTGTCGCGGCTCGCGGGATCTTCATTGCAGCCTACAGGATCTTTTAGTTGCAGCATGTGGATTCCGTTGCGGCATGCATGTGGAAATCTAGTTCCCCGACCAGGGATCGAACCCAGGACCCCTGCATCAGGAGCACGGAGTCTTACCCATTGGACCACCAGGAAAGTCCCTGCTTCCCAGTTTTCTTTTCTAAAAGTGACTTTATTCCTGCAGGCAACCTACTGTTACCCCCGAATATATTCATTTCAGGACTGTCCATTTAATTTGTTCCATACCCTCCATCTGCAGGGAATTGAACTTTTTCACCGTGACCTTGGATAATGCCTCTGACGATGATTTCTGAAAACCTTGAATATTTGTGTAGGGCTCTTACCCTCCAGGTACCTTCAAAAGCATTGTTTCATCTTCACAACTGTGTCATGTAGGCAGAACGAGTATTATTACCCTACTGTACAGGGAAGTGAGAATCGGAGAGCCCGTGGCCACACGGTAAGTGGCGGAGCAGGGCCTGGAATGCTGGCTGGTACAGGATGCCGTGGCAGGCCCTGGATGAATGACTCAAAACCCAGCGTTCTTCCCACCACCCAGGGTTGCCTCCAATGTAAACCAGAGGAGCGACTTTCAGGGGTGAGGCTTTCAGGCCAGATAAGGGAGAGAGAGCAAAAGGAGAGACCTCAATTTCAAATACTCTGTTCCATTGTCCCCATAAGAATTCATATTTGGACTTCCCTGGTGGCGCAGTGGTTAAGAATCCACCTGCCAATGCAGGGGACACGGGTTCCATCCCTGGTCCAGGAAGATCCCACATGCCGCGGAGCAAGTAACCCCGTGCACCACAACTACTGAAGCCCGTGTGCCACAACTACTGAAGCCCGCATGCCTAGAGCCCGTGCTCCGCAACAAGAGAAGCCACTGCAATGAGAAGCCCGTGCACCACAACAAAGAGTAGCCCCCGCTCACCGCAACTAGAGAAAGCCCCCCGCATAGCAACGAAGGCCCAAAGCAGCCAAAAAAAAAAAAAGAATTCATATTCATATTTATCAGATTTGCCTTCTGACTATTTAATTCACAAACTGTGTCACTAAAAAAACGATCAAGCTAAATAATACGTTCAGATGTTAAAAACTACACCGTACATGGTGGGAGTGTAAATTGGTGCAGCCACTGTGGAGAACAGTATGGAGGTTCCTTAAAAAACTAAAAATAGAGCTACCATATGATCCAGCAATCCCACTCCTGGGCATATATCCAGAGAAAACCATGGTTTGAAAGGATACATGCACCCCAATGTTCATTGCAGCACTGTTTACAACAGCCAAGACATGGAAGCAGCTTAAATGTCCATGACAGATGAATAGATAAAGAAGATGTGGTACATGTATACAATAGGATATTACTCAGCCACTAAAAAAAATGAAATAATGCCATTTGCAGCAACATGGATACCTGAGATTATCATACTAAGAGAAGTAAGTCAGACAGAGAAAGACATATCATATGATTTCACTTACATGCAGAATCTAAAAAAAAAAAAGCGGTACAAATAAGCTTATTTACAAAACAGAAACAGACTCACAGACTTAGAGACTGAACTTATGGTTACCAAGGGGGAAGGATGGGGGGAAGGGATAGCTTGGGAGGTTGGGATTGACATATACACATTGCTATATTTAAAATAGATAACCAACAAGGACCTACTGTATAGCACAGGGAACTCTACTCAATACTCTGTAATAACCTAAATGGGAAAAGAACTTGTAAAAGAATAGATACACATATATGTATAACTGAATCACTTTGCTGTACCAATACAACATTGTTAATCAACTATATTCCAATATAAGATAATTTTTTTTTAATTTTTAAAAATTAAATTTAAAAAAATACACCATACAGAAGAGTTTCAAGTTAAAAGTGCCCCTACTTAGAACCCCAATTTTCTAATCTAACCCCCAAAATAACTGCTATTAACAGTTCCTTGTGAACTCATGACATCATTTAATATAATTAAATATGTACAGATTTTTGTATGTCAGTCATACCTCAACAAAGTGGTTTCTTAAAAAATTCCTGTGATACACACATAGAAAGTATTTATGTTTTTCTATAATATAAAATACATACCATGTTTCTTTTTTTAATCAAGTGAAATCCTACCACGCAGTTATACAACTGGTTGTTTTCACTTAACATTTTTAGATACCTTTGCATATAGAGCTCCCTGATTCTTTTCTCTTAACATTTTTAGATATCTTTGCATATAGAGCTCCCTGATTCTTTTCTCTTAAAATCTGCATAATAGGGCTACCCTGGTGGCGCAGTGGTTGAGAGTCCGCCTGCCGATGCGGGGGACACGGGTTCGTGCCCCGGTCCGGGAGGATCCCACATGCCACGGAGCAGCTGGGCCCGTGAGCCATGGCCGCTGAGCCTGCACGTCCGGAGCCTGTGCTCCGCAGCGGGAGAGGCCACAACAGTGAGAGGTCCACGTACCGCAAAAAAAAAAAAAAAAATCTGCATAATAGTCCATCATAAGGTGTATGTGTCCGTGCGTGTGTGTCCTAGCATGCGTGGAGTAGCTGGATCATAGGCTATGTGAGTGTTCTCATTTATAGGGTATTGCGAAACTACGAGTTAGGTGCCCACCTGTAAGCCTATAAGAGAAAATGCCAGTTTCAAGGCTCAGGATGTTTTAGATCTCCTTCAGGTCACACGTGGTCAGTGGCCTAATGGCCCACCTACGTCTCCTTCATCAATATCAACCTCCCTCTTTAGCATCTCTGAACTCTCTGTCAGAATGAGACCTTTTTTTTTGGGGGGGGGTTCCCAGTGCACATAGAAGTCATGTTTACGCTATACTGTAGTCCATTAAGTGTGCAATAGCACTGTGTCTAAAAAACAATGTACATACTTTAATTAAAAAAATACTTTATTGCTAAAAAATTCTAACCATCATCTGATCCTTCAGCAAGTCATAATCTTTTTGCTGGTTGAAGGTCTTGCCTTGATGTTGGTGGCTTTTGACTGATCAGGGTCATGGCTACTGAAGTTTGGTGTGGCTGCAGCAGTTTCTTACAATAAGAAGACAATGAAGTTGGCCGCATCTATCAACTCTTCTGTTCAAGAACAGTTTCTCTGTAGCGTGCAGTACCGTTTGATAACATTTTACCCACAGTCAGAACTGCTTTCAGAATGAGACCTTTGGACCCTCATCCCCAGCAGTAGGCTTTTTTTTTTTTCTCCTTCCAGCTCTTTACTTGTCATTCCTGCCGTGCCTCGCAGTGTAGACCAAGACCCCTCTCCCTCATCCGTCTTCCCTTCCTGCCCTGCGGTCTCTAGAGCCGCCTCCCCAGCCCAGCTGTGAACACGCACCGCCTTCCCCCCTGGGGGTGGATGTTTGCTTTTCCAGTGAGGTCATCCTCGAAGTCACCTCCGTGCTTGTTGATGTTCCTATATCCACAGGGCCTGTTGGCCTGGTGCTCGTCATGGGGTCAGCGTGGGTAACCAAATCCTGAGGAGACAGACTCTGCCGCTGAGCGAACTTGAAATCTGTAGTTACTCGCCACCTCAGCAAAGGCTGGCTGAGAACTTGATGCCAAGAACTCTGATGATTAACCCAGGCCTCACCCCGCCCCCACTTCCTCGTGGTTACCCACTTTTACTTCCTGTCTGTCTGCTTGTGCCTGGGGAGCCTAAAACGGGGGCCCGTCACAGGGCTTCACGGACGTTTCCAACCCTCTGGACAAGAGCTACCAGTTCTCATGGGGGCCTCTGATAGAGAAAGGAGAGTGGAATCCAGGGCCAGAGGGACAAGGAATTGATGCTGGTGCTCTGGGTCCCAGTGCTGAGCTAAGAACACCCTCGCCTTTCCCCAAAAGTGCCTCACCTGGCCAGCAGCCCGACTTCCCTCTGCTGCCCAAGCCCGAGCGTGAGGGGCACAGACAGTTGGGGGGACCCAGGACCGGGCCCGAGATGAGGGGTGAGGGCACGCAGCCCGTTGTGAAATCCAGGCTTGGCATCTCCATCCACCCCCTCCACTGCGTCTGAGCCCTTTCTTCATTTTATCATCTCTCCGTAGCAGCTTCAGTACTTTTCTCACCATTATCTCCTGCCTTCAAACTTCCAGGACTCTCCTTTTGTTCTTACTGTCACTGAAACCGAGCAGGACCCAGATACAAAAGCCCCTCCGTGTCCCCCATTTCTTGTTTGTAGAAAAGGGCTTTAGTCTCCTAGAACTTGTCCGAGTTCCAGAGCAGGAACAAGGAGTTACTTAGCAGGGAAGTGAGGGAATGCAGAAACAAAGGAAAAGCAGTTAAACAAGAAAAGTAATGACAACAGTTCAGCGAAAAAAACAAGAGTCCAGGTTCTATATCCCAGTCCTAGCCCTATATCCCAGAGTCCTCAAGGGATATACATCACAGTGTGACACTATCTTCCGCTGAAACTAAGACCTCCACCGCCCGCTCCCCCTGCCCCCCAGGTGGAGGATGGTGGCTACGTGCTGAGCCCAGGCAGTAGACCCCAGACTGGTTGGAACCTGAAGGTTGACGATTAAGATTCCCGAAACATCCCCCTGTTACCTCACCACCAGCCAATCAGAAGAAAGTCATGCCCCTGGCAGTTCTCACCCCAAATGTTGCCTTTCAGAATCCTTCCGTGAAATCCAAGGGGTGGGGGGAGTTGAGGTCTCTTGAGCACAAGTCGCCAGTACTCCGCTTGGCGCCCTGCACGTGAACGCTGTTCCTTCCTTCACCACGAGCCGCTGTCGGTATCGGCGACATCACTTGTATCTACCACGAGCTCCTTGAGGAGCTCTTCTCCACCGGCACTGTCTCTCTGATTGTGACGTATGTGGCCGTCTTCTCCACACCTGCCCAAACCTCTGCCACTCCCTGGCTCCGAACCCCAGCCTTTGCTCTGCCCTGCCTTTCCTGAATCCTCTGCGCTTGATGATGTCAGTGGACCTCTTTCTTAAGGTTGTCCTCTCTGCTGACATCTGTGTGCTCTCCCTCTCCGGTTCCACGCCCGTCTTCTTCCCCAATGCCTCTCCCTCTCTCTTCTCTTTTTTTTTTTTTCCCCCCCCTCCACATCTCCCTTGGGATTCTTGCTCTAATCCCCTGCCGCCCTAAATCACCACCTCCATCTCTGGGTCCACGGTTCTAAATGCCTGCTACCTACGTCATCCATCAAATGTAACACATTTCAATCAAAATTTCTCAACTTCTCACCCCACCCCAGGCAGCTGCCTTCTCACGACTTCCCCATCTCCAGGATTCAAGAGCTTTGTCTCTGTGATGCTCTGAAGCTTCAAGCTGAGTGTCCTTGGGTCCTTCAGCTTGCACACCGCCCAGTCTTTACATCCTTCAAACTTCCTCCCAAACTGGTACTCGTTTCGGCTCCCACCCCGATCCCCGCCCCTGCTACCTTCCTTGGACTGTTCTGTGCCTTCATCATTGCTCCCTTATGCAAACACCTCAGAGGTGCCCCCTGCTGCGTGTGGAATGAAGCCCAGCCAGGTGAAACTTCTCCAGGCGGTCCCCTCCTGTCCTTCTCCTTCCTGGAACATTCCTCCCTAGTCTCCATCCCAACATTCCTCTTCCAGCGAGGCTCAGTGTGCAACTCACCTCCGTACATTCCTCTGTCATGACCTCCGTGGGAGATCTCTCGTCTAAACTCCAAAAGTAGGATGGCTGTCCCACACACTGGGTCTGGCACGCTCAGTCCTCTCGGCCTGTATGTTTGTCTTATTTTCCCAGCCATGTCAGAAGCTCCCGGAGCATCTTTGTGTTTCTTAGGGTGGGGTTGGTAAATTCATAAGCTCAGTGGCGAGACAAGGAAGGCGAATACAGGAGGCAGAGAGGGGACAAGGGAGATGTGTAATAGAGTGAGAGGGCCTGTGTGGGCCAAACAAAAGCCATCTGCAGGGGGGATGGCCCTGTGGGCCACCAGTTTGAGACCCTCACCCAGGTACCTTGCCCTGGCCGGCTAGTCCATGAATGTTTCTTTGATGCCTCAGCATCTAGCAGAGGGAAGAGGGGCAGGTGACCTGATTTCCTTGGCCCTGGGTAGAAGGAGCCACCGGCCTCAGCAGCCCAGAGGCGTCACCTCCCCGTGTCACCTCCCCTTCTCACCCAGCCGGCTGTGCCGCACCTGATGTCAGGTGCTACCCTTTGGCTCGAGCTTCCTGTGAGGTGTAGCCAGCAGGCGCTCTTCTCACTCACAGACTAAGAAAGGGTGGCATGCCCCTCCCGCTCATGACCCAGTCAGAGCCAGCCCGGCCCCCTGCACCCAGGGAGCACCCACTGGGCAGCAGCTGCGTTGTCTGAAGCGCTGGCTGAGCCTCGCGTACGCACTGACCTGGGTGGTAGGAGGACACACAGGGCGGATGTGGGGAGTAGGGGTGGCGTGGAGACAGGAGGACCCGGAGGGGGACTTCCCTGGTGGTCCAGTGGTTAAGACTCTGCGCTCGCAATGCAGGGGGCTGGGTTCGATCCCTGGTCAGGGAACTAGATCCCGCATGCCGCAACTAAAAGATCCTGCGTGCCGCAACTAAGACCCGGTGCAGCCAAATAAATAAATAAATGAATAGTTAAAAAAAAAAAAAAAAGAAGGACCTGGAGGAGAAGGGCAAAGACAGAGAACAAGACTTGGGGGGGGGAGGGGGCTGACAAAGAGCACAGGGAAACCCAGTTTTGAGTCCTCCCCATGGCCACTCTCTCACACCTGCCCCTCCCCTCACTCTCTCCCCGCTCAGTGCAGCCACTCGCCCCTACTCCCCAGCCCCCAGTGTCACCCACGTCCAGCCGAGCTACACAGGTGCCCAGACTAATCTGTTAGGCCATGACTTTCACGAAGGCTCCCCGCACGACCAATGCCAGGACACACTCCGGACGGTTCTGGCTGGCCGGGGCCCTTCTCTGTCCATCCAGCTCCCTTTTCCACTGACTCACCACGGGAAGAATCCAGTCGGCCCAGTCTGGCTCTTCGCTACCACCTGGCTTCCGCGCTCGGAAGGCAACGGGCTCCAAGGTCACCTGAGAAAGTTACCGACTTCTCACAAACCTCAGCTGCTACCACCTGTATCCCCTCGTTTCCCTCCTCCCAGCAGGCCTGGGGGCAGTACAGTCATCCTAATTCCAAGGCCGAGAAGAAACGGGGCCTCAGAAGGCGTCAGTCCCTTCCCGAAACCACGGGGCTGAGACCCCTCTGTGCCCCTCCCCTGGAGGCCTTCCCACTTGACCTGTCCTAAAGGAACACCACGAGCTCCTGAGGAACGAGGGCCAGGTTCTCTTTTTTGTGTGACAGAACAAGGCAACAACGAGAGGACGGAGCTAGGTAAACAGTTGAGAGGAACAGCCATTAGTTCTGTGTCTGTTTTGAATCTATCCTGTTGCTGAAATTCATTTCAAAAAAACCTGAACTTCGTCCCCCTTGGCAGACGGCACGATGCTGTCCTCCTAAAAGGCACTGAAAGAGCAAAGACACAAAGCAAGTGAGGCCCAGACGCAGGCAGCAGCCAGCTGGAACGTTCTGGGATGTGGTCACCCCGGTTCCTTCCTGAGGTGGCGAAGCCTCTGTGGAGTGGAGCTCTGTGTTTGTTGTTTCTTTCTGCGTGGAAGATGTGTGCTTACCACCAGCACAGGACCAGCAGAACCGTGACTTACGTTTTCCGACATAATGTGATGGATGTACTATTTATGTTTCATGATCTGTGTCATTCCTGACGGTCCCCAAAACACTTTCTACCCGGAATATGGGTATATTGGCATGGGAGGTGGAGACACAGCACTGACTGCCCTCCTGCGCAGTTTTATACACACCATCTGCTCAGAGCGAGGCACAGCAAGAGAGAAGAGGAAGCCCCAAGGCCCCGGGGTTGACCTTACAACAACGAGTGACCTGGGTCACATTCAGACTCTCAGTGCCAGGCCCTGAATTGGTCACCTGCCATTGTAATCAGGGCTCCAGGAACCCCAGTCCTCAGAGCCTGCCTCAGCACCAAAGTTCACCCTAAGCCCAGATGTATCGTCTTGATTTCTTAAGTTGCGAGCTTTCTGGACAAAGTGAAGAGATAACCGAGTTTTGGAAATTCACTGTTTTTTGCTGTTGTTGTTTTTTGTGGTACGCAGGCCTCTCACTGTCGTGGCCTCTCCCGTTGCGGAGCACAGGCTCCGGACGCGCAGGCTCAGCGGCCATGGCTCACTGGTCCAGCCGCTCCGCGGCATGTGGGATCTTCCCGGACCGGGGCACGAACCCGTGTCCCCCGCATCGGCAGGCGGACTCTCAACCTCTGCACCACCAGGGAAGCCCGGAACTTCACTGTTGAACTCCAGTCGCTGCCCATAGCAGCCTGCCCCGGCCTGCCCTTCCTGCAGCAGCTCGGAGCCTTCGGCCACTCCCGACCCAGCAGCCGTGAGGAAGAGGTGATACCTGCGGACCCCCTGAGAGCAGTCCTTCATCTCTCCTCATTCACACAAGGCAGTCCTGTTGGGTGGCTTTCCCAGGCCAGGAGCCCTCCAGGCACTCAGCTGAGCAGCCAGCCGCGTGAAAAGGAATTGCATCACAGGCCAGTGTGATAAGACCAATCACAGAGGTATGCACGAAATATAGGTGATGCCCCAAGCCTAGTGAGAGGAAGTCTTTGTGAGGTGGAGGTGGCCCTCTTGAAGGAATGAAGGAAAGATAGAAAAGACTGAACGAGAAAGCTGCAAAGGGCACGCCCAGGCCCAGGTACTGCCTGGACGTCCAGCATGGATCCACTAACCCTACCTGGGCCTCTGCTTCATAATGAGGCCAAGACCCTGGTCTGCACATCAGAGCTGGCTGAGGCCCTCATTTGTTTACACTTTAATCCTAATCTGATCCTGGCTGGAAGGGAAGCTCTTCTCCTTTCATGCTTTCGGACAGTGGCTTTCCACCTGCCGAGTCTCAACAAAGCATTTAGGAATAGAATGAAATAAAAGAGAAAATATCAGAGCGCATCTAACATAGTATTATTTCTTGAAACTCTTGTTGCAGTTATATACATGTGTGGATGAGTGTGTAAATTGGATCATAATGTAAAAAATATTTCTTACTGAGGTGGTGGTTTTAAGTTTAAGAAACATTGCTTTAAGGGAAAACATCCATCAACTATTAAACAAAAAGTCTCAAAAACTGTATCTTGTTCTAGGGTAGAGAAAAAAAGCAAGGCTTGGTTCCTGCACTTAAGCTCTGGATCCGGGGGTGAAAAGACAAACACACCACTAGGACAGGATGTGAAAAACCACACTGACAGAGGGGTGTGCCCAGCGCCTGCCGAGCCACCGCCTTGCCCAGGGTCCCAGTGCTCCCAGCTGGGCGTTGGGGTGTGAATACAGAGCTGCAGGGGTTGGTGTGGCGACCCGGGGCCAGGGGCTTCTCAGCAGGTGCTGGGGAAGGACGCAGGGGCAGTGGTGCCAGGCAGGAGTGGAGAGCTCAGAAGCGGCCGCTGAGGATGTTCCCCTGTGGGAGGTGTGGGATTATTCCTATTGTTTCAAAAAGGGGATGACATGGGGCAGGGGCCCAGGCGGGGTTGGGGGAGGGCAGGCAGCAGCTTGAGGACCAGACGTTGCGTTTGTCCCTGGTTCAAGGATTCTTCAGGTTTGAACGTTGGTCCTGATGAAAACTTAGAAATACAGTTAACTGTTCATAAGTCTGATAGGAATATCCATATTTTGCTTTTCTTCACGTTTCTGCCTTGCTGTCCAGCTAGACCCAGGGTTGGTGTCTGCCCACCAGGCTCATTACCAGCCTGCTTTCCTCTCATTGTCCCTGCTGAGCACCAGGCCCTCCAGCCAGGGAGGGGACAGGTACAGAGAGAAGTGCCTTCCCCTGATACCTCTCCTTACACACCTCGAGGGCTGCCTGCAAGCTGGCCGAGAAAGATACAGCAGGGTCGACAGGTCTGATTTTTCAGCTCAGCAAACAGGGAGTGACCTCTCTTTCTGCTTGTAAAAGTGGAAATGGAAGAGAAAAGAAAAGCAACCGAAAGAGCTAAGATTTTATTTCCCCTTTATGCAAAAACAGTTTTTGTCTGTAGACCCAGAATATAGTGTCTGCCTTTTCCTAGTAATCTCTCTGAGCCCAATAATTGGAAAGGGACTAGGCAAATACCAATATGCAGCTAACCGAAGGGCTAACTTTTTTTTTTTCTTGGAGTATAGTTGATTAACAATTCAGAGGGCTAACTTTTAGAGGCTGGGAACCTGCTTGCTTTCCATGATATTCACCTTGACTTTGAACTCTTTTATTTATTTATTTTTTGGCTGCACCGCTTGGCACGCGGGATCTTAGTTCCCTGAACAGGCATTGAACCCGTGCCCCCTGCAGTGGAAGCATGGAGTCTTAACCACTGGATGGCCAGGGAAGTCCCTGAACTCTTTTTAAGATGTACCCAAGAGAGTTATAATGTGTCCTGCTGTGTTGTCCATTCTTCTGCAAAGGCTCGTCTCCTTGGCTCTCCATACACCAAGCCCCTCTCTACACCTCTGCTACCAGTGTGTTCTGCTGCCTGGAATTCCTTTACCCATGTACTACACCTACCTGAATCCTACCTACAAGATGTGGTTCAAATCTCATCTCCTCCAGGAAGCCAACCCACAAGGAGGACTTAGAATTCCTAAAATCTTTATCCTTTCAAATTGTTGTGAATAAGGGACTCATTCATTTCCCGATTTTTATAGCCTCATCGTGTTAAGTGTTTATCACTGAGATTGTAGATTCCTGGAACCCAGGGACACTAACTCATACTTCTGTGCCTGGCATGGAGCTGAATACATAATAGGATCTCAGGATTGATCTAATGCAAATATGATACAAAATATGAGTTCAAGTCTCTGGGACCTTGGGAGGTTCCTTAATGCCGCTGGGCTATAACTTCCTCTCTTGTAAGACTAGGATAGTAATAGTACCTACAATTTAGAGATGTTGCAGAGGTTAAATGAAACTATAGGAAAATGTTTAACACACAGCACAGGGATCTATTACTTACTATAAATTGGTAAGACAGAAGTCAAAGGACATTCTTTTTTATTTGCTTGTTTCTATATCTGTTTAATTTTAGGGTTTTCCCCATCTTTGGGAGTTTTATTATATTTTTACTTATTTTTGAAATTTGAGATGTTACAATGGTTCCAAAGGCAAGTCAGAACAAAAAGCTATTTCAGAGAAGTGTCATTCCCCCCATTTCCTTTATTCTTTCAATCCTGTTCCCACTATGCCACACAGGTAACTAATCTCATTAGGGTTTTTTTGTTTGTTTGTTCCTTTTTCTGGTTCTTTTTCCTTGAATAAATAGGTTATTGAAAGTTATTTGAGTGGAGGTTATTTCCTCCACTCAGATGATATTCTTAAGACCATGTTCTTTTGAGACCAGATTCTCAAGACCCTAGTCATCTTCAGTTTGGGAGGTGTTGCAAGCAGGAGCTCCATGACAATGGGGTTAGTTGGTGCTAATCCTCAAGGGATTAGTCATGGTGAGAATGAGGTGGCGTAAATCCTTGCCCCAGGTCCCAAAGGTATCTCTATGGCAGATAATGGGGCCACAGCCCCCATTCCTGCTACTTGGGAGTTCCTGCTACTCGGAGGCTGAAGCGAAAGTTTTGTGCCCTAATGAAGCATCCCCACCGAGCCCACTGTGGCCTGCCGATTCTCCTGAGAGGGCAGCAATGCCAGGTTGCCTGAATAAAAAAATAGAAGATTGGGGCTTCCCTGGTGGCGCAGTGGTTGAGAGTCCGCCTGCCGATGCAGGGGATGCGGGTTCGTGCCCCGGTCCGGGAAGATCCCACATGCTGCGGAGCGGCTGGGCCCGTGAGCCATGGCCGCTGAGCCTGCGCGTCTGGAGCCTGTGCTCCAAAACGGGAGAGGCCACAGCAGTGAGAGGCCCACGTACCGGAAAAAAAAAAAAAAATAGAAGATTGGATTTTTAGAAAATCACACTCAGTGGTTTGCTTGCAAAACCACACCAAGCAAGTGCAGCATCCCTGGGGCCTTAGCTCTTGATGGGAAAACAGCACTTTATGCTTCTAATTCTTATTTCTCGGTGAGATCTGAGGAATCAAGGTTGGAAGGTCCCTGGATACTTCTCCATAGGACCTCATGTCAAGGAGTAAAACCGGAGTAAATAAAAGTGCACAGCCAGAGGGAGATGGCCAGAGGAAGCGAACGCCACAGCTGGAGGTATTCATTGCAAAAAGCATAGGAGGAGAGGATCCTGACTCGGGGAGTCAGGCTGTCTGCAAGTCAGCTCCGAGGCTATGACTCACCGCGAGGAAAAGGAGTGCCCTGTATTCCGGGCGAGGCTGCTTGCTCCAAACGGGATCGGTGGCCAAGGAAGGAAATGAAGCAATCCAAGACTAATCAGCAGCCGCGGGGCAGGGCGAGCTGGAAGCCCAAGTCATCCCCAACTTCTGTAGCTTGATATTGACCCTGTGCCTCCAAGGGACAAACAACACGAAAGAGATGGGTGAGAAAGGGAGTCGGGCCCTATCCTGGGCAAGTAGTTCCCCCCTCTCTGCGCCCCTGAGTTTCTCACTGTAAGATGGAGGGGTAGACCTGGCAGTCAGGACCCCACCTCAGCCCAGGGCCATGTTTTATTTTTTCCCAATTAGAAAAACAAGTGAACGGAGGCGCTTTTGCACAAGGCTGGGCTTCCGGTTCACCATCGCCGCTCTAATCCCCCACCGTCTCGCCCTAAATCGGCATCACAAATTGAGGCTCACCGCCTGCCTCTGAAGTTATTTGAAATGGCAACTCCTGGACAAGCAGCCCCCCGAGTTTTTTTTTTCCAGCTCTGGGGCTCTAGGATTCTATGCCCTGGAAAAAACAGATTTTTGAATAGTAAATAGATACGGGGCAAGCAGGCTGCCCTGGGATGAGAAGGAAATGATCCTTCGCCCCAGCGTGCTAGAGGGCGAGTGTGGCAGGGCGCCAGGGCTGAGCATACGCCAGGCAGAAGCGACACAGCTTAGAGAGGATTCAAAACAGCATTTTTTTAGAGCCTCCTGGTGCATCCTGTTTCTCTAGGGCTGCCACCGCCACCAGCAAGTGGGCATCACGCCCAAACTGCAGTGGGCAGTGAGGGATAGGTACCCATCTGTCCGGTTTCCTGAGCAGGTGGCTGGGATCCTGGTGCCCAGGCTCTGGCTGCCCTCTGCTGGGCAAGCACAGAAGCTGCTTCCCAAGGGAAGGAGACGCCCCTCTCCTGGAGTCCCCGCATCTGGGAGGTGGGAAAGGTCTTCCACTTTTCTGCCACCTTCCTGGGAAGGCTAGGGAAAGTATCAGTGCCTCCTACAAAGTCTCCAGTAAGACAGTCTCAGGTCACTTAAGTCTCCTGCATTTAATGAGAATGATTTTTCTGACATAGGGTCTGACCCAATGATGTGCCCAATAAATATTAACGGAATAAATAACTAGCTCAGCAGTTACCCAAGGTAGAAACCGCTCCTGGCTTTGTTCGGGAGAACAGTTCCAGTTTATTGTCCCTCTTTGTGAAATTCCGGTCTCTAGTAGGTCCTTCTACCTGGCTCTCCCAGTTCCAAGCTGCTTCTACTGGAGATCCAACCTGGCCTTCTTCCTTCGGGATCCTGGAGGCTTCTCTCTTCTAATCCCTCAACCCAGCTCCCGGTTCCCAGCGGAGATGCTTACGAATCACGTTGGATCTCGTTCACAGCTTCTCCCCTTTCTCTCTCTCTTTAAATGTTTCCTTTTGTGTCCCTTTTGGACACCGGGATTCTCATCTGGCCTATAGTTCCTTGGACTTAGAGATTTTCTCTTTTTCCCGAAGCAGCCCCAGGCCGGGTTCTCTTTCCCTCATTAATTATTAACTGTTGTTACTTGACACTTGCAAATAATGTGGGCCTGGAGAAAGGGCTGGAAGGGACCTGTGGGACCCCCTGGAGTGAGCCTGGGAGAGGGCCTGGGGTAGGGCCTCAGGTCCAGGCCACTTAAGAGTATGATCAGTGAACACTGAACTTTTCTTCAAGCCTGTCTCAGGTGTTAACTAACCAAACCATACTCAAGTGTGTGTGTGTGTGTGTGTGTGTGTGTGTGTGTGTTCCTTAAGTTTTTTCCTATTATGCCTATTTCTCTTACAACTTGTTCTTCCTAATCAATAATAGGGATCTAACTTTTTTTAAGCTAGGTGACATATGTGGTGTTAAAAAATAAACTGAGGCATATTACAATTTTTAAGAATTTATTTGAGCAAAAATTGATTCAAATCAGGCAGCACCCAATGTGGCAGATAGAAAGGAGCCCCAAGTAGCTGTACAAAATGAAAAACTTGTATAGGCTCAAAGGAGCAGGAACAAGAAGTTATATCGGGCGAAAAAGCAGATTGGTTATTGCAAGGTTACTTCCCTTTAGGGGTCGGCAGAGGTCGACTAGGCAGCTGACTTCCCTAGTGCTGGTCAGGCAATTCCTGGTTGGCTGGGCTAAGATTCCATTTCCGGGAGAGCCAAAAGTATAAATAAGTTTCAGTTTGGTGACGTGGGGTTTAGCATGAGCAACTCCATCTTGGGCATGTCATATTGTTTTGTTTTGTTTTGTTTTGTGGTACGCGGGCCTCTCACTGCTGTGGCCTCTCCTGTTGAGGAGCATAGGCTCCGGACGCGCAGGCTCAGTGGCCATGGCTCACGGGCCCAGCCACTCCGCGAGCATGTGGGATCTTCCCGGACCAGGGCACGAACCCGTGTCCCCTGCATCGGCAGGCGGACTCTCAACCACTGCGCCACCAGGGAAGCCCGTCATCTTGTTTTTAACAGTTGGTAGGAAAAATTCAAAGGACTGAACAGAGTCAGTAGAAAGTTGTGCTCACTCCCACTCCTTTCCCCATGTCCCTTGCCCACAGAAAACCTGCTGCCATTTTCTTGTGCATCCTTATAGAAATAGTACTATGAACATACATATGGGTATAGTCAGTCAGTATTTACTGAGGACCTGCTATGATCCAAACACTGTTGTTGCCCAAAATATACAAAAATTCTTGCTCTAGGGAACTTGCATTCTGATGAGAGGTGAGGGGATCAGGCAACAAATGCAATAAAACAGTCAAATCTATGATATGTTATAAGTTGATAAGTGCAATAGAAAAAACGTAAGCAGGGTCAGAGAGCTGGGATGTGGTCCTGACTGCCCTTCCCCTCTGCTGCCCCGGCCACACCCTGAGAACCTGGGGCTGCCCTGGGTGGGTCATGCCTTCACCACACTCCTCGGTGCTGGGGGGTGTGCCCTGCATGACCAGGTGGGGCTGTAGCAGGTCCTGGGGGGTCAGCTGGAGAGCCTCCAAAGCAGGTGATGGGCTGGGGGCTGCTCATCTTCATTTATCCTGGGTCACAGTTTAGGAATATTTTTCTGGCTTTAAGTAAATGTTACCAGAATTCTCTACATCAGTAGTTCTCAAAGTGTGGTCTATGGACCAGCAGCTTCAGGACCAGCATCATCTGGGAACTTGTCAGAAATGCAAATTCTTCAGCCCCCTCCCCCAGTCCCACTGGATCATATACTCTAAGGTTGCAGTCCCAAAATCTGTGGGGTTTTTGTTGTTGTTGTTTTGTTTTGTTCTTTGGCCACATCACACGGCTTGTGGGATCTTAGTTACCCGACCAGGGACTGAACCCAGGTCCTCAGCAGTGAGAGCTCGGAATCCTAACCACTGGACCACCAGGGAATTCCCAATGAAATCTGTTTTAAATAGCCATAACATCTGCTCTACAGAAATGCTTTACCAATTCACATTCCTAACAGCTATGGTCATAAGCACACATTTTCTAGAGTTATGCATTTTTTTTAATTTATTTATTTTATTGATTTATTTTTGGCTGCATTGGGTCTTCATTGCTGCGTGCGGGCTTTCTCTAGTTGTGGTGGGGGGGGCTAGTCTTCGTTGCAGTGCGCAGGCTTGTCATTGCGGTGGCTTCTCTTGTTGCCGAGCATGGGCTCTAGGCGTGAGGGCTTCAGTAGTTGTGGCACGTGGGCTCTAGAGTGCAGGCTCAGTAGTTGTGATGCACAGGCTTAGTTGCTCCACGGCATGTGGGAATCTTCCCAGACCGGGGCTCGAACCCGTGCCCCTTGCATTGGCAGGCGGATTCTCAACCACTGCGCCACCAGGGAAGCCCAAGTTATGCATTTTAAAAAAAAATCTTTTCCAAATTAAATCCTAGGCTAGGGATAGAGATTATATATTAACAAGTAAAAGATAAATCTACTTTAAATGGAGTATAATCTATAAAAATTTTGAATCATAAACATAGAAGTAAAAGGTAAATCTTATAGCTCAATTATTTGAAAATAAGGATCAATTCATTTGCTTCTTGAGGACTTAATCTATCCAACCTGTCATGTAAGAAAATTCCTTCAACTTGATGGGTGACCTAGTCCTAAATTCCTATCCCTAAATTCTATGTTATTAAAAAACAACAAAAGTTGGAAATAAATGAGGAATAATTAAAAACTGACAATGTGGGTTGTTAAAATACAAATAAATGTAATATACATTTCTATTCCTCTTTACACTTTCCAGAAGATAAGCGAATGGTGTTGATGGTCGTTAGGCTATATTCTAGGCAGTGTGGAAAGCACTTGGTACGGAATTTTATCACAGCAGCACAAACAAGAAACTATCAGGCTTCCCTGGTGGCGAAGTGGTTGAGAGTCCGCCTGCCAATGCAGGGGACACGGGTTCGTGCCCTGGTCCGGGAAGATCCCACGTGCCGCGGAGTGGCTGGGCCCGTGAGCCATGGCCGCTGAGCCTGCGCATCCGGAGCCTGTGCTCTGCAACGGGAGAGGCCACAACAGTGAGAGGCCCGCGTACCGCAAAAAAAAGAAAAAAAGAAACTATCAGAAGAATATTTTTGGCTTTAGTTTACAGATGAGCAAACAGGCTCAGGAAGCTTAAGGATCTTGCCTGGTGTACACCTAGCAAATGAGAGGATCTGGAATTGGATTATTTAATCTCAGTCTGGGCTCATTTTGCTGAAAGCCACATTTGTAGAGAATGGTGCTTATCTGAGCCTAATCCCTGGAGTACTAGGATTCTTTGGACAGAGAGGCTTAGGGAGGTCAGGAGGAAGATAAGTCTTGGCCAGAGTCCATCTCACAGAGGGTCAAGTGGGATCCCAGACACACCCTGTGGCTATTTTGCCAGTCTTGCTTCCCTTACCAGAGGAATAATGTCTATTATGGCAGGAATGGCCAATTGGAGTCCTGGAAAGGGCCTCCTACAGCCAAGATAATAACCTAAAAACATTTCTGTGCCCCGGAGGACATTGCAGAAATCAGTTCCATAAAGATCTGAAAGATACAGGGCTAGTGATTGTTACAGCATCTGCATTTACCTTACCTGTCTGGTCAGTGTCACAGGCCAGCGGTGGTGGGGAATAAAGATAAGTCAACAGAGACATCCTCTGGGTGTGGAATTGCCTACTCCGCCCACGGCACTTCTGCCAGGAGAGAGGGCACCCACACTCAAGGGCAGGGAGTTACACAGGGAAGGCATGTACAGCAGGGGGTGGACTCTTGGGGGCCACCTTGGGATTCTGCCTGCCACCCCTCCTCCCACTTAGAGCGCGGCTGCCAGCTCTAAGCTGTTCAGCTATGTCACAGCCTGGGCACCAGATGTCATCCATGGTGCCACGCTGGACCCCTTTTGTCTTGGTGTCACCCTGCACAAGGACCACAAGGATCTGGCACCTCTCGACTTTTCACTTTCACTCTCTGTGTGAGTAATAAACTGCCTAATCTGAAAATGGGCTCCTTCTTTCTTTTTTTAAATTCTTATTGGCCAGAGGCCATCTCACAGAGGGTCAGCTGGGATCCCAGACACACCTTAATGGCTAACATTAACAACGTTGTGTTAGTTTCTGCTGCACAGCAAAGTGAATCAGTTATGCATATACATATATCCACCCTTTTTTATATTCTTTTCCCGTATAGCATTGAGTAGACTTCCCTGTGCTCTACAGTAGGTCCTTGTTAGTGGTTTGTTCTTTAAGCCAGGCCTGATGCTTCAAAACTGCTTAGGGACGGCTCGCCACTTGACAAGAAAATACTGGGCCTGCAGAGGGGGGAAGGAATTGTCCACCAAAGGAACTGCAGGTCATGGCCATAGTGTCCAGCAGGGGCTGGGGAACAGACACGGGACTGGATTCGTCTTGTGCTGCATCAGATGTGACAAAACATAAAGCTGGATAAAGGAGAGCTCATTGATTTGGGAGCGCTGCTGTATGGTACAGAACTTACACCCTAGCAAGGAGCTGGAGAGGGTGCTGACACTCTATTTCGTTGGTTCATGGAAGCTTAGAAAAGCCATGGGTCCCAATAAGTGAAATAGAACTGCCAGAACCACCCTGGCAAATAACAGGTGAAGGGCTCAAAGGCTCAGAGAAGTGGGCATGCTGGAGTAGATATACTGCCGAGGACACAACACCCACAGGAGGACCTGGAGAACATGCTATTCACCCAAGCGAAAAGGATGCGCTAGTGAGAACGGCCACCAGCATCAGGGAGTAGCTCAGAGGTGGCTGCCCTCTCTAGGCAGGGGCTGGTAGTGGGAGATGCTGTTACAGACGGAACTGCGCTTCTCTGCTAGTGGGGGTGATGGAATCCTGAAATAGAGGCCAGGTGACAACACTCCACTGCCAGAAGCAAGGTGGTGAGATGACTGAAACACATGACAAGAACAGACATAATACATGACAGCCAGAGAAGTCTCTTCCCAGAGAGAATTGCAGAGATGGTAATAGAGCATAGTATTCCCACGGGGCAGGAGAGAGCCTACTTTACACAATCAGGGTGGATGATAAAGGCTCAAAGCAGCCGTCCCAATAAAAAGATGTGATCTCCTGCCCAGTTTTCAGACCTTTGATTGAAAGGGAGGCTGGACTGCTTATGGAAGGATCCTACAGTATCATGGCAATTGTATACAGTAATGATCCCCTGGTCCTTCTCCAAAGGGACCTGGGGGTCATGTGCTTAAGTCACTAGAAGCTGAGGATAGGGGCATAACCAGATATTTCAAGGACTGTGGGATACAGGATCTGAGTTAACACTGAAATCCTGAGGTTTGGGATTTTACGATTGTGCTGTGGTTATCTAGGAGAATGTCTTTGTTCTTACTATACATATACTGAAGTATTTAGGAGTGATGATTCATGATATCATCAGCTCACTCTCAAATGGTTCTGAAAAAGTCATGATTACATTAATATGTGCATATTTATGGAGAGAGAGAAATTATATGCGTAAAATGTTAACAATTATTGAATCTAGATGAAACATATATAGGTATTCATTGCCTTATTCTGTTTTTTTTTTGTACTTAAAAAAATTTCAAAATAAAACACTAAACTATAAAAGAAAGAAAGAAAGAAATCCCAAGGTTTAGGAGTTCCCTGGCGGTCCAATCATTAGGACTTGGCGCTTTCACTGCCATGGGCCCAGGTTCAATCCCTGGTTGGGGAACTAAGATCCCACAAGCCTTGAGTTGCAGCCAAAAAAAAAAAAAAAATCCCGAGGCTTTAAGTATCATCATTACAGGGGCCAGGTAATAACGGAGTCCTGGACCAGGCCTCCTTAGTGAGTCTACCATGTCCATGGATCCACCTGATGGTCATTTCCCCAATCCACAAATACAGAATTGCAATGGACATGCTTGACAGTTGGAAGAACCCCTACATGGTCCTTAGCCTGTGGGGAAGAGCTATGGCAGTGGGCAAGGTCAAGTGGAAACCTCTGAACCTGCTTCCCCTGACCAAAATCATAACTCACAAATAATCCCACATCCTGTGGGGGAGGGGAGTTGGGCCACCCATAAAGATGAAGGAATGCAGAGGTGGAGGTGCCTCTCAGACCCCTCTTAATCACATCCACTTCAAGCACAAACCAGATGTATCCTAGCAGAAGACGGTGGACAACCGCAAAGGCGGCCAAAGAACAGCCCCAGTGTTTACAGCAGGCTCGCACGAAGAGGTACCCAGGTGTCTTTCTTAGGCAGAGGAACAGCATATCAGGTATGCAGTATGGGTCAGTGATCTGGCAAATTGCTCTTTTGCATCTTTATCAGAGCCATTTGTAGTCTTGCCCCAAGGCCTAAATCTCCCACCTTCTGGTTCTGGTCAAAGAGGGCTTGGGGTGAAATTAGGGTCCCTGAGAGCACATCAGGGTTAGGTTAAAAAATATATATATCATGCAGTGCCATGAGCAGGAGTAGAACAACCAGAAGTGTTTACAAGGAATTGCATTCACATGCAACGCTTTTGGAACACAAACTCTGGGAATTTGTGTTCACTTCTGGCACCCCTTCTCCTCCCTCAGGATGGACTGGGCAAGACAATGAAAGGGGTTAATTCTGCAGGCCTTTCAGTCTATCTCCCAAGACCCAGCTTTCTCTCCTGCCCTGGGGCCTGATCACATCCTGTAGATATTTGCATTTATAATGTAAAACTTCCTCCCCAGCCTTTCTAAACAGGAAACCTGTTCCTTCCAGCCTAAAATTAAGCTGGGACCTCCAGCCTTTTCCTGTCTCCCCACCTGTTGGCCCTTAAGCTCCCCTCCCAGCACCGCCAGCATTCCAAGGCGTCCTTGACCCTCAGCCTCTGAGGCTCAGCCTGTGCCTCCCACATTTAACCTGCCCTGAGGCATTAATGTGAGTCCAGCAGACACAGGCAGATGCTTCAGAGCTGCCCAGTTTCCTCTAAAGAATATTTTAACTTTTCTTCCTGGAGACAGCTTCTTGCTCATTTTCAGGCGTGAGTAATCTTTCAGGCAGTTGGGTCATGAGTTATAATAAGCAGGAAAGTCTCTGGTTGTTTGACAACCTAAGGTCTCCTCTTACTGTGTATTCTCATTCTCCATCGTCTGTGCACAAGTACTTCGATCGGCAGTTAAGTCTGCCCATACGGGAGTCGACTGTATTCCTTGTAATACACCATTTTATATAAGGGACTTGAGCATCCCCAGGGGCTCCTAGAACCAGTCCCCTCAGGACACCGAGGAAGGACTACAGAGGGTGTGCCCCCAACAGAACTTCAGGAAATTCTAAAGAATGTACTTTGGACAGGAGGAAAGCAATCCAGGGAAAAGATCCGGAGATGCAGGAAAGAATGAAGAACATTGACAGTGTAAAACACTTAATACTGTCCGCTGGGCTTAAAACAGCAAGATGAACACGGAAGAGGGAGAGGAAGTGGGGTTCATATATTCAAATATCCTTGTGTGGTTTGAAGGACCGTAAAGCTATTCCTTTTAGATTTTATTAAGTTAAATATGAATGTCAAAATATCAGGGTAAAAATTATTAAGCTAAAAATATGTCCCATACTTGTAAAAATTAAGAAAGTAATTAGAAAAAATATTTAATTGATCCAAAAAAAGCCAGAGAGGAATAAAAATAGAAAAGAAAGCAATATAAAGCACAAAATAAGATGGACAAAATAATCCAAAGAGAGTGCTGATAACCATATAAATTGTAAAAGAGTATATAAAATACAAATAACTAAAAATATTAATTTAAAAAGGACAAAGAGGGAACTCCCTGGAGGTCCAGTGGTTAGGACTCGGTGCTCTCACTGCAGGGACCGGGTTCAATCCCTGGTCAGGCAACTAAGATCCCACAAGCCACTCGGCCAAAAAACAAACAAACAAACAAAAAACAGACTGTCAGAATGGATTATAGAAATCGTTATACTGCTGACAAGAAATATCTAAAGGTTTAATTTTCAGAAAGATCTAAAGTAGAGGAATGCAAAAGGATATACTTGTATTTAGACAAACTAAGGGAAAGAAAGCAGATGTAGCCATGCTATTATCAGGCAAAATAGAATTTAATGCAAAAAGCATTACTAGAGATAAAGAGGATCACTCCATTATGATAAAAGGTTTATCAGGCCAGGAAAATAAAACAAATACAAACTTGTGTGAACCTAACTAAATAGTCAAAATACTGTATATAAGTGAAAATGGAGAGAACTACAAAGAGAAATTCACAATGCTACTCTCCATGGGTTTTTTTTTTTTTTTTTTTTTTTTTTTTTTTAAATTTAGCTGCCCTGCCTGGCTTGTGAGATCTTAGTTCCCCGACCAGGGATTGAACCTGTGCCCTGGGCAGTGAAAGCGGGAGTCCTAACCATTGGACTTCCAGGGAATTCCCTCCATGGGATATTTTACACATTACTTTCTCCAATATTCAGATCAAGACGTTACTCTATTGACTAAACTCTGCAACCAAGAAGCTTAACTTCTGGGCAGAAATAGAACAACAGTGACTCTCATAGGGAACTCTTATGAAAAAAGATCCCACAAGGTTATTTTCCTCAGATCTCAAAAGACTGATTCACTCTCTGATTCAATTAAATTAGAAAGTATTAACCAGCTCTCGCGCTCTCCTGTTAGTGAAGGCCGGCGGCTGTTCCGTGGAATGCAGATAACCTCTGCCGGCACAGGGAACACCTCCCTGCCTCTCCCTTTCCCCTTGCCTCCAGTGCCCGAGCTCGCCAGCATGTCTGTAGTGCCACAAATCACTCGCAGACCCGCTGGCCCCGGCGGGGGGATCAACCAGGTCAGCAACAAGTACATCCAGCAGACCAAGCCCCTCACCCTAGAGCACACCATCAACCTGTACCCTCTTACCGATTACATTTTGGTACAAAAGAGCCCCTTTATGAGAAGGACAGCTCAGGCCTTTTGGTCGGAACCACCCTCTTCCAGTAATTCGCCAAAATGACCAACACAAAGGGAAAGAGTAGGAGCACCTGCTACATGTTCTCTAGGCCTTTTAGAAAACATGGAGTTAGTGGTTCCTTTGGCCACATACATGCAAATCTACAAGAAGGGTGATGTTGACATTAAGGGACTGGGCACTGTTCAAAAAGGAATATCCCACAATATCCCATTGGTATCCCAATATACCATGGCAAAACTGGAAGAGTCTTCAGGGTTACCCAGCATGCTGTTGACATCGTTGTAAATGAACAAGGGCAAGATTCCTGCCAAGAGAATTAACGTGCCTAGCAAGCATATTAAGCACTCTAAGAGCCGAGATTGCTTCCTGAAATGTGTGAAGGAAAATTATCAGAAAAAGAAGGAAGCCAAATAGAAGGGTACTTGTGTTCAACTGAAGCACCAGCCGCCTCCACCCAGAGAAGCACATGTCGTGAGAACCAATGGAAAGGAGTCAACTGTTGGAGCCCATTCCCTATGAATTCATGGCATGATGGGTGTAAAGAAAATAAAAGACTTGGACTCTACAGTACTTCTCTTAATTGACTGGAAATGTTGTGTCCCCTCCCCCAAAGAAATATTTAAAGCACTTTTTTTTTTTTTTTTTTGCGGTACGCAGGCCTCTCACTGCTGTGGCCTCTCCCGTGCGGAGCACAGGCTCCGGATGCACAGGCTCAGCGGCCATGGCTCACGGGCCCAGCCGCTCCGTGGCATGTGGGATCCTCCCGGACCGGGGCACGAACCCATGTACCCCACATCGGCAGGCGGACTCTCAACCACTGCGCCACCAGGGAAGCCCTAAAGCACATTTTAATTGTGTTCAAATTCAGTGGGTGACGTCTTTAATTTTCAAATGTGGTGGTTTTGCTTCCTGAAAGATGTGAGGTAGTTTGTTGTGCAATATACTCCACTGGTTAATAAACGGCCAGATATTATTTATAAAATAAAATAATAATAATAAAAAAAGAAGTACCACTCTGTTGCAGCCAGATTTCAGCACATGAGGGAGGAACTTGATAAAATTGGCAAGAGGAGGACTGTAGAAGGGGTTTTGACTGTCCCTGAGCACTGGCTACCCCACATGTTGCTGCTACAGCTGGGAACAACTTTCTTCAAATTACCTGGTGGTAGCTTAACCCAGGAGAAGATGAAGTCGACGGACAAAAATGCTTAATGACAGAGCTATTGGGTGGTCAAGATGGAGTCCTGCAAGGCTGGAACATTGATGACTGCACTAGTAACTGGTGGAGACCAAATTTTGAACCTGCTCAGTACCCATATATTCCTGCACATATTACAAAACCTAAGGAACATAAGAAGTTGTTTCTGGTTCAACTTCAAGAGAAAGCCTTGTTTGCAGTCCTTAAAAATTACGAGCTGGTAGCTGCACCACTGTTTGAACTGTATGACAATACACCCAGATATGGACCCATCATATCTAGTCTCCCCCAGCTTTTGAGCAGGTTCAATTTTATACACAACTGAATTCCTGCACAGCAGAGAAGTAAGAGAAGCCGTCTTGGTGGGGAGGGATAAACTGGGAGATTGAGATTGACATATACACATTATTATATAAAAAATCGATAACTGGGTTTCCCTGGTGGCACAGTGGTTAAGAATCCACCTGCCAATGCAGGGGACACGGGTTTGATCCCTGGTCTGGGAAGATCCCACATGCTGCGGAGCAACTAAGCCCGTGTGCCACAACTACTGAGCCCATGCACCACAACTGCTGAAACCCATGCACCTAGAGCCTGTGCTCCGCAACAAGACAAGCCACCACAATGAGAAGCCTACACACCACAAGGAAGACCCAAAGCAGCCAAAACAAAAAAACATAACTAATAAGGACCTACTGTATAGCACAGGGAACTTGTTTGTTTGTTTGTTTGCACCGGGTCTTACTTGTGGCAGGTGGGCTTCTTAGGGAACTCTTCTCAATACTCTGTAATAACCTATATGGGAAAAGAATCTAAAGAAGAGTAGATATATGTATATGTATAACTGATTCACTTTGCTGTACAGCAGAAACTAACACAACATTGTAAATCAACTATACTCCAATAAAAAAATAAAATAAATTTTAAAAAAGGGAGAGAAGCTGTCTTTGTGAGCACAGCTATACACAGTGTAGAATAAACATGCTAGAAAAGTTTTTTTGGTTTTATCTCTTTCCCAATCCCTAAATTACCACCTACTTTCTGTTGTTTGAATAGTAAAGTTAATATGAAAAACTAGATTGTGGTGTAAACAAATGTGATAATGTTTACTTTATTTTTGGTTCTACACATATTTTCTGTACAACATTAAAGAGAGTGGACTTCTTTCTTAAGAAGAGAAAAGAAAAGAATTAACCAAAAGAAAATTAGAAAAATACGATATTTGGAAATTCATGAAATACGTTCTAAATAACTGATGTGTTAAAGAAGAAACTCTTGTGGAAATCACTTAGTATGCAGAAATGCAAAATAATGACAATATACTACCATATCACAAACACTCTTTAGATATTTATAGCCTTAAATGGTCGTGTTAGAGAGAAATAAAGGCTGAAGATTAAAGATCCAACCTTTTGCAACTTAAGTTGCAAAAAGGACAAAAGAAATCCAAAGAAGCTGAAACCTTACTTCATGCGCTGGAACAAGCATTCATTTTCCGTGAACCAGGCCCTTGGATCCAGTAGAGCCTCAAGTTGCAAGTTGGCAACCCGCTCATTGTGAGTCAACGTGAGAAAAGGCACTCTTCATTCTACCCCTTGATTCCAGAACCTGTATATTCTGGTTATTGGTACAATGCATAGACTGCATCCCCGGAGGAAGAAGAATGTCCTATCCCTGAATGTTGTTCCCAAGATGGTGCCAGGGCTGAGGTTTTAATGGGGCATTCCAAACATTTACCTGGCTGACTACTTTTGGATGGTCTGGTATATGGTAGAACTAGTGGATTCCGTTATTAGGTACCCACGGTTATGTGTCATTCAAATTCAAGGAAGATCGGGCATTCGGTGAGCCTTCACGGTGGTGCTGGCAGAGACACTTCAGGCAGTGAATTACATCCACGTGTGGAATAGGCATAAACTATAGTAAGAATGAATCACTGTCCCCTCCAGAATAGAAGAGATCAGATGTAATCAATTTGCCACCAAGAGGCTGGCTGTTTTCCTCCAAGGGATGGTACCACGTGGCACAGTTGCTGACATGGTAAATGTTAAGTTAGATCAGCCTTGGACAGACGGGGCCCATGCTGTCAATCACACAAGCAATGGAGTTAGACAGAGCCTAGCTGATATCCACCAGATATGTCATCCCGTCCACATGGCTGCTGAGTGCATCTTCTGATGTGGATGCTTTTGGTGGGCCCTGACTTGAAACACAAAGATACACATATCTTGTGCTCATGCACACAGGTTCATCCTCCTCCTCAGACCCCTTTGTCTCTAATCTTCCCATCTTACTCCTTCTAGGTCCCTGACCTACTAGACAAACTACTCACTCATCACAGCTCAGGAGTCCATACACATACCTACTTTAGACCTCTTCTCTTGAAATACAAAATATATGTGGACAAAACTTGTTTCCTGCCATACCAGTAAACTATAAAGGTTGCCTGCCATCAGACCATCAGCCTCTGCACAGTCCTCCCTGAGGGGAATTCTTCAGGATGGAGAAAAATAGACACTGGCTTTAGATAGTTAAGATGCATATCAAACGAATGATTTCAATGATGCAGACCCTTGCATCTTCCCATACATAGAAAAGCACTAAATTCATTAAGTTGTCTGTTTTTTTGTGATTAGCTGCAATTTTTTGATGTTCAGCTACATGGGTTTGGTTTTCTTTTTTTTTTTTTTTGCGGTACGCGGGCCTCTCACTGTTGTGGCCTCTCCCATTGCGGAGCACAGGCTCCGGAAGCGCAGGCTCAGTGGCCATGGCTCACGGGCCCAGCTGCTCCACGGCATGTGGGATCTTCCCGGCCTGGGGCACGAACCCGTGTCCCCTGCATCGGCAGGTGGACTCTCAACCACTGCACCACCAGGGAAGCCCTGGTTTTCTTTTTTTTTCTCCAACAAAAAATCCTAAATATCCTGGCTCCTCTTACCTCACTGGAACAGTTGCTCAGAGCTCTCTGAGAGGCTGTCTCCTGTGCTACAGACCTCAGTATGGCCCCCGAATAAAACATAATTTCAGGTTGTATGTTTTGTTTTTTGTTGTTGTTTTTCAGTCACTATACACTATTCACAGCGCTGATTGCTGGGAAGATTTCTCCTCATTGCTATTTTTAAGGCCACCTTGAGTAGAGCTGTAATGTGGTAGCAATCCATTTCAGCTCACACTAAGAAGGCCCAAGATTTTCTCTCATCAGTTGATCAGACAGATCCCCTGAGGTTATATGCATGAGCTGAGAGAATGGTGTCAGTGCAACAGAGGTGGATGACATAAGGATCTGGACCATTTATCCATTTAACTTACTTGTGTTCTCTGGACCTGTTCATTTCCCTTATATGATGAACTGTTGCTGCAACTTGAAAGGCAGCTCCAGTTGCAAAGTCATCGGATGCCCCACGATCAATTTCAAAGTCCCTTTTAGGGCTCAGTGGCATTACAGGAGCTGCTTGCTTCTCAAATGAATGGCAAATAGTTCTTTGTTACAGAAGGTAGAACCTCGTTCCAGATCCCTAGAGGTCTGTGCTGTAGACCTCCTACTGGACCTTCCTGAGACTCCGCATGTCATCTTTACCTATCAAGGATACCTGGGCACCACAGGTCCTGCTAAGTTGCAGTGGCCAAGGAGCAGGCAATTTGCCCTATGTTCTGGATCTACTGCAAATCTCCTCTTGCTCTGGACATTATTTGAACTAGGAAATAAATGAATCAGTGCTGTATTGCCAATGTGGTGTATGATGCCTCAAATCCAAAGAGCTCCAAAAAATACTATTTTTCTTTTTTTATACTGTTTGTCCCTTTCATAGTGATAGGGGGTACATAAAGTGCAGCATCTTGTCCCAAACCAGTGGACCTCTAAAGATTTCACCAATGTGGCAAAGACTTTGAATTTTGAGGGAGTCTTTTTTTCCCACTAGTTGGCATCTGGGCATCCAGAGTACTTATCATATTTTGTTCAACAAAGTTCAGTTAGTATCATGTTCTGTAGAATATCAAGATGATCAAGGTCTCTGTGGATAATATTGTAACAGAAAGCAGGAGAATTAATATAGCACTGGGGCTAGACAGTCGATGTATTCTTCTGGCCTTCCCACATATAAACAAAATGACTTTGAGCCTTTTTAATGATGGAGATTGACAAGAATGCATTTACCAGATCAATAGCTTCATACCAAGTGCCAAAATCTGTATTGATCTGTTCAGGTAAAGATCCAGCTCAGCGAGACTTGGTCCAGTGGCTAAGACTCTGCGCTCCCAATGCAGGGGGCCTGGGTTCGATCCCTAGTCAGGGAACTAGATCCCACATGCTGCAACTAGGAGTTCACATGACACAACTAAAGACCCCACATGCCGCGACTAAGACCCAGCGCAGCCAAATAAAGAAAGAAAGAAAAGATCCGGCTCAGCAACTACAATTGGGACTATCACTTGGTTAAGTTGATGGAAATCCACAGCCATCCACCATAATCTGGTTTTTTTTTGTGTGTGTGTGGTACGCGGGCCTCTCACTGTTGTGGCCTCTCCCGTTGCGGAGCACAGGCTCTGGACGCGCAGGCTCAGCGGCCATGGCTTACGGGCCCAGCCGCTCCGCAGCATGTGGGATCTTCCCGGACCGGGGCACGAACCCGTGTCCCCTGCATCAGCAGGCGGCCTGTCAACCACTGAGCCACCAGGGAAGCCCTATCTGTTTTTTTTTTTCATATTCATGAGAACCAAATAGGTATATGATAGGGAGTCCTGCATCTTTTAGTCTGATATAGGTGCTAATCTCTGCAATTCCACCCGTTAGGATATTATTCTTTATGTACTGTCTTGTCACTACACCCTAGGCTTTCCCTAACATAATTGGTGAGGGAACCAATATGTTAGTTCTGCTACCTGTTAATCCATTACAGTTAGGAGATGTAACTGCAGGATGGATCTGTGGGCCCAGGAGACCCACAGTGAGACAAACATGAGTCAGGATTTCATTTATTACCTTTCATCTCTCAGCTTCATTCCAGCCAGGGGAACCACAGTGGCATTTCAGATCCCCTGGTATTGGTGTCCCCTCAGAACCCAGTATTCCACAGCCCTCGAGAAATCTAGGAATTCCCTTTTCTGTAGTGGACAGTTTCTCTAGAAAATGGCCATGAGTCCCTTTAAGGAGGAACTAGAGGAATATTGTGCATATTTGCAGTGGCCTTACCAAGTCCTTCCCCACAGGGAACTGGACTGCCCATCTGGCAGTCTGAGAACTGACTCAGATCTAGGAACTGGGTGAGAACTTGTGATCTTCCACTGTAGTAAAGGCCATCAGGCTTCAGCTCCCCAGCTTCCCATGTTTTCTGGTTATACAACCAAACAATATTCAAATGCTGTCATATCTCTTTCCCAAAGACACGATGGATCATTAGTCATCGCCACAGATCTCTGTGTATCAAGATACCCTGGTTGCTACCTCAAGCTTGCTGCCCATTCCAGTAATTATGTCCACATTTCTGACAGTGAAGTAACCCCACCTGCCTCTGCTTTTTCAGAATCCTGTTATTCCCAGTAACACAAGGCAGTCCAGTTCAGTGGTACCATGTCTTAGCATCACCCCAGCCTATGGAGGACCCCACCACTGAATTTCTCATTGCTACCAGAAGCTCCCTCACCAGTGCGCTTTGTATTACACCAGGAGTTAAAGGCCATGATGTCTGCAACTTATTCTCAAATTGTTCAGGGAAAAAAAAAGTTAAGAACATACAGAGAGAGAGAGAGAACAAGCAATAAAGCAAATGAGGCAAAATGTTAGCAATAAGTAAATCTGAGTAAAGGATATACGGGTGTTTGGTTTGTTTTGTTTTACTTTTTGGTATGCAGGATCTTAGTTCCCTGACCAGGGCTCGAACCCGTGTCTCCTGCATTGGCAGGTGGATTCTTAACCACTGTGCAACCAGGGAAGCCCAGGAGATTTTTGTAATAGAGTGGCACACAGTAGTTTCCAGACAATTTCTGGTTACATTTCCTTTCTTTTTTTTTTTTTTTTTTTTTTTTTTTTTTTTTTTTTCTTTTTGCGGTATGTGGGCCTCTCACTGTTGTGGCCTCTCCCGTTGCGGAGCACAGGCTCCGGATGCGCAGGCCCAGCGGCCATGGCTCACGGGCCCAGCCGCTCCGCGGCATATGGGATCCTCCCAGACCGGGGCACGAACCCGTATCCCCTGCATCGGCAGGCGGACTCTTAACCACTGCGCCACCAGGGAGGCCCACATTTCCTTTCTAATTTTTAATGCATCTCTTTTAACTTTTTACTTTCTTTTTCCTTAATCAGGCTCCTGAGGAAGCAACTTGGAATTCATCCTTTTAAGCCTTTTTTTTTTTGCTTTTTTATTTCCTGTTTCATTAACATCAGATTTTAATTTTATTTATTCCTCCTTTCTGCTTTTTGTACCTCAAGAGCTCAGACTTGGACCAAGCAAAATCTTTTTTCCATAATACTGTCATCACTATTCTATGCATGACCTGCTTTATTTATTTTGTTATTTAAAATATAATAGAATAAACCCATGCACAGTCTGTGTCCAACTTCAGAACTAGAAAGAATAAACTGTATCTCTATGATCTTGAGCCGTTTAAGTTAAGGTGTTATCAACTGGATTGTACTTTAAATCATTAAGTTGTGTCTCAGATTTTTTTTTTTAGAAAAGTCAATCTTTTTTTAAAAAAATTATTTATTTAATTTATTTATTTTTGGCCGCGTTAGGTCTTAGTTGCTGCACGCGGGATTTCTCTAGTTGCAGCGAGCAAGGAGGGCTACTCTTCATTGCCGTGCATTGGCTTCTCATTGCGGTGCCTTCTGTTGTTGCAGAGCACGGGCTCTAGGCACACGGGCTTCAGTAGTTGTGGCTCGTGGGCTCTAGAGCGCAGGCTCAGTAGTTGTGGCGCATGGGCTTAGTTGCTCTGTGGCATGTGGGATCTTCTCGGACCAGGGATTGAACCTGTGTCCCCGGCATTGGCAGGCGGATTCTTAACCACTGCTCCACCAGGGAAGCCCAGAAAAGTCAATCTTTTTGGACTGTAGATGAAAATAAAAGGATGACAACATGGCCTGAATGACTGTTATCAAGAAGTTCTTCCCTAAAGCTTTTTATACTTTACATGTTCACTGATTTTCCTCCAATTTTTTATTTTGGAAAACTTCAAACCTACAAAATGTTGCAAAAATAATACAGTATATCCCTTACCTTGATGTATCATTAACCTTTTGATACATTTGTTCTCTCTAGATAGATATGTTTATATATAGTATGTATATATGTGTACATATGTATAAATATACCTATGTGAATGATAGGTATAGGTGTATATGTATATACCTATAGTTATAGGTATATACATATATACACTCACATTTCTTTTCTGAACTGTTTGAGAATAAGTTGCATTTATTATGAGACTTCACCCCTAGATACTGTAACGTGTATCTCCTAAAGAATTCTTATATAATTCTCATATATTAAGCAACTTTTTTTTTTTTTGGCCACACCGCACGGCTTGTGGGATCCTAGTTCCCCAACCAGGGATCAAACCCCGGGCCCAAGGCAGTGAGAGCTCGGAGTCCTAACCACTGGACTGCCAGGGAATTCCCTATAATTCTCATATATTAACTCAATATCATTATCAAACCCAAGGCACTTAACATTTATTGTCTCATATACAGTCCATATTCAAATATCCCCAATTATCCCAATAATGGCTTAGAGATGGATGGCCCAAACAATGTCTCTTTAGCACCAGTCCCTGGACTTTTTCTGTCTTTCATGACACTGATGTTTTTGAAGAGTCCAAGACAGTCATTTTGCTGACTGCCTCTCGGTGTGGATCAGCCTGAGGTTCCCTCTTTCAAGTGGGGCCACAAGTGAGATGCTTATGGCACTGCTGTGGAAACATCCAGAAGTGGAATGTGGCCTCTGAGGAGGACAGGGACAGAGAAGACTCTCTAAGGGACTCTGGGCTGAGCTCAGGTCTGAATGATGAGAAGGAATCAACTAAGCACACTGGCCATGGCGAGCAGGAGCCCTCCAGGCCCAGGTGCAATGACATGGCCGTGAGAAAGAGTGAGGGGGCCAAAGGAAATGACAGACAAGCTTGGGAAGATGACGCCTTTAGTTCTGGATGGTGAGTGTTCCCTTGGAAAATCTGAGAAAAGTCCATGTCGTCGGGGGAAGCCTGTGGCAGAGGCCTGGGCTGAAGGAAACCATCTCTGACCCAATGAATTGTTTGCAATTCTCTATAAGAAATGTCACTGCAGAGAGCAGAGAATAGAAGAGGCCTGGTTCAAGCCTTGAAGAATACCGCCAGGAGTGGGAGTAGGTGGAGGGATGGCCAGAGAGGCAGGAGGAGGCCTGCAAAGCGTGTCCAGAAAGACAAGGGAAGACGAGTTTCAGGGAATGGTTAAGAGAGCAAGGTTAAAGGTTAATACTGACACTTGTTAAAATGGTAAAAAAAGGCTTTCCTCAGGACTGTTGCAATAGGAGTACTGCAATAGGGCAGAGAGATCCGAGTCAACGCTGAATACAAAGACAAGGGGGATTTAGAGCCAAGGGCAGCACTAAGGGCTCAGTGGATGGAAAATGACTAAGGGGAGACTTCAAGGAATTCTTGCAAAACTGACCTAACAGAATTGTTGCTAAGGCAGGTGAAGGACTTAGACGTCAAAGGTGGGGCATGAGGAACTTGATCAGATGTCAAAGATGAGGGAATTCTTCCTAAACCAATATAGCAGGATCCTTTGCTGAGACTGGGTTGGGCAGACCAGACACAGGATGGCGGCCAAGGTTGAGACCTAATCAAAAAGAGGGCCTGGGGGAAACTGACTCAAGTTTGATCAAGCAGAGAGTCTTGTCAGAAGGCAACCCGTCAAGAACGGCCAAGAGGAGGACTGAAAAGTGCTCACTGCATGTGGAGGTCACTGCGGCCTTAGCAAGAGCTGTGAAGAGTTTGAGGATCCTTTGCATATAGTTCTATGTATATATGGGCTGGAAACACTTAATTTTAAATATAACTCATTTTTTATATCCATAAAAGGAAATATTATGTAGCCATAAAAAGAACAAGAGAGGGCTTCCCTGGTGGCGCAGTGGTTGAGTCTGCCTGCCGATGCAGGGTACGTGGGTTCGTGCCCCGGTCCGGGAAGATCCCACATGCCGCGGAGCGGCTGGGCCCGTGGGCCATGGCCGCTGAGCCTGCTCGTCCAAAGCCTGTGCTCCGCAACGGGAGAGGCCACAACAGTGAGAGGCCTGCGTACCACAAAAAAAAAAAAAAAAAAAAAAAAGAAGGCCAAGTACTGGCACTGCGTTCCCCTCATGCTAGCATTGGTCATTTAAAATAGTGAATATTAAATATGTGGGCTCCACATCTAACCCACAGAATGCCCACCCCAAATCTTAATGTTCTGTGTATCAAATATCCACCTCATGTGTACTATGAAAGTTTTATTTATGCCCCATTATCAAGTCGAAAGAATGTAAATAGTCAAATTATAAAAAGCTCATGACCTGCATATTTCCAGATGTGAATGGCAGTATATCTACATAGGAAATAAATGGCAATCCTATCTACCTATATAAAAAAAAAATAGACTATCTCCAGATTTGCATACTCACCACTATAAGAAGAGGTAGGCAGTTTTAAGGTTTCACAATCAGTTGTCAGAAAAACAGCAGTTATTCCTGCGGTATCTTGTTAGCATCTGACTCAAATTATTTTTAGATTGCATGATTTAGAAGACATTATAAACCCACCAAGAATTCGTAATTATGCTGAGATGGTTCCATCATTAACCCCAGAATCACTATCAGAAAGAGTAACGATGTGATGTAGGAAGAAGCTAATCAACCTGACTAAAAATATGCTCACCTTCAGAAAAACGATCTGGTCATCTGGAAAAATCACAGCTACAACCTGCGAACACGCCCACGTGGGATACTGATTCGGCCAAGACACACTATTTCTAAGCAGGAGAACCATGAGATCAGGGTGAATCAAGGCCATTTCCGAGGGGCAGCCTATACATTTCCAGACTGACCTTGGGCAGCATAATTGGTCCAATTCCTCTCAAAGGCAGTTTCATACAATCCTACCCACATCAACCCAAAGTTTGACATTAACTCAAAAAACCGAAGAGCATATTGGAGCAGAAGTGGACAGGTGTGTAAACTCTAGCACACTCTTATTGCTGTATTAAGTGTGACGGTGAGCACATTCCACCCACAACAGTGTCGTTCCAGGAAGCAGGGTAGGAGTAGTGGCACCTTAGAAAAGAGGCTATTCATTGCACAATTAATAGAAAAGTGAAAACGTTTCCAGATCTACAATAAGCCTGTATCCAAAGGAGTCTTTTACATCAGTGACGTGTTGGACTTTGAATTCTGTGCTACAGCTTTGTAATGGACTCACTCTGGCCTGCTGGCCTGGGTACGGCTTGCTTCCTGCCTGTTGAAGGGCGAATGTGCTACACACAGCTAGGATGGTTTCTACTGAGTGGTAAGATTCACACGATCATTCCTTGGGCGAAGTCTGATGCAGATGACGATAAAGTGGTTTCTTGGTCAGCAATTGCAATTTCTTTCTTTTAAAGTCAGTGGGTTTCTCGTATAGTTCTATTACAATTGGCCCAGGTTTAATTTCATCCATCTCCATGAAAGGAAAACACTTGGTGCTGGTAAACCTTTTTTTTAGGCTTGTAGTGTTTGAATTCAAAGAAAATAGCTGCACCTTTGGTTAATTTTTCAACATGCTTCTGGAGCTCAATGTCCACATTAAAATGAACATACATATCTTCTTCTCTTGAAGCCACTGGAGTCTCTTGCACAGGAGTTAAATCTTTGTCACTCAGATCTTTTACACTAACTGTGATATAGGGATCAATGCATTGCCCAGCATCTTTCAGGCCAATTTTCTCGATTCTGATAATGAGTAACGTCACTCCTGGTTCTGATGGCAACCTTGGTAATAAAGTACAGGGAACTCTTAGCAGGAAAGGCCTCAGGAGACCCTGCTCTAGCACCACCCTCGTCTTCATCTTCTTCAAATCCCAAATTCTCTTCTTCACCAGGTGCTAAAATTCTTAAGGGGACAGGCTGAACGTCAAATGGGAATTCTTTATTACATGTAAGAATATTCTTTAGGAGTGGTTCTAGCTTCTTCAGATCCTCCAGTTTAAATTCTTCTTGGGACCGTGTGGACTGTAAAGCTGCACTTCGTAATTCCAAGCATGTTGCCATTTTGCCTGTGGTCTTCTTTTGTTCTTCGCTGAATTCAGAATTGCTGTGCTGAGCTTGGGCCTCTTTTTGTAGGTGTCTTGCTAATATCTGATACTCCTCTATCGCCTCCACCAGCTGGCCCCAAGAGTCGAAGTCGGGGCCTCTCCCAAAGCTGGCACCCCAGCGCTGCAGCAGACTTCGGGTCACCTCCAACATGGCCGGTCCCCACCGCGTCCCCTCCCGCCCCTACCCCAGCGAGGCTGGGCTCTAGGGCGCCATCCTGCCCGGGCCTGGCCCCGACATTAACAGGGCCAGGAGGAACCGCCAGGCCACCGCCACCACCCGCCAAGGAGCCGCCCAAGCCCATCTGCCGCCCAAGCCGAACTTTGCGGCTCTGAAGCCTTGACTGGAATTCTGCGTCCTCAGAACCCTGAGCGTTATCCGCTCACGCAGCCCCTTCCGCACGCACACGCGTCTCCCCAACACCGCCGTCCGTCCCTCCCCACACGCTTCCCCCGCCTTCACGCCCACCACTTCTCACTGGCCTCCTGGGTTGAATGTAGCCATTCTTTGCGAAGGGAGTCAAGCATTTTGAAGGCATTCTTGTCATTTCAATACCTCCACCAATGGTGGCTATGATGGGGTGTGGTGATGGCATCAGTAGTGACAGGCAGCAAAGGTGGTCAGGATGACGCTGGCTGCTGCTGGAGCAGCGGCAGCTGTGGCCACAGGTGGCGGCCACGGAAGTGAACCCAGTGGGTGAAGCAGGCAAGGCAGCTGGTCTTTGCTGGAGAGATTCCTCTCCACCAGAGCCCACTCTGCCTGGTGTGTGTGGCAAGCGGGAAGTGGCAGGGAATTAAAAATCCATCCCCTTGGGACTCCCCTGGTGGTCCAGCGGTTAACACTCTGCGCTTCCACTGCAGGGGGCACGGGTTCGACCCCTGGTCAGGGAACCAAAATCCCGCAGGCCAAACTAAAAAAAACAAAAGACCCCACGAGAAACAAAAAACCCATCCCCTTACGTAGCCCTCCACCAAATGTAGGGTGTACAAAGGCCCTCACCATGAGAGTGGGAAGCCTACTTCCACTGCTTCCCAGAGTTGCCCAGAAAATGAAGCTGTTGCCCACAGGGATACCTTGCTTGAAAATGCACCTCTGATGGGCTGCCTTCCCTTCCCTGCCTCACTTCCCACAGCTCTACCAGTGCTTTCTGGGATCATCTCCCAAACCCTTGTCTCAAAGTCTGTTTCTGGGGGAATCCAAGCTAAGAGAATGCATCATAAGCCAGGGATTCAAGCACATATGGCACATTAACAAAAACTGACCACATGCCAAGCCAGAAAGTCTAAACAGATTTCAAAAGACTGAAATCATATGAAATATGTTCTCAACCCAATTGCAATTAGGCAAGATAACTAGAAAAATCCCCATATGTTTAGAAATTTAAAAATTCAATTTTAAACGTCTAAATAATCTGAGATCAATGAAAAAAGCAAAATAGCCATGCTTTGGGGAAAAAGTGCATATATTAGAAAAGGGAAAAGGCTGAAAATCAGTGAGCTAAACATTCAAAAAGGTAGAAAACAGAAAATTAAATCCAAGGAAAGAAGGTAATAATAAAGAAGAGATTTAAAAATAAATATATGAAATAGAGAGCACCAACAAAGCCAAAAGCAGATTCTGTGAAAAGATTAATATTGATAAACTCCTGTCAAGACTCATCAAGAAAAAAAGGAAGAGGACACAAATAACCAATGTCAGAAATGAAAAGGGGGGGAGTTCCCTGGTGGTCCAGTGGTTAGGACTCCACACCCTCACTGCCGAGGGCCCAGGTGGGAACTAAGATCCCACAAGCCACATGGCTCAGCCAAAAGAAGAAAAGAGAGAAATGAAAAAGGGGCCTTTGTTACAGGTTTGACAGACCTTAAGATAATATGAGGACATTAAGAACAAATTGATGACAATTTAAAAATTCAGATCATGTGAAAAATTCTTAGAAAAATACATTTTACCCAAACAGATGCAAGAATAGAAACTATGAAGTTTTTATGGGTAAATATGGGCAAAAATTCTTTGCAGGCAAATGCCATCAAGAGGTGGAGTCCCTTCCCCTTCCAGGGCCTTTAATCTGGGTTGGCCTCATGACTTACTTCAACTAGTAGAATGTGGTAAATGCAGTGACTTTGTTTCCATTTTTGCTCTCGTGGACCCCTGGGACCCATCGTGTAAGGAAGCTGGTCTATCCTAGTGGAAGAGAGGCCTGTTAGAGATGTTCTACAACGTCGTCTCCACCTCCATTTTGTCTGCTCTTATCACTTCTTACAGTCACATGGAGGGAACCCCACGCTAGCTTACTCAAGTAAAGACAGGTTGGCTGAAAACATACATAGAAATCTGAGGGCTCAATCCACAGCCCAAGGAAACTGGAGCTGGGAACAGAAAGTCACCAGGACCCAAGCAGCCCTTTCAGGGACCACAGGAACTCATCACAATCCTCTCTCCACAACCTGGGTTTTCTTGTTTGGGCCACATGGCATCCAAGGGCCCCTGCAACCCTGACTGCATAGGACTCCCACCCTGGCTGCTAAGCCAACCAACAACTTCCTTTGTTTTAGTTGTCAAATCCCCAGGGGAGACTCCCAGCTCATTTTTCCAAGCCAGAGCACAAGCCTTAGATTTCAAAGGGCCAGTCCGGTCAGCGCTGACCAGTCACTTCCAGCTTCTGTAAGTCAGGATTACGCTCCAGGGAAGAGCAGCTTATCTGAATGGTGAAGCTGGGTGCAGGCTCTGGGCGCTCTCTGCACGCTTGCCTGTCTACCCTCTGCCCCTTAGGACCTGCCCCTGCAGGAAGACGGATCAACCAGCTGTGCCCACGGAGCCTGTAATCCTGCAGAGAAACATTAAGAAGCTGCGGCAGCCACTGCTGGTACCTACCCGATCCACTCAGCACCCTCCTGTGTGCTGAGGGCTGCTCACTTGACTTCCCACTGCTCTCTGCTCAGGGCCCTCTCTTGGTGGCAGGAGGGCACTCGACCACGCATAGGGCAGTCAACGCCCATGAAAACATCCCTCAATGTCAGATAGGGAGTTGGTGTACGTACACCCCAACTTCCTTGCCCCTGGGATGGGGGAACTGAGGTATGTTCTGTGCCGTCTCCCAGAAGTCCCAGGTGGGACCGAACCTCAGTTGCCCACAGCAGTGACCAGCTTGATAATGCACCTTTTATTGGCTGCCTTCCTCTCTGTCACACCTCTCCACTTCCCTACAAGTATTCCTGGAATCATGCCCCCAGATACTACCTGCACTAAAATTCTCCGGGTTGGACTCTGGAAGGATGCAAACCAAGACAGAAGAGAAGACCAGTGCAGCAAACTCTAAGCCACATCCGTCAATGCAGCTGTTTTCAATACAAAAGCCAGTGTTTTCACCTGCATTGCCTCATGCCCATGTCTATTGCTCAACTGGTTCTGAACTAAGGAGGGAAGGAGGTGTGTTATTTATTGCCCCCCAAGCCTCAAGGAAACACTCAATGAAGACTTGTAAATGCTACAATTAAGGTGAGAAGGAGCCCTTCTCCGTATCCATGCAGCAGGAGACAGGAAATGGATGTTGGCAGAGCTGAGGGGGGAAGAGGGGTCGCCTTAACCCTGGTGAGCAGACAGAGCAGCTTGCCCCGTGCCCCCGGCCCCACCTTGGCACACTAGGTGAAGCTGGGGAACAGGGCCCCGCAGGTGGTGAAGGCAGGAACCAAAGTCTGGTATAGTCTTTATTTATTGTGAGTCTTGATGTCCAGGGAAGCCAGGCCCATGTCCACAGCCCTCAGGACTCCACCTGGCCATTCTTCAGGGGTGCAGGCATCAAGTCCAGTCACTCATGTCCAGTTCTCCTACGGTCTGAAGGGTCCTCAGGAGGCAGGAAGTGGCTGTGCCTGCAGAAAAAAGCCACATCAACACCTACTAGCACCTCTTGTGTACCTGGCCCTGGGACCACTGCTGGCGAGATTAGGCAGACACAGCAGAGGCTGCCCTTGCAGAGCTCACAGCCTGGAGGGAGAGGGTGTCAGGTGATGACCTCGGGTGCAGCGAGCCATCACTGGGAGCAGGGAAGGCAGCTTTCTGCTGGGTTTACACAGCACCTGCTGTGTGCCCAGCACTGTGACAGGCACTAGGGACCCAGCAGTGGATGCAACAGACACACATCTCTGACCCCAGGGAGGGACAGAAAACAAATGCACAAAAACGTGTCAGCGGGTAAATCCTACGAAGAAAACTGCATCAGGGTAAAGAGCAGAGGTGTGTGGACCGGGAGGTACAAGCGGCGCTTTACGCTGTCAGCTGCGCTAACATGAGATGTCTTTATACAGTGTTTTACGGGATGAGCCTGTGTGTTTGCTATTTTGGAGACCAGAGAAGAGAGGAGGCCTGAATTTCACTGCCCCCAATCGGAGAGGGAAAGCTGCAGCTGGGGTGCCATTACCGGGAAGGGGAAGGCAGTCAGGAGGACCTGGGTGCGGGGTTAATGACTCTGAGTGAGCTGGAAAACCACAGGCTTTAAAGGGGACAGATGTGACCCCATTTCCGTTTTTAAAAGCTCCTTTGGCTACCAGCGGGGAGACAGAGAGTAGCAGGGGGGCAGGGCAGGGGTGACCCCAGGAAAACCAGGGAGAGCCTTGGCTGCTCATTCCGGGAGGGAGGGAGCAACTGGCCCTAAGATAGGAAGGTGGGGTCTTTGTTCAGATGCTCAAAAAACTTGAAAGAAGTATCACCAAAATATAATTAATAAACTAGCATGAACAGTATGCAGTCTTTACTGAGTATTTTCTGAAAAGAATTAAAAGTCCATCTCACTGGTGTCTGCTCTTGGAACCTGAACCTTTCACTTATCTGTACCTTATTAAAAAACAAACAAACCAATGTCTACAGGGCCTGGTAGAGGGGCATTTCTCCAGTCTTTAGCCAAGAACTCCTCCGAAACAGGCGATGGGAGGGAAGCAGTTACCAGGCAGTAAAATATAAGCCATAGTGGAGGGAGCTCAGGGATCTTGGGACGATGGAGATGGGCCATGACGGGATTTTCTGAGGGAGGTGACGTCGAAGCTGGGATAAGAATTAGCCAGATGGCATGGGAAGGGCAATCCAGGCAGAGGGAAAGTGAGATAAAAGCCTGGCAGCAGGAGAGACCGGCATTCGAGTAGCTGCATGTTCACTGGGGCACGAAACACAGAGCTTGAGGTGGATGTTGGGTAGAGGCAGGGCCAGAGGCCATGTCCTGCAGGGCCCGAGAGGCTGTGCCGGGGTGTAGACTTGGCCTGGTCAATGTGAGCCATGAAGCAGTACACAGACAGAGTTCCTTTGGGATCACTCTGGGACCTTCACAGAGAACGGACTGAAGGAGTTAAGACAGACAGCATGGAGGTCCAAGAGAAGGCTTCTCTTCTGGATGCAAACAGAGAAGATGGGGCCCCAGGAACCGAGAGAGGGGCAAATGAGAGGGGGTTGAGAGGGAGCTGGTGAAAGATGTGACTTTTGCCTTTGGAGCTTGCAGGCCAGTGGGAGAGACAGTAAACATCTAAACCAGCCATTCTCAACCTTTTTTTAAAAAAAATTATTGCCCCCCACAAGGAGTCTTTTTAGACATTTTTTAAAAATTGCACCCATCCATGACACTTTAATACCATAGATATATAGTGTATATCTGTTTAGGTACTGTATACATTAAAAACAGTTAAGACTTTTTTGCCCCATCCTTACCCCCATTGCCCGGACAGCTGAGAGGCAGTGAGGGCGAGAAAGGGAGAGAGGGTAAGGGAGGAGGTGGATCAGGTCAGCCTGGGGAAGACCACAGAGAACCAGCAGGAGCCTGGGACTTTGTTCTCAGTGTGGATGAGAAGTCACCGAAGAGCTTTAAGCAAAGGTGTAATGTGACTCGTTTTCAGTTCCTAAATGTTCTCTCTGGCCACCGCATGGAGGCAAGGCAAGAGGGGATTCAGGGAGACCAGGGAGAAGGCTGGGGCAGGTACCTTGGCTGTGGAGGCGGGGAGGAGACGGCTGGACTAAAGCAGGGACTATGGAGTGGGTAAGAGGGGAACACGTTCTGATGTTCTGGAAGTGGGATGCATGGTAAAGGTCTGCGTGGGGTGGAGGCTGACTCCAAGGTCTCTACTCTGAGCAGCTAGGAAGATGAAGGGGTGGGATGAAGTGCTGAGCCGCTGTCTTACCTCTGCGGTAGAGGGGGTGTGTGTCGGCTGCACCTGCTCAGCACACTGCAGGAAGCGGCGCACATGTTCTGCACAGTTGCCCACGGCTGCCTCATTCTGTCTAAGACATTCCTCAAAGGCCTCAAAAGGCTCCGCACAGGCCTGGCGGATCTGCCGGATGACTGGGCTGCAGAGGAACGGCATTTCAGGCCCGGGGAGACTTCCACCCCACTGCCCCCCCCGCCCCCCCCCCCACCTGCCCCTTACTTGCCCACACTCACTGGGCGGACGTGCACTGAGCAATGCTCATCTTAAGGTGGTGACAGTCTCGTTGCCATGACTCAGGCTTGGCTGCCACACACTGGCCATACTGCTCCAGCTCGCGGCCACAGTAGCGAGCAGTGATCTCCAGGGCCGCCTGCCTGTGGGACGTGACAGTCTGAGGATAATTCCAGGCAGCAGGCAAGAAAGGGAGTTCTGATCTGAGTCTGGGGTGGCACCCCATGGGGTCTTGGGCAAATCTCAGAGTCTGAAGGGTCCTGGGATAGGGCCAGGGAGGTTTTGAGGTAAGGCATGAGCCTTGGGGGCTGTGGAGCAGGCTGGAAGCTTCTGGGGAGATAGTGGAGGTCCTGAAAAAAAGGTCTGATTATTCCAAGGCAGGCTGTGGAGGTCCTGGAAGAAGGGTCTGGGAGTCTGGGCATCCCCCAGTTTAGGCTTGGGAATCATGCAGAGAAGGCTGAGGGCCTTAGAAGTAACACCTAGAGTCTTCCGAGAGAACCTGGGAGCCCTAAATGAGTTCGAAGGCCCTAAAAGTGAAGGTTAGAGGTCCAAGGGGTGAGGTCTTGGGTCCTGGGGAAGGGTCTCTTGACCAAAGGGTCTTAGAGAAGAGACCTGAAGACAGGGGTACTGAAAGTGAGACTTGAGGCCCTGGGGCAGGTTTGGGGGTCCTGAGGTGGGTCTCAGGGTCCTAGGGGCATCATCTGGAAGCCCTGGGTGAGGCTGGGGCTCTGGGGTAAATCTGGAGGGTCCTACAAATAAGTTCTTCAAGTTCTTGGGAACAAGGTCTGGAACTTCAGCGTGAGATCAGTGGTGTCTAAGAACAAGTCTGTGGGCCCTATAGGTGAGATCTGAGATACTCGACAGACCCGGAAGTTCCAAAAGGTAAAGTCAGATGATCCAGGGGGAGGAACCTGGAGCTCTAAAAGGACGGCTCTAGGAGTCCTAGAGGTCCTGGGAGAAGTCTGGAGTCGTAGGGTTGCAGGGTGAGGGACGAGACCCGGGGTTTTGGGGGGCAAGGCTTGGGGTGTTGCGAGACTGGACCTGAAAGTCCTCCGTTATCACCCGAAAGAGGGGCGGAGCCTAAACGCGCAGAGGGCGGGGCCTGAACACGCGCAGAACTGAGGCTCGTGAAGGACAGCGCTGAATCCTGAGGCTCGGATCTCCAGGGAACAGAGAGGCCAATCCTTCTTCCCGGAGTCCTGGCCTAAGTCCAGATCACTGGGGAAGAGAAAGAATACGGGGGCAGGTACGGGGTAGGGGCTCCCGCTACTCACATCTTGAGGCCGAGGCCGGAGGAGGATCAATGAGGGAGGATAGCCCCGCCTTTTCCGGTATCAGGTTGTCATGGCGGCGCCCAGCCCAGCCGTCCTTGCCTCGTATTTTCCCGGTCGCAGAGCAGACAGGCAGCCCCGTCCCCTTTAGGCCCAACCCGTCATGGCGGCGCCCTACTTCTCCTTCCGGCCCCGACCTCTAATGGTGGCGCCTTGCGTAGCCACTTTCCGGCCCCAGCCGGCTCGGTACTTTGTGCCCTTCCATTTCCGGCTGGCCCTGGCGGCACCGGGAATTCACCGGAAGTACTGGGAAGAATCGCGGTACCTCCGCTCTAAGGCGAGTGCGGCGCCGGTGTGCGCCGCTCCTGTACTTGGCCGCAGCCGCACGCGCTTTTAGCCGCCTTACTGGAGCTGGTGGCCAGCGGCTGCCGCTGCTGCGACCCCTCAACATGCTGCTGTTCGCGGCTTGGTTGGGTGCTGTTGCTGCGGGCTGCTGGGCGCCCGGACACGGAACCTGATACTTGATGCCCCGCTGCATCTTCTGCTCTGCGCGTGCGCTCACTAGCCTCTGGGGACGCTGGTTGTACGCGAGGCGGAGCGGGCGGGAAGGGGGTCACCCCGGGAACAGAAGGAGGCCTGGACCTCTCGTCTACTCAGCCTGGGTTACCCAGACCGTGTCCCCTACACCTTGGCATAAATTATGAAGCCAAGGCGGCCGTGAGTTTTAGTCTTGGCTCCCTGCCACAGTGGGGAAGTTACTTCTCTGTAATTCATCATATGACAACGTTTCCGCCTCCTCGGCTGTCTTCAGGTATGAGGCTTCGTGTGAGTATCCCTTGGTCAGAGAACTGAGCGTCAGTCCTGCTGTCTTGTGTGCAGAGCTTTTTCCAGAGCCAGGGTGAGCCAAAATGAACATAAAATGTAGTTAATCATAGTGGCTTAGAGGAACAAGAGCCATTTGTGAGCAAGTGACAATTGCTTGGAGTCTCAGTACGTTACCGAACTGAAACAGCACAGGTCAGATGGGACTGGAACCCATGGGCTGGGACTCGAACCCACTGTCTTTTCATTGAGATCGCACACCTGGTTATCAGGACTTAAAGAAGCTCAGGTTTTTTCTGTCTGGTTGCCGAAAGAATTCAGTGAGACACAGTGATAGGAAAGAAGTGGATTTATTTAGAGAGATACACTCTGTAAGCAGAATGCAATCCATCTCAAAAGGGGTGAGTGGCCCGGAAATATGGGGTGGTTAGTTTTTATGGGCTGGGTAATTTCTTAGGCAAGTGGGAGGAGTATTCTAACTACTTAGGGGAAGGGGCGGGGATTTCCAGGAGTTGGGTCCCTGCCCACTTATTGACCGCCTGTGGTCAGCCTCAGAACTGTCCTGACACCTGTGGGCATGTCATTTGCATATGCTAGTATATAATGAGGTTCAGAGTCTCCTGGAAGTTGAATCTTCCTCCATCTTGGGCCTAATCGGTTCTAGCCAGTTGTTGTCATACCTGCAACGGCTCTGTCATTCTTTTACTTTTTTTTATTTGTTTGTTTTGGCCACGACACACAGCTTGAGGGATCTTAGTTCCCTGACCAGGGATTGAACCCAGGCCCAGGGCAGTGAAAGCGCCAAGTCCTAACAACTGGACTGCCAGGGAGTTCCCAGGGAAACGTTTTTAAAGACAGTGTGAGGGAGCAGGGTTGTGGGGTGTGTGATCAGCTCCAGACATTCTTCTCATTGGTTGGTGGGAGTCATTATCATCAGCTTTCTGGTTCCAACCAGTCTGGGGTCTACGTGCCTCCATCTGGTGAGGGTTTCAGTATGTGCAAAACAGCTCAAAGGGCACGGCTCAGAATATTATCTGTAGTCCCTGAGGAGGAACTAAAGGGCCTTGACTTTGTTTAATGGCTAAACTATTATTATTTTGTCTTGTTTGACTGTTTTCCTTTCTGCATTTTCTCACTTCTCTGATTTCAAGTTGTTTTTTTTTTTGCGGTACGTGGCCTCTCACTGTTGTGGCCTCTCCCATTGCGGAGCACAGGCTCCAGACGCGCAGGCTCAGCGGCCATGGCTCACGGGCCCAGCTGCTCCGCGGCATGTGGGATCTTCCCGGACCGGGGCACGAACCCATGTCCCCTGCATCGGCAGGCGGACTCTCAACCACTGTGCCACCAGGGAAGCCCCCACTTCTCTGATTAAATTTACTTTTTGGAACTTGGGGAAGGCCCAGGAGGCTAAAGTTTTTCTACAGACAGAAGGTAGGCAGAGGACATGGGGAGGAGGTGTGTTCTGGGAGGGCCCCAAAGGGTCCTGCTTGGTTGCAAGTGTGCTCGTCTGTAAAATGGGGATGATAACAGTGAAATTCTTCACATAAGATATAGTATATTTGAGCGTTTTAGCATGGAGCCTGGAAGAGAGGAAGGGAACAGCGTCAGCATCTCTTCTCTTTGGCTTCATATGTAGACTAAATTCTCAAGTTTTCCCTTCCTGGGAGAGTGAAACCTTAACCTGTCCCATGCCCTCCCCCTGAGTCTTATCCCAAAGTCCAGGTAATATGCTTCCTCCAGGGAAGGGTTTCAAACGTTTGACACTCATGCCTCCAAACTTCTAGTTGCCTTTTGGCCTGTGGCTCAAGAGTGTAACTTCCTCTCTAGGAATCAAAGGTAAGGGGGACCCAAGTGACCCTAGGGTTTGGAGCGAAGCAGATGTGGGCTTGAACCTGAGATCTCGGACAGAGTACTTCTCTCTGTTTCAGTTTCCTTGTAACAGATGTTTCAGGATTTCCTGGTGAGTAGAAACTGAGATGACATATGCAAAGCACCTGGTATGGAGCACTTTTATTTTCTTTCTAGCCTTATCAGAGTTTATGTTGACCTAAAACAAATAGGCTGCCAGTTTCTTCTCCAGCAAAAGTGGGTTTATTCGAGATCAGTAAAGAAATACAGTTAACAGGTCTGCAACCATAGCAAGCCAGATGCAAGTCCCAGCATAGCAAGGAGAGGAGAGCTCTTTTAAAGAGGGGCAAAGGAAATGGGGAGGACTGTAGTAAAGAGAGCCCATTGGAGGGATTGGGAGTTTGAAGTTTAGCGGCATTTTATTGGCTAAGTCCTGACAGTCTCCTTGGCTGAGCTCTTGCTAGGGAAGAAGAGGAGCCTCCTCCTGTTGGGTTCAGTTATGTGTGAGGGTGTGAGTGCGCCCCCTTCTGACCTCCCGACTCTTGTTTTAATTTTGGTTCTGTTTATTACTTTTTACAATGATTGTTGTATATATTTGTTGGCTTATTTTCTGCCTACTTCAAAGCCCTGTGAAGCCCATGAGAGAAGGGGCTTTGTATCTGTATCATGGTCACTGCTGGCTACCCCACAGCATGGGGCCTGGCCAAGTAATAGTGGAATGAATGAAACAGCGTGCTCATAGGATTGCATGAGGATAATGATGAAATAAAATTGTTTTTAAGGCAGGACAAGAAAATATTTAAACATAAAATTCTCAAAATAAAAAAAGGAAAGCAAAATTCTCTCTCTGCCCATTTGAGCCACTACCCTCTCCCTTTCATTGTGCATTGGGCATCTGCATTGTACCTCAACTAGATCCCCTAAGAAGATACAGGAAAAAAAAAAAAAAAAAAAAAAAGAAGATACCGAAATGCCTACTTGACAAAGAGAAAACAAAAAGCGATTTCCTCCTGGCACCAGCAAAGTAACTCCTAGGAGATAACATTCCTTTCGCAATCCTGTAAGCAATCACGATGACCCACTACTCTCCTTGTTGGACTGTGTAAACTGTCAATATGTTACTTTGATGTATAAGCCTTTGTCTCAAAAATTTATATAACAAAGCAGTTATACTCCAATGAAGTTGTAAAATAATTAAAAATTTAAAAAATAATAAAATAAAAATAAATTTATATAACTGTGCCTTGACCTCTGACAAGCAGAACAGTCCTCAGAACTTCCTGAAAGACTGTCTCCTGGGTTATAACCCTCAGCTTGGCTTGAGTAAAATTTTCCATGTCTTAGATTGATCACTGATTAATTTTTTGTTGACCGTAACATGAGATCCAGTTATTCACTGTTGACGAAAAACTGATCAGTTGATCTAAGAGAGAATTGGAAATTTTTATTTTATTCTTAAAAAATATTTATTTATTTATTTAGGTTGTGCCAGGTCTTAGTTGCGGCAGGCGGGCTCCTTAGTTGTGGCATGTGAACTCTTAGTTGAGGCATGCAGGAGGGATCTAGTTCCCTGACCAGGTATTGAACCCAGGCCCCCTGCATTGGGAGCGTGGAGTCTTACCCACTGTGCCACCAGGGAAGTCCCTGGAAAATTTTATTTGAGGCAAATTTGAAGATAATAACCTGGGAGGAGCATCTCAGAAAGTTCTGAGAACTGTTCCACCCTTTAGAAGTCAAGACACAGTTTATATAAGTTTTCTGAGACAGAGGGCTGTACGTTAAATGATGTATTATTGACAGTTTACATAATTCCAGATTTGAGCACCATCACAGTGGGTCGTGTGACCCTTTATAAGATCAAGAAGGAATGTACTTTTTTAAGGAGTTGTCTTATTTATGCTAGGAGAATGTTGCTGTTTACGGTTGAGTAGGTATTTCTGCTGAGGGGGGAGGTTTGGTCAATGCATAATGCAGATGCACAATGCACAGTGCGGTGGGGAGAGGGGAGGCCAAAGGGCAGAGAAGAATTTTTATATTCACATTTTTCTTGGGCTTCCCTGGTGGCGCAGTGGTTAGAATCCACCTGCCAATGCAGGGGACCCAGGTTCTATCCCTGGTCCAGGAAGATCCCACATGTCGCAGAGCAAGTATGCCCATGCGCCACAACTACTGAGCCCACAGGCCACAACTACTGAAGCCCGCATGCTCTAGGGCCCGCATGCCGCAGCTACTGAGCCCACGTGCTGCAACTACTGAAGCCCGCATGCCTAGAGCCTGTGCTCTGTGACAAGAGAAGCCACCGCAATGAGAAGCCTGCACACCACAATGAAGAGTAGCCCCCGCTCACCGCAACTAGAGAAAGCCTGTGCACAGCAATGAAGATCCACACAGCCAAAAAAAAAAATTTTTTTTCTTGTCATAAATATGAACTTTATTTCACACACTAATATGATACTTATTAAGTGCCGTGTATGTGCCAGGAACTGTTCTGCCAGCTGGGGAGACAGCAGTGGATAAAAGAGACCAAAAATTATACTGATAAAAAGTTAAAGAAGACAGTTCAGGTGATACAAATTTTAACACGTCATGAAGCAGACCGTCTCCAGAGAACCACAACATGGGGTGGAGGGCAGGAGGCTTTTATAGGATAAAGAATAAAGAACAAGGAAGAGAGAAACAGAAAATATCTGATAGGCTCAGGCCACATATTCAACCTTGTTTGAGGTGAGAAGGAAGAAGGAAATAAGCCCAGAGTTGGCTTGGCATTTGGGGATTGGCTAACTGGACATACTGTGCTGGTCAAGTGGAGCATTACAGGGATTTGAAAGTTACTTAAGTTTCGGTTTGCAGGCCTGGCACCCAGGGCTGAATTGGCTCTATCTTGAGCCTGTAAAGTTTTATTTCAACAGTACCAGAGTGGAACTTAACATTCTAATGGGAGAAACAGACAGTCATCACAGTAAATAAGAAAAGCATATACTGAATGAGTGATGAATGGTAAAGAGGATGATCAAACTGGGAAGGGACTGGGAAGTGTTGAGAGAGTGACAACTTTCTCGGTAGAATGTCCAGGGAAGGTGTGATGATATGATTATAATAAACATAATATTTGGTCTTCATCCACTGTTCAGCACAGAGCTCCTGAAACCCTTGGCATTTCCTACGAAATGAGAGCAACAAAGGAGTCTTTTGTTCTGCTAATGAGGTGACTTTGGGGCCACACCTAAGGATGGGGGCTGGTTGCTAGGAGAAACAACCCTGTGATTAGATGGTTGGAGCTTTCAGTCTCACCCTCCTGACTTCTGGGGAGAGGGAAGGGGCCAGAGGTTTAATCAGTTATATATGGCCAATGATTTAATTACTCATGCCTATGTAATGAAGCCTCCATAAAAACCCAAAAGGAAGGGGTTTGGAGAACTTCCAGGTTGATGAACATGTGCAGATGCGGGAGAGTGGCCTGTTGCAGAACTTGGAAGCTTCATTCAAGCCCTTTCCCCATACCTTGACCTATGCGCCTCTTCCATCTGGCTGTTCTGAGTTATATCCTCAGTTATATCCTTGGTCATATAGCAAGTTAAAATGTTTTTTTCTGAGTTCTGCGAGCCACTCTAGCAACTTCATTGATCAAAAGGAGGGGACTGTTGAAACCTCCAGTCTGTCGCCAGTTGGTCAGAAGCACAGGTGACGACCTGGACTCAGGATTGCCCTCTGAAGTGTGTGTGGGTACGGGGGGCAACGGAAGACAGTCTTGTAGGACTGAGCCCTTAACCTGTGGAATCTGATGCTATCTCTCGGTAGATGGAGAAACTCTGCCCTAATGGGTTAACAGAAACTGGTGACTAACAGAAATTCTTGAGCTTGTCTTACAGAACAGCAGGTAAGGGAACAGCGTGTTGAAAAAGTTTGCTTGGGGCTTCCCTGGTGGCACAATGGTTAAGAATCCGCCTGCCAATGCAGGGGACACGAGTTCGAGCCCTGGTCCGGGAAGATCCCACATGCCACGGAGCAACTAAGCCCTTGTGCCACAACTGCTGAGCCTGCACTCTAGAGCCTGCGAGCCACAACTACTGAAGCCTGTGTGCCTAGAGCCTGTGCTCCCCAACAAGAGAAGCCACCGCAATGAGAAGCCCGCGCACCACAGTGAAGAGTAGTCCCCGCTCACAGCAACTAGAGAAAGCCTGCCTGCAGTGAGAGACCAACATAGCCAAAAATAAATAAATAAAATAAATAAATTTTAAAAAGTTGGCGTGCCCAACGCACAGTGAGGCTAAATGAACCGAAACATTGAAGTTTGGAGCAAAGAAAGGTTTATTGCAGGACCAAGCAAGGAGAACGGTGCCTTGTGCTCAAAAACCCCGAACTCCCCAATGGTCTGGGGGGAGAAGTTTTTATATTCAAAATTTGGGTTGAGGGCTGCAGGGTGTGTGACTTCCTTCTGATGGAACTTTTAGTTCCTGCTTTTGCCCCTCCTTTTTTGTTTGTTTGCTTGCTGTGCTGTGCGGCCTGTGGGATCTTAGTTCACTCACCAGGGATCAAACCCAGGCCATGGCAGGAGTCCCAACCGCTGGACCACCAGGGAATTCCCCTGCTTTTGCCCCTTCTGAAATGATTAATTGCTTGGGTCTCTTTTCTGAAACTTGAGAAACTAAGACGGAGGTGGGGGAACATGGAGGGACCTGCAACTGGGACGGCCCTGCAGGGCTCCGCTCAATTTCATTAAGACTGGTCGAGACCACTGACCCTAAAACTGGGCCTGCACAAGTGTCAGATGAACGACTTTTTGATATCAGAGGGCTGGAAACTCCACCCTCAGATCATGCTAATGATCTGAACTAACTTTTGAACATGGATCTCATGAAGAAGCATGTAATTCAGATATGCCTGAGCAGAACACCTCCCTTTTCCCTACCTGCAGCAACCCTTTCCCCATGCCTAACTGAGGCCACTCTGCTGCTTTTCTTTTTTTTTTAATTAATTTAGTTAGTTAGTTTTGGCTGTGTTGGGTCTTTGTTGCTGCGCGCGGGCTTTCTCTAGTTGCGGTGAGCAGGGGCTACTCTTTGTTGCTGCGTGCGGGCTTTCTCTAGTTGCGGCGAGCAGGGTCTACTCTTTGTTGCGGTGTACAGGCTTCTCATTGCAGTGGCTTCTCTTGTTCTAGACCATGGGCTCCAGTCACACAGGCCCAGTAGTTGTGGTGCACGGACTTAGTTGCTCCGTGGCATGTGGGATCTTCCCGGTCCAGGGCTCGAACCCGTGTCCCCCACATTAGCAGGAGGACTCTCAACCACTGCACCACCAGGGAAACCCCTTTTTAAAAAAATTTATTTATTTTATTTTATTTATTTTGGGCTATGTTGTGTCTTTGTTGCTGCGCGCGGACTTTCTCTAGTTGTGGCGAGCAGGGGCTACTCATTGTTGCGGTGCGCGGGCTTCTCATTGCAGTGGCTTCTCTTTGTTGCACAGCACGGGCTCTAGGTGCACGGGCCTCAGTAGTTGCAGCACATGGGCTCAGTAGTTGTGACTCGCAGGCCCTAGAGCACAAGTTCAGTAGTTGTGGCACGTGGGCTTAGTTGCTCCATGGCATGTGGGATCTTCCCGGACCAGGGATTGAACCCATGTCCCCTGCGTTGGCAGGTGGATTCTTTAACCACTGTGCCACCAGGGGAGTCCCACCCTGCTTCTTTATCCCATAAATATCCCTTTGGGGAGGCAGCTCTGAGACTTGTTCCGCCATCTCCTTGCTTGGCTGCCTTGTGAGTAAACTCTTTGCTGCAAACCTCGGCATCTCAGTGCTTGGCTTGCTGCGTGTTGGGAAAATGAACCGAGCTTGGTAACAATAGGATCGGAATTCAGTTGAATTATAGGACAGCCAGCTGGTATCTGGAGAATTGCTTGGTGGTGGGGAACACTCCACCCTTTGGAATTGGGTGCAGAACTTTAGAAGACCTCCGTGAGAGAGTACCATTGAGCAGAGGCCTAAGAGGGGGTGGGAGGAGCCGCAGGGACAAGTGTCCAGGCAGAGAGAACAGCCAGTGCAAAGGCCCTTACCTGAGGTGGGAACGTGCAGGATGCGTTCAAGGACCACGAGGCCGGGCCAGTGTAGCTGGAGCAGAGGGAGCCACGTGGCGAATGAAGAGGGAGATAGGGCAGCAGCAGGAGGCCGCATGGGTGAGGCCTTCCAGGCCATTATAAGGACTGGCTCATACACTGAGTGAGATGGTGGATGGGGCCCTGGATTCTGCTTTTAGTGAGCTTCCCAAGGTAAGTCTACCCATAATAGTGTTTGAGGTTTCAGTGAGAAGCCAGAGAGGCAGAAAGGAAGCCCTTCCTTTAGGCCAGTTCATCTAGAATGGAGGTCCTAGTATTGCTGCCCTCTGAGGAGTGTCCTAGAAGCAGAAACACTCAAAAACAGATACACAAAAACAACTCCCCCTTGAATTAAAGATTCATTTAGGTTGGGCTTCCCTGGTGGCACAGCGGTTAAGAATCCGCCTGCCAAGGCAGGGGACACGGGTTCGAGCCCTGGTCCGGGAGGATCCCACGTGCCGCGGAGCAGCTAAGCTGGTGCACCACAACTCCCGAGCCCGTGTGATGCAACTACTGAAGCCTGCGCGCCTAGAGCCTGTGCTCCACAACGAGAGAAGCCACCGCAACAAAGAGTAACCCCTGCTTGCCGCCATTAGAGAAAGCCCACGCACAGCAACGAGGACCCAATGCAGCCAAAAATAAATAAATAGATAAATTTATTTTTAAAAAAGATTCATCTAGGTTAAAAAGTACCTATTCAAAAATGCAGGCCCCTCTGAGCATGGTTCATGATTGCTTTCTTTCTGACGCTTAGCTGAGAATAGCACTGAGAATTGGGGGAGATTGAGAGGGAGAGGAAGAATCCACTGTTTGATTTCATGTGAGATTTGCACATTTCAGCAGGAAGGGAGAAAGGTGTGGTGAAAGGAACGGGATAGGGGAGCAGGTTGTCTGGAAGGGGACTGGCCAGGGAAAGAGGGAAGGGGTCAGGGCACATCAGGGTTTTGTTTTTTTTGTTCCCCTCTCCCCCCAGCTTTAATGAGGTATGTATGACACATGAAAATTATATTTGTATGGTGTGCAATGTGATGTTTCAATATAGTTTAGATTGTGAAATGCTTACCACAACTAAGCTGATTAACGTGTCCATCACCTTGAAACCACACTCATTCTCGGATGGAACTTGAACCCAGCCAGAACTCAGATTGGGACTTGAACCCATGACCCCTTACTTAGGAGGGGACTCGAGCCCCTGTCTTTTCATTAAAACTGCTCACCTGGTGTCAGGACTTACTGAAGCTCAGGTTCTTTTGTTTTGATGCAGAAAGAATTCAGCGTGAGGTAAAGTGGCATTCAAGGAGTTTATTAGCATAGGACAGTTGTGAGAGAGACAAGCGGGCAGGCAAGGGAGCGCAGCCCCAGGAGCAAAGAGGGCTCCATTTTTATAATCAAAGAAAAAGTGGGGAGGGGAGACCACCTTTTTCCTCATTCCTGGGTAGACATCAAGGCTTACATCATTAGTTCCTCCTTTAACCCTATATGGTCTGAGACCGTCATGGTGCTATTTGAATCCTATGTATATTAGGGTGGTGACATATACTAAAATATGGTAATTCATCTCAGGTTTCCGTATAATGTCCCCTTTCACCTAGTTTCTTCACCCTTTCACCTGTACAAAGTCCTGTCTTGGCTACATGCAGAAGTGATACTTTTCGAGGACCATTAACTCCCCGACTTCATGTAACAAGATATAGACCCCGTATCTATAGTCTTGTGGGTTTTTTGTTGTTTTTTTGGCCACGCCACATGGCTTCTGGAATCTTAGCTCCCCGACCAGGGATTGAACCCGGGCCCTCAGCAGTGAAAGTGCAGAGCCCTAACCACTGGACCACCAGGGAGTTCCCTATTGTCTTGTGTTTTAGCTGTCAGGAGTTGTGGCTTGAGTGTGCCTGGCACTTGAATGCGCCTGGTGTTCCTTCAAGGTCGAGTAGATTGTTGCTAGATCACTGGATCCTTTTCTTGAGTGTCGTTAGCTTACAGGAGTCTCCCAGACTCTCTTAAAATTCCCTTTCTACCTTTAATCCCCTAGTGGGGTTTCTAAACCAACCATTTAATTATCCTTCTCTGTCCCTAGCAGCCTCACGTAGTTACCATTGTGTGTGTGTGATGAGAACATTTGAGATCCACTCTCTTGGCAGATGTCAGGGACGTCATACATTATTGCTAACTGTGCTCACCGTGCTGTATGTTAGGTTTCTGGGACTCATTCATCCTATACCTGGGTTTGTGCCCTTTGACCCACGTCCCCCCACCTCCCCCACTCCCTGGGCCTGGCTACGCTGCTCCTGTGAGTTTGACTTTTTAATTTATTTATTTAAATTATGTTTTAGCTCCACAGAGTTTGTTTTTATTAATTTATTGATCCATTTATTTTTGGCTGCGTTGGGTCTTCGTTGCTGCGCGCCAGCTTTCTTTAGTTGCAGCGAGTGGGGGCCACTCTTCATTGCGGTGCGCGGGCCTCTGACTGCAGCGGCCTCTCTTGTTGCGGAGCACAGGCTCGGGGCACACGGGCTTCCGCAATTGTGGCGCGCGGGCTTAGTTGCTCTGCGGCATGTGGGATCCTCCAGGACCAGCGCTTGTACCCACGTCCCCTGCATTGGCAGGCGGATTCCTAACCACTGCGCCCCCAGGGGGGTTTTACTTGTTTAGATTCCACATATCAAGTAGATCACGCAGTGTTTGCTCCGTGAAATAAGCTAGACACAGGAAGACATAATGCCTTCCAGGGAGCGCGTGTCGGAGTTGGTGAGGGGCAGGGTTGTGTGGTGGGAGGATGCACTTGTAGACTGACCCGGAGAGAGTTTTAGTTCAGGGCTTCGATCCCTGGCCAGACTGAGGGCCGTCACGGATGGCAGCACAGACATGACTTTGACCAGATGATCTCCGACCTGGCAGCAAAGTGAGTGCTGACCCTCGATCCCTTGAAGGGGCTGTGAGGCAGCCTGTGATGGTGCCTGGGCGTACAGGTGGTTTCCTGACGGGGTGTTACGAGAAGGCTCTGTAGACCAGGAGAGGGTCTGGTCTCTTGGTCCCACGGGCTCCTCTCCTCTTGGGTGGCTTCACCCACCACCCTCAACTCTTGGGCTTCCTTCTGTCTTTTCTGGAAGCTCTGCACTCCTGATCTTAGGTTGTAGGGCATGTTGGAGGGGAGGCAAATCCTGAGGAGCCCCGCGCACGTAAAGTCTCCCGGTGTGAGGACAGCGGTGAGCGGATACACCCTGCCAGCCACCTTCCACCTTTTCTCAGTGACGTGGAACTTCAGGGCCTCCCCTCCTGTGGAAGGAGTGGCACAGGAACTTGTTAGAGGAAACCACGTGCTCTGAGGGGGTCTCTTGCCCCCTTTTCTCCATCGTAGGCCCTTTAGTTTAAAAATCGGAACTGTGATCAATTCCACCCTCAGTGGGGACTTCCCTGGTGGTCCATTCGTAAAGAATCCACCTTCCAATGCAGGGGACGTGGGTTCGATTCCTGGTCAGGGAACCAAGATCCCACATGCTGCGGGGCAACGAAGCCTGTGCGCCACAACTCCTGAGCCTGCGTGCCACAACTAGAGAGCCCGCGCGCTGCAACTACAGAGCCCACACACGTCAACTAGAGCCCGCGTGCCGCAAACCATAGAGCCTACGCACCCTGGAGCCCATGCGCCACAACAAGAGAGAGAAAAACCCGCACGCCACAACTAGAGAGAAGCCCGAGCGCCGCAACAAAAAGATCCCGCACGCCACAACGAAGAGCCGACACAGACAAAAGAAAGTCCATCCTCCACTCCAGCTGCTGGATTCCAGCCGTCTGCCAGTCTAGGCAGGGCCGGGAGGCCTGAAGGAGGGTATACCTGCGGGTTCCTGCCGTGCTCTCAGGTCTGTATTAAGGTGCTGGGCAGGGGAGGTTTTGGGGAAGAGGTGGAAGCTGTGACTGTGGCCTTCCTGAGTGACGGCAGGCACGCTGCAGGTGAGAGGAGGACGCGGCGCCCTCGTGAGGCCGGACTCAGACTTCTGCCCCCTGGGAGCAGGGGAGCAGCTCCCTCCTGGGGGCCAGTCTTAGACAAGACCTCGGCCGCCCACCCACGGTAGCTCCTTCCCTCGTGCACTGGGCCGGGAGCTGCTGGGGCTCCCGTGGGCCCGGCCCCCTCCTCAGCACTGCCCGAGCCTTCCTTACCCGCCGCAGGTTCACGGGGTGCGAGGCTCAGGAGAGGTGTGGTTTTACCAGCTGCAGCTGATGAATGGGTCCCAGCACCCAACGCCTTCCTCCAGGTCCTCCAGAGCTGTGGGCCAAAAGGAGGCCAAAGGAGGCGCACAGAAACCGGTCACAGATGCAGGGCATTGCCCTTTTTTTTTTTTTTTTTTCTTTTTCTTTTCTTTTTTTTGGCTGTGCTGCAAGGCTTGCAAGATCTTAGTTCCCTAACCAGGGACTGAACCTGGGCCCTTGCTGGTGAAAGTGCAGAGTCCTAACCACTGGACTGCCAGGGAATTCCCTCTGCTTTGCCTTTAAAGTGCATTTGATGTTTCAAACAGAACTTGGCACCTCGTGGGAAGGAAAAAGGAAGCATGGGAAGGGTTCATTAGGTGGTTTGGTTCTCTGACAGCCAGTCTGGGCCCCTTCACCTCCCCCTCACTGATCCCCATGGAGGTACCTAAATTTCACTTTTAGAGCCCATGCTATTCAACGGTGTGCTCCACCAGGCACTGAGCTTCGGCTGTGTACGTTTCCTGAGGTTGTTGAACAGTCTGCCACAAACTAGGTAGGCAGAAATGTGTTCTCTCACAGCTCAGGCCAGAAGTCCAGAATCAGGGTGCTGGCAGGTAGATTCCTTCGGGAGACTGGGAGAATCTGTTCCAGGCTCGTTTCCAGCTTCTGGTGGTTGCCGGCAGTTCTTGGCCCTCCTCGGCTAGTAGACACATCACGGCAGTCCTGAGATGTGGCCTCTTTTACAAGACAGATGGGAAGGAGTCGCAAGTGGTTTCTCATTAGGAACGTAGATGAAAGAAAGCTCGTATCTTGACTGCCAGAGGGATTGAGTGCTGTGAATCTACCCCATAGATTTGTCTTTGTCTCCAAGTGGGCTGGGCCTGGAGGTCTGACTTCTAGCAGGACCCAGGGATGGGTACTGCCAGAAACCAAAATCTGTCATTCAATTGTGTATTTACTTCTTTCATCTAGGGTACTCATAATAGGGCTTCCCTGGTGGCGCAGTGGTTGAGAGTCCGCCTGCCGATGCAGGGGACACGGGTTCGTTCCCCGGTCCGGGAAGATCCCACATGCTGCAGAGCGGCTGGGCCTGTGAGCCATGGCCACTGAGCCCACGCGTCCGGAGCCTGTGCTCCGCAACGGGAGAGGCCCGTGTACCACAAAAAAAAAAAAAAAAAAAAAAAAAAAGGTACTCATAATAAATTTTTCAATTATGCAACACTTCATTCATGGTTATGAGTAACTTGTTCAGTTTTACATTTAGCTCTATCTTCCCATTGAAGATATTTTTCTCCGCTTTTCATGGAGTTGCATAAAATATTAATTCAATCTTTTGAGTATATTTTTCCTTTAAGTAGATTTTTTGCTTGTTCTATTCATTTATTGAGATTATATACCTATATATATTTACACATATGAATTTCACACACACACAGATCTTGTATATACCATTCTTACTTGAGTAAATACATTAATTTGGGCTCACCAACACTCCACTCAGATACAAATCATCATCAGTGCTGCATATGGCAGTTTGTTTCAGCAGACACCCGTTTGTTCTGCCAGCAATCCATTCACAGGGGAAAACCTTTCTTTCAGGCTCATTTCTAAATCCTTCCTTTTAATAGGTACAAGTGCTTATATTCTCATACTCCAGATCCATCATTTGTGTTCACAAACACTTCATTTATAGATAAAAACACATCACTCGTTCTCATTAGATACACTCGTTGTTACACCAACATTCAACTCAGAGATAAGTAACCTACCATTCAGTGTTGTGTACACTACTTTTGAGTAGGTATAGTCCTTTCCATTCTAACCACATTTTATTCCAGGGACCCACAATATGCATTGTATATAGGTGTTTCCTTTCTGTAGACACCTTCTTTTGTTTCTGTTTTCTACCAACATTCCATGTATAGATATATTTTGCTTCATTCTCCTTTGTGTATAAATCCTTCCTTTCAGTAGTTATGTTCATTTAGATTCATAAACTCTTCATTCAGGGAGATATAAAAGTATGACTCAATTATGTATATGGAAATGTCTTATGTTAATATATTACTGTTCTGCCAACATTCCATTCATAGAGATACACAGCATATAATTGTGTGTATAGTTTTTCCCATTCTATAATAGTTTATTCTAAAAAATACCATTCATTCTTATGTTCAGGTATTTCCTTTGAGTAGGTAATTTTGTTTTATACAAACTGTCCATTCATAGATATACTTCATATCATTCCGTGTTGAGTATAGCTCTTTTGGGATATTTTTGTTCTAGTCACATATAGAATTCAGTCTTGAGTTGTATTTTTCTATGTGTTTTAGCAGCCATTCACTCATAGACACGTTACACACACCATTCAGTTTTACCGCTCTTTCCTTCAATAAATACATCATTTTTTGTTATACCAAGACCCAGTTTCTAGAGACACATATCAATCTTTTGAACAACTGTTTTTATGGGGCGATACATTCATCTGTGTTCTATCCATAGTCCATAGGGTAGATATCAAGTTCAGTGTTCTTACCATAAAAACACCAAGAAACAAAACAAAAACGACAACCCACAGGAGCACAAGGAAGCTTTTGGAGGTGACATTTATTACCAGGGTTGTGGTGATCATTCACAAGTGTATGCATATGTTCAAACGCACCAAATTATATACATTAAATAGGTGCAGTTTTTTGTTTTTGTGTTTGTTTTTTTTATAATAGTGTTTATTTTTACTTGTTGACAGTTTGCTTTATTTATTTATTTATTTTTGGCTGTGTTGGGTCTTCGTTTCTGTGCGAGGGCTTTCTCTAGTTGTGGAGAGCGGGGGCCACTCTTCATCGCGGTGCGCAGGCCTCTCACTATCGCGGCCTCTCTTGTTGCGGAGCACAGGCTCCAGACGCGCAGGCTCAGTAATTTTGGCTCACGGGCCCAGCTGCTCCACGGCATGTGGGATCCTCCCAGACCAGGGCACGAACCCGTGTCCCCTGCATCGGCAGGCAGACTCTCAACCACTGCGCCACCAGGGAAGCCCCAATAGGTGCAGTTTTTGGTATAACCATTACACTTCAAAACTTAAACATTTTTCTACCTTTGTTTTTACTTTAATACAAAATTACATCTGTATGGCTTAAACTCACATTGTTGATGTATATTGGACAGCTCTGCTCTACATGGACAGATAAATGCTTGACAGGCTCTGCCTGCGGAAAGCAGGATATGAAGAACCTGGGGCTGGAAAGACTTTTCCCGGAATATCCTTCTATTTATCAGTGTATACTTTTTTTTTTTTTTTTTTTTTTTTGCGGTACGTGGGCCTCTTCCGTTGCGGAGCACAGGCTCCGGATGCACAGGCTCCGCGGCCGTGGTTCACGGGCCCAGCCGCTCCGCGGCATGTGGGATCTTCCTGGACCGGGGCACGAACCCATGTCCCCCTGCATCGGCAGGTGGACTCTCAACCACTGCGCCACCAGGGAAGCCCTCAGTGTTTCATTTTTAAAGAGCAACAAGTAGACTGAAAATCATCTTCAGTAGTTATTATACCAGAGCAACTCAGAAACTGTGCATTCTTAGTTGCCAGGTCTTGGTTGAGAACTCTTAACCTTGAAAAACTCCAGAGTAACTATTAACAGCTCCAATGAACTACAGTTTCATTTTGTTTTCATCGGATAGCAATCTTGACCCAAAAGGCCAGCGTCGGGCCTCCCTGGTGGCGCAAGTGGTTGAGAGTCCGCCTGCCGATGCAGGGGATACGGGTTCGTGCCCCAGTCTGGGAGGATCCCATATGCCGCGGAGCGGCTGGGCCCGTGAGCCATGGCCGCTGAGCCTGCGCATCCGGAGCCTGTGCTCCGCAACGGGGGAGGCCACAACAGTGAGAGGCCCGCATACCGCAAAAAAAAAAAAAAAAAAAAAAAAAAAAGGCCAGCGTCAAGTTAAACGATATCCAGTTTCACTTTGATGTTCATAGCTGCCAGTTCAGCTACAAAATACCGAAAGACGTAAGGCACAGAAACAGTATCGATGGTGTCACTGCGATGACACAGAGCACAGCTGTACTTCCTGTTGCGCATGGTGGACCACGATGGGGGTGGCTTCTCCAACAGCGGGGAGAGCAAACTACCACACTTCACACACACGTGGGCTACAGACCGATCCGAGCAGTTGAAGAGCCGGTCGTGAAGGAGGAAAGATGTACCGTGAGCTAAAAGAGCATCCCGCTCCATCTCCCCAAAACGGATTCCACCCTGGACATTTCTTCCCCCGATGGGCTGGTTAGTGACTTTGTCTCTGGCTCCTGTTGTCCTAACTTGGAATTTGTCTGACACCATGTGGCGTAAGCGTTGGTAATAAACCACACCTATGAAGATGTCTGCATCCAGCTCTAGCCCACTGATGCCACTATACAACCTCTCAGTGCCATAGTAGTTGTAGCCAGCAGCCTTCAGCATCTCACCAAAGTATTCCAGGGCCGAGTTCTCCTCTGAGAAGATGAAGGGCGTGGCATCATGGCAGAGACCGTGTAAAGCTGCAGACTTCCCTGCCATACTCTCAATCAACATCCCGATGGTCATGCGGGATGGAAAACCGTGAGGGTTGAACAGAATGTCCGGGACCATCCCACTCTCGGTGAATGGCATGTCCTCAACTGGCCACAGTCTGCTCAAGATGCCCTTCTGCCCGTGACGACTGGCAAATTTATCCCCGATAGTGGGGTTCCGAGGGACTCTCATCGTGATGCAAACACACTTGAATTTGCCATTTCCAGTGTCATTACTGCACACTTTGATGTTATCCACAATACAATTTTCTTTACTCCTAGGAAAAAATAAACCAGACATAATGTCAAAATGTATAGAGATACCAAGGTTTACTGATACATTTAGTGCTTCATAAAGGATATTTGCAAAACTTACTCTCACCTCTATTCTCCAATACACATAGAGCTGGTATCCCTAAAAGTATTTATGAATGGGGCTGGTGATTCTGTTCACTATAGAACTGAGTCCATCTGAAAGAATACTAGCAAGAAAGGCAGCTGAAGACCTACTACTGAAACCAATTTTACAGTTGTAAAATAAGCTTAAAATTTTATTTTTATCAAGAGGTATGATGAACTCAACATTTTAGCTAGGAAACATTACTAACAACATGTCCGAGAGAGATGCTCAAGTTTGAATAATAGAGTTTTAAAACAAATCACAGCTAACTGATCAATTGCAGTGGACTGACAAGTAGAAGAACAAAGGCGGTACGACAGACCACAGAGCTCTCTCGTTTAAGAAACGTCCGTTCAGTTAATAACTAAGCTACCACTTACGTTTTCTCCAAAAATTCTCCTGTTGAAAAATAACTTGCATTGACCTCCAGCAATTTCACTCAGAAACAGCCTTTAAAAAACAGCACTGGTTATGCGAACTTACTTATAGTACATCACAAAGCTTTCCCCGGTGTTGAGGTTTAGGTAGCTGTAATACGGCTCTCCATACTGCAGTTGTGCTCCAATATATGGCAATCCGTCATCATCCAACTTCTGCAGAATCCGTGGGTCACCAGGTTTGACTCCAAACACCAGACTATCATCTCCTTGTTTGATTTTTTCAGACAGATCTATATATTCGGACTTGTAGACACTTCCATGGGCAAAGCCTCGTTCCCAAGAGGCCTTATTCACAATCTGTGAAGTCAAAGAATCATTAAGAGACTGAGACCAAATGAGAGTTTTCAAAATAAACCCGGTTAGAATTACAACTGGTTTAGGCATTTGATTTTAAAACTATCCACATTTCCTAAATCACCTATGCTAACTATTAAAATCCAGGCACATATAAAGGTAGATATTTCCAAGACTACTTTACATTCATTCAACATCTACTCATACTATGCACTCAAATAGGCAGGCTATATGCATATGAATATTTAGTGACATCCCTCAAGACTTGTCACTTTTTTTTTTTTAATGCGGTACGCAGGCCTCTCACTGTTGTGGCCTCTCCCGTTGCTGAGCAGAGGCTCCGGACGCCCAGGCTCAGCGGCCACGGCTCACGGGCCCAGCCGCTCCGCGGCATGTGGGATCTTCCCGGACCAGGGCACGAACCCGTGTCCCCTGCATCGGCAGGCGGACTCTCAACCACTGCGCCACCAGGGAAGCCCAAGGCTTGTCATTTTAACTTAGACCAGGAGTTAACTATTTAACAGAACAGTCATGCACCAAATACTAGGCACTCGGGCACACAAGAAATACTCCTTCAGTAATCTGATGGTAAACAAAAAAGTTAAAAATGAAAAAGGATGGAACTACATCTCTTGGTAAAACTTACCATGGCATCTTCCATATCATAGCCAGTGTAAGAAATAACAGCAACAATGGCATTTGTCCCAATTGGATAGTTATCCATGTCATAATAATCATACATGTATGGTCTCACTAAAGGGCTCTGTGGAGTCTGAAGACGATACAGTTTATTATCTGACCGGTCTTGAAAAGTGAGGAGTGGAAAGCCCATAGTCTGCTTACCTACAAAGGGAAAAAAATTAGTATTTGGTTTTTTCCTCCTTGATTATAAAGGTGACATATAAAATTGGAAACTAAATATTCATCATAGGGGAATGAATAAGTAATCATGCTGGTTATGTTTACTACAGACTAATACTTGGGGTGAAAATGAAGTAGACAAATGTGTATCAACGTGACCCATGAAAACAATGCTGAATGAGAAAAAGTACAGAATGACATTTAATAGGATGCATTCATGTACATTCGCCACACATCCCAAACAATTCTAGACCTAGTTTATGGACACACATGTAATGTAATAAAAGCATAAAAAGGGGATGTAAAGGATATATACAAACTACAGGATATTACTACTCCTGGGGGAAGAGATGGATGACAGTAACTACTATCTAATTAGATTACTTTCTTACACACACACAGACACACAGACACAGTAAGATGTTGGTATTTGTAAATTATGCACAGTGAGATAGGTACGGGGGGGCAGGTAAGACGCTTCTTTGTACTACCACCTTACAGTACAGAGAATCAACTCAAAACGATTTTAAAAACTAAAATAAATAACTATATACACAGGAATTTTTTTTAAAAAGGGAGACTTCCAGTTTCCAGTATAGAGAGATACTCCTACAATATCAAGCCCAACATGTTAAGTATAAAATCCAGAAAAGAAAATCAACTACATACATATACACACTACCTGAAAGCACTGAAATGTAATAAAAAATAGAAATTAGAGAGGGATTAACATTTGGACAAAAGGAACTTCAGAGTGAATTTCCAGTTTTTTCGGTTTTTAATGTCTTGTTTCTTGTTTTTAATTTTTTGCCTGATGGCTCAGTCAGTGTAGTGGCTAAAGCTCAGAAACCCACAGTCTTATTGGCTTGAAGAATCAAGGAATAGAGTTCAGAGCATGACAGTAATTGGAAATGTAAGGGGGGTAATTTCAGAAAGGAGAGAACCATAAAGGGAGAGGCTTACATTCTGCATATAAACTGAGTCCACATCTTTGGTGGACTCTGTCCAGCACTGTGTGCAGTGGACAGATGTGGGCAGCCTCCCTAAGGTAAAACAACAGCTGTTCAGCTAGCTTCCAGTAATCTAAAAACCAGCCCTCTTCTGAGGAACAGAAGAGAATCTAGTCTTTACAACATATTTTCTGTCCACAATCCAATCCAATATTATTAGACATACAAAGAAACAGGAAAACATGCCCAAGACTCAAGAAATATGCAATCAATGGAGACTGACCCTGAGATGACCCAAATGTTGGAACTGGCAGACAATGATTTAAAAATACCTGTTATAACTCTGCTCATGTAATGGAAAATATGTTCACGATGAATGAAGATAAGACTCTCAGATAAAACAGACACTATAAAAATGAAACAAATGGAAGCTCTAAGCTAAAAAATTAAGTTTCTGAAATAAAAATGCACTAGATGACAGTGAATATGATAGATCAATAAAAATGATCCAATCTGAAGAAAAAATGACTGAAAAAAGAACAAAAATCCAGTGGCTTATGGGACAATACTAAAAGGCATAACATATATGATGCATAACTGAAGTCTCAGGAGATGAGAGAACGAGGCAGAAGCAATATTTTTAGAAATAATGGCAGAAAACCATACAGATCTAATTTTTTAAAACAGATTTAAGGGACTTCCCTGGTGGCGCAGTGGTTAAGAATCCACCTGCCAACGCAGGGGACACGGGTTTGAGCCCTGGTCCAGGAAAATCCCACATGCCGTGGAGCAGCTAAGCCTGTGTGCCACAACTACTGAGCCTGTGCTCTAGAGCCTGTGAGCCACAACTACTGAGCCCACGGGCCACAACTACTGAAGCCTGAGCGCCTAGGGTGTGTGCTCCACAAGAGAAACCACCGCAATGAGAAGCCCACGCACCTCAACAAAGAGTAGCCCCCGCTCACCCCAACTAGAGAAAGCCCGCTCGCAGCAACGAAGACCCAACACAGCCAAAAATAAAAAATAAATTAATTAATTAAAAAAAAAAATACAAGCCCTCTTCTGTGCCTACCACCACCTTCCCCTCCACCTTACCCATCTGGCACTGGTACATGTTTCTCGGACTCTGGTTGTGATCAGAGAAGGGGATGAAGTTGGCGATCACACTCAACAGGCTGTGAGGGAAGAGCTCCTGGTGGGTGGTGACGCCAGGCACAACCTCATCCTCAAAGATGGCAACGTTCATGAAGATCTGGAAAAGAGGAAGGACGAGGAAGTTCCAGGCACGAAACAACTGTGACTGCTGACACGGATTAGCTCTATCTCTCAGAGTTTAGTTCTCACAGACTTGAAAGAAAAACTTCCCACCCAGTATCGTGAACACTGAAGGGATCCACAGTTAGAAATACCACATGCCTTACACACTTCATTCTAAATCTACCCTGGTCCAACTGTGAAGGGAGAGAGGAAGGAGGAACATTTTTTTTTAAAGTAGCACAAAGCCCAGAGTTCTGCAACTGCAGAAATGTAGGCAAAGATTGAGTGCGGTTCTAACGGAATGTTTCAGTCTCACCACCCGAGGCAGAGGTGGCTGCCAAGGAACGTGGGGAGTTGAGCGGGATGGCAAAGGCAAGTAATGTGACTGCCAGCCCTCTCTCAAGCTTGATGAGCGTGAAAACTGCTCCATGCTGGTCACAGAAGAGGCAGAAAATAAGCTTTGACTTTCTGTCAAATGCCCCAACTGTAATGATAACAGCAACACTTTTAAAAAAGAAATAGTTACTAAGTCTCTGAAATTGCATACTATACAATCACACATAGTCTATGTACCTGTTCCATAGTTCCAATTAGTTCTTCTTTGCCCAATTCCAAGTTCTGCACAGGCCGCACCAGTCTACAAGGAGTGGTAAAAAGGTACAATCCTGGGTACAGACTTGGTTTTCCTGTCATGGGGATCAGGACCACCTCCATCCAGGGAGGAATTCTTTTTTCTCTCAAAACCTGTTCTCAATTAAAAAAAAAAAAAAAAAAAAAAGAGTTCAATTAAGAATAAATGAAGTATTTTACATCTATCTCCCCTGCCACCCAGGAGGTGGGTATAGTGGAGAAGCAGATCAAATGTGAAAAGCAACATCTTTAGAATTAAATCAGTTTTGCAGGTAACAAACCTAGTGCCCTGCCAGTCTCAACCCCACACAGATGGCTGTTCACCCCATATCCAGAGTTGGCAAAAGCCCTACTTTCTTGGGGGCTCAGTCCCAGTATCAGGCAAACTGCGTACAACTGAGACTGGGGAAAAGGTAAACCAAGAATGTGTGTGTAGACATACTAAATGAAATTCTATCCTCTGATGTCTAAAACATAGATTACTGGGGACTTCCCTGGTGGTCCAGTGTCTAAGACTCTGCGCTCCCACTGCAGAGGGCTCAGGTTCGATCCCTGGTCAGGGAACTAGATCCCACATGCCACAAGTAAGAGGCCACATGCCGCAACTAAAAGGTCACATGCCGCAACTAAAAGATCCTGCATGCCACAACGAAGATCCCATGTGCCTCGACTAAGAACCGGCGCAGCCAAATAAATAAATACTAAAACTATAAATAAATAAATAATATACAGATTACTGGTGTTATTTTAAAATGTATTCAGTGAAAAGGTCCTTGCACCTGGGACTTAAAAAACAAGCAAAAAAACCTTCTGTGAACTCCTGGGTGAAAGGAGATACACAAACTAAAATGACAGAAATGTGAAAAAATAACAAAACCAGTATAGCAGAACTTATGGCGATTCACAGTTAAATTATCAATAAAATGAAAGAATGAAAATAAATGAATTAATTCTTAGCTCAAAAGCTAAAACAACAAAACAAAAAAAGTACAAGAAATCAAACGGAAAGTAAAACCTGGAATTAATGAGGCAGAGTACAGAAAAACGTTGAAATTAACAAATCAAACAAGTCTCAGTTCTTAAAGTAACAGGACCCACTGCTTGATCTAATCAAAAGGGGGGATGAATATATTGAGTAAAAAATGGCAAAGGGGGGAAAAAAACATCGGAACAAAATTTTAAGTCCATGGGTCGCTTCGCATATCTCTCTGAAACCAAGATGAAATGAATAAAATTCAGGTTACCGTAACAGGCGGCGGCAGAGGTGAAAAGATTAAAGACCAACTTCTATATCAGAAATACAGGTATCAAGGAGCTATCCCCAAAGAAAGCACTGGAGCCGGATGATTTCACAGGTGAATTCTACAAGACCTAAGACCAGATGACCCGATGCTGCACAAACTGTTTCGGAGCACTGAAAACTAAGGAAAACTTTCTAATTCTTTCTGTAAAGCAGAAATTTGTAAATGTTGATTATAAAAAATCTTAAGTAAAATATTAGCCTTTAAGAAAGTATTAGTATCTATTAAGTATTAAAATAATGACCAAGTGGGATTTATTCCAGGAATGTAAGACTCATTACTCATCATTATTATTAGAGAATGATCACTGTTAGGGAATGAATTAATATAATACACTTAATGCGTCCAAGGGGAAAATCTCACAGTATTTTCTCCATGGATGCCAAAAAATTAAACATAGAATTACCATATGATTCAGCAATTCCACTTCTAGGTATACACCCAAAAGAACTGTGTGTGTGTACACACACACGCAGGACTATTATTCAGCCATAAAAAGGAATGAAATTCCAACGCATGTTACAGAACAGATGAACTGTGAAAACATTATGCTAAGTGAAATAAGCCAGACACAAAAGGACAAATGTTGTATGGTTTATTATGTACCACTTACACGAGGTACCTAGCAAAGTTAAATTCATGAACAAAGTCGAATAGTGGTTACCAGAAACTGGGGAAACAGGGAATGGGGAGTTACTCTTGAATGGGTAGAGGTTCAGTCTGGGATGATGAAAAAGTTTGGAAGATGGATAATGGTGATGGTTGCACAACAATACGAATGTACTTAATGTCACTGAACTGTACACTTGAAAACTGTTAAAATGATCAATTTTCTTCTATATATTTACAAAACAACCCAGGGACCAGTCCAGAGTAGTTCCCACTGGCCAAATCTGATACAATTTGAGCATCAAAATAAATGATCGTAAGAGAACACTCATGAAATAAAATAAGCATCTATAAATCCATGCTAATAAATGAACACATAAATAAATGGGAACAGGAAAACTCTACCTTACATAATAGCAACTAGTAAACATAGAACAAATGATGGCATTAGAAAACAACCATGTGGCAACCATTACAGTAATAAGTAACTCAGCAAAGAATCATCAATGGAATGGTAATAAATTTGCAAAGAATTCATCAACTAGTGGGTGAAAATTTGATGAGGAAAAGGGCTTTCACAGAGCTTCCAAATCTCTCTCTACATATTACTTATTACAGAAAAAATTAGTAATAGTACAGCAGACTTAATCTAAAGAAGAGAATCTTAAAGTGATCAAAGTTAATGTCACCAGCCAGAAGACCAGCCAACATCAAGTGCCTCCTGAAAAGATACCCTGAATCTCATCATAAGAAAGCTACATAAAACAACAGTGTCTACAAAACTGGCCTGTACTCTTGGAAAAAAAAAAAAAAAAAAAAAGAGTCAGACATTAAAGGCTGAGGAACTGTTCTAGATTAAAGGAGAAGAAACAGGCCAACTACATGTAACACATGATTCTGGACTTGGTCCCAGACAAGGAAGAAAAAAACTAGCTATAAAGGACGTTATTCAAGACATAATGGAATAATCTGAGTATCAGCTGTGGATTCCACCAACCTGACCTTCCCTAATTCTGGTAAGTGCACTGTGGTCAATGAAGAGAAAATCCTTGTTCTTGGAAAATCTTCATGGAAAAGGGGACACATCTGTACACTGCTCTCAAAACGTTCAGAACTAAGATGTACACAGTATTTAGAAAAAGCATACAAATGCTAAAGCACAGGGGGCAAAACCAACTAAACAGGGCAGAGCGTATACTACAAATTGGTCCTACTGCCAAACTAAGGGACATTATCTAAGCAACAGACTCTTATTAGGAGGAAATTTTAAAGATTAGTTTATTCAAAGAGTCATTCTACTTGACTTTTTTTTTTTGCGGTACGCAGGTCTCTCACTGTTGTGGCCTCTCCTGTTGCGGAGCACAGGCTCTGGACGCGCAGGCTCAGCAGCCATGGCCCACGGGCCCAGCCACTCCGCGGCATGTGGGATCTTCCCAGACCGGGGCACGAACCCGTGTCCCCTGCATTGGCAGGCAGACTCTCAACCACTGCGCCACCAGGGAAGCCCTCTACTTGACTTTTAAAAAAATGTATTTCAAGGTATCTCAAGACCCAGAATGCAACAAGTTATGACTTATATCTTGTATAGTTTCAATATTACTTGAAATATAAAGTCCATATTTCAAGGTCCCCTATATGCCACTAGTATTTACCAAGAAAAAAAAAAGTTTAAAATGTGTTAGATTAGTAGACTAGGGCCTCAATGGAACCACCAAAAAAAAAGTACAGGTCAAATACCTGTCACTGACCCAAACTGATGACGTCAGTACAAGGCAAGACGCTGCCACCAGAGAGAATGTATGGGCACTTTTGTAATTAGCTTCTGACCTCCAGACCCCTTGACACTCGAGAATGCCCTGAGGCTACCTCAACAACTAGAAAATGACTGAAAACCTAAGACGGAAGCACAGAACAATTCACAGAGACTCAAGATCACCTTAAAATGTCGGAGAGAATCGACAATGCCAGGAACGAGCTCCTTATCCACCCAGCCAACCATGACACCGTCCAGCAGGACAGGGTAGCACTCGCTGTACGGCCGATGTGGAACTCCATCAACTGGAGTGACGCCTGGTGAAGCGAGGAAACGGAATGATCACATCAGGATGCTTTTCCCAACATTTAACTTTCCCTCCAGGTTCAACAATGCTTCATCATTTTAGCTGTCTAGTCATCTTGTCTCTAAACCGGAATGTTTTTGTATTGCCTGAGTAGGTATCTAAATCATTTCAGCAAGGACCCCCCACATCTACTGTCTCTAATTGCCGGTGAGGAGAGTAGCAGGGGGACAGGGGTTTAAGGGAGGCTTTTCCCTGTACACCTTTTGTATTTTGATTTCTGAGTCATGTAAACATATTAACTTTTTTCCAAAAATCTAATTACATTCGATCCTCATTGTTCACATATCACAAATTTGCCTACTTGCTAAAATTTATTCGTAACCCCAATATCAATACTAGTGGCGTTTTTTGATCATTTGAGGACAGGTAGTGAAAATTTTGAATCGCCAGATACACGTGTTCCCAGCTGAGGTCAAACCAGGTGACGTGCTGTCTGTTTCAGCTCATACTGTAAATAAGCGTCCTTTCCGCACTCTGTTCAGTGCCATGTTTTTTGCATCTTTGTGCTTTTGTTGGTGATTCTGCTGTTTATAATGGCCTTCAAGCACAGTGTGAAAGTGCTGGTTCCTAAGCACGAGGCCATGCTGAGCCTTATGGAAAAACGTGTTAGATAAGCTTATCGTTACAGTGCTGTTGGCTGAGAGCTCAATATCAATGAATCAACAATATACATTAAATAAGGCGTCGTTAAACAGAAACACACATAAAGCAAGACTATGTACCAGCTGATGAAAACGCTGTGACAAGAGGCTCAGAGGAACCTAATCTTTTGTTTCCCCAGGAACAACGGCTCAGTATCTGCTAATTCAGTGCCAGGGGTGACTTTACAGAAGTACTGCCAATACCAAGAATCGACTCTAATTAAAAAAAGAACACTCTTCCATGAGGCATCAACACCTTCTGAAGACAGCAAGTGCTTTACAAAATGTCACAGGTTATCCACCTTACAAGAATTCTCTGCTCAACCCCCAAAGAAGCACAACTTAATAGCTTTGCACCTGTTAAAACCCACACAAGCAAACAAGACAAGACTGCTGTACACCACCTACCCAAGTTGCAGAGCAAAGCTGGAATAGATGCTGTATACACAAACTGTGTGACGACCTCACATATGGCGGTTAAGTGGTTCATCAGACCACAGGGCTCCCCGTCGGGGGTGTGCACGGGGCAAAGGAAACCCCAGGACTCTGGCAGCAGCCTGCGTACCGTGGTGGTCCGCATCTTGGCAAAATCTGCCCCTCTGTGCACACAGCGGAAATGGGAGAGATAGCGTATGAAGTTCAGCTTGTCAGCCACAACACAAAGTCCGGAATCTTGCAGGAAGCCAAGACCTTAATAAAACAAATGTCATTGAAAATGGGCTAAACTTAAGGAAAAAAAAAAAAAGCCTGTCTTTTACTGGAGGCTCTGATAAGATAAAACCTCAGAGTACACTAGAGATCACAGAGTGAGTTATCACAAAGTTTACTCAGCTCTGGTGAGGGGAAGAGCTTAAAAAACATAGTAAAAATCCCCAGATTTCACAAATTGTTTTAGCCTCCACCGTTTCTCCATCTCCTCTACACTATCTCCTTTGTGGGAAAACATTAAATGAGTAATAAAATAGCAAGTAATTAAATGGGATTCATCCAAGAGAGCTGGATAACACACAAGCATTTGTTAGCCCTTAAGGAATCTGCACCAGTATCATTTGTTAAAAAAAAAAAAAAAAAAAAAAAAGATTTCTGGGCCCTCAATAACCACTTTTTAAAGTTTTCCAGTCATTCTAATACCACTGGTTTAGGGATGCACATGTCTAAGAACCCTCCCAGGCAACCCATCTAGTTAACCTTTCCTCAGAGATCTAAGCTTTCTTTAGTTTTCTAGAAAGAGGCACAGGAAATGCATTTGATCATTAAAATTAGATTTCAACTATACAGACAGCCTGTCTACAGCCCAATATACACCTGTCAAAATTTACAACATGAAATCTGTCTTTAATGAGAGTAAGAAGTTCACTTTTGAAAAGAATCTCTCAGCAATATATAAACCTACATTACGCAAGTAATTTGAAAATCATAACTAAATGAAGCCTCTCTATTTAATTTCACCTGTTTTAGAACGTAGATTCCCAGTAGCAAGAAGATATTCAAATGGTTTTGTAAGGTCTGTTCCCAGATTTAAAATCTTCATCAAATTTTCAGTGTTTAAGGACACATTGGTCTTCTGAGCCTTCTTGTCTATAGCTATTTTAATAGATGCTAACCAAGCTTCCAATTTTTCCTGAAATAAGAAAAAATTTAAATTTTTAGGTATTTTAATGACCACAAGTTGGATATTTACTCTTACATAACCTGCACATCCATAACAAAAGCCCACTAATTCATACATTTGACACGGAAAACTTCTAAACTATAAACCTGAAAAAACAGCTTTTCAAAGTACTATTACAGTTCAGGCATTTCTTAAGACAGAAGATACAGACTTCTGCAGTGCTGAGTTTCGCCTCGGCACTGTGGACATCTGGCTGGATAGTTCTTTGTGACGAGGGGCTGTTCTGTGAGCTGTGGGATGTTACAGCAGCATCCCTGGCCCTTACCCACAAAAATGCCTCCAGACACTGTCAAAGGTCCCTTGGGGTGGAACAAAATCGCTCCCAGTCGAGATTATCCACACTAATGGAAAAGAACCAAAACTGGTTTGCTTGGGCCTTAGAAAAGTTTTTAATTCAAATGATCTTATCAAACAGTCGAAAGACCTTCAACCCCAGAAACAGGCAACAACAACAAAGCCCTGAGACAAAGCAGCAGCCCGCTGTCCCAAGAACAAAACAACTAAGAAGAGCCCGAAGTCCCCAAATGACACCCAACACACAGGACCCCTGACAAGCCAGTAGGAAAGACTGACACGTTCTTCTCATATAAAAGTTGAAACATAATGGAAAAGGAAGAGAAAACAAAAGAGAAAAGAGGAAAGAAGTCAGAGATGAGGAACAGAGATGTGGGTACAATGCTCTGGAACTGGAGACGGGGAGGCGGGAAGAGTGAACTAAACTCTCCTCCTGGGTCAGAGGCCTGCCCGTGGTCTCTTCGAGGTTACCTAGCATTTGCTGGGCACGTACAACACGCTGGCGCTCTGCATGTTTACTTCAGCCTCACAACAAACTTTTCCTCAGGAAGCACTGCAGTACAGGACCTCTGAAAACCCGTGGGCCAAATGCATTTCAGTATTAAGAATTGTTTAGGCTTCAGAAAGGTGACAGGCACACAGACCTTTTATTACCTAACACCCATGATGGAGACTGAGGCATTGGCTCATAATCAAACACATTTCTACCCTGAAACACAAACTGTCATACTAAGTGTAGCAAATGAAAGTTATAAACAGCCTCCTGTTGGTTAGGATCAGGTTTTGCTGCCAACTCCCATTTTTCTTTGGGTTCTCATACTTTCTGGATCTGGAATTGCAGGTGAGCGATTGTGCACCCGTCTGTGCGGCCTGCACACTCAGTACAAGCAGAAGCAAGCGAGAGCCCTCCAGGCAGGAAGCCTTCCCATGAGGCTCACCAGCCTCTCTGGTAAAAGGGCTAATGTGAAGAGATGGGCGGACAAGCCCACGAAGAGCGAGGCAGCGCTGAGAAGGAAGAACAGCAGCTCCCCATCTGCGCTCACAGTTCAGAGGGGAATTGCTTCAGCGTCCCTCACTCCCCAACCCTGTTAAGCAGCCTCGGACCCAATCACAGGGACCTCAGTCTCTGTGGCAACGCTCACTGAGATGGTTATACAAGCCTGTCATTCACATCAGGTCACTGTCGTGTACCTTCTGAAGATTGCTTTCATGTCCCGAGTTCAGAGGTTTAAAAGCTTGAGTATCACGGAGGCAAAGGTAAGGAAATCAGACACTTTTAAGCAATGGATTCTCTGAAAAAGTCCCAAGTTTCCTTTCCTCTGTTGCTGAAACAGGTCACCTTGGTAACGTCGTGCAACTGAAGATACTTCTAACGTGGCCGGCTCGCAACGAACCCACGTGCTTCAGTTTAAGGAGTCTTTCAAGGTGACTGAAACTTCTGCCTGATTTGAATGTGTATCAGGGAAATTCTAGGCTACCACAATTTTTCAATCTAATTTTATAGACAGAGCAGACAGAAACAAAAGTTATTACCTTCAAGTAAGAATTTAATGATGGGGCTTCCCTCGTGGCGCAGTGGTTGGGAGTCCGCCTGCCGATGCAGGGGACACGGGTTTGAGCCCTGGTCTGGGAGGATCCCGCGTGCCGCGGAGCGGCTGGGCCCGTGAGCCACAATTGCTGAGCCTGCGCATCTGGAGCCTGTGCTCCGCAGCGGGAGAGGCCGCGATAGTGAGAGGCCCGCACACGGCGATGAAGAGTGGCCCCCGCTTGCCCCAACTAGAGAAAGCCCTCGCACAGAAACGAAGACCCAACACAGCCATAAAGTAAGTACGTACGTACGTAAGTAAAGTAAGTAAGTAAAGTAAGAAAGAATTTAATGATGGACCAGATTGGGGACCTGGAGCTTTTTACTTCGGTCCTCTCCACCTTCCCTGCCGCTGTCCTGCGATCTCTTAGATTCAATCTTTTTTAGGGATGATATTCAGAACATAGAATGCTACCAAGTCAACTTGCTTATAGAATTCTTTCTGTGTCATGCCAGCATTCTCTGCCAGCACACACAGAGTCCTCATCGGGTACGGTGATCACGTCTCTGCGATCCTGTCTCTGTGAACACTGCACCGGCGAGCACAGAAGCCCTGCCCCTAGGCGAAATGCAGGGCTAGACTTCAGGGAGGCTCTAGTCGTTGACAACATTTTCGTCAACTCATCAATACATCAAGGAGCTCGTTTCCTGTGTTTGCTGAGAGACACCTGAGTTTATTCTGTTGATTCGTTACCACTGAGCTCAGAGCACACAGCACCGTAACTCATGCCTGAACAAAGCCTGCCTAATCCAAGTGTTTTCTCCAGGAGGAACGTCGCAGCCTTCTTGCGCTTAGGAACACTAGACGGTACTTCAGCGCTGAGCCTGGGGGTCACTTTAAACAGCAAAACCACCAACAGAAAGCACAAAACTGTGAAAAACATGGCAGTAGAGACCCTTGTTTACAGCTCATCAGACCTCAGCTGGGACCGTGAACATCAGGAAACTGCAATTCTTTAGCACTCTGTGCATGTCTGCAGATGATCACGAGGGTGCTGATACTGTTGGTGTTCCGAATAAATGTTAGCGAGTAGGTGAATTCACAAGTACAGACTCTGTGAATAATGGGGACTGACTGTATGTGTGTATATAGGCCATTTACACTTTATCATTAATGTTATGACCAAGATTTGATATTGTCTTTATTTAGCTTCTATAAAAACAGTAAAGAAATTTCTGAACCTGGCCAAGCTAAGATCTGTAAGTCCCTTACTGCTAAACAATCAAACAAACAAAAAGTAGGAAAAAAAAAAAAAGACTACATAAAATGCCCAAACTAAAAATTTTAAACATGCAGGAAACAATACTGCTGGAAATGGCCACATCATCCCACAAGAGGTACGACTGCTCTGGGGTGAAGCAGCCTGCATTTACCTTCAGAAACATGAGGAAGAGCTGCCCGGGGGTCAGGACCTCTTGATTCACTAAACTGTCAGGATTCTCCTCCATGCACTCTCCTTTGGCTAAAGCAAAGAGCTTCCGGGTCATGAGACAAAGCACGTAAAACTTTTCAGTGTTGGATTTCAGGTGGATACAGATGCACTGGCTGCCAAAAGAGAAAGAAAAAGCTTAAAAACGATTCAGCTGCTGATACTACTCGATGTCCTACTGAATTCAGCTTCTCAGCTGCACTGGCCATTCAAATGCTCAGCATGTGGCTTGGGGATACAGATCGGACAGCGCTGGTCTAGAGCAGGGCTCCTTTAATAATTACACAGTGGTTACAGGAGACAAAGTCCTAGCCCTGGGGAAATAAAGGGACGTGATGCCTGCAACTTTCAATGATACAAAGAAAAACGTTGATGATATGCAGAGAAAGCAACAAAGCAAAGTGGTAAAAATGTTAAGAACTAGTGAACGAGAGTGTCCAGTGTACTATTTTTGCAGCAATTCTGGAAGTCTGAAGTTATTTCAAAAGTTTTAAAGTACAACAGAAGGTATGAAGCTACCAGAAAAAAGAAAGGCGAGGATGACTGCAGAAACAAAGCTAGGCCCTACTTTGCTAAGCCAGAACCCTACCCCTAGGGCCATTTTGATTCCCAGATGACTCACCAGCCCCAGCTACATCAATACAAGGAAGCATGGACACCCTCCACCCCCAATAAACAAAAGCACACATACTTGAAGAGAAACTCTGCAGCGTGTTCATTTGGGTACCAGTCAGGAAGATTGAGTTTTACTCTGAAGCGTTCACCCAGATAGCTAAGGACCTGTTTTTGTGTGGAACATCCCTCTTCCATTACGATCCTTAACATCTGAGAAACAGAGTTCCTAAAGAAAGAGTCATCTTCCTTTCCTCTGATGACCTCCTGAAAAATCTGATAATCGGAAAAGCTGACAAGTGCCTAGAAAAGAAAAAAAGGTTCTTTTTAAAAATTGCTAATAACTAAACCATCTTAATCATTTAGTAACCATTCTGTTCTTTTTAATACCCGAGAAAAATTAGCTCTCCACTATCGCTGAATCTAAGTGAGCTCTTCAAAATCAGGGCAATGCTTGTATGATAGACACCAAGATGGTCCAATGATCCTCACCTCCTGGTATCCACAACCTTGGTCTCCTCCACATTGAGCCAGGGCTGGCCAGTGTGACCGATGGAATATGGTGGAAAAGTTGAAGCATGACTCTCAAGGCAGGGTCGTAAAGGGCACTCCAGCTCCTGCCTTGTTCTCTTGCTAACTCTCTGGGGAAGACAGCTGCCTCAAAGCAGCCTGTGGAAAGGCCCACATGGAGAGGAACTGAGACCTCCTGCCAACAGCCCACAGTGACTTGCCAGCCATGAGGGAACCACCTCGGAAGGGGATCTTCCAGCCCCGGGCAAGCCTTCTAAACAACAGCAGCCCCCGCTGACATCTCACGGCAACCTCCGGAGACCCTGGCCAGAACTGCCCAAATCTGGAGCCACTTCCAAACTCCTGACCACAGAAACTGTGAGAGAAATGTTTAGCGATGTTTTAGCCACTGCCTTTTAAGTTAACTATTTTTTTTTTGTTGGCCGCGCCATGTGGCTTGCAGGATCTTAGTTCCCCGACCAATGATCGAACCCAGGCCCTCGGCAATGAAAGCAAGGAGTCCTAACCATTGGACAACCAGGAAATTTCTTGAGGTAACTTATTATGAAGCAGTAGTAGATGCCAGCACAGCATGAACTCTGACGAGGACAACCTATCCATCCTGCACAGGACACCACTTCCAATGACTCACTCCCTAACGAAAGAAGTATATTCAGTAAGTCACACCTTAAGTGCAAATCCCAAAGGAAAAAAAAACAGTTCTTTCCGGTAAATAAAGTTCAACATAACCGTGCCATTTTCCAAGTAGTGAAGGTTCATATTGACGGCGGAATGTTCTTCCCTCACACAGTGCATTGAAACTCCTATTTAAACAAACAGAGCAAATAGTCAGAAACTCAGCAATACTACCATTAAGTATGGTATGCATGGCTACAATTAGAGACTGATTTTTAGCTCAATGATAAGAATAAATTGTTTAACTATAAGGCTCATGAATGCAAAATGCTATCTTGTGAAGCCAGGCACTGTCACAGAGAGTGATCAAACAGAGGCCAGGTCACTGTCAGCCAGAGACCGAGGGGAGTGCCACATACCCGGAACCAGAAGAGTTCCGAGGCCTGTACCTACACCTGGCCGAGTCAGCCGTCCTTCAGCACCGTAAGCAGTAACATAAATACATGTGTTCATTCAGTTTGAAAAAAACTGAACACAGTAGAAAGGTTTCCCACTATGAAATTATAACACAGAAATGCTTACCAGAAAAACAAAAAATTATACATATATGGGAGAAAAATATCAAAGACTCTGCTTGGATGCATCTACTTTTTAATATCGGGTGGACCAAAACGTGCTTCAGTTTTTAAGTAAAAATAAAAGACATATTTTTCATTTTCACCAAGAACTTTATTGAACAATGTATTCACCCTTTTGCTCCACTACCTTCTGCCATTTTTCAGGCAACTTCATAATTCCATCTTCCCAAAACTTATCTTTTTGAGCAAAGAACTGTTCCAGGTGCCTTTTGCAGTCTTCCAGGGAATTGAAATTTTTTCCATTAAGAGAATTTTGGGGCTTCCCTGGTGGCGCAGTGGTTAAGAATCCACCTGCCAACGCAGGGAACACGCGTTTGAGCCCTGGTGCAGGAACATCCCACATGCCACAGAGCAACTAAGCCCCTGCGCCACAACTACTGAGCCTACGCTCTGGAGCCCGTGAGCCACAACTACCGAGCCCACGTGCTACAACTACTGAAGGCTGCGTGCCTAGAGCCCGTGCTCCGCAACAAGAGAAGCCACTGCAATGAGAAGCCCATGCGCTGCAACGAAGTGTAGCCCCTGCTCGCCACAACTAGAGAAAGCCTGCGTGCAGCAACGAAGACCCAATGCAGCCAAAAATAAATAAATAAAATAAATTTATAAAAAAAAGAGAGAGAATTTTGTAAAGACCAAAGTAAATGGCAATCCAAAGGAGCAATTTCTGGTGAATACGGGGGGTGAATCAGAACTTCCCAGCCAAGCTATAACAGTTTTGAGTGGTCATCAAAGAATGCATGTGGTCTTGCATTATCCTGATGGAAGACTATGTGTTTTCTGTTGACTAATTCCAGACGCTTTTTGTCGAGTGCCACTTTCAGTTGGTCTGATTGGCAGCAGTACTTGTTGGAATCAATCGTTTGGTTTTCCGGAAGGAGCTCATAATAGAGGACTCCCTTCCAAGCCCACCATATACACAACATCACCTTTTTTGGATGAAGACCGGCCTTTGGTGTGGTTGGTGGTGGTTGATTTCAGTTGCCCCATGATCTCTTCTGTTCCACATTATTGTACAGCATCCACTTTTCATCGCCCATCACAATTTGTTTTGAAAACGGAACGTTTGCATTACATTTCAGTAGAGAATCGCATGTGGAAATAAGGTCAAGAAAGTTTTCTTCGCTTAACTTACGTGGAACTCAAACATCAAACCGATTCACATGACCAAGCTGAAGCAAATGATTTTCAACGCTTGATTTGGACATTTTGAGTATGTCAGCTATCTCCCGTGTGGTATAATGTTGATTTTTAAAAATTTATTTATTTTATTTATTAATTTTTGGCTGCCTTGGGTCTTCGTTGCTGTGCGCAGGCTTTCTCTAGTTGCGGTGAGCGGGGGCTACTCTTCATTGTGGTGCGCAGGCTTCTTATTACGGTGGCTTCTCTTGTTGCAGAGCGTGGGCTCTAGGCGCACGGGCTTCAGTAGCTGTGGCATGTGGGCTCGGTAGTTGTGGCTCGCAGGGTCCAGAGCGCAGGCTCAGTAGTTGTGGTGCATGGGCTTAGTTGCTCCGCGGCATGTGGGATCTTCCTGGACCAGGGCTCAAACCCGTGTCCCATACATTGGCAGGTGGATTCTTAACCACTGAGCCACCAGGGAAGTCCTATAACGTTGATTTTTCTCAATTAATGTCTCGATTTGATCGCTATCAACTTCAACTGGTCTACCCGATCGTGGAGCATCGTCCAGAGAAATCTCCAGCACGAAACTTTGCAAACCACTTTTGACATGTTCGATCAGTCATGGCACCTTCTCCACACACTGCACAAAAACTTTTTTGCATTTCAGTTGCGTTTTTACCTTTCTTGAAATAATAAAACATAATATGCTGAAAAATGTTGCTTTTTTTCCTTCCATCTTCAATATTAAAATGGCTACACAAAAATTCACTAATTTTTATAAGTTTTTTTAAATGCACGCTGATATGACAGCTGTCACATACAATCTCACAAAATTGTTTCGAATGAAGTTAAAGACAACTAACTGCTATTAGAGCCATCTTACAGAAAAAAACGAACGAACCTTTTGGCCGACCCAATAAAATAGCTTAAATTTTTCTAAAAGAACATTCCAAAAAATCACTACTACTTACCATACTGAGTATAGCCAGGCCCTCTGCTCTTCCATTTTGGTCTTACCATTGCGATGGGGAAATTTCTGCGAGGCATAATCAACATTCGGATGACTTTTTCGATGCCATTGATTATAAAATAGCCTCCCATTTCCTGCCAAAGAGACGAATTAAAATTTGTTAAACAAAGATATATAACTACCCGTAAACATGAAACTGACCAACTGCAATCACCACCCTCATTCCTAAACAGATGTGCAGAAGAGGTGCACTTGGGCAAGAGGAACTGTGGATCCCTCAGAAACTGCAGACTTTATTAAGTCTTCTTAAGCACATTAAAAAGGCTGTAGAGACTTGGGAGAAAACTATGGAAGAAAATCATAGCACTTTCTTCTACCAGACCTGGACCTAACCTGCCTTTCTGTCCCTAAAATGACTGCAGTCTTCAAATGATGTTAAAAAACAAAAACAAGTTACTCCAAAGAGAAGTCTAAAGATGAAAACAGTTATCGTTTAGCTTCCAGACAAGTATGGTTTCTTGAGTAAGTTAAAAAACTTTTGACTGTATGGAAGCTCTGGAAACCAGAAATTTGGATTAGCTAAATAGGAAAATATTTTTGATATTTAGTAAGTTAATAGAACATTTCTGTAATAAATAAGGAGCTACTATGAAGCAGGCATATCACGCTGAGTGCTCCATGTCAGCATAACATTTAATCCCATAATAATGAGAGAGCGCTACGTGCCCATTTTCAGAAGAGAAAACTGAAGCTCAGGGAGATTAAATTTCCCAAAGGTGCGGGACTGGTAAGCGGAACAGCTGGGTGTCAAACCCAGATCTGCCACCAAAACCCTCTTCCCACCACACAACACAGCCCCCCTGTTGTAAGCAGAGTCTGCATGTCTTGATTACTTCAACTTAATACTGCAAAGCCACCTAACAGGGCTTGAATGGAAGGTATATGAAGCATTTAATACGTCCACAAAATCTGACTGTGGGTAAAGCAGACATTTGAGACAGATATGTGGGTTAAGACAGCTTTAAAAAAACCAAATACATATCTCAAAATGTATCAGTTGGTAGGAAAAACCTACCAATTCTTTCCCCATAATAATAATATTCTCTAACTGGAGTGGTTTTTTTTCATACATTGTCTCATCTGAGACTCATTATGAGGCCTATGCAGTGTGCAGACAAAACATCAATGCCCCACGTTACCTATCCAGAGACTGAAGCAGAGAAAGAAATCCGGACACCCCTCCCCCACTCCCGACAAGCTTCCTGTCCTCCCTCTCCCAGCTCAGGCGCTCTCTACTGTCACCTGGCCTTTTACTGCATGGGACCCCTGTAGGTACCTCTGCTTCCTCGTGGTGCTGGATGAGGGCTTTTGGAGGAAGGTTGTATAAGTTGCAAAGCTTGGATTTCACCATGATGGGAACATAGCCAAGAAACTGTTTAATGACTCCTTTTGAGATTCCATTCACTGCCCAGCTGATATCGGCCTAAATGAAAATAAGAGAGAAAAAAAATTATTTAGTAAAAAAGGAAATATCCAGATCTACAAGAATGAGTATCTGAAAAGATTAAGGCAGAAGACCATAAACTAAATGATTTTTATGCTTTAGATTTAAAAGATGGGATCTCTTGGACGACAGCACTAAGAAAGGAGAATTCTGGTATAAACTGTATTAGGCACCAGGCTTATTCTCAAAAATGTACAGTGTGCAAGTCATACACCGTCTCTTGTACTCACTGTCAGCTTTCCCCGGTAGGTGCTCCTTCGGCCCCGGCATTCTGCTGGATAAACATTGAGCTCTTTACAGATGCTCCCTTTTGGAACTGTGGGTGGACTGATGACAGCATCCACAATAGTGAGAGAGATCCGCTCCTCTTTGAAAGCAAACTCAAAGGGAGGGATGGCCTGAAATACAATTCACACTGTTAACTGCTTGCATTTCCAAGGTATTTTTTCTGTAAGACTCTTTCAAATCCCATGTGTTCTATAAGCATGGATGGCTATAATGCTAATGTGACACATCTGAATAACAGCTAAAGCGACATCCAGTCTACTCATATCTTAAGTACCTAAAACTGTAATGCATTAACAAGATTTTTTTTGACTGTCTACTACATGTCCGATTCTGTAGTGGGTTCTAGGGATACAGCTGTATACAGAACAAAGCTGTTCTCTGAACCAAGTGCTTGACTTCTCTATTCTTATATATAAAACACACACACACACACACACACATCTATTCTTTTTCAGATTCTTTTCCGTTATAGTTTATTATAAGATATCGAGTATAGTTAGTTCCCTGTGCTATACAGTAGGTCCTTGATGTTTACCTATTTTATATATAGTAGTGTGTATATGTTAATCTCAAACTCCTAATTTCTCCCCCACCCCTCCCATTCTTACCTTGTACCCTCTGCATGCATAGCAAGACAAATGGGACTCCTGCTAACAGAGCAAGGATATGGACACACCCTACTGATTTAGCAACAGACACTCTAATAATGCCATTCTTTAGGCTGATCTTTGTACATTTCATTCCACGGTGGCCTCATACTGAAGCCAGAGCCATGCAAGGGGTTGGTGGTGGTCATGGCGGTTCATCCCCTTCCACAGCAGTTGCTTCTTTGTACCACTCCCTGGGGGGAGCGCTGCTGAACTGAGGAAGGGGAATCACTGAGTTCTCCTACGTATCAACTCTGAACAACCTCCTGGCCTTATGCTAAAATAGCAAGAATGCCAAAAACGGAGCCAAGAAGCAATTATACTCCAATAAAGATGTTAAAAAAAAAAATGGAGCTAAGAATACGAGGGAGGTTCTTCCACCTCACGTGAGTTCAACTGACCTTTTCTAAACTTTAAAATTTTATCTAAAGCTGGTATTTTAGAATTCAGTATTTTATTCTAAAATAAAAATTGAACATATTTCCTATTTCAGGATAGAGCATTAGTTTACAAAAGGAGATTAGAAGATTCATTTTCTCCAGCCATTTGCTGCACTATCTATATCTCAACACAGCCAATTCTCATTATTCAAGATAGTTATGGTCCATAAAGTGACCACAAGCGCTGAATCAGTGAATTCTGAACCTCTGTTCTCAGGGGAAATACAAAGTTAGGTTCCTGCCAGTCTCTGATCACAGCATTTCATCAACTGATCAATATATAACCTTGCTTTATGTGGGTTTCTTTCTTTCTTTCTTTTTTTAAATTTATTTATTTATGCATGCATGCATGCATGCTGCACCGGCTCTTAGCTGCAGCACCCGGGATCTGCAACACCAACAAGAAAAACATATGAATGTGAAAAACGGAAGAAACTTTGAAAAGAACACTTTGAATCTGCTGGGAAAAAATGAGTGTATCTCTCTTACTACCTCATTTTTAGTATTTAGTGTTTACTTTGAAACAAGAAGGCAAGAGTGTCACCTTATTGGAGCTGAGCTGGGATGGCTGTACAATGGGCAACTCAAATTTTTTGTCCCTGCAGGTGTTGGTGAGTACTGATTTGGGGGTTACAAATAAATTTTAGCAAGTAGGCAATTCACAAATGTGACAGACATATCAACTTGCACTCACAGATGGAGGAATCTACTCCAAAGAAACTGGGCAAAACAACATCTGATGAAGGCTATTTTCCCCTTGGTTTTGTAAACATTAGTCATTTATTGTGCTTTATGGAACATTTTCAAAAACTAAATTGCAGCGTCATTATCTGGGTCAGATTTTCTTCATGTATTTCAACCAAAACAACATATCAAAAGAGACTGACTATACAAGCAGAGTTGAGAATCCAGATGTCTTCTAATAAGCCAAACATTAAAAAGATACACAAAAGTATCATTCATCTACTAATTTCATTTCTGCTTTAGAAAATATTTTTTATAAAGAGAGTTAATATAAAATTGGTCTATTTTTCAATGAATTCGTATTTTTAAGATTTCTCAATTTCAGTTTCTAATAGAGTAAACAAAAGCTCTTCGGGAATCGCTCAAGAATTTTAAGAGTGGAAAGGGGTCCTGGGACCAAAAAGTTTGAGAACTGCTGGTCCACATATTATCCATAAAAATCTCTTGTGTAACGTGCTCCATCATTTTAGGTCAAACCTTCCTTGATCATCTCAACACTGGGCTCTTTTTTATTGTTTTCATAAACCTCAGGGCCAGTTAACTTTTAAGTAGACGTATAATTTTTCTCATAGACATGATACATGAGTCCAGGCATGACAGAAATTATTATTTCCCATCAGACAAAATATCTTGTCTTCTGCAAAGAGGTCAAGGAATAATTAAACTTCGAAGAAGCCTCAATGGCTCCATATTATTTGCGGAATAGAGTTCAAGCATCAGAGACTGGCACGGCTCTCCACATTCTCTCCACCCCTCCCCCAATGCAAGCCCTACCCAACAAAAGCACAGGGTAGAGTCCCCTTGAGCTGTGCTCCTTCACTTCCCCTGGAGGGAACGCCCTTTCCTCTTCAATGCGTGTAATCCTGCCCTTTCTCACACACCTGGACTAACTGGACCTCCTCTGTGCTCCCGGAGTACCATGCGGCCGCCCCTTGTCAGAGCAATGCTCCGGTGTACCGGCACCGACTGCCTTCACAGCCCCACCTCCTCACCCAAAAAATGATGCCAAGCAAGAACTGTCTCTTACAGGCCTGCCTCTCCCTCACCCTTAGAGCCCAGTGCCTGGAGACACGGGGATGCTTACTAATGAGACCCTCCCCCCACCATCTTCACCTGAACTCTGGTACCATCACCCTCTAGACCAATCACTTTAATGTGGAGCAAATGCTACGTAATGATGGTACCAATCACTTCCTGTGGACCAAATGGTTCCTACGGAACCTCTTTTTTATGCCTCACTGATACCTTCCTCAACACAGACCCGCGCTGAGCCTAGCACGGTCAAGGAGTTACAACTATTTGAAATTATACTGTGACCTCCCAGCCCTCTCTCTGGGACCCCTGCCCGCGGCCTGTGCCCCATTCCCCCCGCCTCCTGGATCTCCCCCTCCCAGGCCCCGAGCCTCAATCACCTCTCCCCCGGCCCTCCTCCAACGCCTACCCTCGCCAGGCCCCTCTCCTCCGCCCGCCTGGAGCAGGCGCTAGGGGCGCAGGCGAACCCAGAGCTGAGGGAGCCTGGGTTCGCCTGAGGACGCCGCGCTCACCTGCACCGCGTGGCTGAGCCCCTCGCTCACAGCGTAGTTGAAGGACTCGACATGCGCCCGCGTCAGCTCCTGCAACTCTGGCTTTTGCTGCTCCCGCGGGATCCCGTAAGAGGGGTCGGTCAAGTGCTTTAGGCTGGGCCCACTGGGTAGGTGCCGCCACCGGCCGCCGGGATCCATGAGTCCGCCTGCACACCGGATGCCAGCAACGGCTTCACACGCGCCGGAAAGCATGGCCGGCGCCGGGCGCCTTCGGCTTGCTGGGAAATGTAGTTCCTCTTGTTCCTCCGGCCTTGGGTCCTCCGATTTTACGGGGTCGACTTGAAAACAATACCGTGGAGCGAATGGGCCGGTTTAAACCTGTGCAGAGTGGGAGCGTGGCGGACTCTACAGGCCTCCTCTCTTCCACCGCCGCTTCCCATATCCCCCTTCCGCGAGACGCCAAAGGCGGGAATCCGCTCCACGGGCAATTCCACGTGTGACCTCTTTGGCTCTCATTCGTGCTATTAGGGCTGGCCGAGAGCGGTGTTCAAAGATTTCCCTCTCTTCCCTTGACCGCTTTGCGATCCAGTGCTGATGCAGACCCTTGGGGTGACACCCAGCCGGACTCTTGGCTTCAAGGAAAAAGCAGTCGGGCACCAAACTGACTGCTCTCTATCCAACTCTGAAGTCGAAGGCTCATCACGGGGACGGTCAAGCGGTGGTCCGCCCTCTCTACCCACTCCCCGCGTCGTCTGGACTGGAGTCTTGAGCCTGGCGGGGCCGGGGCGGGCCCGCGGGGTGGGAAGGCGGGTGTCCGAGGGGCCTTCCAGCCTTAAGATCCTTTGAGGATCTGTAAGTCCTATAAAGTACTTGTCTCCCCAGAATACGGATTTTATCAGGGACTGCCTGCAGCTGTCTTTCAACTTCATCTTTGGTGTGTATGTGTGTGTGTGTCACAGCTCTATTCTGTATTGAAGTATAATTGACATGCAATAAACTACACACATTTAAAGGGTGCACGTTGATAAGTTTTGACCTATTTATACACCCATGAAGCCATCACCACAATTAATGAATTAATTCACCACTCCCAAAAGTGTCCTCCTTCCCCAGTTTCACCTTTACCTGGGTCAGCTGGTAATTTTCAGTCCTCTATTGCTCCCCCACCCCCATCCCATGCCGTGTGTCTTGCAGGATCTCAGTTCCCGGACCAGGAATTGAAACGGCCTGGCAGTGAAAGCCCTAAGTCCTAACCACTGGACCGCCAGGGAATTCCTCTTATATCACTTTTTTAAAGTTATCTTCTGTTTCTGTCTTATGTTGACATCATCAAATCTCCCAAGATCCGTGCAGCTGTGACCTAAATTCTGCCTTCTCTCCCTTTACAACGTCTGCTTCTTTTAAGGAAAACTCTTCCTTCATTCCCTTTCCCTTGGTCAGGGTCTCCTGGAGGGCAGGAGAATGCAGGGTTGATGGCGGGAGCAGTCATTTCCATCAGGATACAAACTTGCTGGAAAAGCTGTTAAAACAAGAAAACAGCTCACTGATCTCGTGTCCCTCTTCAGCTACCACAGGAATTCTCCCCTTCAGAACACAAAAAGCGTCGACCATCCTTACTATCTCTCCATTGCTTTTAAGGTTCATCCATGTTTTAGCATGTATCAGTACTTCACTCCTTTCACCGCTGAAGAAGAATCCATTGCATGGATACATATTTTGTTTATCTATTCACCGGTTGATGGACATTTCGGTTGTTTCCACCTTTGGCTATTATGAGTAATGCTGCTAGAAATATCCATGCACAAGTTTTTGTATGGACATATGTTTTCAATTCTCTTAGGTAGTACAGCTAGGAGTGGAATTTCTGGGACATATGGTAACTCCATGTTTAACTTCTTGAGGTACTGCCAAATTTTTCCAAAAGCAGCTGTACAAGTTTACATTCCCTCTAGCAATGTATGAGGATTCCAGTTTCTCCATGTCCTCACTAGTATTTGTTATCCTCTGTTTTTTAAAAATTATATCCACCCTAGTACATGTGAAGTAGTATCTAATTGTGATTTCTGTATTTCTCTAATGACTAGTGATATTGAGAATATTCTCATGTGTTTATTGACCATTTGTATATTTTCAATGGAGAAATGTCTATTTAGATACTTGGTCCATTTTAAAATTGGGTCATCTTTCTTTTTCTTTTTTTTTTTTTTTTTTTTGCGGTACACAGGCCTCTCACTGCTGTGGCCTCTCCCGTTGCGGAGCACAGGCTCCGGACGCGCAGGCTCAGCAGCCATGGCTCACGGGCCCAGCCGCTCTGTGGCATGTGGGATCTTCCCGGACCGGGGTATGAACCTGTGTCCCCTGCATCGGCAGGCGGACTCTCAACCACTGCCCACCAGGGAAGCCCTGGGTCATCTTTTTTATTGTTGAGTTGTCATACTTCTTTGTATTATTTCTATACTACTTATCAGATATATGATTTGCAAATATTTTTTCCCATTTTGTGGGTTATCTTTTACTTCCCTGGTTGTGTCCTTTGAAACACAAAAGTTTTTAATATTGATGAAGTCTAGTTTATTTTTTTTCCTTTTGTTGCTTGTGCTTTTTTTTTTTTTTTTTTTTTTTTTTTTTTTGCTGTACGCGGGCCTCTCACTGCTGTGGCCTCTCCCGTTGTGGAGCACAGGCTCCGGACACATAGGCCCCGCGGCCATGGCTCGCGGGCCCAGCCGCTCCGCGGCATGTGGGATCCTCCGGGATCGGGGCACGAACCCGTGTCCCCTGCATCGGCAGGCGGACTCTCAACCACTGTGCCACCAGGGAGGCCCTGTTGCTTGTGCTTTTGATGTCGTATCTAAGAAATCATTGCCTAATCCAAGATCATGAAGGTTTACAGCTATGATGTCTTCTGAGTTGTGTTTTTTTGTTTGTTTGTTTTTTTAGCTGCAACTCTTACATTTAGGCCTTTGACCCATCTTGAGTTAATTTTTGTATATGGTGTGAGAAAGACATCCAACTTCATTCCTTTGCATGTGAATATTTAGTTCTAGCACCATTCATTGAAAAGACTATTCTTTCTCCCATTGAACTGTCTTAGCACCTTGTCAAAAATCAATTGATCATAAATATGATGGTTCATTTCTGTAGTCTCAGTTCTATTGCCTTGATGTGTATGTCTATTCTTATACCAATGCCATACAATCTTGGTTAATATAGCTTTGTAATAAATTTTGAAAACAGGAAGTGTAAGTCCTCCAACTCTGTTCTTCTTTTTCTAGGTTGCTTTGGCTATTCCTGATCCTTTGTATTTCCATATAAATTTTAGGGTTGGCTTGTCAATTTCTGCAAAAAAGGCAGCTGAGCTATTTGATAGGGATTATATTCAATCTGTAGATCAATCTAGGGTCTATATTCATCTTAACAATAATTATCTTCCAACCTATGAACACGGGACGTCTTGCCATTTATTTGGGTGTTAATTTCTTTCAAAGATGTTTGGTAGTTTTTGGTGTACAAATGAACTTCTTTTTTTTTTTTTTTTTTTTTTTTTTTTTTTTTTTTGCGGTATGCGGGCCTCTCACTGTTGTGGCCTCTCCCGTTGCGGAGCACAGGCTCCGGACACGCAGGCCCAGCGGCCATGGCTCACGGGCCCAGCCGCTCCGCGGCATATGGGATCCTCCCAGACCGGGGCACGAACCCGTATCCCCTGCATCGGCAGGCGGACTCTCAACCACTGCGCCACCAGGGAGGCCCCAAATGAACTTCTTTTGTTGAATTTACTCCTAAGTATTTAATCCTTTTTGATGTTGATGTAAATGGAATTGTTTTCTTCATTTAATTTTCAAATTGCTCATTTGTAGGGTCTAGAAATACAATTGAGTTTTGTATATGGATCTTGTTTCTGGCAATCTTGTGTGAACTCATGTATTAGATCTAATAGGTTTTGTGGATTTCTTAGGATTTTCTGTATGTTAGGTCTTGTCATATGCAAAAAGAGATAGTTATATTTCTTCCTTTCCAATCTAGATGCCCTTCCTTCTTTCCTTCCTCCCTCCCTCCCTTCCTTCCTTCCTTCCTTTTGAACCCTTAATCCAATGTTGAATAGAAGTGGCAAGATTAGATCTTTGTTTTATGCTTGATTTTAGGGAGAAAGCTTTCAGTCTTCCACCACTAAATATGATGTAGGCTGTGGGTTTTTCCAAAGATGCCTTTTATCAAATTGAGGAAGTTCCCATTTCATTCGTAGTTTTTTGAGTGTTTTTACAAAGAAAGTGTTGTTTTGTCAAATGCTTTTTCTGTGTATATTGATATGATCATGTGGCTTTTATCTTTTGTTCCATAAAAAATGATTATATTGGGCTTCCCTGGTGGCGCAGTGGTTGAGAGTCCGTCTGCCGATGCAGGGAACACGGGTTTGTGCCCCGGCCCAGGAAGATCCCACATGCTGCAGAGCAGCTAGGCCCGTGAGCCACGGCCACTGAGCCTGTGCGTCCGGAGCCTGTGCTCTGCAACGGGAGAGGCCACAACAGTGAGAGGCCCGCATACCTCAAAGAAAAAAAAAATGATTATATTGATTGAATTTTGTGTGTTAAATGAATGTAGACTTTTTAGGATAGATCCTACTTGACCATGGTGTATACAATAGTATATACAGACAGTCCCCAACTTACAATGGTTCGACTTATGATTTTTCAACTTTACAGTGGTGCAAAAGCGATACACATTCATTAGAAAACTTACTTCAAATTTTGAATTTTGATCTTTTCTCAGGATAGGGATATGAAGTATGGTAGTCGCTCATGATACCGGGGAGCAGTAGTGAGCTGACGCTCTCAGTCAGCCAAGCGATCACAAGGGTAAACAACCAGTACTCTTATAACCATTCTATACCCAGGCAGCCATTCCATTTTTCACTCTCACTACAGTATTGAATAAATTACATGAGATAGTCAGCACTTTATTATAAAATAGGCTTTGTGTTAGATGATTTTGCCCAACTGTAGGCCAACGTAAGTGTTCTGAGCGCATTTAAAGTAGACTAGGCTAAGCTATGGTGTTTGGTAGGTAAGGTGTATTAAATGCATTTTTTTTTTTTTTTTTTTTTTTTTTTTTTGCGGTACGCAGGCCTCTCACTGTTGTGGCCTCTCCCATTGCGGAGCACAGGCTCTGGACGCGCAGGCTCAGCAGCCATGGCTCACGAGCCCAGCCGCTCCGCGGCACGTGGGATCTTCCCGGACCAGGGCACGAACCCGTGTCCCCTGCATCGGCAGGCGGACTCTCAACCACTGCGCCACCAGGGAAGCCCCATTAAATGCATTTTTGACTTATGGTGTTTTCAACTTACAGTGGGTTTACTGGGACATAACCCATCATAAGTCAAGGAAGATCTATAATCCTTTTTATATGTTGCTGGATTTGGTTTGTTAGTATTTTGTTGAAGATTTTTTCATTTCTATTCCTAAGAGATATTGGTCTGTTGCTTGCTTTTCTTGTGATGTCTTTGTCTGGTTTTGGTATTAAAGTATTAATAGTGACCTTATAGGATGAATTGGAAAGTGTCCCCTCCTCTTCTATATATATTTTGGAAGAGTTTGTGAACGATTGGTGTTAATTCCTCTTTAAACATTTGGTAGAATTTACCAGTGAAGCTATCTGGTCCTGGGCTTTTCCCTGTGAAAATATTATTTATTATTAATTCAATCTCCTGTTAGGTCTATTCAGAATTTATCTTCTTGAGTTAGTTTCATCAGTTTTGTGTCTTTCTAGGAATGTGCCCATTTCATATAAGTTATCTAATTTGTTGGCATATTATTGTTCATCAGGTTCCCCCATAATCCTTTCTATTTGTGCTGTAGTAATGTCCCTCTTTCGTTCCTTATTTTTTCTTGATCAGTCTAGCTAAACGTTAGTCAATTTTGTTGATCTTTCAAAGCGCCAACTTTTGGTCTCATTGATCTTATCTATTGTTTTTCTATTCTCTACTTCATTTATTTCCACTCTAATCTGTATTATTTCTTTCTACTTACTTTGGATTTAGCTTGTTCTTCTTTTCTAGTTTCTTAAGGTGGAAGGTTAGGTTACTGATTTGAGATCTTTTCACAATATAGTCATTTAAAGATACAAATTTTCCTTTAGGCATGACTTTAACTGCTTTCCATAAGTTTTGGTAAGTTGTGTTTTCTTTCTTATTTATTTATTTATTTATTTTTTGGCTGTGTTAGGTCTTCGTTGCTGCATGCAGGCTTTCTCTATTTGCGGTGAGCGGGGGCTACTCTTCGTTGCAGTGGGCGGGCTTCTCATTGCAGTGTCTTCTCTTGTTGCGGAGCACGGGCTCTAGGCACACGGGCTTTAGTAGTTGCAGCATGCGGGCTCAGTAGTTATGGGTTGCGGGCTCTAGAGCACAGGCTCAGTAGTTGTGGCGCACGGGCTTAGTTGCTCCATGGCATGTGGGATCTTCCCGGACCAGGGCTCGAACCCGTGTCCCCTGCATTGGCAGATGGATTCTTAACCACTGTGCCACCAGGGAAGCCCTGTTGTGTTTTCATTTTCATCTCTCTCAAAGTACTTTCTAATTTCCCTTGTGGCTTCTTTCCTTTGGCATTTTTAACTTCCACATACTTGTGATTTTCCCTGATTTGTTAATGATTTCTCGTTTTATTTCATTGTGTTCACAGAACATCTGTAGTTTGATTCCAATCATTTTTAATTCACTGAGGCTTTATGGTGTAACATAAAGGTTTATTCCTGAGAAAGTTCCATGTGCACTCCAGGAAAATGTATATTTTGCTATTGTTGGGTGGCGTGTTCTATAGATATTTGTTAGATCTAGTTGGTTTCCATTGTTTTCTATGTTCTTGTTGATCATCTATCCATTATTGAAAATGGAAAGTTGAAAGCTCCAATTCTTACTGTAGAATTGTCTATTTCTCTCTTTAGTTCTGCCAGTTTTTGCTTCATGTATCTTGGGACTCTGTTGCTAGGTGCATTTGTTTGTAATTGTTATATCTCCTGATGGATTGATCTTTTTAGCATTATATAGTGTCTTTCTTTGCCTGTAATAATTTTTTTTCTTAAAGCCTATTTTGTCTAATATTAGTATGGCCACCTATGCTCTCTTTGAGTTACTGCTTGCATGGTATGTTTTTTCCCATCCTTTTACTTTCACCTGTTTGTGTCTTTGAATCAAAGTGTGTCTCTTGTAGATAGTATAGAGTTTGATCATGGTTGTTTTTTTTTTTTTTTGATCCATGTTGCCAATCTCTGCCTTTTGATTGGAGTGTTTAATTCATTTACATTTAAATGAAATTACTGATAAGGTAGGATTTGTGTCTGCATTGTGCTATTTGCTTTGTAAATGCCTTATTACCTCCCCATCCCTTCACTACTGCCTTTTCTTGTTAAATATATATTTCCTAGTGTACCATTTTAGTTCCCTTGTCCTTTTTACTACATATTTAAAGTTATTTTCTTAGTGGTTAATGTGTCTTGGTGCGGATCTCTTTGAATGTATCCTACTTAGTTTATTGAACCTCTTGGATGCATTTTAATGGTTTTCATCGAAGTGGGAAAGTTTTTGACCACTACTCCTTCCAACGTGTTTTCTGCCCCCTTCTCTCTCCCTCCTTTCTTTTAGGATTCCTGTTATGTATATGTTGGTGTACATACATGTTTCTGGAGTTCTGTTCATTTTTTTCATTCATTTTTCTTTCTGTTCCTCAGACTGGATGATCTCAATTGAATTCAGATTCACTGATTCCTTCTTTTGCCAGCTCCAACCTGCTTTTCAACACCTCTACTGAATTCTTCATTTGCATTATCATACTTTTCAATGCCAAAATTTCTTTGTTCTATTTAAAAAACAATTTCTCTCTTTAATGATGTTGTCTCTCTGGTGACACATCGTTCTGTTGCCTCCTTTAGTTCTTTAAACATATTTTAAGTAGCTGAATTAAAGTTTTTATGTAGTAAGTCCAATGCCTGGGCTTCTTCAGGTATGGTTTCTATTGACTGTTCCTTCTATGGGCCATACTTTCTTTTTTCTTTGCATGTCCCGAAAATTTGTGTTGAAAATTGGAAATTTTTAATAATATGATGGGACTTTGGAAACCAGACACTCTTCCCTCTCCAGGATTTCTTGTTGTTGTTCTTTATTTAGTGACTTTTCTGAACTAATTCTGTAAAGCTTGTATTCTTTAGTGTGTGGCCACTGAAGTCTCTGCTCAGTTAGCTTAGTGGTCAACTAATGATTGAACAGAGATTTCCTCAAATGCTTAGAACGAGTACATCTCCCAGTCTTTGTCACAGGACTGTGTGTGTGTGTCTGTGTGTGTGTGTGTTGGGCATGCCTTCATGCTCAGGCAGTTTACAGCTCTGCCTTAGTCTTCACTTCCTGCTTGTGCAGATCGTCCTAATCAGACAGAGGTGAAAGCTGAGGGAATTCAGGTCTCCCCTGGGCATGTGCACAGCCCTACACCTGTGTGTGGCCTTCCATAGTTTTAGGAATATGTTGAAACTTTTCAAAACGTTTTATGGACATCTCATTCCCCATCTTTCCCTTCTAAATTTTTTGGTCAGCAGCTTCTTTGTTCCAGCTGCTAAAGCCATCTCAGTAAGTTGAGATGTTAAACAATTGCTGCTGATTATTTTTAACAAATGCACCCAGGGAAAAGGCTGCTCACACTGGGCACACTCTGAGATAGGTCACATAAAATAAGCCCTAAGATGGGGACTTACACAGAAGTCCTTAGTGAAGTCTTAGTAAGGACTTCTTGAACTTCTAGCTATTTGGGGAAGGAACCTCACTTCAGAAGTCCCTCTACCTCCATGTTTAAAGCACACATAACTCCTTCACAACCAGGGGTCTCACCTCAAAATCTGCAGAATGATTCAGACAATACACATGACATGTGAGACATGATGGACTGGATTTTGGCAGCTGAGATTATTTCAATGCTTCACCCTGGAGCAGCTCATCACAGTTTCAAAGGACAATCTGTTGGCTTATGCATTGAGTAGCATTCTGGGGTCAGCAAACAATGGCCACATATGTGCTTGTTTTTGTATGGCCTGTGTGCTAAGTTTTTTTGGCTTTGTTTTAATATTTTTTAAGAGTTGGGGAAAAGAAAGAAGAATATGCAAAGGAGAACCAGTTTAGCTTGCAACGCCTAGAATATTTACTACCTGGCCCTTTATAGAAAAAGTATGCCTACCTCTGGGTAACAGAATCATGCATTCAAATAACCAATGATATCCTAGGACAGTCAACACTCATAATAAGGTGACAGAACCAAAAGGCAAAGAAATGCTTGAAATATGATTCCTTTAATGCTCCAGGCATTTTAAACATTCATAAAATCGCCTTGTTTCAGAAGTCATTTCCTCTTAGGTACAGATTCTGTGTCCAGGATCAGAGACAGTTTTCTCCATGGCACCCATGTGCTGTGGGGACCCACTCTGGCATCTAGTCTTCTCTGGCAGAGACCCCACCACCCACAGCAGGGCTGGACGCACCCCTGCTTGACACGACCTCCGTTCTTAACGGCAACACCCTCTGCAGCATGACTGCTGCTTGCGGGTCCTGCGATCCCATCCATTTCCAGCACTACCAGATGTCCCAAGTCTGGGATGATCACCCTGAGGCACTCGTGAAACATCACGTCAGCTGGTAAGTCCACCAGCACCTGCTCCACTGCATCAGACAGACACCGAGGTACTTCCACGTCCTGGGGCAGTGGAGTTTATAGTTACCAAGGGAGTCCAGAGGGAGGAAGGGGATTTTCTCTCAATAATTTGTTTATAATCTTAACACGTATTTAGCAGATTTATAAATTCATGTCTGTTTATATTTGCTGACAAGGCTTCACAAACTGTTTAAGTAGATGAAAGCACAGCTGAGTTTCCAAAGGCTGTGACGGGGACGGCACTCGCTGTATCACGTCAGCATCCGGTCATTCTTAAAGGAATGCCTAGCCTTCTAAAAGGAATTCTTTTTTAAAGCCCTAAACCTTATCTGATTCTTCCAAGGTAATAATGTGTTTGTCCTTCCTTCTCAATCAGTGGTTCAAGGCATCTCAAAGCATGCTGATGCCTGAGGTTCTGACTTAATGGGTCAGGGGTGAGGGAGGGGGAAGGTGTGGACACCAACATTCTTTAAAAGCTTCCCAAGTGATTCCAGCAAATAGCCAGCATTGAGAACCTTGGTTCTAGAGGTTCTCCAGCCTTCCTAATCTCATGTGTCCTCACTAAATGCCCTTGAAGTAGTCCCTGGGTCAGGCAACAAGCTCTTCCATGAGATAAGAAACTAAGGCACAGAGAGGTTCACGGGCTCCTCTGATGCTGTGCAGCCAACGACAGAGTCAAGATCAGAATCGACACCTCCAGAAAACACCACCTCCTTCCCCAGCAACTGGAGACACGAACACAGACTACAGGTATGAAGACTGACTGGGGGCGAGGCATGACCACCTGTGTCAAGGATATCATGGAAGGATATGGAACAGTTCTGAGCCAACCATTCCACCTGATCGGAAATAAATGCATAAAATAGATACTTATTTGAAACCATGCGAGGAATGAAGCAGAATTTTCTCTTTAAAGCCTTCCTTCCCTCACATATATTGCTATTGATTCAGGTTTCTTAGAAAATCCATCAAGATCCAGACTGCCTACCTGGATTCTTAGCTCTGTCACCGTAAGAGACAATTCTCGAATGTCCCTGCAATTCAGGTCCAAAAGATCATCACAAATCTGCGTTCGCGTGTGATAGCACTACAGAAACCTCCACGCTTTCCCCATCACCCTACACTTTCCACGCAGGTGTGCACCTCACCATGACCTGCTCAGAAGCCCGCAGCACTAACCCATCAGCTGTGCTGGGTCTTCACAGTTCCCTTAACACGGTCTTATTTTGCTCTGGATGGAAACTTCATTATCTATATATTCTGGGTAACCGCCCGCACGTTTATTTTGTAATTCCAAACCCCCGGGAGGGCCGAGCCAGCTGGCCCCTCCTCCACTTCAGCCCGGACATCACTCTTTCACATCCCACACGCACTGCTGCACCCATTGAATCATTTCCATCATGATTCCTTTTTTCACTGTAAGCTCTCACATCTCATCATGTGTGAGGTGTTGCTTTTTCTCCTCTTTGTAAAAAAAGTCTCCCCTGGCTGCAGAACTGTTTTCTCGTGCCACGTAGAGACGAATAACGGAGCACACACGTGCCAGAGGGAAGACCCCGCCGCGCCCTGGGGAGGAGGGAGCCTGTTCAGTGGGTCTGCTGTGATTCCCAACGCACCGTTCACTCATCTTACAGTGGACACAGATGGCATACGGGGCTTCCTCTCGCTAGTGACACGGCCTCCTGGAAAGTCTGCAGAAAATTCGTCCATCCCGTGAGTAGAAACTACATCTAACGGGACACCCGTTAACCTCTGCTGACTTAAGAGATGCTGAGTGCGGCTCTGAAACCACATCTTCCCCATTTTAAGAGACTCTCCCACTCAGGCGAGACACACAGTGATTCAGAGCCTCTCCGTGATGTCGAGAGAGGCGCAGCAGACGGAGAATCTTCCCTGGAACACAACCTGCCTGTCCAGCTCCCACAGAAGGTGCTAGAAGAGCAAGAAAAACAAAATGGGGAGGAGCCCCCTGGGGTGGAGGGGAGGGGAATTCTACCCTCTCCTGACCCCTAGAAGGGTTTTTACAAAAGTTAAATCCCCCCCAGAAAAACAGAACGAAAGGGAACTTGGCCAAAGGGCATGTAGAATTCTGGTTAAAAGAGAACTGAGAATCATATTTCAAAGACTCCCCCCCACGCAACTATTAAGTGAAGCAGGATGTTGTGTTTTTTCCTCTCTCATGCTTTTTGGATGCTTACGGATTTGCAGCAAACTTGCTGCTTGGTTGCTAAAACATGCAGAGAGCAGGCTGAGGGCAGCGTTTGCTGTTTGGTGCCCAGCCCACGCCAACCCTGGCCAGTGACCAGCCAGATGCCATCAGGACCAAGATGAGCAAGCCCCCCGATGGCAAGGCAGCGTCCGCAGAGCCCAGCACCCAGGACAGTCGGTGCGCGCTTGTCCAGATGCCTGTGGGACTAGCGGGGGACACGTTGGCAACCTCCCAAGTGCTCTCACGTCCCGCCCCTGCCCCAGACAGGAGGCTGTAGCTGGGCACAGAGCTAAGGCACTAATGCAGCAGGTGGACAGACACCAACCAGATCCAACGGCTGCCACCCCGGGCAGGAGAGGCGCTGCTCACAGCACTACCTTAGGATAAAAATCAGATTTTTCAAAGGCTGAGAACGTAAAATAAGCACATCCCTGTTTTTGCCCCTCAGAAGAATATCCTGCTCTCCCACTGGCGAAATTTGCTGCAGTTTTCGAATCTCAGTAGCAGTGCCAAGAGCTCCACCTGAGAGCCCCTGGGCAAACCACCACTCCTCGGGGAAGCTGCTTTTCTTCTTCCAGCGCGTCTCTGCGGGTTGTCTCTCTTCCTCCTGTTTGGCTTGATGACGAGCGACTCGGACACTTCTCCTTCCCCCGGGGCAGCGCCCCCTCGTGCTTCTTCCGAGGCAGCTTCGAGCACCTCCCTCGGTCACAGCTTGATGAAGGCGGCCGGCTGGGACGGCTGCTGCGCCGAGCCGGGGGGCGGGAAGAGGCTGGCGACGGCTATGTCCACAATGCCTTGGCACAGCTCCGCATAGAGCTTCCTGAAACGGGTTCAAAGAGCTATTACTGAGGATGCTCATCAAAGCGCAAGCGAACAGTCAACGCTTTTTTCACCAGGATCTGCCCTAGAAATTCCACCTCACGTTTCTAAGACTGGTGTCTGCTGACCATACAGATCCTGCAGGAGGTACTGCAGGAAGAGAAAGCAGCCACTCAACAGGTATTTCTGGAAGGTCTTGCAGGTGAACAGACAAGACGACTCCTGCTCTGACTTGAACTGCAGGGGAGACAGGCAATTCCAAAGAGAACGGGGGCTGTCTTGCCTGTCTGGGGTGGGGGGACACCTGGAGGCACAGGCTCTCCCCAGGGAAAGTGCCCACGCGGTGTGGCTGAGGGGCCTTCAGGAATGACTCCCCGGAGTGACAGCTCAGCCGAGACCCCGAGAGGGAATCACGTCGGACAGAGAATGGATGATGGGATAGGAAACAGGATGAAGGAGGGGGAGCCAGACACAAAGAACGGGGGAGAGATGCGGAGAGAAAGGAGGGGGGGTGGGGAGAAAGAGAGACCTGGGCGAGAGAGAAGAGGCGCAGTGCAGATGGAAGGAGTGGTACCCACTGAGGAGAGAGAACTCAGGGCATCTGGGGAACTGGACCATCGCGGTGCGAGGCTAGGGACAAGGCAGGGGCCAGGCCGTGCAGGGTTCTGATGCCACGTGCAGGCGTCTGGACTTCAGCCAGAGGCAATGGAACCACCATAGCAGAAAAGCTAAGGAGGAAAACCTCCCATCCAGTCTCTTCAGAGAAGCGACGAGGCCCTCTGGCTCCCCACTCACTTACTGCCTATAGGATTTTCGCCCGTTTCACATGGCAGCACATGAGGTCCCCAGAGCCAGCTCACTCAGGACTGTCTCTAACACAGGGAACAACCAGAGACATATGGTCCAAAGAGAAAACCCACATTTGGGATGATGCTCCAGGCCTGATGTGCCTTCCCAACTGACTCAAGACACATTTGGAATCCAGGTGGCTGGAGCCAAGGGTAGGAGCCCAGGCCAGCTCAACCTAGAGGAACAGAGGTCTTTACTGCCCTGATTTCCAGAAGATGCTATGTCCCAATCTCCATCAGGTAGGACGTCTTCACAAGCGAATTCCCATCCCTCCTGATGCAATGGCAAATCTCTGCTGTCATCCTCCCCAACACAGAAACTTTCTCCCACCACCCCCCATCCCCTTCTACTGCCCTTGAAGCTGGAACCTGTATGTTCTAACCTCTCATAAGGCCCTCTGGGAAGAACGCTCATGCAAAGCCATGCTTCCACTGTGTGTCTCGGGAAGTCCTAACTGCCAGCTGACCTTCATCTTTCCTGCTGGATGTCTGTTCTCCCCTCTCTCCCCTCTCCCCAGTCCCCCAGTCTCTGCCCCTCTGTCTGTGAATCAAGTCCCATTTTCAACAGTTTGGTGTGGCCACACCACTCAACCTCCCACTTCTGAAGGGATAGTGACCAGGAGGCCTGCAAGGGAGTGATAGCGGCTACTAAACTTGGGACTCGGCAAGTCACCAAGAGCCACAACCGTCAAAATACACCATGTTTGGGCCTCCCTGGTGGCGCAGTGGTTGAGAGTCCGCCTGCCGATGCAGGGGATACGGGTTCGTGCCCCGGTCTGGGAGGATCCCATATGCCGCGGAGCGGCTGGGCCCGTGAGCCATGGCCGCTGAGCCTGTGCTCCGCAACGGGAGAGGCCACAACAGTGAGAGGCCCGCATACCGCAAAAAAAAAAAAAAAAATACACCATGTTTGGTGTTTCGTGATGCTTGTCATTAGCCACCTCGGGAAGGCATTTTCCAAAGGGGATGCTGGGGGGAGGGGAGGATGCAGCTTCAACCTGGTCAACTCATATCTTCGATATTTCTGGTGTAGGAGGTACCTGACATACAGGCAAGAGTGGGCCTTTGAACGTCCTGCTCGTTTCCATACAGCAAGATGAGTAAGTCCTATTTTAACATGTACACAACAATGGAAACGGTGGTTCCTGAATAAAGACTTCCCGGGACTTCCCTGGTGGCGCAGTGGTTAAGAATCCGCCTGCCAGTGCAGGGGACACGGGTTTGAGCCCTGGTCCAGGAGGATCCCACATGCCGCAGAGCAACTAAGCCCGTGCACCACAACTACTGAGCCCGTGCACCACAACTACTGAGCCTGCGCTCTAGAGCCCGCGAGCCACAACTACTGAGCACGTGTGCCACAACTACTGAAGCCTGTGCACCAAGAGCCCATGCTCCGCATCAAGAGAAGCCACTGCAATGAGAAGCCCGCAAAACGCAACGAAGACCCAACGCAGCCAAAAATAAATAAATAAATACATACATTTATTAAAAAAAAAAAAAGGCTTTCCTCTGACTACGCCATCATGCCATCATCTCCATCGACCATCTCCCCACCGTTCGTCCTTTAGAAAGCAAGGACCCAAGAACACTCCCCACTCAAAATCATGAACCTAAAAGATAGAATCTGAGGGACTTTCCCAGTGGTCCAGTGGTTGGGACTCCTCGCTTTCACTGCCAAGGGCCTGGGTTCAACCCCTGGTCGGGGAACTAAGATCCCACAGTCCATGAGGCTCGGCCAAAAAAAAAAAAAGATGGAATGTGTTTCTTTTCTATTACAGCACCTGTAACACAGTATGATTCATAGAATAATTAACTGGGCGGGGTCTGTCTCCCTCCTCCAGTCGACTCCTTGAGGACACTCATGTTTACATGTTCCTAAAATCCCCGCTGTCTCCCTGGACCCCACTGCTCGCATCAGGACTCTGAACGAAGGGAATCCAACAGACAGTGAGTGACTGTGTGGGAGCCGCTGAGATGGAGCCCAGAGCAGACAGTGAACCCTGATGCCCAGGGGTTTATCACCGAGGCCTCTGCTGGGCTCCAGCATGACCTGATCCTGCAAAGCACCTCAGAGAGCAGGTGAGTTTCCACCAGGTGGGTGGGCGCTACTGTTGGGGAAAGAGGTCAAAGCCACTACCCGACGCTCCAGATGAACTAAGAAGTTGCTGTTTCTTTGCCCTCCCCAGCCTTCAATCCTTACACGGAACTAAAGAGGCACATTCACCTTTTCCAGTCCAGAGACTGGAGGTCCACCCTTGAGCCAAAGCCCTGAAGAGCAATGGTAAACAAAGGGTCCAACCTCTACGGAAAGTGTTCAGTTATGAGGGCCTGCACCAGATTATCTGTATCTTGACCTAGGATAATTTACACTTGGAATCAAAGAGCTACCCTGGAGGGCTTCCCTGGTGGCGCAGTGGTTGAGAGTCTGCCTGCCAATGCAGGGGACGCAGGTTCGAGCCCTGGCCTGGGGGGATCCCACGTGTCGCGGAGCAGCTGGGCCCGTGAGCCCCAATTACTGAGCCTGCGCGTCTGGAGCCTGTGCTCCGCAACAAGAGAGGCCACGATAGTGAGAGGCTGGCACACTGCGATGAAGAGTGGCCCCCACTTGCCGCAACTAGAGAAAGCCCTCGCACAGAGGCGAAGACCCAACACAGCCAAAAATAAATAAAATAAAATTTTAAAAAAAGAGCTACCTTGGAGAAAAAATGCTTAGTGAACATCTCATAAGCTTCAGGAATAAACTGGAACAGAATCACTTTCGCCCACAAGACAGTGGGATAATTTTATTACTTTCTTACCTTGTATACTTGAATGCCTGACTGCATTTTAGATTCTGGTCCTTGATTCACCATCAAGACATGATGGCATCCTTGTCTTTAAACACTTCAAGCTGCCATTTAAACATCCCCAGAGCTCTTCACAGTAAGCAAACAGAACCTGCCTGCTCCCTGAAACCCCATCCTGCTGATGTGTAAGTTTGGGCCTAATGATGAAGAAATTCTATGCATTGAAGCACCAATGTCATCAGGGAGTATTAGGAAGATAGAAAGACGTCTCTATGTACATAAAACCTAAGCGATTCCTGAGTCAGGTGAGTAAGAGTGTTAACCGGGCACACACACTATGTCCATCCAACTACTATTTGCAGACTAGGATGTGCCAGGCACGGTGCTAGGTGCTGGGACTCCAAGGTGAACAAGAAAAACAAGGCTACTGCCCTCACGGTGCATACATTCTGTAAAGAAAACAAAACTGGGTTGATTTGATGGCCATTAGTGTAATGAAGTAAACTACAAAGGCTCTGGCTTTGTAGAAAATCAAAGATAGGATTGTTCAAGACTTGTGGTTGCCAAGGGGAGGGGGGAGGGAGGGATGGATTGGGAGGTTGGGGTGAGCAGGTGCAAACTGGTATATACAGAATGCATAAACCACAAGGTCCTACTGTAGAGCACAGGGAACTAGATTCAATGTCCTGGGATAAACCATAATGGGAAAGAATAGGAAAAAGAATGTTTATATATGTATAACTGAATCACTCTGCTGCACAGCAGAAATGAACACAACACTGTAAATCAACTATACTTCAATAAAATAAATTTTTTAAAAAAGATGGGATTATTCAGGGAAGGCTTCCTGGAGATGCCATTTTGACAGAGTAGGCACAGCCTTGGTAAGACTGGGTTGCGGGGGGAGGGTGAGAGCAAGCCAAAGGCCCCACAGCAGGTAAGCGTCATCAGGGAAGCGATGCTCTGGGTGAGGCTGGAGAGGTAGGCAGGGAAGTAGCCCTGCAGGTGGAGGGGAGTCAGGTTTCGGTCCCACGCGCAGGGGGAAGGCTAGAGAACAGCAGGGCCTGGCTTCCGTTTATCACTCTGGCTGCTCACGGGAGAACGGACTCCACCGGGTCAAGAGCAGGCACGGAGACCCAGTTAGCAGGCTCTGTGCAAAAGCAAAGATGGAGGACGACCTTTGGGAGAGCAAGGGCAGCGGGCGGGGGGAGCAGGGGGCTGGCGAGGCCTGGAAGCAGAACTGACCAGGCCCCGATGGACAAACCTGAGGGTAACGGAAAGGCGGGGGCAGGGTCTCGGTCACCTGGAAAGCGGGGGGCCTGGACATTCAGTGAGATGGGGGACGCTGGCCGGGTGGGGCGCCTACTGGACATCCACACACATCCTTGCAGGACGCCGGGAAGACAGGTGCAGATACTGGCCTGCAGCTCCAGGCTGCCACGTCATTTGCTGGTTTTAAAATCCTGGAGTGCAATATGGACTTGGCGGGGGACCTAGAAAGAACAGTTTCTGTGCAGCGGCCAGGATGCAAGGCAGCCTGGAGTGGACCAGAGTGTGGATGTGGACCGAGGACCAGGAGACAGCGTGTGCACGTGTGGCTTCTCCAGAAGTGTGGCCGTGAAGGGAACGGGGGGGGGGCATCCCGGGAGCAGGGTGGGACATCAGAGGAGGGCTTTTCCTAATCGCTGGGGAAATCTGCTGAGCACCACATGCTGGTGGGAACGATGCAGCAAAGAGGGAGAAAGCAGATGAGGAAGGCATCCTCATCCCGTCCTCTCGCCTGGAGGGAGGGGATCGGGTCCAGAGCACAAGGAAGGGACAAATCTCTGACAGGAAGGACAGGAGGAGACGGACACCCCTGTGGACTTGGTGAAGGGAGGATGTGAAACATTCTGCTCTCCTCCCCCCTGGTCTCCTTAACTTTCCTTTCTCCTTCAGATCTCGGTTCAAAACATCACCTCCCACGGGGACTTTTTGCTCAATTATATTACCTTCTAACATCTTTTACCCTACGAAAGGGTGTGTCCCAGTTTGTAATCTATATTTGTCTTGTCCTTTGTCTCGCCCAGTCTCCCTCCAGGGGCCTGGGTCTCTCTGCTCAAGACTGTGACCCAGAGCCCAGTCCGGGGCCTGGCAGGTTAGGGGTATCTAACAGGTATTCGATAGCTGCAGGCACGGATGAATGAGACGGAATCCCACCTGCCAGGTCACAGCCACGAAGCAGGAGGCAAATGACAGAACTGCTTATGTGTTAACGCTGCCCCTTGGAGGTGCAGGCCTTTTTCCTTTGCTGTCGGAAGATCACCTCAATTTCTCCAAGACGTGGACGTGGGGAACCGTGATAGGGTCTTGACAGTAATGAATGTGGATCCTCAGAAGAACCAACAGCCTTTGAGGATGAAGTCCAAATGACTCCCTTACACGTAAGGCCTCCCACAGTGGGGCCCCAACTCACCTTTTCACCCTCACCTTTCCTTAGCCCCGGACACTCATGCCACGCTGCAGCCAGGCTCCTCCCGGGAGGAACAGAAGTCCCCTGAGGGCAGGGTGTGTTCATCTGTGCATCTCCCCTAGAGCCTGGCCCAGAGCAAGGTCCCACTGGATTCTGGGTTCCCTCCCCCTTAGCACACATGACACTCTCCTCTTACGCCCCAGCCTCAGCTCCACGATGTCCATGGTACCTTCTCAGACCACCTCCTGCCCAGGGAGCCTCTGAGCTGCTTGGTCATCACTTTCTCCCTGACTCACAGGACGCGGCTGACTCATCACCTTGTCACAGGAGAGGGTCTCTGCTGGTAGCACTAGCTTTGTTTAGACCTCTCACGGCATCCACCACCCACAGGTGCTAAGTGCTCAACACGTACAGGGAGGAAAAGGGATAGGAAATGACTCAGCGAAGCCCCCTGCTGGCCGGGCTCCTCCCAAAGCCCTCCCGTCGCTGGTACATCCTCCTTGACGGCACTCAAAGGGTCAGTGGTTGGACACCCAGGTAACAGGAGCTCACCACCTTGCCAAGACAGACTACTCCCCCTGCAGAACTAACTTCCCACGTGTTTTAACCCAAACCCTTCTCTTCCAGGGACTCAAGGAGACTAGGACTTTGTGTATTCGCCTCCCACCCCCCATTTTTAATTTAATTTTATTTTTAAATGCATTAAAAATTGTGCTAGTCTCCTTCGCTGCACGGACTTCCAACTGCACGAAATGCGGTAAATCTCCTTTTCGATAAAAGCAAACAAACAGACAAAAACCCAGTGGTGTTCAGGCTTACTGAGCACAAGCAGGGGCGCCGTTGACTTCAATGAGCCAGACCTTCAGCTCCTCATCCACCATGAAGTCGAAGCCGAAGAGCTGGAAGCTCTGGTAAGGGAGGTGTCGGGTGCTGATGGCGGGCTCCACGCTCACGAGGCAGCTCCTGCAGGGCAGAGGGGGCGCTCGCTGAGGATGGGGCGGTCCAGGGGGAAGGACCACTGGGAGAGGGGCTGGGATGATTTTCCGTCGAACGTGCTGATGAAAATTAGGCTTTGGCTTAATTCTCTTTTTTAAGTGTATTACCAATAGATTATTCAAGATGATGTGACTTATTTGTGAGAAGACTCTGCCACCACTCTTGTTCTTACAAGTAGTGGCTGCTTTCCCAGCAAGTGCTGAGTCACCGTGGTCCCTACAAATGCGGACTCCTCCAACAGGTGGATTGCAGCCACATTTGTTTATAATAAGCAAAACATTTCTCCGTATTTTTGCTATATATATATATATATATATATATATATATTTTTTTTTTTTTTTGGCGATACGCAGGCCTCTCACCGTTGTGGCCTCTCCCGTTGCAGAGCACAGGCTCCGGACGCGCAGGCTCAGCAGCCATGGCTCACGGGCCCAGCCGCTCCGCGGCACGTGGGATCTTCCCGGACCGGGGCACGAACCCGCGTCCCCTGCATCGGCAGGCGGACTCTCAACCACTGCGCCACCAGGGAAGCCCTATTTTTGCTATATTAAAAGAATGGACCACCATTTAGGGATGAGCAGAATTTGCAAAAAGAATGCTGACTCCATTCATTTCTTTCACTAGCTCCAGTTCAAGTGCCAAATAGTTGCTTTTAAAGCTTTATATAATGAAACAAGATATTGAAATACAGAATAGGATTTATGATTAGGATCAACGACTGTTTGCAAAAATTGGAGAATTTTAGTGACACAGAAAAGTTGAAAGTGAATCTCAGAGACATAATGAAAAAGTACATGATGCCTGAGGTCAGGCTGCTGAAGCCGGAAGCTCGGACAAATTTTTTAACCTCTTTAAGCCAAGTGTTGACTTCATTGTCTATAAAGTTGGGATAAAAATAATACTTACTCCCAGTGCTGAGATGGTTCAATGACATAATTACATAAGGAACTTGGCATGACTTCTGGTAGCTAGGAAGCATCTAATAAATGTAAGCATATTTTATGAATTTATCATTAATTATGATAATCATGAATCTATTGTTTATGAATAATAAAGAACTGTTATCTAGTACAACCATCCCAGAAAAAACCTATGCCATTTCTGTTTTACAAAGCTCTCTTCACTGATTTTTCCCTCAACTAGATGTTGGGGCAAAATATTTATCTTAGTAAATGCAATATATGTTATGATGACTCTAAGATTACCAGAGATAGCTGTCCTTCTACACAGCTGTATATTTAGAAGGAAAAAGATGTGTCCTAAAAAAAGAAAAGAAGAAGAAGAAGAAGAGGAAGAAGAAATAGAAGGGGACTTCGCTGGCGGTCAAGTGGTTAAGACTCCGCACTTCCAATGCAGAGGGCGCGGGTTTGATCCCTGGTCGGGAAACTAAGATCCCACGTGCCGTATGGCCAAAAAGAAAAAAGACGTGTCCTTTTAAGTAGCTTTTGGCTTATGACTTTAAAAGAAGAACTGAGGCTTCTGTGAACTTGGCACCAGGGTCGTGCTCCCCTCAACCTCCCTCCACCCCAAGCATCAGTTTCCTCCTTTTTTTCTCGAAGAGGAAAAATTTTCTATAGATGTGTTTAAACCTTTAAAAATCACTTTGGACAGTGAGTCACTTAAGAACCAATTGGAATAAAAATTTCTTCTCCCATTCATCTCTAACCTGCAAGCCACATAGCACATTTTTTTCTATATTTCATCTCTATTCTACGAAAGAATACCCTTAACTTTTGTTTTTGTTAAAATGCCCTTTAAAATATAATTTAGAAAAAAATTTTAATTTAATAAGTGCTCATGATTAAAAAAAAAAAACCAACAATACTGAAGGATAAAAATTGAAAGAAACATTACACTCCAACACTTACAGGAAAAACTGAAAGCCAGAACCAAATCAAAACAAAATATTTTTTTATCTGCTGTGAGTTCAAGTTAATAATTCACTTTAAAGAATTTTTTTCATCATCAGAGACTTTATATAGTACATCTTTTTTTTCAGCTGGAGTGGGAAGTTTGGGGGAAGCTAGCTGGGGAGAAAAAGAACATGAGAGCCGTGAGGAGCGTTAATAGCACCAAAGTAGCAATATTCTCTGAAGTGCACAGAACAATGAGGAGGAGGGGGTATAGCAAATATCAAATAAATCTTTTGCCTAAAATATGAATTCTTTCTTCAGTATACTTGACTTATCTGGTGTCAGAATTCTAACCACATATAATCCCTGAAGAAATGGAGCTCTGAGCCCCGTAATTATTCTGTTAGACTCTGTGTAAGAATACATTAAGGAAAAAGGCTCAGTCATCATGACAGGGTGGTAATGACAGGGCAGATAAACAGACCACGGAACAGAATAGAGATCCCAGGAACAGACCCTCACATAAACGGCCCCGATTTATAACAAAGGCACACCAAAACGCAGTGAGGAAAGGACAGTCATACGTACTAGTTACCTGGGGTCAATAGGATATACTTGTGGAAAAACATGACACGACATATAACAATTCAGATAGATTACAGGTCTAAAATATAAGAGAGAAAACCCAGAGGTCCATCAACTCCAGAAGGGATAAACCGCGGAACATTCACACAATGGAATATGACATAGAAACGATATTGAAAAAAGCTGAACACAAAACAAGAAATATAGTATAATTCCATTTACATAAAGTTTAAGAACAAGCAAAAGGAATCTATGGCATTAAAAGTCAGAAGAGGGCCTCCCTGGTGGCGCAAGTGGTTGAGAGTCCGCCTGCCAATGCAGGGGATACGGGTTCGTGCCCCGGTCTGGGAGGATCCCATATGCCGCGGAGCGGCTGGGCCCGTGAGCCATGGCCGCTGAGCCTGCGCGTCCGGAGCCTGCACGTCCGGAGCCTGTGCTCCGCAACGGGGGAGGCCACAACAGTGAGAGGCCCGCATACCGCAAAAAAAAAAAAAAAAAAAAAAAAAAAAAAAAAAAAAAGTCAGAAGAGTGGCTATCTTTGTCAGGGAGTATATATTTGAGGGAGCTCAAGGGTGTCTTTTGGGATGCTGTAAATGTTTTATATACTGATTTACATTATGATTAGGTGAATGTATGCATAATTAAAAATTAATTATGCTATGCATTTAAGCTTTGTGAACTTTACTGTTTGCATGTGATACCTCAAAAAAATCTTTACTATTGCTATATACCTGAAACTAACACAACATTGTAAATCAACTATACTTCAATTAAAAAAATAAAATTTAATTTAAAAATATTTACTAGATTTAATACACTGTAGTAAATGAATAATAACATTACAAAATTATTTCCAGGCATATTAAGAAACAGGACCAAGAGGGAAAAACAGACAACAGAAACAGACTTGTAAGTCAGGGGTTGGCAAAATTTTTCTACAAATGGCCAGACAGAATTATTTTAGGTTTTGCAGGCTATATACAGTCTCTGTTGCAAATTCTTTTATTTTTTCACAACTGTTAAAAAATGTTAAAAACCATTTTTAGTTCTAAGCTAAACAAAAACAAGCTGTGGGCCACATTTGGCCTGCAGGGTACAGTTTGCTGACCTCTGCTATAGGTAATTCAGGATTTGGAGTTATCAGACAAGGACATTAAAGAATTGCCATTAATATGGTCAAGAAAATATAAACCATAAGTAGGAGAATTTCACAGAGAATTGTAATCTAAAAAATAAGAGTCAAATGGAAATTCTAGAATGAAAATGCACAATAACTAAAATCAAGAACTCAGATGTGTTTAACAACTTTTAACTTTTTAAAAGCTATTAAAAACAGGTTTTAATAGCTGAAAAAAGAGATAAAAATGACATACAAAATCCACAGGAGAAATGTGAGACAGTGAAAAGGATTAATATCCATGTAATTAGAGACTTGTAAGGAAAGAAGGACCAGGACAAAAGCCACAATTGAAAAGATAATGGCATAAATATTCCAAAACTGATCAAAGATATTAAGCCACAGATTCAAGAAGCACCATGAAAACTGAGCAGGAATAAGTACCAAAAAAACTATACCCATCTTATAGTAGAATTTATAAAATCAACAAGAAAGAATCTTAGAAACAAAGAAAAGATACATTAAGAGCAATACTAAGATTTCAGCTGACCTAACAGAAACGATGGAAGCCACAAGATAATGGTCACCTTCAAAGTGTTAAGTAAGTTAATTGCTGATCTTTGTTTTCAAAGCAAATGTCCTTAAAAAATGATATATTATCAGATAAATAAAAACTGAGATAATTCATCACCAGCAGACCTTACTTTAAAAGCACTAAAAATTAGTTTTGTAAGAATAAGGAAAGTGATTCTAGACAAAAGCAAGGAAATGTAAGAAAAAAAGAGAAGTAACATAAAGGGTTAAAATGTATGGGGAAATCTAACAGGATATTAACTATACAAATAATAAAAATAGTGACTTATGATTTTAAAATATATGTAGCACTAATGACTACCCATATACTTACAATTCAATACCTTTAAACCCCCTCCTTGGGTCCCTCCTACTTCCCCTCCAGAGTTAACCACTATTTTGAATTTTGTGTTTATCATTACTTTGTTTCTCTCTAGATTTTTACCACATATGTACATTTCTCCAAATAATGTACTACTTAGTTTTGCTTGTTTTTCAATTTATATGAACAGGACCAATTTGTAATTTTTTACTTGACATTATATTTGTATAATTCCAGTGAAAAAAGTCCTTCAGGAATAAGGTAAAATAAAGACATTCTCAGATGATGGAAAATTAAGAGGACTTATCACCAGCAGAACTGCTCTAAAAGAAATGCTGAAGTCTGAAGGGAAATGAAACTTGGAACTTTAGGACTGAAGGAAGAGCAAAGGAAACTGCAAATATCTGGGTAAATGTAAAAGAATATTTTTCTCCCTTTATATTTAAAGTGAGTTTCTTGTAGAGAGCATACAGTTTGGTCTTTTTTTTTTTTTAATCCAACCTGACAATCTATCATATATTAAGTATGTATATAATAAACCCTGGAGTAACCACTAAAACAAACAAACAAACAAAAATACAAAGAGATATAGCCAAATACTCAGTAGAAAAATTAAAATGGAACTCTAAAAAAGTTCAAATAATTCAAAAGAAGGCAGGAAACAGGGAAATGAAAAACAAACAAAAAAGAAGGGACAGACAGACAATGAATAATAAAATAATAGACATAAATCCCATCAAGTCAGTAATTACTTTAAATTTATAATGGTATAAACACAATTAAAAAACAGAGATGATGATGAATTGGGCAATTGGGATCGACATGTATACACTGATGTGTATAAAATTGATGACTAATAAGAACCTGCTATATAAAAAAATAAATAAAATAAAATTCAAAAATTCAAAAAAAAACCAGAGATGATATATTGGATTAAAAACAAAAGAAAACAAAATCCAATGATACAATGTCTACCAAAAGCCCATTTTAAATATAGAATAGAATAGAGAAGAAGGGTAAAGGGATGGAAAGAGACATACCATTAATCAAAAGAAAGCTGGAGTGGCTATATTAGTATCAGACAAAATAGACTTAATAAGAAATTATTACCAGAGATAAAGACAGAAACTACATAATGATAAAGAGGTCAATTCCCCTCAAAGAGATAACAATTCTAAATGCATATGCACCTGACAATAGATCTTCAAAATGTACAAAGCAAAAACCTAATAAAACTAAAAGGAGGAACTTCCCTGGTGGCGCAGTGGTTAAAAATCCACCTGCCAATGAAGGGGACATGGGTTCGAGCCCTGGTCCAGGAAGATCCCACATGCTGTGGAGCAACTAAGCCCGTGAGCCACAACTACTGAGCCTGAGTGCCACAACTACTGAAGCCCGTGCATCTAGAGCCTGTGTTCCACAACAAGAGAAGCCACTGCAACGAGAAGCCCGCACACTGCAATGAAGAGCAGCCCCCCCTGACCACAACTAGAGAAAGCCCATGTGCAGCAAAGCAGACCCAACACAGCCAAAAAAATAAATAAATAAATATTTTTAAAAAAGAAAAAACAACTAAAAGGAGACACAGATAAATCCATAATTATACTTGGAGACTTTGATATTTTACCTTTCAATAATGTACAGAACAAGTAGAACAGAAAATGATCGAGGATGTGAAAGACTTGAACAACACTACCAACCACCTTTGCCTAAAGCGCATTTATAGAACACCCTGCCCAACTATAGCAGAATAAACATTATTTTTAGTGCACGTGGAACATTCACTAAGATGGACCATATTCTGGGCCATGAAACAAACTATAACAAATTTTAAAGATGTAAAACCATACAAAGTATTTTCTTTGACCATAATGAAATTAAAATTCCTGGAAAATCCCCAAATATTTGGTGATTAAGCAAAAATTTCTAAATAACACCAGTCAAAGATGAAGTCACAAGGGAAACTAGAAAATATTTTAATAAAATGAAAACAGTCTTCCCTGGTGGCGCAGTGGTTAAGAATCCACCTGCCAATGCAGGGGACATGGGTTCGAGCCATGGTCTGGGAAGATCCCACATGCCACAGAGCAACTAAGCCCGCACACCCCAACTACTGTGCCTGTGCTCTAGAGCCCGAGAGCCACAACTACTGAGCCCACGCGCCTAGAGCCCATGCTCCAAAACAAGAGAAGCCACCACAATGAGAAGCCCGTGCACCGTAACAAAGAGTAGCCCCGCTTGCCACAATTAGAGAAAGCCCATGTGCAGCAACAAAGACCCAAACAGCCAAAAATAAACAAAAATTTTTAAAAATAAAAATAAAATGAAAACAAAAACATGACATAGCAAAATCTGTGGGATGCAGCTAATGAGTACTTATAAGAAAACTGATGGCCTTAAATGCTTATATTTTTTAAAAAACTAATTCTCTCCAATCAATGATCTAACCTTACACTTTAAGGAAACTAGAAAAAGAAAAGCAAATCAAACCCCCCAAAAGCAGAAGGATGAAAATAATTAAGAACATAAATCAAAGAAACTGAAAACAGAAACGACAAAGAAAATCTATACAGCCAAAAGCTGACTTTTAGAAGAGATGAATAAAATTGATAAGCCTCTAACCAATCTGTCCAAGTGAAAGAGAGAAGATGTAAACTACCAACATGAGGTAATTACCAACATAAGGATTAAAAAAAGGGACAGCATTACAGATCCTATAGATATTAAAAGGATAATAAAGGGATATAACAAACAATTTTTGTTCTTAGACAATGTAAATGGAATAATTCCTTGAAAGGCACAAACTCCCAAAGCTCCTTTAAGACACATTTAACCAAAAGAGATATGAGTAAGTTACCTTATTATATGTTTGATTTGTAGTAAGATACTACTTTCCAGGGTGATGTTCAAAGCACTTGTTAGGTACCGATTGAACTCCTCAAAGAACATTTCGTTCCCTTCTTCATACTTCCCATAGTTCTTTGAGTACTCCTTTTGAATGCAGTGATTAGTCAAATGGCAAGTTTTATCTTGGAAATTATCCACATGATACGGTTCCGAAGCAGTCCGAAGTACACCCTCTCTATAGAGGTAGATATTATACTGATGATCCACCAAGACCCAGCTTCTGCAAGTCAATAAAATATTCAAGTTACCCAACAGTTCTGCATATTATATATATCATCCCCACACCCTGATTTTTCTGGGAGGAAACAGAGGAAGGAGGTATGTTCTAAAATTAATTGAGGCAAGCCATAACAACATTGTAAAGCAACTATACTCCAAAAAGCATTAATAAAAAAAAATATACAAGGCAAGCCATGACAGTCAGCCAAGATAGTGGATTATCACCATAATGCGGCAAAGAAAACATTTCACCATAACGGACAAGGAGACTTTGATCCATTCAAAAGATACAGCATTTCGAAGAGATCTGAGTGGCTTGGTTTTTACGGTTAATCTATGAAACCTCCAGTTGCCATGTTTGCTCCTTTAGTAATCTCAAGAAGACTTTCTGCTGAAGCTGTTCTGACAGCACTGATGTTCGAGAAGCAGCAAGTCACTGTGAAGGCACCTAAGTGACAAAGAGTCCTGGATGGGGAGATGACAGTAAGGCTCAGGGCAAGCTGGGGCAGTGCTTTCAGCTTCTGAAAGCACCGTGCAACCTCCTTCTCCTTGCAGGTCCTTTGCTCGGAAAGGTAAAGTCCAAACCCCTGAGGTGTGCTCATGAAAACCTTAAAAAGTGGGACACATAGGCTTCCCTGGTGGCGCAGTGGTTGAGAGTCCGCCTGCCGATGCAGGGGACACGGGTTCGTGCCCCGGTCCGGGAAGATCCCACATGCCACAGAGCGGCTGGGCCCGTGAGCCATGGCCGCTGAGCCTGCGCGTCCAGAGCCTGTGCTCCACAGCGGGAGAGGCCACAACAGTGAGAGGCCCGCGTACCGCAAAAAAAAAAAAAAAAAAAAAAAAAAAAAAAAAGTGGGACACTGATAATAAAGTGAGGCCATGCTCTTTGGCAGGATCACATGATCTGCTGTGACTGTATTATGTGTTCTATGTATATCTCTCTGCTTCTTTCAGAAAGCAAGCCCCCCACACTGATATCCTTTCTTTGGATCTACAAGTCATCTTCATTAAAGAGAATATTAACAAAAAAAAAAAAAAGGGGGGGCTTCCCTGGTGGCGCAGTGCTTGAGAGTCCGCCTGCCAATGCAGGGGACACGGGTTCGTGCCCCGGTCCGGGAAGATCCCACGTGCCACCGAGTGGCTGGGCCCGTGAGCCATGGCCGCTGAGCCTGCGCGTCCAGAGCCTGTGCTCCGCAGCAGGAGAGGCCACAACAGTGAGAGGCCCGCGTACCGCAAAAAAAAAAAAAAAAAAAAAAAAGAAAATTCATCATCTTAATAACATTTTCTAGAAAGACAAGAGTGAAAGAAGAACAGAAGCTCGGTTCGGTTCAGCTGCACTCAACTTGGGGGACATTAAACGAAGTCCAATACTTCCCTATAATCCATGTCACCCTCCTCATCACACACCCCTGCATTTTTTCCAGATTTGCAAAACAAAAACGCCAGACACGGAAGCATTACCGGATGTCAAACTTGCGATGACCTGGCTCCAGAAGCAGCGGGCGCTCAAGGTATTTCTGGATCACGTGCACCTGGCCCTGGTTGTCTATGAAATCCAGCAGCTCCGCAGCGTCCGAGGAGATGAGGATGCCTTCCCCTAACAGGGCAAAAGCAAACCATAATCAGTCCAGTTCATCCCAAGAGGAAAAGCTCTCTGCAAAGCCAGAAAGGAAGTTCTGATAGCAGGTAAAAACCGACAGGAGGCTGTTACTGGCCGACTCACTTTTCATTCTCCATCCTTTCCCTCCTTCCATCTCTCTCACTCTCCCCTCTCCCCACAAAAGCACCAGGGTTATCCAACCCTCTCTCCATGTAGGATTGTAAACACTGTCATGGCAGGCTCCATGAAATTTCATTTTTATGGATATTCGAAGGGTCTAAGCATCATAAATAAAGGCCGCTCTACTTTTGGTCACTGGCTACCACAGTAAAGGCTGTATGCTGCTTATGACCAATAAACCGACTGGAAACGCTATATCTAGTAGAAACATCAGGAGGTTAGGGCATAAAGGCAAATGTACAAGAACATTCCTACAGCGTTGTATTAGAAAAAACTGGATACATTCAAAGTGTCCATCAACCTAGAGATTGTCATACTGAGTGAAGTAAGTCAGACTTACTTCAGAGAAAGAAGAAATATATGATATCGCTTGTATGTGGAATCTAAAAAAATGGTACAAATGAACTTATTTACAAAACAGAAAGAGAGTCACAGATGTATAAAACAATCTTATGGTTACCAGGGGTGAAAGGGCGGGGGGAGGGATAAATTGGGAGATTGGGATTGACATATACACACTACTATATATAAAATAGATAACTGATAAGGACCTACTGTATAGCGCAGGGAACTCTACTCAATACTCTGTAATGCCCTATATGGGAAAAGAATCTAAAAAAGAGTGGAAATATGTATATGTATAACTGATTCACTTTGCTGTACACCTGAAACTAACACAACATTGTAAATCAACTATACTCTAATATAAAGTGTCCATCAATATTAGATAAACGATGCAATATCTTTTTAAACAGCTTTGAGATATTTTTCATATCCTACAAAATTCACCCTTTTAAAGTGTAAAATTCAATGGTGTTTAGTATATTCAAGAGGTTTGCAACCATCACTACAATCTAATTTTAGGACATTTTCTTCACCTCCCCCCAAACCCCATACCCACCAAGCAGTCACCCCCCATCCCTTCCTCACACTAGCTCCTGAGGACTACTAACCTACTTTCTGTCTCTATGGGTTTGCCTATTCTAGATGCTTCATATAAGTGGAAGCACACAATATGGCGCCCTTTCTGGTCTGGCTTCTTTCATTAATATAGCGTTTTTAAGCTTCACCCATGTTATAGCATGTGTCAATATGCCATTCCACCTTCCTATGACTAAATATTCCATTGTATGGATATACCACATTTTGTTCAATCAACTGATGGACATTTGGGTTGTTTCCACTGTTGCTTGGCTCTTTTTTAAAAAAATTTTATATTAGAGTATAGTTGATCTACAATGTTGTGGTAGTTTCAGGTGTACAGCAAAGTTATTCAGTTATACATATACATATATCTTTGGATCATGAATAATGCTGCTATGAAGATGTGCATTGCAGTTTTCATGTGGACATATGTTTTCAACTCTTTTGGAAATATACCTAGGAGTGGAATTGTTGGTCATATGGTAACTGTTTAACTTTTTAAGGAACTACCAAACTGTTTCCCAAAATAGTTTGGTAATGGCTGTACCATTTTACATTCCCATAAGCAAAGGGCAAGAGCTCCATTTCTTCACATCCTTGCTAACACATGTTGTATTCTGTCTTAACTACAGCCATCCTAGTGGCTGTGAGGGAGGTGGTATGTTATTATGGTTTTGATTTGCATTTCTCTAATGACTTGTAATGTTGAGCATGTTTTCACATGCTTATTGGCTATTTATGTCATTTGTTTGTTTTTTGAGAAAGGTCTATTTAGATTCTTTGCTCATTTCTTAAAGGGTTATTTGTCTTCATTACTGAGTTATAAGAGGTCTTTATACATTCTGGATACAGGTACCTTATAATATATGATTTGCAAATATCTTCTCCAATTCTGAACAGTTCCATTATTGCACAGAATCCTCATACTGCCCTTTCAAAGCCACAAGTACCTCCCCTCACCCCACTCCCCGACCCCTGGTAGTCACTAATCCATTTTCCATTTCTATAATTTTGTCATTTCAAAAATGTTACATGAATAGAATTATAAAATATGTGATCCTTGGAAGTTGTTGTCTTCACTGATACTCCCCTGGAAATTCATCCAAGGTGTTGTATTTATTAACGGTTCATTCTCTTTTATTACTGGGTAGTATTCTATGGGATCAATTCATCCCAGTTTGTTTAATCATTCACCTGTTGAAGGACAGTTGAGTTGTCTGCAGTTTGGGCTATTACACATAAAGCTGCTATGAACAATCATGTACAAGTTTTTTTGTGAATGTAAGTTTTCATTTCTCTGGAGAAATGCCCACACGTGTGGAGTTGCTGGGTCATATAATTTCAGGTTTAGTTTTATAAGAACTTGCCAAACTGTTTTCCAGAGTGGCTCTACCAATTTAAATCCCCACTAGCACTGGAAGGGTGATCTAGTTTCTCCTGACCCTTGCCAGCATTTGCTGTTGTTACCGTTTCCTATTTTAGCCATTTTAATGGGAGTGCAGTGATAGCTCATTGGTTTTAATCTGCATTTCCTTAATGGTTAATGATACTGAAAATCTTTTCATTTGCTTATTTTTCATCTGTAGAACCTTTTCGGTGGAATATGTTTTCATGTCTTTTGCCCATTTTCTAATTGGATTCCCCCCCCCCTTTTTAACTGTTGAGTTTTGAATATTGTTTGTATATTCTATATAGGAATCCTTTGTCAGATATAAGGCTTGGAAATATTTTCTCCCAGTCTGTAGCTTGTCTTTTCATCCTCGTGGCTGGGTCCTTTACAGAACAAAAGTTTTTCATTTTGATGAGGTTCAACTGATCAGTTTTTACTATTATGGATTGTACTTTCAGTATCAAGTTTAAGAATTCTTTGCCTAGCTTTATCTCTTATTTTTTTCTGAAAAATTATAACTTTATATTTTACATTTAAGCCCACAATCCATTTTGAGTTCGGTTTTGTATAAGGGGTGAGATTTATGTTGAGGTTCATTTTCTTGGTCTATGGCTATCCACCTGCTCCAGCACCATGTTGAAAAGTCTCTCCTTCCTCTATTGAATTGCTTTTGCACCTCTGTCAAAAATCAGATGGTCATAAATGTGTGGGTACATCTCTGTCCCACTGATTCATATTTCTATCCCGTCCATGAATACCACAGTGATTATTGTAGCTCTACAATACAGTTTGGGATCAGGGACAGTGTTTCCTCCCACTTTTCTTCTTCAATATTGTGTAAGCTATTCTAGGGCCTGTGCCTTTCCATATGAATTTCAGTAGAAGCTTTATGTTTACACAAGAACCTTGCTGAGGTCTTGACACCAATCACCTCAAACCTATAGAGCAATTTGGGGTGAAGTGACATCTTTACTGTGTTGAATCTTGCAATACATGAACACGATATGTCTACCTGTTTACTTAGGTCCTCTTTGACTTCTTTCATAGTTGTTTTGTAATTTTGAGCAGATAGGCCCTGTACGTGTTTAGGTAAGTTTATACCTAAGCATCTCAGTTTCTTTGGGGTGACTGTAACTGGTATTGTATTTTTAACTTTGGCTTCCACATGTTCATTGTTAGTATGAAATGAAAAAGATATGAAATGAGTTCACCGTGATTGAATCTGTCTTTGCCCATATGTAAAAGAAACTAATATGAAAAAATAAAAATAATTATGTTAGGAACTGGGTAAGGCTACGGGTAACTTTTCCGTTTCCCTTTAATGTTAGGTTTTCTTTAATGATAATACTTTTTAAAAGGAAATGAAATTGGGTCATATGTAGAGATGTGGATGGACCTAGAGTCTGTCATACAGAGTGAAGTCAGAAAGAGAAAAACAAATATCGTATATTAACGCATATATGTGGAATCTAGAAAAATGGTACAGATGAACCTATTTGCAGGGCAGGAATAGAAACGCAGATGTACAGAACAGACATGTGGACCCAGAGGGGAAGGGGAGTGTGGAATGAATTGGGAGATTAGGGTTGACATATACACACTACCATGCGTAAAATAGATAGTGGCAACCTGCTGTATAGCACAGGGAGCTCAGCTCGGTGCTCTGTGGTGACCTAGTTGGGTAGAATGGGGTAGCGGGGAGGAGGGAGGTCCAAGAAGGAGGGGATATATGTATACATATAGCTGATTCACTTCATCATACAGCAGAAACTAACACAACATTGTAAAGCAATTATACTCCTATTAAAAAAAAAGTTATAGGGCTTCCCTAGTGGCACAGTGGTTAAGAATCTGCCTGCCAATGCAGAGGACATGGGTTCGAGCCCTGGCCTGGGAAGATCCTACATGCCGCGGAGCAACTAAGTCCATGCACCACAACTACTGAGCCTGCACCCTAGAGCCCATGAGCCACAATTGCTGAGCCCGCACGCCTAGAGCCCATGCTCTGCAACGGGAGAAGGCACTACAGTGAGAAGCCCGCGCACTGCAACAAAGAGTAGCCCCCACTCGCTGCAACTAGAGAAAGCCTGTGCGCAGCAACGAAGACCCAACACAGCCAAAAATAATAAATAAAATAAATAAATTTATTTTAAAAAAGTATCTGTCTCCTTACTTTCTTCCCATTATTTTTCCATCTACTAGCATTAGAGATATTAATTTTCAATTAGAAATAGTCCATAAGGAAATTGCATAAAGAAAATAAGGTTGGAGCATACAAGATGGGATATGGCCAGACTGCGGAGAGCAAGGCATAAATAGGTGACAGAGGTAGAAATGCAATTGATTTTTGTGTGTTGATCTCATATCCTGCGACCTTGTTGGACTCACTTTTTAGTTCTAGGACCTCCCACCTACTCTTTTTTTTCATATTTATTTATTTATTTGGCTGCGTCAGGTCTTAGTTGTGGCATGCAGGGTCTTCTTGAGACGTGCAGGATCTTTTAGTTGCAGCGTGCAGGATCTTTAGTTGCGGCATGTGGGCTCTTAGTTGCGGCATGCGGGATCTAGTTCCCTGAACAGGGATCAAACTGGAGCCCCCTGCATTGGGAGCGTGGAGTCTTAGCCACTGGACCACCAGGGAAGTCACCCCCCTACACGTTAGATTTACAGCTCATCTCTACTTGGGTCTCATGCTTTCAGTAAAAATTATTATTTTTTCATATATATATATATATATATATATATATATATATATATATTTTTTTTTTTTTTTTTTTTTTGGTGCGGTACACGGGCCTCTCACTGCTGTGGCCTCTCCCGTTGCGGAGCACAGGCTCCGGACGCACAGGCTCAGCGGCCATGGCTCACGGGCCTAGCCGCTCCGTGGCATGTGGGATCTTCCCGGACCGGGCACGAACCCATGTCCCCTGCATCGGCAGGCGGACTCTCAACCACTGCGCCAACAGGGAAGCCCTCCAATATATTTTTAATTGAAGTACAGTTGATTTACAATGTTGTGTTCATTTCTGCTGTACAGCAAATTAATTTAATGATTCATCTTTCCTCAAAGCCAACCCCGTTTTCAACTACCCCATTTCTATCACTCCCTCCACCACCTGGTTAGCCTCTTCAACAAGAAACAGCAAATCAACTTGGGAAACATTCCTTCCTCTCTTTTTGGATGAACATAATTCATTCTGTTTCATTTCCCTTAAGAACCGCACTCAGGTTCCCTGGTTCCTCTTCATTCTCACTTGCCAGTTCTTCAGATCAGACTTCAGTCTCTCCTCCTCCACAGCACCTTGCACACTCTTTTTAGAATAATCATCCTAAAACACCATTTTCCTACGAATGCCCTGAAACTACCCATCATCTTATTTCCTAACATAATTCTTTTCATTTTTTCATATTACCTTCCTTTATGTAATATGGCAAAGACAGGTTCAATCAGAGCAAACTCACCTCATATTCTTTTTTCACTTCATACAGTCAATATTTTCACTGTATCTGCATTAACTTCCCAATGTTAGTGCCCAAAGAAATATCCCATTGTGTGGATGTAAAAAATGACACGTTTACTGACTGCTGGACAGTGGGGTTGTTCCTAAATACAATTTTGCTATTACAGGTAACACAATGGTAAATGTCTTTGCTGTAGATCACCCTCGTTACTTTTTAACTATCTCCCTGGAGTAAATTTTCAGGAATGAGATGAGTGAGTCGAAAGCAAAGGAACTCTTTCTGGCCCTTGCTCTGTGTGATCCTATTGCTGCTCCAAAGGGCTGTGTATCACCACGGGGAGGGAGGAGTTCACAACAAACTCAGCAACACAACCACTGAAGGGTTTTGTTTTCTTACTTTGTAGATGTAAAATGATACATAAAATCCACATTTATTTTGTAAGTTTTGTATACCAGGGTAGCATGTTTCCATGCGTTTGTTAATTGTGTTTCTTATACCGCTTGTTTCTATCCTCACTAACTACACCCGGAGGATATTTGTTTATATCCTCACTAAGTTATGAAGCTGGGGTTCTTCTAGGAGCTTCAAGGTCGCAGTCACAATGGTTTTTTTGGTTCTTTGTTCCCATCTCAACATTTAGCTAACCTGGAAATAAATGCATCATTAGCCTTCTTTCTGACTAGACTATGGGTCCCTGAGGGCAAGAGAACCATGTCCGCCTCATTTATCTCTTTATCTCCCTCCAAACGTTCATTACTTCTCTTCTTCATTCATCCATCCATTCATTCATTCACTCAATACATATATTGAACCTTTGCTGCATGCCAGGTGCTGTCCTGGCCCTAGAGTCAGGGCTGAGTACAGATGTGACATGGTCTGATTGTGCTCTAACAGGATCTCTGTCTGCTGTATTTTGTGTAGACTCTGGAGAATGGCCAAGAACAGGAGGACAGGGAGCAATGCTCCAGGTGACAGGTGAAGGTGACTCAGATCCAAGACGGGGGTGGAGGTGGTGAACAGTGGCTTGACCTGGATATAGGGTGAAGTTAAGCCAACTACACCCAGCATGTCGTAGGCACTAAGTATTTGTTTAACAAGAATAAAAGTCATTCATTCAGCCTATTGGTTTCATTTTGTAATTCCCAAACAAAACAAACCCACACCACTTATCTCCTCAACTCCTAAAGCAATATGTCTTCTTTGTTTGGCATTTTCTTCTCCTTTATGACCTCCCTCTGCTACTGAGAATCACTCTATACCTTGTGTTGGTGAGGGTCCAGGGACCACCTAGGTGAGACCACCGCCACGACCTGACAGATCCTTCTCCCCAGGGCCCTGCCTCGCTCATGGTTCTCGCGCCAGTCAAGTCCATGACACAAGGACACATGATAGCCTCATAACAGCCATCCTGATTCCAGCCCCGATCCAAAGGAGGAATCTGGAATACTGTGGATGACTACTTCCTCTTTCAATTCCCCCACTTACTATTAGAACAAAGCTAGGGGACTCTCCTGGAGAAGAAGTCCCAGGAGGGGAGGGAGAAGCAGGTGAGGTACCTGGCTTGTGGCAAGAGTCCAACTCTCCCACTTTCAGGAGATTCCAGGTGATGCCCTCCTGTCTCACGGTTGGTGGAAAAGAAGGTGAGATCCACTGGACCAGGGACAGAAATGAGTACCAATGGCCAGATGGTTTTCCAAGGCAATAAAAGAAGAAGTAAGTTCAAAATGGAGTGGTTTTTAAGACAGCCTATGATGGCAGTTACAGAGAGGGACTGTGTCTATGTGATCATTACATTGGCAGCTGCCTACATTTTAAGCCTGAGTTAGTATGACATACCTTATGCCTTCCCCGCATTCACTCAACATACATCTATTAAGCGCCTATGGGGAGGGTACAGAGATGAACAAGACAGAAAGTCTGTGTTTATATGGAGTGTGCAGGATTATGGGGGAGATGAACAGATAAACTAATATGTAATAGAGTGCTGGGAAGAGGTTAGTGCGAGGATGGAAAATAAAGCAGGGGAAAGGATAGAAAACAATGGGCACAGAGGTTATTTTAGATCAGAAAAGCCTCTCTAAAAAAAAAGAAAAAAGAAAAGCCTCTCTGACAAGGCAACATCTGAGCTGAGAAATGAAAAATAGTCCGTGAAAGCTCATTCCAGGTACAGAGATGAATTTAGGGTATTTCAGGGATGCTAGGCAGGTGTTATGGCTACAGTACAGGGAGCAAGGCCAAGAATAAGAGATGAGATCAGAGATACAGGCAAATATCAAGTGACGGAGACTTCCAGCAGGACTCGAGTTTATTCTAGTTGCCTTGGGAAGCCAGCTGGTAAGTCTTGAGGGGGGGAGTAACATGATCGCGTTTCTGTTTTTAAAACATCATTCTGTCCAAGAGCAGGAGAGCTGCTGTGAGCAGGTGCTGCAGTTACACAGAATAGAGAGAAAAGGAGCTTTGGTTTAAGTGAGAGCCGTGGAAATGGCAAGAAAAAGTCCACTGCAGGCTTTACTTTGAAGGTACAGTTAGCAAGACGTACTGATGCGTTAGGTATAGGCTGTAAAGCAAAGGGCAGCCAAACAGGACTCCTAGGTTTGGGGCTTGAGAGGCCGGGTGAAAAGTGGAATCATATACTCCATGGGAAGATGGAAAGAGGAGTAGGCTGGGGCGGGTGAAGTTGGGAAGGAAATAAAGAGTTCTATATCAGACATGTTAAGTTGAAAATGCCTGCTGTTGGATGTGGAGCTTAAAGGGAAAGACCTCAGCTCGAGTTTATTCTATTTTCGAGCTACTTCCATTTTTTAATTTTATTTTACTTTATTTCACTTTTTATTTTATTTTATTCTATTTTAACGGATTTGGAGATCCACGTTTCTAAGTCACCAGCACACAGATATTTTAAACTACGTCAGGAAACGAGGTCTCCACCCTCGAGGATTCAGATTAGAATAGCCGCTCATCTAAAGACATCGTTTGAATGTAACAAAACACAATGGGAACCTACAGGGAAGGGAGACGGGGCAGCAGAGCCGACTCACCTTTGGCTCCGGCTGATGACTTTGCAATCCAAACGTTGCCCTCTCCATCTTCTTTCTTTCTATTATAGGAAGCCAGGAAAAATTCTCTCTCATCTGTCCTTGAGCTCTGGATGGGCGGGTGGATTCCATTCTGAGCTGGAGCAACTGGGGTCTTGAGGTTAGTTGGATAAATCACATAGGACTCGGGGAACCATGTGCAGGACTCAGCCAGTTCCGGGCTGGTCTTGACGAGCCTGGCAGATGACAGAGGGTCAGTCTCTCTTCTGAGTACCCTCAGTCCCTCTGTTCAGAACAGCCAGTGCTTTGCCCCAGAGCTCTTGAAGGAAGCAGGGCACGACCAGGGCTAGGTCTCCTTTTTATCCCCCTCACGGGGCAGACCTCCAAGGCACCACAGGGCAGCTCACAGCTGTTACCCGCGACCTTATAGGCGTGCTCCAGTGAATTCAAAAGGGGCTTAATGTCCAGAACTTTAGCTCCTTTTAAAATGCATCTCTAAGGAAACTTAACTTGAAGAAATCCTGAACCGACATCTTTTCACCAAACGTGCTGTAGCTGAGCTAGACCCACCCTAAAAAAACAAAGTGGAGAACTGAGGAAACTATTTGGATTACTAGCAAAAATAACCACCTTGGCCCAACTCTGGAGAGAAAAGGCTAATACTCAGGAATCTGAATTATCTAAAGACATTTTCGTTCTTCATTTCTTGCTTTTAGCTCAGCCTGGCTTCAGTGACAGAATAAAGGAAGAATCTTTCTAATGGAACCTGGGACTCCAGTGGTCATAACTAAACACACCTCCTGCCCCCCCTCAAAAAAACCCCATAATATAATGGAATATAAAGAAAGGCCCTGGGCAGGCACTTAATAAACACAAAGGCTTCACACTGTATCTCCTCTCCAATCAGACCCCTGGGGGAAGATGCTCGCATAATGTTTCACAGATGAGGCACTGAGTCACAGAGAAGTGAATTTCCCAAGATCACAAAGGTAGTAAGGAACAAGCAGGATGCAAGCCCTGAATCACTCCCATGTCCTAAGTCTAAACCTATCCTTGGGAATTCCCTGGTTGCCCAGGGGTTAGGACTCCGGGCTCTCACTGCCGAGGGCCCAGGTTCAATCCCTGGTTGGGGAACTAAGATCCCTCAAACCGCGAGGTGCAGCCAAAAAAAAAAGAAAAAAGAAAATAGAAAGAAAAACACCTACCCTTGCTCCCCAGGAATCGGAGGAGGGAGAAACCTGCCTAAAGACATTCACAAGCCTCCCCTGAGCTGCACTCCCTCTTCTATCTAGAACAGAACTGTTAAAGCCTGGGTTATGATTCATCAGCAAAACCCAGCCTATGAGCCAATGGCAGAAATAATGAAAAGAAACTTTAAACTGAGATTTTAAATAAAGCTATTTTTACGTTACAAGCAATGGAATTTAACTTAAAGAACTCAAAGGAACAAAAAATCAATACATTTCTAACTCACTGACCATTCACCTCTATCTGCATTGTCCAATAGGGCGGCCACTAGCCACGTGGAGCTTCCAAGTGCTTCCGAGCACTTGAAAAGTGGCCAATGCAACTCGGAAACTGAATTTTCCGTTTAGTTTTAATTTAAAAGCTGAAGTATTGTAAAATGTTTCCACCAAGCAGAACATTACTGTTTCGGTAGATGACGTTTTCACTTTAACCACCACGTGACCTCAGATGTTGTTGTTAGAGCGTGGCGTGCATGTCAGGCGCGTGTGCTACTTCTGGAATTAGACATAAATGCATCACTGTTCTACTGGGGGACAACAGATGGATTCAGCTCATGTGAATTTTTTTCCAGGCACTGATGAAACATTATAATGTGTTTATTATGCACACAGCCAAGTTGCAGTGATAGCTAGGTAAATCATAATTGGTAAATAACGTATAATTAGTCTCCTAGTTAAAAAAATGAGTATGGACAAACTTTTAAGTTTAAAACAAAGGCATTCTACTGACACGGAATTGAGTGGGGATGCAGAAGCTAGAACTATGACTAGACAATAAAGAAAAAAATAAGCACTAGAAGATGTGTCACAAATTTCCTAAAAAATGGCAATTACAATTTGCTGTGGCAGGAAAAATGAAGTTTGTTGTGTAAGGAGACATTTTCAGCAAATACATAATGAATTTGATAGGTGTTTTCCTCTCAATAGTCTAAAGAGAAGCAATGGAATTAGTGGCTGAAATCAGAATTAAAAACTCAACAAAAAAACTTTAAACATATTTTTCTTAGGATCTGAGCTTGTAACTTTGGTCAGTTATAAAGTGGCTTGGATTCTTACATACACATGCAAAACGAACATCCTTTTAGATGGAAATGTGGTAACAGAAATTACTTTGAGGAAAAGACTAAAAAGATATTTTATAAAAAGTGAACAATCTTTAGTTAAGCCATCAATAATTGCCCATAGAGTACAAAGCATTTCTAACAATATTAAAGATTGATTCAAAACTGGAAAGTTTTGGGCTTCCCTGGTGGCGCAGAGGTTGAGAGTCCACCTGCCGATGCCGGGGACACGGGTTCGTGCCCCAGTCCGGGAAGATCCCACATGCCGCAGAGCGGCTGGGCCCGTGAGCCATGGCTGCTGAGCCTGCGCCTCCAGAGCCTGTGCTCCGCAATGGGAGAGGCCACAATAGTGAGAGGCGCGTGTACCGCAAAAAAAAAAAAAAAAAAAAAAAAATTTAGTACTTTGTATGTTTTGCCTCAAAAGATTTGCAAATATATGAAAAAAATATTGTCAAATTGCAGCCTAAAATATAAACTCGTGGTGAGGATATTTTCTAATCTTTTACATTTGTCCAAGAAGAATTTCATCTACATGTGACAAGTCAGCTTCTATCATAACAGACATTACTTCAGCTAGGTTGGGTTAAAATCTAGATTTACTGGGATTTTAATAGACTGACGTTTGCTTTATTGCTTTATTTTGTTTTACCATACGTATTGGAAACATTTGCTTCATTGCATGATACATATTGAAAACATTTGCACTCAGTATGGATACAGTTGTTAAAATCGTTCAGTATATGCTTGCAAATGCTACAATGGTTCGCAGGTATAGAACCATGAAAGAAACACAAAATGATGAATTTAATGATCCTGTGTTCTTTGCCAGTGCTCACTGACTGCGAGATGGAAGAGTTTTACAAGGTTTCCCCGTACTGTAAACTCCAATTCACATTTTCTTAAAATAAGAGGAATGCTTGTCAAATCATTCTTTTCATGCAACTATTACTTCATTCAATAATCAAAGATAAAAAATGCAGTGTGGTTTACATTTTTTCACCTAAAACCACGCTGCATATGAACAAGCTAAATTTAAAGCTCCAAGGAAGTTGGAAAAAAAGATCTTACTTATGATGTAGACCAACAGGTGTGAGAATTTATGTTCCAACTTCATAATATAAGTCAAAAATAATGATTTTACATAGTTTTATGATTCAGTATGCATAAGATTTTCCTTGTAATAGACAACATTATGCAAACTGGCTGCAAAAACTAAAGAAAAATTTGAAGAACACTTTGTTGATAATGATAAATTTAGAGTTTCTTTTCAATTTATTCAATACCTCCTCTGAATTCAATATTAATAATACTGAGTTGACACATGAGTTGGTGAATTTACTTAACTTGGACAGTTTTTAAAATGATATGCTTTTTGGGGCTTCCCTGGTGGTCCAGTGGTTAAGACTCGGCGCTCCAATGCAGAGGGCCTGGGTTCGATCCCTGGTCAGGGAACTAGATCCCACATGCTGCAGCTAAGACCCGGCGCAGCCAAATAATTACATAAATATTAAAAAAAAAAAAAAAGACATGCTTTTGCTTCAAAGTCAAATCAATTCTTCTAATGTTATGAACCTGCTTTGTCAACGTACATGTGAATATTAAAGGAAATTATATTTTGGTATTTAATAGTTATTGAAAAACTTCTACGTATGTCAGAATGACTTGCGTATGTAAATCTACCTTTTCAACCATACATTTTTATGAAATCTAAACATAGGACTTCCAATGAAAATTTAATATCTGAGCTTAGTTGTGCTATAAATGTAAAATATACGCACCAGATTTTGAAGACTCAGAAAAAAGAAAGAATATATCTCATTAGTTGTTTTTAATATTAATTACATGACATTTTGGATTTATTTGGTTAAATAAAATATATTATTAAAATAAATTGCACCGGTTTCTTTGTACGCATTTTAATGGGGCTACTGAGCAATTTAAAATGACGCACGTGGCCAGCAGTCTGTTTCTGTTGGCCAGCGCTGGTCTGTAGAATGCCCTTCGTCTGAAGCCCTCATTTCCGGTACAGAACCCAGTCCAGTTTCTACCGGAAATCTCTAGCATTTGTTCCCTTTCCAAAAAAGGCCCATTAGGGAAGCAGCCACAAATGGAGGTTTAGTCACATCTCACATGAGATGTGAGAAACGCTCACAAGAGGAAAAGAAAGCTCCAACCAGGGCCAGGAGGACAGCCCTTGAGCGCTCTGAGACTATGGCCACGGGGCCCTGATGAATTTCTAAAGCTTCCGGAAGTGACAGGCGCTTGCTGTACAGGGTCCAGCATGGAACCCCATCAAGGCCCTGGGAAGCCTTGAGGGATGCCCAGGCACACCGCCCACAGGGCCCATTTGTACAGATGAGAACCATCCTGGCTCAACACTAACTGCTACGGCCGTGGGCAACCTGGCTGTCTTCTCTGACTGCCACCTGAGATGACATTTTTAACTTTCTGGAGCTCTTTTGAGCCATACAAACTATGGGAGAGAGACAAAATGACAAAGGTAATCATCCCCTCCTGGAATTACTACAGTCCCTTGCAGGACACCTGAGAGACGAAGATAGCTTATGAGAATGATGACAACCCCTAGTCTGCATAAGTCATGTCGTCATTTATAAGGTGCCATGGCAGACCACGCAGCATGCTGCAGAATGGCAAAGAGCAGGTGTGATCACCTCCGTCCGCACAGATTCTGAGTGGCACCGTCCAAGGTCACAGAGGTCCGGACACCTATTCAGACCTGCTCATGCCTCCAGCTCTGTACTCTCTTCACCCTATTATAGCTGCCAAGTATGCAAATATAGAGAACATTACTTTTTACAGCACCCTCTGCTTTCTGCTTCAAAAACAGAATTCAACCTCTATCTTTAGGGAAAAAAAAATCATCATAGAATAAAGAATGAGTAAGCATTTTATAAAAATTTCTAAATGGACAATCTGGATAAATAATCGTGTCCTACTTCTAGTTCTGCTGGAACAACTGTTCGCACTCTAAATGTGTAAATATGTAAGAAGACTTCAGAAAGCCTCGTTCTCCTTCAGGATAGCTGGTAAATCATGAAAATCCATCACAGGACTAAGTGGATACATAAGTTAGTGGGGGCAGTGAGTCTGAACAAAAAGGTGGAAATATTCCTATCAGCACTCAAACTAGTAAACAGCTAGAGCCCGGAAAGCTGTGTGACTGGGGAAAAGAGCATTTGCTTTAGGTCAAGTCTTCTAGTGTCCTCTTACCTAAATGATTCGTTTGGCTACACACACATGTTCACTAGCCACTGTGGACGGAATGCTGGAGACCTGACTTTAGGGGCCACACCCACCTTTCATTTATACAGTGTGAACTCTGACACGCGCATTATTCCGAGCCTTTATGTAAAGTAACTCAACTAATCCTCCCAACAACCCTGAGGAAGCTGCTATTATTATCCTCATTTCACAGAAAAGGAAACTAAGGCATAGCGTCAAACGCTCACTCTGGGTCACTGTGTTACATGCTTTACATGCATCACAGCCTCTTTATGAGGGATGCACCGAGGCTTAGAGGCATCAGAAAATTTGCCCAAGCTGCTGAGAGCTGAAATTAAAACCCAAGCTGCTGATCCTAGATCTTAATCACTGTATAAGGCTGCTTCCTTCCACCTTATGACACGGTTCTTTTGGCACCTGGCTGTAAGCCCACTGCTCAGAGATGGGTGGTGCAGTAGACACCGGTATATTCTGCCCAGGCGTCCCTTCTTAGGGACCCCTGGCTGCTGAGCTTTGGCCGCCAAGGGCTTAGGCACGCCTCTTCTCCAGGGACCAGCCCTGCCTAGAAGCGCTGGGGAAGCTGCGTCCCGCCCACAGCCGGTGGCTGGGCGACGTCAGAGTAGAGAACATCGAGGGGCCGTTCACTGCTGTTCAAGCTCCATGGAGTCAGGCAGAAGCGAGACTTCAGCTGAAACCACCTCCTCGCTTCGTGTCTCCCCCAGATGCCCTGCCCTTGGTTCTGAGCGCATTTCTCCTGCAAGCCCTCCCCTTATAAATCACTTATGCCAGAAGCCCCGCCTCAGGCTCTGCTTCTAGGGAGCCTCAACTTAAGGGACAGACAGGCACGTGCAGCCAAGTTTGGACTGTGACTAAAGCTGATCTTTGCTGGCTTTTTAAATAAAAGTGTTTTCTCCCTTTAAAGACGATCTCACACTTTTGCTTAAGTGCTTCAGGATGAAAGCTCAAAAGGTTCAGGTGGAAAATGGAAAACACGGGTCTTAAAGAACACTTACTTCACTAAAGAAGCTTTGCGACACAGTTTGTCAGCTCCCCTGTAGTAATTCACCAACTGCATCAGGCCAGGCTCATGACCTGTGAAGGGAATAAGAGGCTCAGAAGGGAAACAGACAATTTCTCAAGTGGGAAATGACAATGTCAGCACCAGCACGCAGGAGGGAGAGCAGGGTCCTGCTTAGCTGGTCTTTCTCCCCTTTCAGGACTGGGTGTTGGAAAGGGAGCGATTCAGTTGCGCGGCCCCTCTACGTCCCTTTGCTCAGCATCTCACTGGCAATTCTCACCCTCCCCAGAGAGGCTATTATGATATCGCCATCGTAGGTCTGCCAAAGACCACTACTGCCTCTGGTTTTTCTCCTTTGGGTGGGAGAGTATTTTCTATTTCTCCCCTCCTGGATTCCCACTGCACCCCACACTTGGCTTAACACATATGGATTTAGTCATCTCTGTATAATAAGGACTTAAAAACAGTCAGGCTTTTGATGTTGCTACCCTTGCTTTCTACAGTCATCAAGGAAGGCAGGAGAACTACGATCCTGCTGTTCTCGAGCATGTCTCCCTGTGCAAGCTTCTAGGAGGGCCACTAGAAGCTGAGGGGAGGTAGTGGAGAGGACGTGTCTGTAAATTCAGAAGCCCTGAGGTTGTTCTGTGTGTCCTTTCACAGGGAAACCCATTTTCAATAGATTGTACTGCATGCCCCCTCCTCTTTAAAATTAGGGCAGGGCTTCCCTGGTGGCGCAGTGGTTGAGAGTCCGCCTGCCGATGCAGGGGACGCGGGTTCGTGCCCCGGTCTGGGAGGATCCCACGTGCCGCGGAGCGGCTGGGCCCGTGAGCCATGGCCGCTGAGCCTGCGCGTCCGGGGCCTGTGCTCCGCGGCGGGAGAGGCCACGGCAGTGAGAGGCCCGCGTACCGCAAAAAAAAAAAAAAAAAAATTAGGGCAAAAGGATACAAATAAAAACAAAAGCCTCAATTAAAAAAAAAATTTATTATAGTATAGTTGACTTACAATACTGTTAGTTTCAGATGTACAGCAAAGTGAGTCAGTTATACATATATATATTTCAGATTCTTTTCCATTATAGGTTATCACAAGATATTGAATACAGTTCCCTGTGCTATCCAGTAAATCCTTTTTGTTTATTTTTTATGTAGTAGTGTGCATCTGTTATTCTCATACTCCTAATTTATCCCTCCCCCCCTTCCCCTTTGGTAACCATAAGTTTGTTTCCTATGTGTGTGTTTGTTTTGTAAATAAATTAATTTGTACTATTTTTTAGATTCAACATACAAGTGATATCATATAATATTTATCTTTCTCTGTCTGACTTACTTCACTGAGTATGATAATCTCTATAAAAGCCTCAATTTATGTTTAACATCTTAACAAAATGCAGTTTTCAGCAACACAAAAGTAGAACCCAACAATGGGAGCTTGAACTGAAGATGCCAGAGGTAAGAATAATTCATCTGAGAACAGCATACAATCAAATAAAAAGTTTCAGGTGCTAACTAGCTCTCACCATCTCCCTGGACAGATGGACTGGTTCACACCTGAACTACCCACCTTCACATCACCAAGGCAGCAGCATTCTTTGGCCTTTATCCGCTGGGCCATCTCCTTGGGTTTCGAACTGTGTGAAAGGTAAATATCCTTAACAATGAAGGCATATTATAACCATCTGGTTGTGGGATGCTGGTTTTTTTGTTTTGTTTTTCTTTTTGTTTTCTTCTTTTTTTTTTTTTTTAAGATGCTAACCTTTTTAAAAATGTTTACTTTATTGAACTATGGGAGTTTTTTGGCTGACATTCTTTTTAGAATTTTTCTTTTTTTAAATTTTATATTGGACTATAGTTGAGTTACACTGTTGTGTTAGTTTCTGGTATACAGCAAAGTGATCCGGTTATACATATGTAATAGTTTGAATCTGCTAATCCCAAACTCCCAATCGGATGCTGTTTTCTTTCCCATAAAAACCAAATGTTTCCTGAGCAGCTGCTGACTTCATGGTACCTGCTTAGGATTTGGACCTTCTAGGATTCTGCTCTGAACCCTAATCCTACACCCTAGTCCTGAGCCCCACAGCAATGTCAATCACCCCTGCAAAGAGCCATTTTTGTCAGTTTTTAATTTTACGATTCCACCTAAGCTCTTTGAGCCAGGCACTGAGCAGTCCAAAGAGGAAAGTCAGGCAGGCAGGGAAGCAGACAGAGCAAGGAGGAAATAAAGGTTCTCAACTCGAAGCAGGTTTTCTTATTTCAGGGAAGGTATTCTTCTGGCTGAGGGCTTCCTGGGGGGACAGTTTAACAAAAGGGAATCAACCTCCAGGCACATTCTCTGTATTCGAAGATTTCTGGGGGTTGGAATCAGCCCTTCCATGGAGTCCCCAACATACATCATAAATTTGTATAACAATAAAAAGTTGTCCATGGTCTCATTTCAAAGAAAAAATATCAGGAAGGCTAGGCTGAAACCCCCTCCATTCCTCAAATCATTACGATTCTACAGGCTCCCACCCGACTGTGCTCTGTCAGCTCACCAAGGGCTAGTCAGTTCCAAGTGGCTATTTTCAGCCTTTGCCTGTTCAACCTCTCCAACCCGCTGACCACACCTATTTCTAAAAACTGTCTTTTCTCCTGGACATAGAACACTGTTCTCTCTGGGATGCCCTCCAAGGCAGAGCTGACTTTTCCTCATTATTTTCTCCCCTTCTATCTTTGGCAGTACGATGGGGTGCCCACCCCAGGGGAATTTTGGCAGGGCCCACGGCGACCCCGAGTGAGGCCGCAATTCCGGATGACTGTGCAGGGAGGAGAGGCCGTGAGACTATGTGCAGGTCAATGGGATGTAAACGGCAGTGATCTGCACAACTTCTGGATTACGTCATCTAAAAAGGAGCCCTTGGTCCTCTCCTTCCCCCTGCCTCTTCCTACAGGGGAAGATGTAGACATGGGGGTGCCAGCTTCAACCGTGTGAATGAAGGGAACTCCCTCGGAGAGAGTAGGGCAGAGAAACCTGGGTCACGTAAAATCTGCATTCAATGCGCAACTGTGAAAACGTGTTCTTTGGTGAAACTAAGGGAAGGTCTAAAATCAGACACCCTTCCGCCCTTCCCCGGGCTGGGCTCCCTGCTGAAGCTCCCGTTTTCGGAATCCAGAGGTCTTTTCCAAATCCCCTGACGCTTTATCTGAGCCTTCGGGGAGCTGAATCCTCAGGGTTTTCAACACACACAAGCTCCCCTCCCGAGCCAACACAGACAGGGCGGAATCCCCGGTGGAGGAAATTTGCAAGATGATTCCAGCCTGATGTCAGCCGCCGGCTCCGCGGAGCCTCTCGCCCGGCCCGGCGATCTGCCCAGCCGACCTGCCCGATTTGGGGGCGTCGGGACCGGGGAATCCGGGGAACGCGCGGCATTGGCTCCCCGCTCCCGAGGCCGACGCCCCCGGGGCTGCAGGGCCGGGTCATTGTCAGGAGGCAGCCGCCGTCCCGGGGGCCCGCACCGCCACTCCCGCCCCGAATTCGATTTGGGACCCGAGAAGGCATGAAAAACGACGGGCTTGGCCCTTTAGGGATGCATTTTTTAATCCGCCCGAGGAACGACAGAGGGGAAGGTTTCTGACCTTAAGACAAAAGCGCTCGTTCTACCGGGAGGAGCGGGAGGGCGCGAAACGGGGAAGCTCACCCAGTCTCCCGAAGGGCAGCCGGTTCCTTTCTCCCAGCATCAGGTTGAACCTGGGGTTGTCCCGCCGCAGCCTCTTCCAGTGGCCGGTGGCGAGCAGCAGCCGGGAGACCTCGGCGTAGACGCTGCTGTTCTCGTCGCGCACCACGAAGGTGTACATGGCGAAGGGCCGCGCGACCGGGCCGCCCCGGCAGCCGCCGCAGGAACCAGCCGGCCAGTTGGCGGTTCAGCCTAGGAACCGCCCGGGGGCCAGCCGGTATCCGGCCCCGCCGACCCCGCCCCGCACGCTCCGGCCGCGCCGCCGCGCCCGGTCCGCGTGCAGCTAGGGTTACCCTGGCGGCCCGCGCCCGGGTGCCCTCGCGTCGGCCCGAGCGGCGAGCGCAGCCCGGACGCCGCGCCCACCGCCGGCGCAGCCCCGCCTCCGGCCCGTGATTCCGCGCGGCCAGCCCGGCGGCGGGCGGGTGGGCGGGGGAAGCCTGTGAGCCGGGGGCGGGCCCCGCACCCTCGCTGAGCCGGCTGCCGGCGGCGGAGGGTGCGGGGGCTGGAGGAGGGGCGCGCGGCTTGATCCGCAGCCTCGGGAGCCGGTCCCCAGAGGGACCGGAGAGTGGGGCAGTCCTCCCGAGCCCCGGGTCACTGCCGGGGGCGGAGGGGGGCGGCGGTGCCAGCGGAAGATCCCTTTCTAGGGGGTTTGCTCCGGTAGCTTCCCACCTACTATTTCAAAGGGACGTTTTATGGATAAAACCAAAAAGTTCTACGGCCCCATCCTGTGTCCAAGATGCGCTTCTTTGGCTTTCCTGCTTAAAGACGGCGGAGAACCAGAAGCGTTCCGGTGGCTGTTGGTTTCCCTTTGGGTCGAATGCTCCTTTCACCTGCTGAGACCTCCTGCGTGGCACACAGCCAGGGGGTGACTTCAGATTCCGCAGGGCGCTCGCACACAGGCCCTGGGGAGCCCTGGACTCCGCCCTGCGGTTTACCGGCGTTGGGTCACTCGCTTTCTCTTCTCCGGAGCAATTTCCCCTTCCGAGTGTGTGCATGGCGGGGTTCTTCAGAGCCCCTTCGGTCCTGATCTCACTCTGACTTCCTTTTAGGAAACGATTTTTGGTGCATTTGAGGGACAGCGAAAGGACTCTATCAGATTTCCCGTAAACTTCCTACACTTCCCCATAAGATAGCCGCATCAGCCACGCGCCTCATATCTTTTACTCTTCTTTAGAGAAAGCATCCTGGGACGTCTCCCCATCCTGCTCTCCCTGTGCTCATGGTGTCTAATTAGCATATCGTAAAGGCGCTCTCCTCTCTCCCATTTTGCCCACGTTCCCAGCGGCGAGTACTCGCCTATTCTACGCCCAAGCCTCCAGCTCGGCAACCGCCTGGAGGCGTTCACTGTCGGCGGTAAGCTCGCTCAGAGGAGGAATGCGGCAGACTCGGGAGTGCCGGGTTGGTTACATTTCCTCACCCCCCCCAACCCCGCCCCCAGCAGTCAGACATCCAGGAGGAATAAGAGTTGGTAGAGGGCTTCCCTGGTGGCGCAGTGGTTGAGAGTCCGCCTGCCGATGCGGGGAAAACGGGTTCGTGCCCCGGTCCGGGAAGATCTCACATGCCGCGGAGCAGCTCGGGCCCGTGAGCCATGCCCGCTGGGCCTGCGCTTCCGGAGCCTGTGCTCCGCAACGGGAGAGGCTACAGCGGTGAGAGGCCCGCGTACCGCAAAAAAAAAAAAAAAAAAAAGAGTTGGTAGATAGTCCTCCAGCGAACAAACCGGCAGGGAGGCATATATCGTGCACTCTACTTCGAGGTCATCTGCAGAAGCGTTCCAGTTGTCCACAGCTTGTAACCTGTTCATTCACACACCTTCTTGTTGGAGTCCTTCCTTTTCCTGGTTTACTATCCCACGTCTCTTGGGATCACTTCCCAAATAAACTACTTGCTCTCAAATCCCTGTACCAGGGCCACCGTTTTGGGGACCTCAGGCCCAGACATTGTACCTGCTGCTCTTCACAGCCAGTCATCCCGGAAGTGACCCCCACTTTTATCGTGCCCCCCCCTCCTCTTCACTCACTCAGCCCTCCTGCATCACCCACTCACCCCGGCAAGCTGGCTTCTCTCTCTGCCACTCCGCAGCCACGGACGTCATTAGGAACATCAGCGATCTCTGAATTTCCAAATCCAATAGTACTTTTCTCCTTTTTCTCACCTACACTTTGTAGTGAACATCTTTTTTGTTTGTTTTAGTTCTTGTACGGCACCCCTTTTCTTAAGAATAGAATCCATCTTTCTTCTTGGAGTCCATTTTATGTGATTCTGTTGGGATTGACACTGTCCATTCTGGGCACAGGAAAATGAACATCCAGGCTTGGCCCAACAGGACTACTCCACCCCTTTTGCCATTGTGATCGGTAAAACATAGGAGAGTGATCCAAATTTGACGAATCTGATTCTCTCCGGGATTTTTCTACCTGAGCTATGGAGAAAGACTCTCTCTTTTTTTCCCCAACTGGAGTTGCTTAGCTGGAAGATTGTGTGGGACAGCGTGCAGCTCTCTTGCTATCTTACAGAGGGAACACCCTGTCTGAGAATTCAGCTTCCCATCCTCCTTTGCATTAGGCCTGGCCATGTGGATATATAAACATCTTCATTTACTACATGTAAATGAAGTACTGTGCATTTCTTCCTAGTCTGGACCTTAGAATTTGCACTTGCCTTCTCCTTCTTCTCTTGGAGGCAGGATACACAGTCAATAACAATAGTGGGACAAAACGTTGTAAGACGTTTACCAAAACTCATTATATGCTGCGTTATAAGGTAAGCCTCAACAGATTTCAAAGGACTGATATAATTCTGAGCACTTTCTCTGACTGCAGTGGAATCAAGCTGCTTGGACATCAAGTAAAACCCTTCAATAGCCCATGAGTCAATGAAGAAATCGCAACAGTATGAAAAAAAAATTTTTTTAACTGAATGGTAATAAAGATATGGTGTATCAAAACTGGTAGAACACAGACTAAAGCTGTGCTTAAATGGAAATTTACATTCTACGGTACATATGTTAGAAAAAGAAGAAAGACTGAAAATCAATTATCTAAGCTTTCAGCTCTATTGTCATCTGTTTCATCTATGAAACTAGAAAAGAATATCAAATCAAATCCAAAGTAAGTGGAAGGGAAGAAACAATAAGGGAAGAAGCCAAGGAAATAGAAAACGGAACAATTTTGAGAATTGACAAGGCAATTCTAAAACTTACATGGTAATGCAAAGGACCAAGAATAGCAAAGACAATCTTGACCAAGAAAGTTGGAGGACTTAACACTACCAGATATCAAGAACTGTAAAATTATAATATTTAAGCACAAAGCTATAGTAATTACGAAAGTATGATTTTGGTACAAGGAGAAACAAATAGATCAATGGAAAGAGCCTTCACATATATAGTCACTTTGTTTAGAACAAAGGCAACATTGCACATCAATAGGAGAAAGGATGGACTTTTCAATAAATGGAGCTGGGTCAATGGATATGCACTTGGAAAACAAAATTAATCTTGACCTCTACCACACACAAAAATCAGTTGCAAAAAGAAAAATATTAGTTGCAGATTCATTGTGATATAATGCATCTAAATGTGAAAGGTGAAGCAATAAACCTGCTAGAGGAAAACAGAAAGAAGAAAAATCTTTATGATCTTCTGCTAGATAAAGATTTCTCAAAAATCTCTATGAATAAAGGAAAAAACTGATAAACTGGCAACCTTAAAATTATGAACTTTTATTCATCAAAAGACATCATCAGGGCTTCCCTGCTGGCGCAGTGGTTGAGAGTCCGCCTGCCGATGCAGGGGACACAGGTTCGTGCCCTGGTCCGGGAAGATCCCACATGCCGCGGAGCAGCCGGGCCCGTGAGCCATGGCCGCTGAGCCTGCGCGTCCGGAGCCTGTGCTCCACAATGGGAGAGGCCACAACAGTGAGAGGCCCGCGTACCACCAAAAGAAAAAAGAAAAAAAAATTGTATCTTTGAAGAATGGAATAATAATGTGACATTGGTGAGGATTAAGTGACATGTGAAACGCCTAAGGCATGCCTGGCATATAATCAACTCTTCATAACTGGGAAGTTACCAAGTTTGGATGTTGCGTGTACGTAATAACCTAAAATAACATTTCCGTTAGAAGGAAAACAGAGTCTGTAAGGCGAGGATATCCTTGCTGGTGAGCATGAAACCTCCGTTTCCAAGTCTTCAAGATGAGCAGTCTCCAGACACAGAGTTGAGATGGTGATATTCAACTTCACATACCTTTTAACACTCTCTCTAGCCCAGATGCTCAGCCCGCACCCCACAGCAGCCAGGGCCCCACTGCATGTCCTGGCGCTGCCCTTTTAAGGCAGTGCCCTTTTAAGAGGTGAGCTCTGGACAGGACAGCTCCCTCCCCATCAGATTCCTGCCAGACTCTGAGAATGGGCTGGGTATGCAGCCCGTGAACACAGACGAAGAAGAGACCTACATCCAACCATGGAAAGGATCATACAGAGCCATGGAAATGGGACCAGTAGAGGCCAGGATGTACCCACAATTATGACTATGGAACAGAAGGATTGGAGGAAGCTACGAAGTTTGTCAATGGTTGGTAATACCAGGATTGGGCTTTTTGCATTGCATTTTATGTCAAGAGGTGTCTGCTGATTAATAGCTTCAACATTGACTGAACGAATCTGCTCCAACAGTGTCGCACTCTGCTGTTCTCACCCAGCTCATTCATGCAGCCGAAGGACACCAAAATTGACGCACTAGGTTGTGAAGTCCTTGGAGGAAGGCACCTTGACTTTCTCATCTTTATGTCCATCCAAATATTTCTCAAAACTAGGACAAAAGTATTTTCCATTTGAATGAACTTATTAATGCTAAGATTACGATGACTGATGTGTTGGTATTTCTAGCAGCATTGGTGGTTGAAACAGAGACTCTGGAACACAGGAAATGCCTTCTTCTCAAGGCATGAACTGCTCATTCAATATTTAACAAATCCTTGTTCTAGACCTCGCTTGAGGCACGAAGGACACAAGACAAAGTCCCTGCCCTCGCAGAGCTTCTGTTCCTGGGGAAGCTTGTATTTTACTGGATGCAGCGAGAGGAATTTTAACTGGAGGATCACACATTCCCACAGTCTCCGCAGCTGCAATTCTGGGTTGGGGTGACAGATGTAAGGGACAACAATATCTTCTGGAAACCTCACATCTCACCATGTAGGAGGAAGCCACTTATGTCCATGTGGCACCTAAGTAATTTCTCCTCTTATTTCCTGTTCTTTCTGGGATGAATACAATGGCTCCCACGCAGAGATACAGGAAAATAGAAAATAACTCGGTGAATTGCATTCACAGGACATTGTGAAATCTCCGAGAGTTACAGGGTACCAATGACTGAGGTGACATCCATGCCTCCTATCTAGAGGCCTCTGATGGAGGCCATACTCTCCTTCTGCCTGGGTCAGGTTTCTGCCATGTGATGCCTGCTTAGAGTTTGCACACAGGGTTACAGGCCTGTGAATAACAAACTTAACTAGATGTTGGTGGCATCTTTTCAAACAAAGACATCCAGGAAGTAGCCACTCAGCATGCCAGCAAATAATTAGGTTTCAAGGGGGAAAGGCTTAAACTGTAAGAGGGCATATGCACAGAGTTTTAGGAAAAGATATGTCAGACTGTCCTTAAACTGTGGAGGAACTAAGGGCATCTCAGTAAAGAGAGAAAGTAACATATATGTCAGTTTCCAGTGTTATTTATCTCCCAGAGTGGGGAATGGTGACAGAGAAAGAGGGCGGGAGAGGAAAAAGCCAAGCTTGCACTGCACACACATCACCAGTCAAGAGCTGTCCCATTTCAAGGGGGTTGTGGTAGCCAGCCTGTATATTGGAGCCAGAGATCCCCAACTCCTGGTACTCATACCCTTGTGTAGTCCCCTACCATATTATACCTGGGTTGGTCTGCGTGACAGATAGAATATGGCAGAAATCCTAATAGACCATTTCCAAGATTAGGTTTAAGAAGACATTGTAGCTTCTGTCTTGATCTCTCTCTCTCTCAGTTCATTCCCTCTGGGGAAGCTAGCCACATGTTTGAGCATCTCTATGGAATGGGCCACATGGCAAGGAACTGAGGCCTCTGACCAACAACCACAGGAGTGACCTTGAAAGCAGACCCTGCATCCCAGTCAGGTCTTCAGATGACTGCAGCCCCCGGTGATGGCTTGACTGCAACCTTGGAGAACCAAGGACCACCCCGCTAAGCTGCTCCTAGATTCCTGACTCTCAGAAACTGCACGATAAAACAAATGTTTGTTGTCTTAAGCTGCTAAGTTTGGGGGCAATTCATTAGGTAACAGTAGATAACTAGAACAGAGGCATTTTCCACAAAGTCTGGGAAATTAACAGATGCAACTGAAAATGATAGTTGAGTCAGAGCTTAGTGCCAGGAATGCCCCAGGCTACCTGTGCTTTGGCTAAAGATAGTTCCTGTTATTCTAGCTCAGAGAATAGGATGGAGAAGAGTGAGTAGCAACAGAGCTTTCCAAATGACTCCCTATAAAACTGGCTTTTAATCGGTCGGACTGAGGGGGCTGAAAAGACGGGAGATGTTTCAGTATCTGCACTCAACTTCTAACAGCCACCCATCAGACCCAACACAAGGGACAACCCTTCTGGTTAGCCTCCTTGGCCCTTGACACTCCACCCCTTAGAGTAATACATAATGATGAACGAAGCTGAAGCTCCCCAAACCCAGAGAGGATGTTCAAGAAAGCCAAACCAAAAAGGGAAAGAGAGTCAAAGTCGGGGCCCAAGCTGGGAGTGTTTGGCCAGGAAGACGAGAGCGAGCCCATTAGAGTCTACAGTGATTGAGGATGGGGCTTGGATAATTGCCTAGAAAGGGCTTCTCTCTCATCATCTTAGTTGGCCAGGGCATGAGTGGATCAGGTGCACCCCAATGCCCAGCACTGACACCCAGCCCAGATGTCTCTGGAACTAACCTTCCCACTGGATCCCAGCATGGATTGTGCACAGTTGCTCCCAGTGCAGATTCATTTCTCTGGAGTTCTCTGACTGTTGCCAGCTTTCGGCATGGTTTAGAGACCGGAGGCCTAGACTCTTTCCACATCTCGCCCCTCTACTGACTGTCTTTGTAACTCTGAGCAAGCAGTTTTATTTTACCTTTCCAGACTGTAGTGTTCAAGCCTGTAGCATGAGGCTGTTTGGCTTGTCCATCTCAGTGAAGCCAGACCTATGTCTGGGTCTTTGGCATCATAGCTTTGGCGGCTGGGGGTCTCATTGGGTCATGACCAGCAGATGGTCCATGAGAATGGATTCGAACATAAGGATGCATTTCTCTCTTCTGTTTTGCATAATTAGTAGACGTTTTGATCTTTCCAGTTCCTGACTCATTTACTTAATGAATAGTCCCATTATAGAGGAGAATGCCCTATTTTCTCAATTTATTTCAGTACCCTCATGGGGTGAGGTAGAGCCCCTACCTTTTCCTTGAATCAATGGTCGATTTCATGTCTGCCTCACAGTAGGCATTAATTAATTTTCCATAGAAGTTCTGTTGACTGAATCTGGTTCAGTCCTCCCAGGGGAGAGCCCTCAGTAAGTGCGCCTGATATATATATATACACAGTTTATTTGCAAATTTTTCATTAGATCTTCACAAAAAAGATTCTAGAGCAGATAGCATTTCCATTTTACAGATGTAGAAACTGAAAGGTAAAGTGAGTTTTCTTAGGCCTTGACAAATCTAAAAATTTAATCAAGGCCCTTAGATGCCAAATCCCATATCCTTTCTGCTATGCCAAATCTTAAGAGAACATGGTGAGTAAGTGGAGTCTTAAAATTTTCCACTTTTGTTTAATACTCCTACTAGCAATTACAACGCTATTATTGTTATTATTCAGCAGATTATCTATGCTAGGTACTTGCTAGGCATTTTATAAATATTTTTTCAATTAATCCTTACTATAGTCCCATGAGGTAGGTTTATGAGTGTCCTACCCATGTTACAAAAGAGAAAATGAGGCCCCAAGACATTAAGTAACTTGCTTGGGCATTGGTCCCCATGTCTCCTGACTTTGCTCTTAACCACTCCCACTTTTAACCTGTGTTAGGGCAACAGTAGCAAAAAGGAACACAATCTCAGAACCCAAGCAATTTACAGTTTAGTTGGCGAGATTAAGCATGCACAAAGGAAACCATTATAGAAAAATCACAAATGAAAATCGTAATAAATTTAAGATAATTTATAGACCTAAATAACTAGAGGTGCTAAGGAGATGGGAATACAAGAAGCATTTGCGAGAGGGGGAAATAATCAGGGAAAACTTCTTACCTCAAATCAGTTTTTTTTTTTTTTTTTTCCTTTTTCTTTTGCGGTACGCGGGCCTCTCACTGTTGTGGCCTCTCCCATTGCGGAGCACAGGCTCCGGACGCGCAGGCCCAGCGGCCATGGCTCACGGGTCCAGCCACTCCGCCGCACGCGGGATCCTCCCGGACCAGGGCATGAACCCGTGTCCTCTGCATCGGCAGGTGGACTCTCAACCACTGCGCCACCAGGGAAGCCCAATGAAATCAGTTTTGAAACAGATCTAGTATGGCAGGAAATAGTCCCATCTCTATTGACCAAAGGAAAGGCCAAAGGCTACATCTTCCTCTACCCAGTTTATCCCTCTCCCACCTGACTTTGGGTATCTCTAAGGAGTCAGTTTGGCAATTTGTACCTTTTTAGGAATTTTTCCATTATGAAAGTTATCCAATTTTTTGTCATGAATATGTTTGTAATATTCCCTTACATTCCTTTTAATTTCAATAGAGTCAATAGTGATGCATCCTATTTTGTGCCTAATTTGACTTCTCTCTTTTTTTTTCTTGGGCAGTCTAGGTAAAGGTTTGCTAATTTTGTTGATCTTTGCAAAGAACTAATTTTTAGTTTTATTGATTTTTCTCTATCATTTTCCTGCTTTCTATTGCACTGATTTGTGCTCTAATCTTTTTTATTTCTTTTCCTTACTTTGGATTAAGTTTGCTCTTCTTTTTTAACTTTTTAAATGTGGAAGCTTAGATGATTGATTTAAGATTTTTTTTCCCTTTTTCTTTTTTGTTTTAAACTAAAAGCGTCTTTTTAATTGTGGAAAATAGTTAAACATTTTAAAGGTGAAAGACAAAGTGGGGGGAAATGTTTGTAGCCCATACAATAAGCAAAGGGCTAATTTCTTTAATATATAAAGAGCTCTTATGGGTCAATTTTTTAAAGAACAATAAACCAATTTTAAAAATGATCAAAACAGGGCTTTTCTGGTGGCACAGTGGTTGAGAGTCCGCCTGCCGATGCAGGGGACACGGGTTCGTGCCCCAGTCTGGGAAGATCCCATGTGCCGCGGCTGGGCCCTTGAGCCATGGCCACTGAGCCTGCGCGTCCGGAGCCTGTGCTCCACAACGGGAGAGGCCACAACAGTGAGAGGCCCGCATACCACGAAAAAAAAAAGATCAAAACATATAGACAGGCTTTCAGATTTTTTTTTCACAACTCTCACACACACACTGTATTTTATTTTTACAAGAGATAAATAAACTGATACCAAGCATTGTAAATGGATGACCACAACAAAAGCAACAATGATTGCAATTACCAAACACTTTTTTCCCTTTTTCTACTTTAGACATTTAAAGCTATAAATTTCCCACTAAGTACTGTTTTATCTGCATCCCACACATTTTGATCCATTGTGCTTTCAGGTTCATTTAACTAAAATTTTTTTCTAAGTTCTCTTGTGACTTCTTCTTTGACCTATTGACTATTTATCAATGTGTTTTAATTTTCATATATTCAAGAATTCCCCAAATTTCTTTCTGATGTTGTTTTCAAATTTAAATCTACTGTGGTCAGAGATCATACTTTGCATGATTTCAATCCTTTTTATTTATTGAGACTTTTATACTTTTATGGCATAGCATGTTGTTTTTCCTGGAAATGTTCCATGTGTTCTTGAAAAGAATGTGTATTCTCCAGTCATTGGGTGGTGTATTCTATATATACTAGTTAGGGTGCACATGTTGATAGTACTGTTCATGTTTTGCTCATTTTCTGACTAGTTGTTCTATTAAATATTTAAAATGGGGTCTTGAAATCTACAACTGTATATGTTGAGTTGCATATTTCTCCCTTTAAATCTGTCAGTTTTAGCTTCATGTATTTTTTCACTGACCAGGGATTGAACCCGGGCCCCAGCAGTGGAAGCACCTAGTCCTGACCACTGGACCACCAGGGAATTCTCTAGCTTCATGTATCTTGGAGTGCTATTGTAAGTGCATTTACATTTTAATTGTTACATCTTTCTGACAGATTGACCCTTTTTATCATTATGAAATGTCCCATTTTGTCTCTGATGATATCTAAACTGGGTAGCTTAAAACAACAGAAACTGATTCTGTCACAGTTCTGGAGGCTAGAACTCTGAAATCAAGGTGTTGTCAGGGTCATGCTTTCTTTCAAGGCTCTAGGATTCTCAAGAGAAGAATGTTTCCCTGCCTATTCCTGGTATTTGGTAATTGCCAGTAATATCTGATGTTCCTTGGCTTGTAGAGGCATCACTCTGATCTCTGTCTCCATCATCACATGGCGTTCTCTCTGTGTGTTTGTGTCCAAATTTCTATTTTCTTATCAGTACATCAATCCTTGGATTAGAGCTCACCTTAATTCAGTATGACCTTGTCTTATCTTGATTACATCTTCAAAGACTCTATTTCCAAATAAGGCCATATTCACAGATTCTGAGTAGACATGAAATGTGGGGGGAATGCTGTTCAACCCCATACAGCACCCTAGCTCTCTTTTGGTTACTATTTGCAAAGAGTATCTTTTCCCAAAATTTTACTTTCCATTTATTTGTGGTTTTGAATCAGGGTTGTGTCTCTTGTAGACAGGATTGGACTTTGCTTTTTTATGAAGTCTTTCAATTTCTGCCTTTTGATTAGGGTGTTTAGATAATTCAGATTTAATATAATTATTGATATTGTTTGTTATATATTTGTCATTTTGCTATTGGTTTTTTATTTTCTCCTTCTTGATTGTCTTCTTTTGTGTTAAATATTTTTAGTATGCAATTTTAATTCATTGTTCATTACTTTTAGTATTTTTAAAAGTTATTTTCTTAGTGGTTGCTTTAGGATTGTAATGTACATCTTAACTAAAAAAAATCTACTTCAGTTTAATAATAACTTAATTCTGGTAAAATAACTAAAGTTTCCTTCCATGTAGTTTCATTCTGTCTTTTCTCCCTTATGCTTTTATTGTTATAAATCCAACAATATGGTCTCATAAATATTCCTTTATATAATCTTATATCTTTTAAATCAGTTATGAGGAAAATTGTGTATTGTTTCTGATACTTATGTAAGTACCTTTATAGAAATTCTTCATTTTTTTTCTGTTGATTTGAGTTACCATGTGGTGTCATTCCCCCTTCAGGCTGAAGGACTTTCTTTAGTATTCCTTATAAGACAAATCTGCTAGCAATGAATCCTCTTAGTATTTGTTTATCTGGAAATGTCTTCATTTCACCTTCATTTTTGAAGGGTATTCTTTCTGGATATAGAATTCTTGGTTGATTGACAGCTTTTCCCCCCACTGGCACTTTGAATATATAATACAGCTACCTTCTGGTTCTCATTGTTTCTGATGTGAAGTTAGCTGTTAATTGTATTGATGCTTCCCTGTACATTCTGCTTTCAGTGATGAAAGGGTCTTTGGCTTTCAACAGTTTGACTATAGTGTGTCTAGGTATGAATAGCCTTCTTGGAATTTGTTGAGTTTCTTGGATTGATAGATAAATACGTCTCTTTTAATTTGAGAAGTTTTTGGCCATTTTTTCTTCAAATATTTTTCTGTACCTCCTTCTCTCTCCTCTCCTTTTGGGATGCCCATTAAGTATATATTAGGACACTTGACGTACAACAGAACCTTGAGGCTCTGTTCATTTTTCTGCACATTTTATTCTTTCTGTTGTTTTTTGTTTTGGGTTATTTTTTTTTTTTTGCAGTATGCAGGCCTCTCACTGTTGTGGCCTCTCCCGTTGCGGAGCACAGGCTCCAGACGCGCAGGCTCAGAGGCCATGGCTCAGGGGCCCAGCCGCTCCGCGACATGTGGGATCCTCCCGGACCGGGGCATGAACCCGTGTCCCCTGCATTGGCAGGTGGACTCTCAACCACTGCGCCACCAGGGAAGCCCCTTTCTGTTTAAACTGGACAAGTTCTTTTGATCTATCTTCAAGTTCACTGATTCTTTCTTCTGCCATCTTGAATCTTTGTTGAGCCCTTCTAGTTTTTTTATTTCAGTTATTGTACTAACACCAAAATTTTTATTTTTTAATAATTTCTCTATCTTTATTGAGATTCACTGTTGATTGTTGTCTTAATTTCCTTTGAGTCTTTGCACATAGTTTTATTTGTTTGAACATACTATATCTGCTTTGAAAACTTTGATAAATCTAACATTTCTAGTCACTTAGAGACAGTTTCTATTGACTGCTTTTTCTTCTTAAATATGGGTCACACTTTCCTTTTTCTTGCATGTCTCATAATTTTTGTTAAAAATTGGTCATTTAGGGACTTCCCTGCTGGTCCAGTGGTTAAGACTTCACCTTCCAATGCAGGGGGTGTGGGTTTGATCCCTGGTCAGGGAGCCGGGATCCCATATGCCTCACGGCCAAAAAACCAAAACATAAAACAGAAGCAATATTGTAACAAATTCAATAAAGACTTTAAAAATGGTCCACATCAAAAAAAAAATTGGTCATTTTAGTGACTCTGGATTTATTTTGTCTCCTAAAGTTGTTTTTTTTGTTTTGTTTTGGTTTTGGTTTTTTTTGTGGTACGCGGGCCTCTCACTGTTGTGGCCTCTCCCGTTGCAGAGCACAGGCTCCGGACGTGCAGGCTCAGCAGCCATGGCTCACGGGCATAGCTGCCCCACGGCACGCGGGATCTTCCCAGACCGGGGCAAGAACCCATGTCATCTAGCATCGGCAGGCAGACTCCCAACCACTGTGCCACCAGGGAAGCCCTAAAGTTGTTTTTGTAGCGGTTTATATGTTTAGTGGTTTGCCTGAACTATATTTGTGAAATCTGTCTATCTCCTTTGTGGTGTGTGACCACATCTTCATAGATGGCTTTACTCAAGAATATATTTTTGTTTTTATTTTTTTAGCCTTGCTTCTATGGTTTCACTGTGTCTGCATAGCTCAGTGGGTCAGCCAATAATTGGACAGAGACTGTGCTCCAACACCTCAAAGCAGTTAAGCTTCATCCTCTGCTGATGCATTTGTATGTAGAGAGGGGAGCACATTCATGGTTTAGTCTGTTTGGGGTTTGCTTTCTGATGGGCCTTTTGAGTCTTCTATGCTTATGCACAAGACCTTAGTGTCAGCCAGGAGTCTCTAAATAGCTTGAGGATTCTTGGTCTCTGCTACATACGTGCAAAGCATTAGCAGGGAATGTGCTTACCCCAGTTACAACCTCAACCTCTGGCCGGTAGAAATGAACGCTTGGCCCTCCCCAGCTGTCCTGCCTCTGGGAAAGCACTTTCACTGACAAGGACCCTGAGTGTGGGCATCATCCACTGCTCCAGATGGAGTGAGCCCCCTTTGACGGTGAGAGCAAAGTTGCTGGTTCTCACAGTCCTTCCTCCCTGACAGTACTCCACATCAAAGGGATAGACAGGATCAGCCACAGACTAGAGTGCCATAGATTTCCACCAAGTCCAGCATTTGCTAAAGCATAAACACTTCTCAGATTGTTGAATGCCTATGGTCAATTTCCAGAGTGCTGAAATGATTGTTTGGGGGCAATTTTGTCCATCTTTATAGTTGTTTTTAGGGAAGAACGTTTGACAGTCTCCTCACTCGACCGTAATCAGAAGTCCTGCCTGAAATCATTATCCTTCCCAACACTTTTGGATTTAATTCTTTGAATCAAATTCCCTCTGGTTTAAGTACCTAAAGCGCTTTCTGTTTTCCTGATCAGACACAACTCAAACATCATATAGTCTTTAGGAACTTACTGTAAATCAAGGAATGAGTGATAATTTGAATAGGAAATAATTCTCAAAGGTTTGGCCCCATTCACCTGCCCCAGTCTTTGGTTTCCTCACTTGTAAAGAGAAGTTCATAATACTTAGCTAATTAAGTTGTTCTAGGAAGTAAGTGAGATGACATATAGGAAACACCCAGGACACAGTACAAACCTTAAATACATATTTAATTCTATTTTCCCTCCAGTTTAAGACCCCATTTCTTTTATTGTTCCCGGCAAACGGCAGCCTGAATATTCACTCACAAACCAGATTCTTGTGAAAATCTACACATGAGGAAACTAGAAAGAAGCCAAGTTAATTAAACTGCTTAGTGATTCATCATCTGGCTTTCAGATGCCTAATTTCCTTTCAGTTGCCCACAACAAAACTTTTTGAAGACCCATAGTTGAGTCTTATTTTTATGACTGAATTGATTAAAACATTTGGATTCTTTCTCGGACTGTAATCTGGTTCCTATTGCTGTGAATAAGCAGGACATTCAATACTGCAGACACAGCAGACTTTGAATAGCTCCATGCATAAATTATGATGTTTGCTTGTTAGCAATACTGTCTGTGACGTCAGTAGCAGAGTCAGCTAACAGATGGTGGGAGATGCCACCGTTTTGAACAGTAGTATGGATGTAAATAGATTCCTGTTGCTGGTTTTAAAAAACTGGATATTTTACATTTAGAGTGAATCCAGTATTCTGCTCTTTGGCTTAGAGAGTGGAAAGCGTCTTCCCATCAAGGTAAGCAACAAGGTCCATGTTTTCCCCCTTGTTGGTTCTCCATGGGTGGCTACGCTCTCATGATTGTCAATCAAAGATGGATCATAGGGTTTTTACAACTCATGCTCTTGGCATAAGATGATGCTGGCTGATCTCTAGGCATACTCAGAAGCAGGAATATCCATGTTTTCCTTTTTCTTATGCGTTAAACTCTTTCTTATCTGGAATAACTTATTTTATGTTTTTTGTTTTTCTGTTTGTTTGGTGGTTGTTGTTGTTGCTGTTGTTTTGGCCACGTTGGGTCTTCGTTGCTGGCTGCGCGCGGGCTCTTCTCTAGTTGCAGTGCGCGGGGGCTACTCTTTGTTGCAGTGCTCGGGCTTCTCATTGCGATGGCTTCTCTTTTTTTTTTTTTTTTTTTTGCGGTATGTGGGCCTCTCACTGTTGTGGCCTCTCCCGTTGCGGAGCACAGGCTCCGGATGCGCAGGCCCAGCGGCCATGGCTCACGGGCCCAGCCGCTCCGCGGCATATGGGATCCTCCCAGACCGGGGCACGAACCCGTATCCCCTGCATCGGCAGGCGGACTCTTAACCACTGCGCCACCAGGGAGGCCCATCTTTTTGCAGAGCACGGGCTCTAGGCACACGAGCTTCAGTAGTTGCAGCATGCAGGCTCAGTAGTTGCAGCACACAGGCCCTAGAGAGTGAGGGCTTCAGTAGTTGCAGCGTGTGGGCTCAGTAGTTGTGGCACTCAGGCTTAGTTGATCTGTGGCATGTGGGATCTTCCTGGACCAGGGCTCAAACCCGTGCTCCCTGCATTGTCAGGTGGATTCTTAACCACTGCGCCACCAGGGAAGTCCCAGGAATAATTTATTTTATAATACATTTTGGTGTGTTAAAATCTTTCATGAACAGAGTTCACACTAGAAACATTGTGTGGGTATCCATTTAAAAATGAGAAAGGAGATTTTTATAAAATAAAAAAAATACTAAATAAAAACAACCTAACTGAGACAGTGGGCCAGGATTCTGTAGCTCCTCCCTGCTACTCTCTAAGCACTACAGGTGGTGTTGACCACCTGTAGCTATGCAGAGGGAGGGGCCTCATTCCTCTAGGAGGTTCCCAGGTATGTCGGCTGAGTCTCCCAAATGTGACCAAATGGTTTAAGCAAAACAAAAAAAGTGTGTGTTGGAAGACAACATTTTACCTGAATCCGAGGGCGTAAGCAACGTCTTCAGGACTTGGTCTTACTTGCTCCATCCCTTGGCTACCCTTGCTGTCTCCCTCCAAGAGCAGACACCACCCACCACGCCATCATGGGGGCAAAATGGCTGCCAGCAGTTCCAGGTGCATAGTCTGGCTCTCAACGGGTTTTGGGGGTCAGCTTTAATTGGACAGGCTGAGATCATTTGCCCTCCCTGAATCAATACATGTAGCCAGGGGAAGAGACTTAGCCCGGCTTCCCCAGAAGCAGAGACTGAGATAGTGGTTTGGGGGCACAGGATGTACTGAAGGAGTGCCCTTCAGGAAAAGCCTGAAGGGAGGACAGGGGAGGGGAAGGAGCAAGGACCTGGTCTCAGGATCAAGTCTAACCTGGTCTGACCCACAGGATATGACCATGGAGCACAAACTGCATCCTAGATTTGCCTCCCCTAAAGGCAAGGGGGCCTGACCATTTACACTTCATATCATTCAGTCATTGGCTACAGTCTGCTCTGCCCAGGGGGAAGGAATTACTCCCCAGGGAAAGCAGCTCTGTCAGCTCAGAGCAGTTCCCGGGAGAGGGGATTTGGCAGCTCATACTCACAGCACCAGCTGCACTGCTGGTGACAGTGTCCGAGTGGGCACCACTACCTTAATTTTAGAGGGACTCTTCCTGTATCCCTGCACACCCCACCCCTGTGGGAGCATGCCTGCTTGGCTGACACAGATTTCTCAAAAAACTTGTGGGTTTTCTTTGTGTGTGTGTGACTCTCCTTGGGATTAACTCCATTAGATGAAACACTCTACAACTCTTTGAGATAAACCCTTCACTACCTTGAGCTCCTGCATGGAGGCTGAGGAACACTGCTCTTAATCTCCCCTTATTGTTTGATTGAGAGGATCACCCAAAGCTCTTTAAAGGGACGTTTGTATGACTGAACAAAACTCGGATCCTTTGATTTTCTTGAGGTATTACAGAAGGTTGTATTTACACAGATATAGATAACCAATATGGGGGGGGGGCGATAAGTAGCCGTCTCCACCACACAATGGTTTTAAAGGCAATTCCCTCTTAATCTTTGCCTTAGCTTCTTGGTTATTTTCAAGCACTTATTTTTCCATATGAACTTTTCTGTCATTACTGTTGTTCCATATGACTATTTTTAGCTAGCTCTAAACTCATTGTGATAGAATGGCAGTAATGTCCATACATATTAATGTTGGGAGGATTCTTATTTCTATGATACTAAGTCTTCCTATCCAGACGTGTTATATCTCTCAATTGATTCAGTTTTTATGTCCTCTAGAAGATTCTATTTAAGTTAAATCATGCCTTTCATGTTAAATTTACTTCACGTTGGATATTGTTACTACTACAATGAGATGTTCTTCCATTTCCAATTTTTGTTAATACAGAAAATATATGCAACCATTTAACCAAATTTTCTTTTTAAAGATTTTCTTTCCTAAAATATCATGGATGATTCTGCCTATTTTTAAATTTAATTTTAACTTAATTTTATTCTTTTGGTTTAATTGCATTCAATAGAACTTTGGGAACTGTTGAATTATAGTGATAGATGGCATAAGTAGTTTGAAACTGATTTTGATGAAATTGGCTCTGCATTTATATTCTTTAGTCTAAAGCTTTCTCTTGGTAAATAATCTTTATCATATTTAAACATTTTACTTGGAAACCTTTTTAAAGATTAGGAATAGCCTTTTTACTATTTATTGATTTCATATTATCATATTTAATTTATTGATTAAATATATTGTGATCATTTATTTTTTAAAAATTAGAGTTAATTTTCTTAAAGAGTTTTGGATTTACAGAAAAATTAAGAAAGTAGTATGAGCTCCCTGAACCCAATTTCCCCTATGATCAACATCTTATATTAATGGTATATTTGTTTTAATTAATGAACTAATATTGATACACAATTATTAAATTTTTATTATTTATTTATTTATTTATTTATGGCTGCATTGGGTCTTCGTTGCTGCACACGTGCTTTCTCTAGTTGTGGTGAGTGGGGGCTAGTCTTCATTGCCATGCGCGGGCTTCTCATTGCGGTGACTTCTCTTGTTGCGGAGCACGGGCTCTAGGCCCACGGGCTTCAGTAGTTGTGGCACACGGGCTCTGTAGTTGTGGCTTGCAGGCTCTAGAGGTTTAGTTGCTCCGCGGCATGTGCGATCTTCCTGGACCAGGGCTCAAACCCGTGTCCCCTCCATTGGCAGGCAGATGCTTAACCACTGCACTACCAGGGAAGTCCCCACAATTATTATATAAAGTCAATTCTTTATTCAGATTTCCTTAGTTTTTACCTAGCATCCTTTTTCTTTTGCAAGTTTCCATTCAGGATGCCACATTAAATTTAGTTGTCATGTATCCTTAGATTCCTCCTGGCCATGACAGTTACAAAGGTTTTCCCTGTTTTTGATCACCTTGATCAAAACAGTTTTTTTTTTTTTTTTTTTTTTTTGCGGTATGCGGGCCTCTCACTGTTGTGGCCTCTCCCATTGTGGAGCACAGGCTCCGGACGCGCAGGATCGGCGGCCATGGCTCACGGGCCCAGCCGCTCCACAGCATGTGGGATCTTCCCAGACTGGGGCATGAACCCGTGTCCCCTGCATCAGCAGGCGGACTCTCAACCACTGCGCCACCAGGGAAGCCCGATCAAAACAGTTTTGAGGAATACTATTTAGATTCATCACTGTTGGTGTTGACCTTGATTGCCTGGCTGAGATAGCATTGTCAGGTTTCTCTACTGTGAAGTTACTCTCCCCCATACCCGTTCCTTACAGTTCTCTTTGGAAGGAAGTTGTTATGCACAGCCCACACTTAAGGACTGGGGAGTTATTCTCCCCCTCCTTGAGGGTGGAGTTGCTATAGAAATTATTTGGAATTCTACTGCATGGGAGATTTATCATGTCTATGAAGTAACCCTCTTCATCTCCAGTAATATTTCTTGCCTTTGGTCTACTCTGTAAGACATTAGTTATAGCAAAACAGCTTTCTTTTAGGTAACATTTCCATGGTACGCTTCTTTATTTTACTTTCAGTCTCTCTCTGTGCCCTTAACTATGTCTCCTGTAAACAGGATTACTGTATTATAATTAGAATGAATTTGTTTTATCTAGACTGACAATTTTAGTCTTTTACTTGATGAATCCAATCTGTTTACATTTTATGTAATTAGATGTATTTGTGTGTGTGTATATATATATATACACACAATATACACACAAATATATATATATATATATACTGTCTTACTGGGATGACTTTTCTATTCGGTATCTGTTTTATGCCACTTTTCTCCTTTTCTTGACTTTAAAAATCAATCAAAATTGTAATTTTTCTGTTATTTCCATGTAATAACTTTTTAATTACACTTTCCTTCACTTTTTTAGTGGTTAAGCTAGAGATGATAATATGTGTCCTTACATTATTATAGTTTAACACAGATGATTATTTTTACTAATTTCTTAATGATGCTGCAACCCTAGAACACTCTGACAACATTTACCCCATCCTGCTCTCTGTGTTATGATTGTCATGCATTTTATTTCTTTTTTTGTTTTTGGCCATGCCTCATGGTTTGAGGGATCTGAGTTCCCCGACCAGTGATCGAACCCAGGCCCTCGGCAGTGAGAGCACCGAGTCCTAACCACTGGGCCACCAGGGAATTCCCTGTCATGCATTTTATTTTTTTTAACACCTTTATTAGAGTATAATTACTTTACAATGGTTTTCCCTGTTTTTTGTTTTTTTTGTTTTTTTTGTTTTTTGCGATACGCGGGCCTCTCACTGCTGTGGTCTCTCCCATTGTGGAGCACAGGCTCCGGATGCACAGGCTCAGCAGCCATGGCTCATGGGCCTATGGTGTGTTAGTTTCTGCTTTATAACAAAGTGAATCAGCTATACATATACATATATCCCCATATCTCCTCCTTCTTGCGTCTCCCTCCCTCCCACCCTCCCTATCCCACCCCTCTAGGTGAACACAAAGCACCGAGTTGATCTCCCTGTGCTATGCAGCTGCTTCCCACTAGCTATCTATTTTACATTTGGTAGTGTATATAGGTCCATGCCACTCTCTCACTTCGTCCCAGCTTCCCCCTCCCTGTGTCGTCAAGTCCATTCTCTACGTCTGCATCTTTATTCCTGTCCTGCCCCTAGGTTCTTCAGAACCATTTTTTTTTTTAGATTCCATGTATATGTGTTAGCATACGGTATTTGTTTTTCTCTTTCTGACTTACTTCACTCTGCATGACAGTCTCTAGGTCCATCCACCTCATGTCATGCATTTTAGATCTACATATATTTTAAACTCTACAAAATATACCATTATATACTATTATTGTTTTGTATAAGCAATATCGTATGTTACCCTTCTGCTGTTCTTTTTCTTCTGCATTTGTTTCCCTCTTTGGATCATCTTCCTCCTGCCTGATAAACTCCTTTTTTTTCTTTCAGTGCAGTTCCTGCTGGCAACAAATCCCCTTGGTTTTCATTTGTCTGAAGATGCCTTTGTTTCCTTATTTTTTTCATAAGAAGAAAGCACAGTTTACATACAGTAAAATTTACCCTCTTTTAGTGTACAATTCTGCAACTTTTGACAAATGTACACATTTACATAATCACAACAATCGAGATTTAGGACTGTTCTATCACCCCAGCACATTCATTTTTTTAAAAGCATATTTAAAATACAATTCTAGGTTAGCAATGATTTTCTTTTATCGCTTTAGAGATGCCATTCCATTATCTTCTGTATTTCTTTGTTTCTATAGAGAAGTCACCTGTCAAATTTAATATTGTTCCTTTAGAGATAGAGTGCCTTTTTCTCTGGATGCTCATAAATTTTTTCTCTTTGTGTTTAATTTTCAGCAGTTGGACTATGTAATGTTTCTCAGTGTGAGGTTTTTTTTATTATAAAAGTTTTCTTTTTATTTGTTTCCCCCAGCAATTCTGAATTGTCCAGGCCCCGTTCCTCAGCCTGTGCCCAGAATAACAAATTCCCTTAAGAAAATAGTCATCTACACTAACCAATCTCTGAAAGATTCTCTCATTCCTGGAATTTTAATCTGTCTCATAATCCTTGCTGCCACAGCTCTCTGATGTATTTGGAATATAATTTTTATAATTTATCTGACTTTTCTTAATGTTATAGCAGGCACTTTGACCTGTTGTAATCTATTATGTCTTAACTAGAAGGGCAAGTCTGAGCCTTCCTCTTTTCATCTCAGCCATGTCATATTTCTGTCCACAGATGGAGTCTTTCCTCTTGGATGACATTGGCTCCATGATACAGAACAAGGCCATTGAGAGAATCATCTCACCAATGACTGTTCAGCTTTGCCATCTGATCATCTCAATGGAGAGGAAAGACATGGACAATGAAGTATTTGCCTCTTTGGAGAAGATGGCAGAGGAATTGGCTCAAGCTAGTGAAGAGTTTGTGCAAATTGCCCAAAGGTAATAAATTTAAACAACTCAAACTCTTTACTCTGACAAGTTTGCAGAAGAACAGTATAAATAGAGCCTTATTATAGTCTCCTTAGATACTTTTGGAAAGAAGTCAGGTGTGACAAGTAAATTGATAAAACATAAAGCAAAGCTACTGAATATGTTGTTATTTATTAGTCGGGATGTAATTTCAAAAGGCAAACATTTCAGGGGCTTCCCTGGTGGCGCAGTGGTTGGGGGTCCGCCTGCTGATGCAGGGGACACGGGTTCGTGTCCCGGTCCGGGAGGATCCCACATGCCACAGAGCGGCTGGGCCCGTGAGCCATGGCCGCTGAGCCTGGGCATCTGGAGTCTGTGCTCCGCAGCAGGAGGGACCACAACAGTGAGAAGCCCGCGTACCGCAAAAAAAAAAAGAAAAAAGGCAAACATTTCAGAATTAGCTGACTGAGTTTTCCACTAAGAATACATGTTTTCATCCAACATGTATTTATCTACCACCTCCTAAAGTGTCAGGCACTATTCTAAGTGCTGAAATGTAGCACGAATAAGACATTCACAGTCCTTGCTCTCAGGAGCAGTGGATCAAACAGAAAGGAAACATACAACAATATCAACAAGGAAAAGCCAAATACATAAATAGAAAAGTAAGCTATTTCAGTGAAAAAGAAATAAAAATGAATTTTAAAATCTGGAATATATATTCAATCTTACTAATCCTCAATCATTCTTTTACCAAACATTTAGCAAACAAAGAAATGAAAATTAAAATGGTAAGATACTATTTTTCTGGACCAGCATATCAGCAACTATTAAAGAATAATGATAATGCTGTGTTGGCAGACATGAGTCATCTCATATACTCATGATAGAAATGGAAATTGGTGTTTTAGAGGGTAATTTGATAAAATAGATCCAAGACTTTAGAAATATGTACCTGTTGACTCATTAATTCCAATCTTACTAATTTATCCAAAGGACATACTCACAAATATGAGCTAAGATGTATTTACAAGGACATTTGTTGTGTCATTATTTAAAATTGTGAAAAAGTAGAAACAAGCTAAATGACTTAGTTTAGTAAACCATGATATAACCTTATGGTGAAACAATAAAACAAAATAGATGCTTAAAATGTCAATTAACATTTACTAATTAGGGGAAATACTTGTAGTATTGCTTTACATGGGGAACTGGGCTATCAAACAAAAATTTTAAGCTAATATAGAGCTAGAATTAATATGAACAGAGAATGCACCTATCATAATAATAACTGTTCCAGGCAAGGGTCATCAGTGGATGCTAAAATTAGTGGGCAAAAGTTTAATGGGGAGCAGGATATTTGTATTGTCTCTAGTTATCTTCCGGCAGAGTATTTATTATTTACAAAGGGGAAATAGTAGTTTTACAGAGGAGAAGCCTGGCAGATATCACTTTACCCAAGTGATCAAGGTTAACATTACTGTTATTGGGACAAAAACAACGCCACATGCCCACTGATGTGGGCCATTGAGAAGGACACAGCACCACTTCTGTGGAATCAATTGCCAAGATGTAGAACCTGAATCTATTAGTAAAATATCAGGGATTTCCCTGGTGGTCTAGCGGTTAGAATTCAGAACTTTCACTGTTGTGATCCGAGTTCAGTCCCTGGTCGGGTGACCATGCACGTGGCCAAATATATATATATATATCAGAAAAACCCAAATTCAGAGACCTTCTACAAATAAATGGCTTGTATTTTCCATAAAGTGTCAGGGGTCAAGACAAAGTCTCAGGAACTGCTCCAGATTCAAGGAGACTGAGGGGATGTGTATTAGTTTGTTTTTTTTTTTTTGCTGCTGTAACAAGTTATCACAAACTTAGGGACCTAACACAACACAAATTTAGTACCTCGGAGTTTTGAAGTTGGTGGGCTTGGCTGGTTCCTCCGTTTTGGGTCTCATAGGCCAAAATCGGGTGTCCATGGGCCGGGCTCTTCTGTAGAGGCTCTGGGAAGAATCCGTTTCCAGGCTCATTCAGGCTGTCCCTTGTGGTCATGGGATTGAGGAACCCAGTCTCTTGCTGGCTCTCAGCCAGAGGCTCATCTTTGCTCTTCAAGGCTGCCTGCATTCCTGTGGCCCCTCCAGCAATGGCGGGCCAAGTTTGCCCACGCTTCAGACCTCTCTGACTTCCCCTTCTGCCTTATTCTTCTGCTTTTAAGGGCTCATGTGATTACTTTGACCCACCTGGATAGTCCAGGATAAGTTCCCTATTTTAAGGTCACCTTAATTGCATCTGCAAAGTCCCTTCCCACAGTACCCGATTAACACTTGATTGACTTACCAGGGGATGGGAACGTTGGGGTGGGGGCATCTTTAGAACTGCCCACCACAGGACTCGACAATTAAATTTCATACATGTCCTCAGATTGGGAGCAATTAGCAAACTTAGAATATGGATTTTGGATTACATAATGGCATTGTACCAATGTTTAATTTTCTGATTAATTTCTGATAATTGTGTTGTGGTTATGAAAGTGAATGTGCTTGTTCTTAGGGAATCCACACTAAATCATTTCAGGGTAAAGAAGCATCATATCTGGAACTTTCTATACACACACACACATACATACACAAAAAGAGAGAATGATAAAGAAAACGTGGCAAAATGAGAACAGTTGGTGAATCTTATTGAAGGATATATTGGAGTTTGTTGTATTATTTTCGCAAAAATTTTTGGAAGTTTGAAATTATGAAGAGCTACAAAAACATTGTTAAAAAGATACTCATGGGGGCTTCCCTGGTGGCATAGTGGTTAAGAATCTGCCTGCTAATGCAGGGGACATGGGTTCGAGCCCTGGCCCAGGAAGATCCCACATGCCGCAGAGCAACTAAGCCCGTGCGCCACAACTACTGAGCCTGTGCTCTAGAGCCCGCGAGCCACAACTACTGAGCCTGTGTGCTGCAACTACTGAAGCCTGTGCGCCTAGAGTCCATGCTCTGCAACAAGAGAAGCTACTGCAATGAGAAGCCTGCACACTGTAACAAAGAGTAGCCCCCGCTCACCACAACCAGGGAAAAAGCCCATGCACAGCAATGAGGACCCAACGTAGCCAAAAATTAAAAAAAAAAAAACACCTCATGCTCAAAAGTTAAGTGAATTAGAAGCAGAGAGGATTCAAAACTGTACATGAGTCCTCAAAAAACCAAAAATGGAATTACCATATGATACAGCAATTCTACTCCTGGTTCTATATTAAAAAGAATTGAAAGCAGGAACTCTAACAGATATTTGTATACCCATGTTCACAGTGTATTATTTTCAATAGTCAAAAGGTGGACACAACTCAAGTGTCACTAGACAGATGAATGCATAAACAAAATGTGGTGTACACATACAGGGGAGTATTAGTCTTAAAAAGGAAGGAAATTCTGACACATGCTACATCATGGATGAGCCTTGAGGACTTAGTGTTAAGTGAAATAGACCAGGCACTAAAAGACAAATACTTTGTGATTCCACTTATGTGAGGTTCCTACAGTAGTGAAATTCATAGAGACAGAAAGTAGAATGGTGGTTGCCAGGGGTGGTGAGGGGCGGGCTCAGGAAGGGGGAAGATGGGAAGTTATCGTTTAATGGCTATGGAATTTCAATTTGAGGGACTTCCCTGGTGGTGCAGTGGATAAGAATCTGCCTGCCAATGCAGGGGACACGGGTTCGAGCCCTGGTCCGGGAAGATCCCACATGCCACAGAGCAACTAAGCCTGTGCACCACAACTACTGAGGCTGCACTCTAGAGCCCGCGAGCCACAACTACTGAGCCCATGTGCTGCAACTACTGAAGCCCACGTGCCTAGACCTCGTGCTCCGCAACAAGAGAAGCCACCACAATGAGAAGCCCACTCACAACGAAGAGTAGCCCCGCTCGCCGCAACTAGAGAAAGCCGGCATGCAGCAACAAAGACCCAATGCAGCCAAAAATAAATAAAATTAAATCTTAAAAAAAAAAGAGTTTCAATTTGAGATGTTGAAAAAAGTTCTGGAGATGGATGGTGGTGATAGTTGCACAACAATGTGAATGTACTTAATGCCACAATACCTGTGCACTTAAAAATGGGTATGATGGTAAGTTTTATGTTATGTATATTTTAATACACACACACAAGATATGCAGCCAGAGGCACTGTACATGGTGTGACCCCAGTGATGTGAAAGGAAAAAAAGATTCATGGAAAGAAACTTCCCAAAATTTTTACAATAATTTACTTAGGAGTTTGAGAATAGAGTGATTTTATACTAATTTAATGCTCTTTTGTACATTCTAAGTTTTTAATGCAATGCATTTTGTAATCACACACAAAAAAGGGCACAAAAAACTTTGGGAGAAGTTAAATATCCTTTTTGTCTGCTTCATTATAAATGCATTTACTGTATCGTCTGTTCCGGGCAAGTAAATTATTTATAAAGAGAATTATCTGTGCTCATGATCATGGGATATGGTCCAGCCCATCAAATCCGAGTGACACTGCAAATAATTCATATTCTGACTTGGGTTTGGTTCCCTTGGCTTTCAGGACAGCTCCTCCAGCAGTTCTCAGGAGAGGGCAAATGGAGGCAATCTGTACACAACGTGCTAAGTGTTTCTCTCTGGCTGGCAAGTTCCAGTGTTTCTCTCTGCTGTGTAAGCTCTCAGGAGGCCAGAAGGAACTTGCCACATCAGCAGACCAGCACTGGCATCAGGACGGGGCTACAGGGAAGACCCCACAAGAAGAGGCCAACACAGCATATGTTCCCTTTTGCTTAAAAATGTATCATACGATGAACATTTAGAAAATATGAATGAGATGAGGAAGAAAAGAATTACCCATAAGTCTACAGCCCATAGGTAACCACTGTGAACATTTGGTATATATTGATTCCAGATATTTTTGCTTTCTCTCTCTCCTTCCCACTCCTTCTTCCCATCCTTTTTTCTACCCTACCTCTCCATTTTCATTTAAAAAATTCATATAAAGCATATCTATCCATGGATTGCCAGCAGTATGAAGGAATGAACTACAAATGACATGGATGGATCTCAGAAAGAATGATGTTGCATGAAAGAACTCAGACACAAAAGAGCACATTTTTTTCATGTACACAGAACTTTAGATAATGCAAGCTGATCTATGGTGACAGAAAGCCAGGGATAGGTGGGCTGGGGGGCCCAGGCTGTAAGTCAGGAACGAGAGAGCACAAAGGGCATTAGGAAAGTTTCAGAGGTGTTGGATAGGTGTTCACTATCTTGTGGTGATGCTTTGATGGGCGAATACGTGTCAAGCTTATTAAAATTTATACTAAATATGTGTATGTCACTTCTACCGCAAGAAAGCTGTTAAAAAATAATAGAGTTCAGGTACATACATCACTTCATTTTCCCTAATGTTAACAACTTATATATCCATAGTGCAATTTTCAAAACCAGGAAATTAACATTGATACAATACTATTAACTATACTGTAAACCTCATTCAAACTTCGCCAGTTTTCCTCCTAATGTTCTTTTTCTGTTCCAGGATCGAATTCAGGGTTCCACATTGCATTTAATGGTCTCTCCTTAAGATTTTCCAATCTGTGGCAGTTCTTCATTCTTTGTCTTCTATGACCCTGATACTGTGATTAGTCTTGGTCAGTTATTTTGCAGTCAGTTATTTAGTACTTTCATATCTATTAATTTGGGTTTGTCAGATTGTTTTGTCATGATTAGATTAGATTGAGGTTATGCATTTTTTGGCAAGAATATCACAGAAGTGATGTGGCCTTCTTTATGCATTCTATCATGATGTTGATCTATCTTATTACTAGTGATTTTAAACTTTATCATTTAGTTGAGTTGCTAACTAACCGATAGATTTCTCCACTATTTTTCCTTTTGTAATTCATAAGTGTCTTGGAGTAATTTCTGTAACTGTTCTGTTTCTCTTCAAACTTTCATCCATTTATCCATTAGTGTATCTTGCCTGTAAGAATTGTTACTATGATGTTTGCCTAATAATTTTTAAAATTTCTCTCATTTCTTCTATGTATGTAAACTGGAATTCTTCTGTGCAGAAATAATATCCTTTCTCCCTCATTTATGTGTTCAATTATATGTATATATTCAATGATTTATACTGGATATTTATTTCGTTCTATGGCTTATAATCCAATACTGTCATTATTTTACTGTTTAATTCAATCCAGTTTTGGTCATCAGGAGTTCCTTCCAATCAGCTCTTGTGTCCTTTTGAAAATGTCTCCATTTTTTTAAAGCACCCACTTATTTTTCAGACTCATCTTGCATTTTTCCAGCCTGAGGCCTGGAATTAACTTCTTCCCCCAAAGAACCGTGGTTTCCTTTACTGAAGGATAAGAGCATTTAGAAACCAAGATCTGGGCTTTAAATATACTCATTATTACTGGTGTGTCATTGCTCCTCGGGCCTCTCAGCAGACAGAGCTAAGAAATATATGTATGTATCCTAATCCATGGGCACACATACATTGACTATTTATTTCTATGTCTCTGAATGCATATATATATATATATATATATATATATATATATATATATAATCGCATATTCATATCTCCAAGTCCAATCCAACCTCACAAGGTTCTTTCTTATCTTCTCCTTTCCTTATTTGCAGCTTCTTTCTCCAAAAATGAGACTCCTGGTACTCATTACCCACAATATATCCACTTATTTTCAGCCCTATACACGTGAAGGAATAGCAAATTTAACCTGTAACTATATGAGAAACAGATTACTAGAGGGAAGCATTTTTATGTAGTTCTTACCATTTTTATCCTGACCCTCTCCTGGAAAAATATTGTTCTCTAGAGTTACTTAGGTTAGTTTTTTTCTTCCCCATCCCCTTCAGTGTTATTCATTTGAAATCGTATTCTTTTTCTACTGCTGCGTTACAAATTACCACCGGTTTAGCTGCTGAAAACAACACCCATTTATCATCTCACAGTGTCTGTGGGTCAGGAGTCTGGGCCTGGGGTAGCTGGTCTGCTGCTGTGGGTCTCATCTGGCTGGGTGAGCCAGATGACCCAGGTGTCAGGTGGGCCCCAATCTCATCTGAGGCTCAGGTCCCCTTCCAAGCTCACTGGCTGCTGTCAGTATTCAGTCCTCTGGGATTGGAGAACTGAGGCCCTAAGATATGGCCTTCTCCGCAATGTGGCAATTTGCTTCTTCAAGGCTAACAGGAGAGTGTCTCTGCTGCTTCAAATCTGTCTCTTCAAGAAGGACCCACTCGCCCTTTTAATGGCTCATCTGCTTTGGTCAAGCCAGCCCAAGATAATCCTCCTTTGATTAACTCAAGCCAATGACTAGGGGCCTTAATTATATCAACAAACCCCTTTTTCCTATAATATAACATAATCACAGGCTGCCATCCCATCCTATTCACAGGTCCCACCCACACTCAAGGGGAGGCCATTACACAGGGTGTGTACACCAGGGGATGAGAGCCTTGCGGGCGATCTTAGAATTCTGACAACTTCAGTGATTAGTTAGGTTCATTTGTTACTTCATATTTTATTTTGGGATTTCCCCACATTCTGGTTAATTTTGACATGTGTATTTTTTAATATCTTCTTTCTTACATGAAGGGTATGTTACAGATATTGTTGTGCACTTTGATTATTTTACTTAATATATCATGGAGATCACACATATCATTTCATAGAAATTTTCCTTACTTTTTTATATGGAGTTGTATAACTCCATTATGTGTATGAATGCACCATAATTTATTCAACCACTGTTGTATGAATGCACATTTAGGTTGTTTCCAATATTTGAAATTATAAACAATGCTGCAGTAAATAACCTTGTGCATATGTACTTTCATATTGTTGGAGGTGGTAGATTCTTTGTAGTGAGATTTCTGGGTTGAAACATATTATATATTACATGTTGGATCTATTGAAATATAATTAGGTTATTAGCCCTTTGTAGTGTATGTTAGGTTATGTTATTAATCCAAAACACATACACTATTAAGTGATAAAAGCAAAGTGTATGGTGCAGAGTTATATCATTAGGTTTATAAACATTGAATATATTATACATTAAGGTTAGTAACTTTGTCTGTCATATATATTGCAAAAATCTTTTCCCAGCTTACTGTATGTCTTTTGATATTTTAGGTGTGTTTTTTTTTTTTGCCATGGAAATTTAAAAATTTTATGTAGTTAAATTTATCAACCTATTCTTTTATTGCCTTTTGGTTTTGAGTCATAGTTACAAAGGTTTTCTCACACCAAGATTAAAGAAGAATTCACTCACATTTTCTTCTAGTACTTGTATAGTTTTGATTTTATATTCAGATTGCCTAATCTACTCAGAGTTCAGTCTTGTGTATGGCTTAAGATAGGAATCTCACTTTATATTTTTCCAGATGTCTACTCAGTTGTCCCAGCACTATTTATATATGTATTTATTATTTTTTTGGTCACGCAGCTTGTGGGATCTCAGTGTTTTGACCAGGGATTGAATCCGGGCCGCGGCAGTGAAAGTGCCGATTCCTAACCACTAGACCACCAGGGAACTCCCCCAGCACTATTTATTATAAAGTCTATCTTTACCAAAATAATTTGAGATGCTACCTTTATCTTTTCATGTGGGCTAATAAAAAAAACTGAATACAATACATAATGTATAAAAATTGTAGTATTGTCTCCTTCCAGAGAGAATTTAATTTTATTCTGATGGGCAGGTAAAGTAGGGAGAGGTCACTCTTCTCCAATCAAAACCTTGAGATGCTTCAAGACTAGTTTCAGTCTTTGTTAGGAGATGTCTATTTCCCATTCTTACTTCTAAGGTGTAGCCTTTGGGGTCTCAGCTGAAATCCTGGGATACTCATCAGGTTTCCTTCACATTGATGAGACCCAAACTCTAATTTTTATTTTCTCAGTACCATGAGACTACTGAAGTCTTGGCATAGCTGCTACTTTGTACATGGCTTTTGTGCCTCTTGGCCTGCGTTACTTGGGAATAAATCTTGGCTGCCTTGGTTGATCTCTAGCACCTTAAAGTATCTGGGTTTTAAAAAATATTTCATCCATCTTTTACCAGTGTTCTTGGTGGGAAGGTTGGTCTGATACTCTCATGGCTTGAAGCAAAAGTTTGAGAATATTTACTATTTTATTTATTTATTTATTCATTATTTTTGGCTGCATCAGGTCTTACTTGCGGCACACGGGATCTTCGTTGAGGCATGAGGGATTTTTCATTGCAGCATGTGGGCTCTTTGTTGTAGCACATGGGCTTCTCTCTAGTTGTGTTGCATGGGCTCTGTAGTTTGCGGTACTCGAGATCAGTTGCCCGTGGCATGAGGGATCTTAGTTCGCCGACCAGGGATCAAACCCACGTCCCTTGCATTGGAAGGCGGATTCTTTACCACTGGACCACCAGGGAAGTCCCAAGAATATTTACTATTATGACTCAATTATTGATCTGAAAGAGCAAGCTATCAATATAATTTGGCCAAAGAGCAAAAGCAGAAAGATATAGAAATCACACATGTAAAATAGAGTAGAATTGAAGGACAGATCCAGGAGACCCAATTTTCAGCTAATGGGGCTTCTAGAAGGAGAAACATGAAGAGATTGAGGAGAGGCAATAATTAAACAAATAATAGAAGAAAATTTCTCTGAGCCAATTAATGACCCAAATCTGTACATAAAAACTGCTCCCTGGGTTCTGGGTGAGATTGTGGAGGAAAGATATATATAAAGCATATGTTGGCATAATTCCTGAACTCTTGGTGCTTCCAGACAAAAGAAAAACAAATTACTTATAAAGGAAGGTCAATTAGACTGGCATCAAATAGACTGGCTTCATATTTCTCACCTGTAACTCTGGAGGGCAGAAGATGCTGGTAACAAGTCTATGGGCTGCGAAGAGGAAAGGCCTGCGATTAAGAACGCTCTATCCAGACACCTCATCATTAACCTGAAACAGGAAGTATATGAATGCAGATAAGCAAGGATTTAGTGACCATATCACCATGTACCCCAACTCAAGAAATCAAAAAAACCCAGAAAAATACTGATAAACAACACAAACAGAAACCAAAGACCTCAAGATAAGGGAAGATGAAGAAGAACAGAACTTTGTAAAGGATAATAGTACTGCATCTTGGAATGGTTAAGAATCAAAATTCTTGAAAAAGAGATGCAATGCTAAGGGGAATTCTAACTGAGTCTTCAAATTCAAAACATTAAACTACCTCAGCCGAATCTAAAAGTAGGGAAGAGAGTGAGGGGAGAAAGGATTGAAAAATGTCCCAAAGGTCTCAGGAAGAGGGAGGAGAGTTGGGAAGGTCAGCAGGTCATGAGAAGATTCATTTGGGCAGATCACTGCAGAGTTTCTATTCTGTGTGAAGTAGCTGGTACTCAAGGTCATATATTTGAACACAGCTATTAATTGCCTTAAGACTGGACTCCACAACCTCATTTCACATATACAACCCTGATTCTTGACTGCTATGTTTCTCTCCCATGAGAAAGCCCAGGAAGTTAGCAAGTGTGTGAGGGCCCCAGCTCTGCAACTGAACAGCTGCCAGGATGTGGCACAGTCATATTTATGGGCTGAGCGGCCTGAGTGTCAAATTTATGGGCTGAGCAGCTGATGTGCAAATTCTCCGCAAGGAGTCAAAAGTAAAATAAGGGAAGACAAAAGCTGTCACATATTCTCTCCAATATTCCTTTCCCCCAGTGTTTCGACGTTTTGCTGTGCTGGGTTTTTTGGGTTGGTGTGATTCTGCACACTGGGAACTCGGGATATTTTACATGAGGGTAGCTGGATTGTTTGGGGCAGGAAAGAATGAGGGGCATTGAAATCAGCTGCCATTAGGTAAGGGACCAAAAGCTGAGAGGAGCTTCTCTGAGATCACTCAAGTTGGCACTCCTGTGTCCTCCCAGCCTGCAAGTCCAAAGGCACAGAGCTCAGCCTCATTTGCAAAGAATAACCATTATATGATCAGGCAGGAGGGGGTGGGACTTTTCTTGTTTTGTTTTGTGTGGTTAGGGATTATTATTGAAAAAGAAATGTTTGCAATCACATGAACAAAACAGCTGCTGTGGACATCTGTGTTCATGGTAACTGATTTTTGTTACACAAAACATCTCCTCCTGATAACATGGATTGCAATGAGATTCTAGAGAGTTCTTCCTTGGGAAAAGAGGCTTATTGTTTTCTGTAGTAATTGTATGTGTTCATTGCAGAGAGAATGAGAGCAATTCAAAAAGGAACAAAGCATATTTTAAGACACCAAGATAGAACCACAGTTTGATGATTATCCTTCTCGATAAATGGCTCTCGATGTAGATCTACACTTAATTGAAAACAAATTAAATCTCGCCATACACACTGCTCTGTAGTTTGGTTTTATTCACCCAATATCACATCTTGGAGAGGCTCCTGTCACCTTACATACAGACCTACGTCACCACGTTAATGGCTTCATCGTGCTCTGTAACTGCTATGCGTCACAGTTTCCTCACTGGGATGTTTCTTTTTTGTAACATTACGTTCATGGAGTGTTGGTAAATGCTGAGCGAAGAACATGTCTGTCCAGGTTGGCGGGAGACTCTGAGGAAGTGTGGCTCCAGGAGGAAATGGGGGTTGCCGCGGAGTCTCTGATCCTGTCTTCAAGGAATATCACGCTGGTAGCTCAGAAGCTCCATCTTCAGCCGGAATGTCAGAGCCACCAGGAGGAGCTAGTGACCACGGCTCAGCACATCCTGGTAGACACCACGAAGGTGAGGCTGATGTCAGAGCTGGCTGGCCCGTTGGTCTGCACAGAGAGCTCATTGCTGGGAAGCATGGATGGGGCATGTCATTCCCACAAGGGATGCCCACCCCAGAGAGAGAAACCTGCCCAAGTTTACGCCAAGATCGCAGAGTTCATTACCAATTTAATAAATGCTCATTGTGGAAGCTGCCATAGGGAGCTGGGTAGACGTACTGAGTCTCTGTTCTTAAACCCACATGCAACCCCTGATCCCCACACTTGGCCACCAAACCATAATGATAAGGGATGCATTTCCCACCCTACCCATGGCCAGGAGCTACCTGGGGAGAAGTTACCAAAACCTGGGCAACTCTCAGCCTATTTGGCTAACTTGCTGAATTGCCTTACACCTGGGAGGATCTCAGGGGCCAGGATAACCCCCTCAGCCTCCAAATACTCCCCATTCTCCATCCTGACATTCCACCATCTGTCACAACTCTTTTAGCTCGCTACATCGCTCCCTGTTACAATGTTATATGCCTCAACTATTATCAAATATTAATATATTAATAATGTTCATCATTTAAACTTTAATACTGTGGGTTATTGGGAGGGGGTGTAGTTGTAATTTAGCAGATCCTCATTAAAGAAAGATTGAAATGGGGAAATGAGAGAGGCACAGCCAGAGGGCTTTGGCACCTGCTGATGGGAGGAGGAGAGGGGAAGAACGGCAGGCTCGTGGAAGTGGCTGGGTACCAGCTCTGTTGAAGGGGATGAACAGAGCAGTCAGGGAGCGACAGAGTCAGACCAGGAAAGATTTCTTAGAGGCACTTCTTGGACAGGCCATCTCGCCAGCCCCCATCATCCTCATGCAAACAGTAAGTGCTTCCTAAACACTCTTTCGTTCGTGATGTTTTGGTTACCGCGTGGACGGTTGACTGCTCCTCCTGTAATGTGAAGAGAAGGGCTCTTCAAAGCCAGATTGGACCCCACATTAAATGTAGCTCAATTTAGAGGGGCTTACATTTTCAGTTAAGCCAAATGTTTTCTTTAAACGTCACTCTTAGGTGACATCGTCATCATTAGTATTACTGTTATTATCTCAGATTCTCTTTAGTCTTTTGGAGGACCTTTATTTGCACAATGGGGGAAAAGCAGCTGCCGTTGCTCTCGCTTCGGCTCCAGAAACGTGTAGGCATTTTCCAGCTTCTCTTCCCCCGATTGCCCAAACAGGTCCTGCTGCTGGAAGACGCGGCGACGGCGAGGAAGATGGTGCGAGCGGCGGGCTGGTGCCTGACTTGCCTGGACGCGCTGGAAGCGGCGGGCGACGCGGCCTCGCTGCGCGGCCCCTTCGCCGACCTGGCGGTGGCGCTGCAGAGCCTGGGCGGCCTGACCGCGCGCGGGTCCGAGGAGCGCCTGGGCCGCGCCAGCCGCCTGCTGCGGGGCTGCGTCCCCGCGCTGCTTGTGGCCGCCCGCGGGCACCTCCGGCGTCCCCGCGACCCGCGGCTGGCCGCCTCCCGGCGCCACGTCTTCGCTCTGGCCAGGAAGACCCTGGGCGAGCTCCTAGGGCGCCTGGAGCCCGGCGCCGCCCCAGCGGCCCGCGCCGCGCACGGCGCGCTCCCTCGGAGCCTGCGGCAGCTGCGGGAGCTGCTGGCGGCGCCCGGACCCAAGCGGCTGCGCGGCGAGCTGGACGCGCCGCTGGCGGCCGTGGTCTGGCACTGCATGCGCCTGGCCGCCTGCTCTCCGCCGCCCGAGCGCCTGCGCCTAGTGGCCCGTTGCCGCCGGCTGCTGGAGCTGCGGAGCGCCGGCGTCCGGCGCCTGGACCCGATTGACGGGCCTCCGGGGACGGGCGGGAACAGCCAGGAGCCGGGGGAGGAGTGCGCAGCGCTGTGGGCCGCGACTGAGGACCTCTCCCAGGGGGTCCGCACCGGGCTGCTGCGCCAGATCCTGGACACGTTCACCGACACGCAAAGCCCTCTTCAAAGACTGGTCCGGGCCGCCTTGGCTACTCCCTCAGTCTCCTCCCGGTGCGATGGCGAGGCCTTGCCTGAGAGCCTCCAGCTTCTCCTCGCTGCTTTCCATGACCAGGCCAACCGGATGTTCAGAGTGGCTCACTTGGTCTTGGTTTGCTGCCCACGACAGCAAACTGGCAAAGACATGGAGGCCACCATGGCAGGCCTTTGGGGGCTTGTGGTCAGAGTGCAACAGCTTTTTGCACAAAGCCCCCAAGGGTCTGGTCTGGACTGGAGCCCTGCTGCCCTGCAGGCTTTGCTTCAGGAGTGGGCCAGGGCATCTGAAGGCTTATTAGCATGTTTTGATGATGTTCTCGATATTCCTGAGTTCCTGAGTGTGTCCATTCAGGAAATGACCAAGCACTTGGACTTTTTTACATGGGCTTTGAGGAGTGGAGATTCCAGAGAGTTTTCTCCACTTGTGGCATATTTACAGGGTCGAGGGACACACATAGTGCAGGTGATGAGCAGGTATGTGGACCAAGATCGAGATCCTATTTTCCGGAATGGCCTGAGAGTCTTGATCCAGCAGCTGGAGCAATCCTCCCGGGTCCTGGGTGCAACTGGGGATCACTGTTCAGGTGGGCACGGCTCTCAGGACACAGATGCACTATTAACCTTGGCGAAACATGTGATCTCTTCAGCTCAGAGCATCCAAGAGGGGCTGGATGGAACTAACCACCCAGATATCCTCAGTCCCCTTCGGGACCAAGTCCAGAGGTTTGACATGGCTGAGAGACGCTCTTATTTCATTCTCTCCAGCCTCCAGAATTGCACAGCTCCTGCACTGAAACACCAAAGGGAACCTGGGTTGGGGAAAAGCGACCAAGGCACCTCCTATCCACCTAGGGATCATCTTTTTTGCCCCTTGATTCTTGACACCGGTCTACAGAAGGTGGGCTCTCCACTCCCTGCCATCGGCAAACCCATGCTTGCTGTAGACAGCCTGAGCCACCAGGGAGTGACCTCAGCTCACACCATCCTGCAGGACCAGGATGCAGCTGTAGAGGCAGCTCAGGAGGCCCTGGCTGGAGAGGGACCACTGGGGTCAGAGAGGATGACTGGACTCCAAGAAATCCCATCACTGGCACCTTCTATTATTGACCTAGCCAGGGAGATAGAACATTGCACAACTGCTAGAACTGATAGGCTTCTGGAAGTGGCTCTCCAACTGTCTGGGAAGACCAGGAAAACCAGGCAAAGTTTGGTAGCCATAGCTGGTGACTGGTATTCTCTGTGTCAACAGCTGTTTTGCAACAACCCAGCAGCTGATCTTCAAGAGAACATGACAGTGTTCATGGAGCTTCAGCAGAACTTAGCCTCAATGGTTCAACTAGCAGTCAAAAGTGGACCCATGGATTCGGGTAAGAAGGATTCTGACTCAGCTGGGCATCCAGAAGCACATTTACAAGTGCAAGGCAGATTGGAGGAGGTGGAGACCCATGCCAAACAGCTTTTGGACAAAGTTCTGGCCTCTGATGGTTTCCAAGCCCCCAGGTCGTGGGAGGAGAGCATTGAGGATGGGTGCCTTCTATGGTCAGTGGCTGTGCAAGACCTGCTCCAGTGCCTGGAGAGGCTCAGCGGGAGACAAGGCCTGTTCCTACTGCCACTACGACAGGCTGTGAAGGACCAGCAGGGGCTGCAGGAAGGGTTGGCTCAGGCAGCAGATGTTTCTCAAAGGCTCCAAGAAGCTGCTAGGCTGTCTTGTCTTCTGTGTGGGGATGAGCAGGTAAAGGCTGAGATCTCCTTTCTGTGCAGGGAGGTTCACGTGCTCACAGATGCTCTGCTGGATGTGGCACAGATCCTGGCCTCCTTCCCCAAACCATCTCCCAGCCTGTCCACCCGCTTTGAACTTCTCTGCTTGGAGCTCACCCTTCAAGCCAAGGCCCTGACTGGCCACCTCAGCAGCATCAATGCAGACTATGAACATGTCCTCCAAGGTGCCTTCGGCCCAAGGCTCTCTGTCTGCAAAGACCCCCAGACCCGGCCAGAAGGCTCTCTGGAAAGAATGGTGTCTGGTATCCAAGCTGTGCAGGGAATTGTGGCTGGAGGTCAGGAGTCTGGGCCCTGCCAGGAAGACCTTCTCATGGCTCTGGAGAGCATTCTCGTCCTCACGAAGGAGGTAGCCCAGCGGGTCCCTGTGCTCCGAGAATGCCCAGAGGACTGGCTTCAGCAGGAGTGGGCAGCCAAGGCCCACCATGCTGTGGCCCAGCTCCAGACCTGGAAAGGTGGTCACACCAAGGCTTGGAGACTCCTGGCCCAGTGCTTGAAGCCCAGTGATGAAGAGGACCCCACCCAGCCCCAGCTCCACCGTGGGGAGGGTGCATCAGGAGCCGCTGAAGCCAGCAGTGTAGACTCTCAGGGTGCTGCTCCAAGAGACACCGCAGGGAGCTCAGTGGGGACCTGCACTGCTGATCCAGGCATCACCGGGATCGTCGCAGACCTGGGCACGGTAGGAAAGTCAGCATCTCTCCTTCTCCCCCACCTCAGCCTTCTCTCTAGTCACCAAAGCCCTCTGTCAAGTCCCAGAAAAAGCTCTCTTGGTGCCCACGTGTGTAATTCACAGCTGGCAGGCAGCACAGGGCACCCTTTGAGAATCCAAGGTCAGGAACCACACTGCCTGCACTGTGCCTGCCTCTACCATTTCCAAGTTCTGAGATCTCAGAGAAGTTTCTTAGCTATTTTGGACTTTAAGATCCTAGTCTAGAAAATGGGAACATTGATAATTTCCTGGCAGAGGGTTTATGAAAGCATCCATGGAAAATACTTGCACTTGCCTGGAACATAATTAGTGCCCTGTGGTAGGGCCTGTAATGATTGACTTCCATGAAGTTTTTCCCATGGCCCCATCTGGAGGGGGTTCCCCTTGCTGTGACCCACAGCACTCCTCCTGTGCATCCGGCTACTTCATGCCACCTTGACCTCCACGATGTTACCTCCCTGCTCCAGTCAGGGGTTCTTTGGTCTGCAAGTGGCAGGAATCCAACTTGAATCCTCGTAGGCAAAAAGAAGGATTTATTGGAAGGCTTCTGGGTCTGTTGAACACCTTCCACATATAGTCGTTTCCTTCTGGGGCACCAGACCATGTCAGGGATTGTGGAGCCCAAACATTTGATTTACTTAACATCAACCGTGGGAGATATAATAGGTTGGCAGTGACGGCCCAAGAAGTTCCCAGGTAGATGTGCTCAGCCCAGCGTTTTGTGCATAACCTGATCTGTCCCCTTCGTGACCTTATGCTTGGCTGTCCAGACTCCCCCAAAAACCTTTCCCTGGGCTTTCTCCCAAGATAAAGTGGACCAGACCATGTGTTTCTCCACCCCATTACTCTTTACTTCATTTTTCTCATTAAAATGTCATTACCATGAGAAAGGCCCTGTTCCCAGATTCGCTGGGAGCCTGGCAGGCACGGTTCCCTTGCTCCTGCAGCCTAAGCCCTCTTTGCTCAGACTCCCGCTGTCTTCTCATCTCTCCTGCTCCGTGGCTCCTGGTCTCATGAGTTCAGACATCCTGCCAGCTCCCCCTGATCTGTTTTTCCACAGGGCCTTTCTGACACATACTTAATGCCGCTGACTTCACTGACAACACACTCTGTTTCTCTCAGTTCAGCTGACACAGTCCCCTTCTCAGCAAAGCCTCCCGACACGAGCATTTTAGAGAACTGACCGCCCAGGTCAGCCGGCACCCAGAATGGTGAGAAGAGCAGGCTCATTCAGCCCCCGTCACCCCTTCTGTCCACGAAGGGGTGTCACCTCTCCTGCTGCAGTCTGCTTTTCTCTGGGTGAAGAGCAAGGCCTCACATTCCAAGGTTCCTACCCCAGGGAAGCATTCTCCTTCATACGCATAAGTCCAGCGCATAGAAGGGCACAGTAGGGACCGTGGTCCTGCTGGGCTACCCCCGGGTGGGAGGGCAATTGGAGAAGGGAGAATCACCATCTATGGTGTGTGTCTGCTCCACTGTCCTACTCCCTGGGGCTCCTGGGGGGTGGAGACACCCTCCACACAGCCCAGAACAGCACCTCAAACTGTGAGCCCCTGAGGGAGGGCATGGCCTCGGGAAGGTGCATCTTTTGGGCACTTGTAAGTCACGATCTGGAAATTCTTTATTCCAGTTATGGGCTCTCCAACAGAGTCCTAGCCTCCTTCATTACTGAAGAGCCTGGAGACACTGCTAGCTTTGGATGCTGAAGGTCCCTGACAGTTGAATACGAGGCATGAGTTGAAAAGAATATTTCCTAGTAGCCTATCCCTTGGCTCAAGGCCCACCAACTCCCATATTTGCCATTTTCACCCTGGTTTTTAGTCACTACGGTTGAGTCTTAGTCTCAGTTGAGTTCTCACCTTTCTCTTCATGTCACATAATCCCGGGTCCCATCTGGGCAGCCTCCTGGCCCTCCGTGTGTTGGTCCTTCTCCAGAAAAGGCTCCGACTTGCCCCTCCCAGCAGTCGGGGCATCCCAACCTGTCTAAAACGAGGCCAACAAACAGTTTTCAGAAGGTGGGGCATTATTTAATTGAAGATGTAATACAAAAAAAGCCAGGTGACTTCTCAATGTGCACTAGCACAGAAAGTCTAAACTCTCAGCCGCTAAAGGTCAAGGACTTCATCTTACTCATCTTTAGATCCTTCAGGACAAGCACCGTGTCTGGGGCATCGCAGGTGCATGGTAAGTGATTTAGATTGCTTGCTGGGACGCTAAAGACAGCCTAGAAGGGCAGAAGGGGTTCAAATTTGGGGCAAAATGGTAATGGGAGGGATAGAGCAGATATTCTAGATGTCTCCTGAGAGGAGGGTGGTCTTGAGTTGAGCTTCAAAGGCAGTTTGGGATTTGTATTTGCCAGAGAAGAGAGGAAGGACATTGCAGGCAATAAGAGCTCTGAAGTGAAATTGGTTTGCAAGTGGCTGTGAACCCGGAGGGCGCATACCTGTGCTCAGATGTGCTCCCAGTGTAGAAGTGAATACTTTATGGTCGGAGAGGAAAACAGCCTGCAGTTAAGCCTTCACTATGGATGCCCTGTGCCACCTCCAGCCACCCACCTGGCTGGTTGCTGTTTCCAGCATCTGGACAACTTCTGAGTCAAACCCAAATGATCAGGGCTTTCCCCACATGCTTGGCAGCTGTTGCCTCTGCTTGCTCCTGGGCCAAGCTTGGGTCCGAGCACCACGATGTGGAGCACCCACACCCCAGGGCAGGTCACTTAGATCCCAGCCTCCACGCTCTCCTGGTCCCAAACTCACATACGTCCCCTTGTCTGTCACATGGCAACCGCTCGCTTAAACACCCACCTGAGCTCTACAGCTACAGCCAAATGATGCGATTCATCCAACCCCTTCCTTGGATCATTGGTCTCCTGATTTCACATCTTTAGCTCAGCACCCTTCCTGTGTGCTCGGCAGTGAGTGCAGCATGACAAAGACTGGACAAAGTGGCCAACGAGGCGGGGGTGGAAGGGACACATGCCTGGAGCAGTTATCCTTTGATTTCCATTCCTCTCCTGGTCAAATATTTGCTACCTATATAGCCTCAGACCAAACAGGATCATGAACTTATATCTCCCAATTTAGATAGAATTTGCTATCACACTCATACTTTTCCAACAGCTATGTTACGACCCTTCTGAGACATCAGTATGCTACACTGGGGTCTTGGGGGAGAAGTCAGGGTGTAGGAAGGCCCAGAGGTTCCTCCCACCCATGTTCTCCTTCCCACCTGCACCCAGGGCACAGCTCCTACCCCCAGGAGCTCAGGATCTGGTGCGTGAGGCCGAGAGAAGATCAAGGTCACTCTTGACACTTTGTTATTGGGTTTACCTTCAAGGGCAGTACACCTGGTCTCGATTCCAGAGTCTGGAAAAGGCTTAGGGGAGGCCCCACTTAGGGTCCAAAAAAGAATAACATGGCCTCGCCCACTTCTGGTTGGCAGAAGCTGCTGTTTTTCTCACTAGAAAATAATAAGCAAGTTAATGCGGGAAAATAATTATTCATACCAGAACTGTAAAGTCCTTTCACATGGAATAATTGATATGAAACTGTCCCAAAGTAGGGACATTCAAGGATTCCCGAATTTCTTCAAGGAGCTAGAGATTCTCCCAGGTAAGCCCTGAAAATTCACCAAAGGAAAGAAAATGTGATATTTTAACTATACGGGGGATCTGAGTCTGCCCGGTTGCAGTTTATGCAAATTTTGGGTGAAAGGAGCACAGAGCAATAGGGATTCATTGTTTCCTCTTCTCACTTTTTTCCTAGGTATTTGGAGGAGATTGTCAAGAGCTGCTGGCATGTGGGGATCAGGAAACCCTCTTGATTCCCACTCTTCTTTTAAAAATGGTGAAGCCATTAACATCCCCCCTGCAGTTAAAAGATCTGAGCATCTTGAATTTCATCAGTTCCACCCTGTCTTCTTCTTACAGCACCAGCATAGTGGCACCCCTAGCAGCTCCCCCGGCTGTCCAGCCTGGCCGCACACTGAGGTGGATCTGCCCCTCCCAGAGGATGGCAGCGTGAACAGAATCACCCAGGTTATCCAGGAGATGGCCAAGGAGGTGTTCCTGATGGCTCAGAGTCTGAGGAGGAGAGGATGCATCTTGGTACTTGACCTTCAGTGGGTGGTGGGAGGATTGGGCACCACGGGGGGAAACGGGTCTCCCAGCTGCTGCCCTGCAGGAGCCAGGACAGCCAGGCAGCACCCAGGACAGAGGGACCACGAGCGGGGGCCATCGGGCACGTAGCATTTTTCTGCGCTGTCTTCTGTCTCAATCTGGGTGTATCATAGAGCTCACTTCATTTTTCTCTTCCCTCCTCCTGTGGGCTCGTTACTAAGGCTTTGTCTTAGTCCGTCAGGGAAGATAATTTGCCGGAAGCTGCAGTTTAGTAAAATCAAGACCCATTCCTATCCCAGAGGATGAACTGAAGGGAGCCATTTACATCTTTAAAAATTCCCCAAAAGAGAGGTAACAGGGCTGCAAGCTCCTGAAGGATGGCCATTCAGGGCCAGCACAGCCTGGAGAGGATGGGGGCTACTTTCCACTGGCTTTGGGATGGGGGGCAACTTCAACCACAGGTCACCTGTTCTGATTCTCTTTAGCCATCTCCTTGATTCAATGTAGTTAAGCATCATTTACCGTCCACACACACATCAACATTGAAAAAAATAAAAGAAGTCCATTTACTGAGTGTGGGGACCAGAAGGAAGAGATCGAATGGCACCAAGAGCCATTTAGAAAATGCCTTCTAGGGGCCTCCCTGGTGGCGCAAGTGGTTGAGAGTCCGCCTGCCGATGCAGGGGATAAGGGTTCGTGCCCCGGTCTGGGAGGATCCCATATGCCGCGGAGCGGCTGGGCCCGTGAGCCATGGCCGCTGAGCCTGCGCGTCCGGAGCCTGCGCGTCCGGAGCCTGTGCTCCGCGACGGGGGAGGCCACAACAGTGAGAGGCCCGCATACCGCAAAAAAAAAAAAAAAAAAAAAAAAGAAAATGCCTTCTAGTGTAGGTCTGCTGGGTACTCATGGCCCCCAAGCCTGTGGCTGGGCCACACGCGGTAGAGGAGCGGGGCCCGGAGAGAAGCTTGGATGTCAGGGCACCTCCAGACTAGGTGACTGCAAAGCCCTGCCCAGCAGCCCTACCACACCCAAGGCTCAGACGTTTCATTGGCCTCTTCTTTCTCCCAACCCATGTCCACTTCAGTTAGTTTCTCATTGGAACAGTTACCCCAAGGTCACTAGGTCAAAAGTGGGAGCAGTTACCACTTCTTGCTGACTTACGTTTTCCTTCCAAACATCTCAGATATTCTAATTTATATAGGACTTGGGTGCCGATGGCGCCATGTGGCTGAGGGCCCAGGAATGTGCAAATCCTCCAGCCCGTGCAGTTCCCTGGGGAAATGTGCGCTACAGGGAAATGACAAAAGGAAAAGCAAATGGTGATTTTTAACAGTGAGGCTAGTGCCTGGTAAAATGGAGTGACTATGCAGAATTTCCCCCCGAATCCTCCAAATCTCGACCTTAATACCAATCAGATTTTAACAACCAAAGTCCCTGGTGCTCTTGAGTCAAACAGAGAAAAGAGTTTAAAATGGCTGGTTGGGGGGCGCGGGTAACAGGCAGCACAGGCACGGGGGCAGAGCAGTAATCTTGAGTCAACTGTATTAGCAACTCTTCAGCCCTGAGGCTGGGGGCAGAATTGGAGGAAGCAGGGAGGAAGACGGGAAGATTGGATGAAGGTTTCCCTTGGAGAGGCAGAAAAGGTACGCACCTCCTTTCCTGGCAGAGGTCTACAAAAGATTATTCTCATGTGGTTTGAGTTTTCTCTGGCACCTTTGAGACCCAGGTTATGAGTTCTGGAATATTCCAGCTTGACCTACTCAGTTGAGCCCTCCCCCTTCACACATGGAGATGTTCTTACTAAAGACTTTCCAGCATCACAACCTCATCAGCACTGTCTGTGTGCCAGCAGAGAACAATAGCCATTCCTCACGTCATTATCTAGGTCAGGGAAACTGCCGCAGTAATGTGTACAAAATAAAATACCCACAGGAAAAAAGAGGGGTTCTCTCACCCTCCTCTCTCCTATTTCTTTAGTATTCCTTTTCATTCTTATCCTAAAGACCAGTAATTCTGAAATCAGGTAATCAAACCCACATTTGGTACAGGGAGAGAGCTGACAGATGCAGAGCTTGCCTAAACCCAAGCCTTATCCAAAGAGAAGTGAAGTACATATTTTCGGACTCATTTGCTAACTGGGGTGGCATATCATAAAACAAAAACAAATTCTCGAGGGTGTGAGGACTCATGTATTCTCCTGGGACATCATAAAGAAGTGTGCTGCCTTGGATGTTTGGGATGGGGCTTGGTTTGGGGTTGCAACGTCAGGTTTTTTTTCTTTTTTTTGTGGTACGCGGGCCTCTCCCGTTGCGGAGCACAGGCTCTGGATGCGCAGGCTCCGCGGCATGTGGGATCTTCCCGGACCAGGGCACGAACCCGCGTCCCCTACATCGGCAGGCGGACTCTCAACCACTGCGCCACCAGGGAAGCCCGCAACGTCAGTTTTTTAAAAAGAAGGAGCAACATAGTGTCAAATGACCTGGCACAGATTTGACTAATTTAGGGCTGGCTGCTTGAGTTCTGTGTTTCAAAAAGGCTCTCCCATTTGAAAGGGAGGTTTCTCGGACTGGTCTGCTGTGGAGCTTGGAGTTGCTTGAATTAGGCATTGTACACATCTGTACCCACTCCTTTCTTATCTGGAATTGCAAATACCTTTAATAAACTAAGCCTCTAACATAGGTTTATTAGGATTGTTTTCTTCCTTCCTGGAGAAGCTGAGACAGCATGATACGTGCAGGAGAGGGAGCCGGAAGTGGCTCCCCACCAGGGCTGGCCATTACAAAAAGAATGGGGCAGACAAAAGTAAGTTCTGTCCATTAAGTTAATGTCCATCCTCATGGAATTTAGGGGCCCCTCAACAGGGCAGGTACAATAATATGAGTCTGATTCCATTGTTAATGTTTGCTGACAGCTTTCAAGCCCCACCCACTCCTCCTTCTTCCCCTCGTGCTCCACATCTGGGCAAGCCAACAAAAAGGTCCAGGCACGGTCTCCTTTGGTGCTAGTGGGAAGTTCAAACCACACAAGCCCTGACTGTTGAGTGGAAACTCCCACCCTGGCCCCATTCCCTGACCACAACAAAAGCCAGGCCGGTCTCCTTTCCTTGTTCTCTGAAGCCTTTTCAGACCTGGTTAGGAAAAGGCTTCTGTCACCAACCCATTAATTATCAGTTCCCAACTGGGAAGCTCTACATGTGGCTATAGGCCTTTGACCCTTTGGTCAAGCCAAGACCTCCTTCAACCTGCACGTTCCTCATACCTGGCCCTTCTTAGGGACCTTATTTCTGCCTCCGGGCTGCTGAAAACTCTCTCTGAGCCACTGCAGGCCACAGCTCCTGTGCAGAAAATCTAGCCCAAGACCAGGAGGCTGGGCCACCTTCCCTTCAGCAGTCCCCACGGACAGATGGGCCTGGACCACCTCATTCTGTGGTTTTAAAGAGAATAAGCTTCTTGCTAACCTGGAGTGTCTGGTCTTGAAGCCTCTGGAGGAGGTTCAGGACATCACAGTTTTAGACCAAGCTAAAATATGTTCATTCTGGGGCTGAAATAAGTTGTACCAAGCAAGTTTGGGATGTTTACCATTTGCCACCGATTTCTTAGGGAAGACTTGCGGAGGCGTTGTTCACCTACTTCCAACTCTTTCATTTCTTTTGGTATAGACCAAAGAACAGCTCATTACCTCTGCCAGGAAAATTGCGACTTCCGGACAAAACTTCGCCAGACTTATCCGCATCATTGCTAAGAACTGTGTAGACCAAAGATGTTCCCAGGAGCTTCTGTATATGGTAGAGCAGATTCAGACAATGAGCAGCCAGCTCCGCATCATCTCCAGGTAGGAAATGGCTTTGAAGGGAAGTTGCTGTCTTCTTCCTCGAGACCCAAAGGGGGGGCTTGGAGGGGGGAATATAATTCCTTCTTTTGTATACTCCTTTTAATGTTTTTTATCCTCCAAGAATCTACATTTATTTGGAGAATATCAAATGTTAAAAATACACAGTATAATTACAGAGCACAAAAAACACATTTAGGCTACTGTCATTTCTCACTGTATCACAAACATATCTGATAATATACTTAAGAAAGAAAAAATATTTAACATGGAAAACTAGTTCCTGAGTAGGTGTGAGGAAAAGTAACCATAGGGATTTTTAAAATTTTTTTTCTATTTTTTTGGCGGCGTTGCGTGGCAGGTGGGATCTGAGTTCCCCGACCAGGAATCAATCCTGTGCCCCCCACAGTGGAAGCATGGAGTCCTTAAGTCCCCATAAGGATTAAGAATCAAATACATCAGAACTTAGGCTCTCCTTCAACATCGGTCCCTCCTCCCTTCTTAACAGTGACTCCAGTGGTGCTGCTGGGCTCACCACACTTCAGGGTTAATATACAAGCATAGATGACTGATTGATCTCTACTTTACAATCATGTTTACATTTTCACCATTAGCTCTCTATTTGTTTTTTTTTTTTTTTTTTTTTTTTTTTTCTTTTTGCGGTATGTGGGCCTCTCACTGCTGTGGCCTCTCCCGTTGCGGAGCACAGGCTCCGGATGCGCAGGCCCAGCGGCCATGGCTCACGGGCCCAGCCGCTCCGCGGCATATGGGATCCTCCCAGACCGGGGCACGAACCCGCATCCCCTGCATCGGCAGGCGGACTCTCAACCACTTGCGCCACCAGGGAGGCCCTCTCTATTTGTTTTTATACGAATCATATCTAACAAACAAGCTGGTTATCTCTAAAAATACACTAATTGCAAAGTGAAAGCATTTTAAATGTCATTTGCCTAAGAAGAACTATGCCAGCACAAGGCTTATGTTAAGATTAATTCATTTAATGTGCCCAAATTCTGGAGTTGAGCAGTTTTTGGTCATTGTCTCCATATAACAGTTTTCACGTTGATAATATAGAACACCAGAATAGAAGTATAGGATGGTTTCATTTCCACCCAAGTCCCTTAACACCTGCAGTGGCATATTCATCAGTAACAAACGTTTATTAGTAATATATTATGGGAAAGCTTGGTAGTTAAGACTATTATCAATTATTGTGAGGCATAAAAATAACATCACCAAGACCAGGGTATATAAATTGTTTTAAAACTAAACATAAAGCCTGGTTACTGTTCTCTAGGAAATAATATTTCAGGCACAAAATCATCTCACAGTTAGCTACCAAATTTTTTCTACTTAAGATACAGGAACTGTAATTAATTTTAGCATTTCAAATATGGGTATTGTTGTAAGGGTACTCCGGATTTGTTTAAATCAGGTATAGTAGGACATGCAAACATGGACATGACAAGGAAGAAGGAAGAAAACAAGGAAGAGAATCCCTCACGGACCCTTAGAAACAGGAGTCATGTCGGTAGGACCACATAGGGAAGCACCAGGGTCAGTCAAAAAGCAGAAGGAGTGAGGGGAAAGCGTGGACAAATCTTTTACTGTGTTCTTGTGGGAAGGAATGGACAAGTCAGGGGAAGTAGGTGAAACAGGTTTAGGATCGGTTAATTTGAATTTGGGCTCTGGAGTATAGAGATTATCTCTAGCTGTCCGGCACCTGGCCCTGGGGTGATTAGGGCAGGGGAATAGTGGCCCAGAGTATAAGAGCGCTATAAAGGAGAAGGTTGGGGGTGTGAACTTTGGATTGGTTGGTTTGCATGTATAAGTGCACTTGCAGGCAAGTGGTTTACTCTAAGAATTGGCTAACCCTGGGAGGGGCAGTCTTTCCAACATCAGATGGCCCTAAGATAGTGCATCAGAAACACAGAAAATAAAAGGGCATGATTAATACAGGTACATTTATCAAGCTCTCAGTCCTCTAAAGGATCTGGAAGTCCTGAGATTTTACCAGAGTTAGTCACTTAAGTTTCACAGCATCTTCATTTTCTTTTTAATTTTAATTTTTATTGAAGTATAGTTGATTTACAATGTTGTGTTAGTTTCAGGTGTACAGCAAAGTGATTCAGTTTTATCTAAATCGATCAATCTATCTATCTGTTCTTTTTTTTCAATCAGTTTATTTATTTTTGGCTGCTTTGGGTCTTCGTTGCCGCGCACGGGCTTTCTCTAGTTGCGACGAGCGGGGGCTACTCTTCCTTGCGGTGCGCGGGCTTCTCATTGCAGTGGCTTCTCTTTTTGTGGAGCATGGGCTCTAAGCGTGCAGGCTTCAGTAGTTGTGGCACGCAGGCTTAGAGCACAGGCTCAGTAGTTGTGGTGCACAGGCTTAGTTGCTCCGCAGCATGTGGGATCTTCCCAGACCAGGGATTGAACGTGTGTCCCCTGCATTGGCAGGCGGATTCTTAACCACTGTGCCACCAGGGAAGTCCTATCTATCTATTCTTTTTCATATTCTTTTCCACTATAGGTTATCACAAGATATTGAACATAGTTCCCTGTGTTACACAGTAGGTCCTTGTTGTTTATCTATTTTATGTATAGCATTTTCATTTTCATTGGTGAAAAACAACTTGTCTCACTAAATTCAGTTACACTCAGTTTAAAGCAAGTATCATTGAGATTCAATTAAGAAACAGCAGTCTGATCTTTGATTAGAACTTTTACTTTAAGTCCTGAATGCAATTCTAGACAAAATTTCTTGTTCCCTTTCATTATGTATGGATGTTGGCATTTATTCTGCTAGTTCTCTTCAGTTATTTTCATTAAAAATACTTCTTAGCAGACTCACGGATATACAGAACAAAATAATGGTTATCAGTGGGGAGAGGGTAGTGGGGAGAGGCAATATAAAGGTAGGGGATTAAGAGGTACAAACTATCATGTATAAAATGAGCTGCAAGGATATATTGTGCAACATGGGGAATATAGCCAATATTTTATAATAACTATAAATGGAGTATAAACTTTAAAAATTGTAAATCAATATCATACACATGTAACATAATATTGTGCATCAACTATACTTCAATAAAAATTTTTTTTAAAAACATACTTCTTGTTAATTTATAGATACTATATGAGTCATACTTTCTTAGTATCAAAATATAAATTTTATGTTAAAATGTTAAATTATACCTTAAGAACTTGCTTTCTCTGAATAGTCCCTACAAAGGCATCCCAGCTTTCTGGAAGAGCCTCACATTGTAAAACCATCTGGTATTTGTTTATTTGAGATTACGCCTCTTACCTGGTATAATGTTAACTGCTTTCCTCCTGTCAACTCCCAAGAGTAAAGGCCTCCTTGGCAAGAAGCAAGTCCTCTGAAGAGCTCCTGGTGGAAAATGCACAGCAGCTCCTCCGTACTGCCTCTAAGACTGTGAGGGCTGCAGAAGCTGCCAGTCTCCGGGTAAGTGCTAATCCCAAAGGTGGACACTGGCACAGATATGCACAGGACCATGACTCAGGTCACAGGCTGAGAGCAACATTGCAGACATTCATGAGGAAACTCTACCTGCTTCTTAGCTATTAAATTCAACTTCATTTCTTACCCAAACCTGTCACCTGACTTCTTGTGCATTTTAGTTTGGTTAATTTCTATCAACCTACCTTCAGTTCCACTGATTCTTTCTTCAGCTGTGTCCAGTCTGCTGATGAGCCTGTCAAAGCATTCTTCAATTTTTTCTTATTTTTAGCATCTCTGTTTGATTATTTCTCATAGTTTCTGTCTCTCTGCTAAAACTCACCATCTGTTCATGCATTTTGTCTACTTTTTCCACTGAAGTCACTAATATAGAAATCATAGTTATTTTTAACTTCCTATCTGATGGTTTCAACATGTGGCTCATATCTGAGTTTGGATTTTTTGATTGCTTTGTCTCTTGACAGCAGATCCTTCTTCTTCTTTGTGTGTCTTGTAATTTTCCATTGAAAACTTGACATTACGCGTAGACTGGTAGAGACTAAATGAGTACTATGTATGCCTGAAAATGGGCCCACCTCTTCTTCTAGGCCTTTAGTGTGTGTGTGTGGTGGGAGGTGGGGCTGTGAGTCAATATAGTCAGGAGTTGAGATGAGTTTGGGTGGCACTGTTACAGTCATCCTTGGGGAACCACTGGATTCAAATGTTCTAGCATTACTTTGTGTGCCATGCGGGGTCTGGGTTACCAGAGGGTTTTCATCAATGTTCCTGTTCCACTGTCAGCTTGAGGCTTTCCTTGTGAGTGTGCACCTCAGGGGTGTTCTCTCTCAATGTTCTTGCCTCTCCGTAGCCTACTTGTTACTTGTGACTCGATGATTGCTGGTCTGGAGAGGAGGTGGTAGTGTCCACTGTTGTTCTCACTCAGCCTCAATTGTAGGCAGGCCTGGTGTCCCTGGATCTCAGGATTGGGGTTCTTAGTGATCCTGTTCCTCCTTCAGCAATAGGAGACATTTAACAGTATGAATTCAGCATGGTTTTCTGCTTCTTCCCCCGAGGTAGAGGGCTGTATACTGTTTTCTTTCTCCTCTTGCAGTGGTCTTGACCTGTGCCCTGGGGATGACGGGATTTGTTGTCCTTCCTTCAGTGACTTGAGCTTCTGTGCCATGAAGAGACAGATGTGGGCAGAGATTTGTGCCTTTGTTGCAGCGATGGCTGCTCCTCTTCCCAAAGCCTGCTCCATAAGGGAGACAGTCCCAACCTCCTGCCCTGTCCCAAATCTTTGTCATGAGCACCAGGTGAGGTCCTGGAAAAAGCCTGTGAACAGGTGTGGATTTTTCTTAGTTGTGGTTCTCATGGGTCCTATACACTCACACTCATCTACAATTGGCCACAGCAATTTGTTAAGAATTTTAGCTAAAATCTTCTGATCAGGTATATGATAGTCTCATCTTCCTCCCATGCTCTATCCTAAGGAAGCCAGTGCTGGGCCCCTGCCTCTCCCTGAAAGTGGCTGTCTTTTCTTAGATTTCAGTCCAGTTAGTTGCCCTTCAACCTCAGCTCTCTAATAAGTTCAAGAAAAGTTATGATTTTGTGGATTATCTGACTTTTTCTTGTTGTTAGGGTGGGAGCAACTCCCTTTCCAGCTTTCTATGTCCTAAGTGAAGGCAGGAAATGGGAAATATTTGGGTGGGTGCCCAAAAGAATACCCTGCCAGGGCCTTCACATGTGCTATTCTACCTGTGTGAGATGCATTTCTGCCCCTCCACTTCTACCAAATTGTCTTATGTCTGTCTCCTTCTTATCTTTTAGGCCCAAACTTAAATTCCACCGCCTCAAAAGGGATGAAATACCCCCACTATATCTAAATGAAATCGCACCAAGTGTCCTCTGCTTTAGTACCTTGTATGGTTCCTTCGTAGCACTTACCACATTTTGTAGTTGTCTGCTTCTTTTCCTCACTTTTATGTGTTTGTCCGGCTCTGTTATTAGAACGTATACTTCATGAAGCCAGAGACCTAGAATAGTGGGCCAGTGCGTGGAGGCACTAAATAAATAGAATGGGAATTTTCATTTCAAGTTTAAAGAAACTTTGTACTGATTAAATTCAGAGAGTACATAAAATAGACACACCCAGTGAAAAGCATTTGGAAAATGTGCATACTTGAACTGTAAGTTCCAGAATTTCTTGAATATAAAGAAGGCTGAGAGAAAAGCTCAGGACCGGCCCTATGGATCAGTGAGCATCCCTCCCACCAGCACGCCGGTGTGGCCACAGCTACAGCCTCCCACAGATCCTGCAGCACCACCCAGGGCAGGGCCAGTCTCCATGTCCCAGTGCCCAGGCCATGTGAGTGCAGGAGAACCTGAGGGCCAGGCTGAGTGCTTGCCGTGTATACCTGTGTCCTGGCTCTGCTTAGGCCCCTGGCTAAAGACCCATGGATAGTTTGCATAAAGCAAAATGAATAAAGCAAGATCCAGGAGGCAGAATTTGGGTTAGAGAGAGATTTGTTTTTAATTGACTACAGTCCCAGAACATTCTATCGTGATAGACAAGATCCTTTGTTCTGTTGTGCTTGTCCTTTAAGAATGAGTGGGCTCCGGGCTTCCCTGGTGGCGCAGTGGTTGAGAGTCCGCCTGCCGATGCAGGGGATACGGGTTCGTGCCCCGGTCTGGGAGGATCCCACGTGCCGCGGAGCGGCTGGGCCCGTGAGCCATGGCTGCTGAGCCTGCGCGTCCGGAGCCTGTGCTCCGCGACAGGAGAGGCCACAACAGTGAGAGGCCCACGTACGGGAAAAAAAAAAAAAAAGAATGAGTGGGCTCCAATTCAGAGGACCTCTCCAAACACGATTCCTTGCTCTCTATTCAATTTAGGGCTAAAATATCAGAAAACCAGCCCCAGCATCACTCAGAAGAATCCCCTAGGAGCTCCAATCAGCTGACACTGGGAGAGAGTGCACAGCGCCTCCTAGTAATTAATCATCTCTCTCTCCTCCAGGGTTTGAGACAGCCTTCCCCAGATCCGGAGGAACTGGAAGTTGCTGCCTTCTGCATGCAGTGGAGAAGAAAATTGCGAAGGCACAGACTTCAAGAAACCTCAGACCTGGACTGTGATGAGCTGGGCCTGCGAAAAACAAGCACTAAAGGGTCCCCGACACTCGTGGCCCTGGTTCAAGAAGCATTATAAAAGCTGAGCAATATTCTCCAAGTCAGACTCTCTGTTGAGAGTCTGCACTGGCCCTGAGACTCTGGGAGCCCATGGAAAGTGCCTTTTAGGCCAAATCAGCCTGTGGGGACACAGGGGGACACGGTGGGTTGGGTGGGTGCAGGGCAGCCAGGGCTGGGCCTTGAGCAGAGCTATCCTGACAGTATTCCCAGTCAAGGGGACAGCTCTGGGCCCCTGGTGAGACTGCTATCTTCCTGGGAAGGATACTTAGCTTTCTGGGTTTAGAAGGAACATTACACATAGACTGTGAAAGGATGGGGAATAAAACACCCAAGCCCTATTAGCTTAAGCCTTTATTAAGATGTTGCAATGTGAAAACAGTCCCAGTACATTCTATAGGGATCCAGGAACTGAAAGATTTATGGATTAGATTGGTAGTCAGTCAGAGTTCACCTTGCTTGAATAATTTGGCACTGTTCAAATTTTCAAGGTGTGGGGAAACTGAAGATGTGCTACTTTGGGATACAGTGCAGGAGCTGCAAGTCTGAAGGCCCTGAGTTGTGATTTGGTGAATCTGGGTTTAGCATCTGGGATGGAGAGGAACAGTTGGGCATTAAGGTCTTGGAGAGTCAGTGGAAATTTTTCAGTTCTCAGTATCTTTCACAAAACCTATTTGGTAAAGGAATGAGGAGACCAGTGACCTTCACCTCAGGGGTTGAACTGCATGGGCCAAAAGTGGAGAACTGGGTCTGGAGGAGGGGGATGCAGACAGGGACTGGGTACATGGTCTGGGAGCAGGGATGCCCTGGGGGCTGGGGTCTTGCTTGTTTGGGGGACATCATGCCACCCTCTTATATTCTGGTACAGCCCATAGGGAGGAGGGCTGACACTAGATGAGATAGAATTTCCCACAACCCAGTGGGATTGTGGTTCAGATTTACAGTAAATAAAGATAGGGATTTCTTTTCACTTAAAAAAAAAACAAACAGAATACAATGTGATGTTGCCTTGTATACACCCATTAAATCATTACTACAATTGGGATAATGAATATATGCATCACCCCAAAAGTGTCCTCACTCCCCTCTGGGGTCCCTGGAATGACTGATCTGCTTTGGCACTTAATGATTCATTTGAGGGACTTCCCTGGTGGTCCAGTGGTTAAGACTCTGTGCTCCCAATGCAGGGGGCCCAGGTTCAATCCCTGGTCAGGGAACTAAATTCAACATGCCACAACTAAGAGATCTTGCATACTGCAACAAATATCCTGCATGCAGCAACGAAGATCCCACGTGCCACAACTAAGACCTGGCACAGCCAAATAAATAAATAAATACTTTAAAAATAAATAAATAAAATTTGTCAACCTAACCTGCTTTAAGAAAAAAAAATTAGTTTGATTAGTTATCTGCAAATCAATCAATGTTATACACCACGTTAACAAATAGAATAAAAATCACATGATCATCTCAACAGATGCAGAAAAAGCTTCTGACAAAACTCAATATCCATTTATGATAAAAACTCTCAGTGAAGTGTGTATAGAGGGAACATACCTCAACATAATAAAGGCCATATATGACAAGCACATGGCTGTCATTGAAAAATTAATCAGTCAATCTAAGAAAGAAATGGAAGATTTTATTTGAGCCAAATTGAGGATTGTTACCTGGGAACAGACTCAAGGAAAGTTCTGAGCACTGTTCTGCCCATTAGAGGTCAAAGCACAGTTATGTAAGTTTTTAAGACAGAGGCTGTACATTAAATAACGTATTGTTGACATTTTATACAATGTAGTGAATAGTGTGGGTCATGGTTCATCGTGGTCCCTTACAAGATTAAGAAGGAATGTTATCTTTTAAGGTGCCTTGTTGGTGCTGGGAGAATGTTGCTCTTTATGGTGGAGCAGATATTTCTGCTGATGGGGAGGTTTGGACAATGTAATATAATGCAGGTGCACAAAGCACAGTAGAGAGGAGAGAGGAGGCCAAAGGGCAGAGAAAATTTTTTATGTTTAAATTTTTCTTGACTTGTCATAAAATATGAATTTTATTTCACACAGCTAACATCATACTCAATGGTGAAAAGCTGAAAACATTTCCTCTAAGAGCAGGAACAAGACAGGGATGCCTATTCTCACCACTTTTATTCAACATAGTATTGGAAGTCTTAGTCACAGCAAATCAGACAAGAGAAAGAAACTCCTTTTATCTAAATTGGAAAGGAAGAAGTAAAATTGTCACTGCTTGCAGATAACATGATACTATATATAGAAAATCCCACAGATACCATCAAAAAACGATTAGAACCAATACATGAATTCAGTAACTTGCACAATACAAAATTAATATAACAGAAATCTGCTGCAGTTCTATACACTAACAATGATATATTTGATAAAGGGCTAATATCCAAAATATACAAAGAACATATACAACTCAATATGAAAGAAAAAAACAAATCAAAAAACAAATTTAAAAATGGGCAGAGGCGGGCTTCCCTGGTGGCGCAGTGGTTGAGAGTCCACCTGCTGATGCAGGGGACATGGGTTCGTGCCCCGGTCCGGGAGGATCCCACATGCCGCGGAGCGGCTGGGCCCGTGAGCCATGGCCGCTGAGCCTGCGCGTCCGGAGCCTGTGCTCCGCAACGGGAGAGGCCACAGTGGTGAGAGGCCCACGTACCGCAAAAAAATAATAATAATAAATAATGGTCAGAGGACCTGAATAGACATTTTTCCAGAGAAGACGTACAGATAGCCAACAGGCACATGAAAAGACGCTCAACATCACTAACTGTCAGGCAAATGCAAATCAAAACCACAAGGATATATATCACCTCACACCTGTCAGAATGGCTATTATCAAAAGACAACAAGTGTTGGTGAGGACGTGGAGAAAAGGGAACCCTCGTGCACTGTTGGTGGGAATGTAAATCGGTGCAGCCACTATGGAAAACAGTATGGAGGTTCCTCAAAAAATTAAAAATAGAACTAGCTTACATCCAGAAATTCAAATTCTAGGTATTTTTCCAAAGGAAAAAAAAAAAACCCACTGATTTGAAAAGCTATATGCAGCCCTATGTTCACTGCAGTACTATTTTTTTTTTTTTTTTTTTTTTTTTTTTTTTTTGCGGTACGCGGGCCTCTCACTGTTGTGGCCTCTCCCTTTGCGGAGCACAGGCTCCGGACGCGCAGGCTCAGCGGCCATGGCTCACGGGCCCAGCCGCTCCGCAGCATGTGGGATCTTCCCGGACCGGGGCACAAGCCCGTGTCCCCTGCATCAGCAGGCGGACTCTCAACCACTGCACCACCAGGGAAGCCCTGCAGTACTATTTATAATAGGCAAGATATGGAAGCAACCCAATTGTCCATCAACAAATGAATGGATAAATATACATACACAATGGAGTATTACTCAGCCATAAAAAAAGAATGAAATCTTGCCATTTGCAACAACATGGATGGACTCAGAGGGTAATATGATAAGGGATATAAGTATGACAGAGAAAGGCAAACACCATATGATTTCACTTATATGTGGAATCTAAAAAACAAAACAAATAAACAAAACAAAATGAAAATAGCCTCATAGATACAGAGAACAAAAGGGTGGTTGCCAGAGGGAAAGGGTGAGGGGATGAGTGAAACAGGTGAGGAGATTTAAGAGGTACAAATTCCAGTTGTAAAATAAATAAATCACAGATTTAATGTGCACGATAAGGGATATAGTCAATAATATTGTGATAACTTTGTATGGTGACAGATGGACACTAGACTTACTGTGGTAATCATTTTGCAACGTATAAAAAATTGAATCACTCCGTTGTACATCTGAAACTAATATAATATTGTAAATCAATTACACTTCAATTTAAAAGATTAGTTTGCATTACCTAGGATTTGTGTAAAAATGGAATCATACAGTAGGTGTTCTTTCCCCCTCTAGCTTCTTTCATTCAGCATAATTATTTTGAGATATCCATGTTACTATGTATATCAAGATTCATTCTTTTTCATTGCCTAGTAGTATTTCATTATATGGATATAGGACAATTTGTTTATCCACCCACCTGTTGATGGACATTTGTGTTACTTACAGTTTGGGGCTGTAACAAAAAAATCTGCTATAAACATCTTATGTAAGTCCTTGTACACACAAATGCTTTCATTGCTTCAGGAACATTTCTAGTAGCGGAATGGCTGGGTGGTAGTGTAAGTGAATGTTTAAATTTTTAAGGAAACTGCCAATTTTTTTTTCAGAATGTCTGTAGTGTTTAACATCCCTACCAGCAATGTTTGAGAGTTCCAGTTCCTCCACTTCCTCTCCAATACTTGGTATGGTCATTCTTTTTCATCTTAGCCTTGTAATAGGTGAGCAGTGGTATCTCACTGTGGTTTTAATTTGCGTTTCCCTAAAGACTAATGATGTTGACATCTTCTCATGTACTTATTTGCTATCTACACATCTTCCTTGCTGAAGTATCTTTTCAAATCTGCTGCCTATTCTTTTTTTCTGTTTTTTTTTCTTATTGTTGAATTTTGAGAGTTCTTTTTATATCCTAGATACAAGTTCTTTTGTTGAGTATGTGATTGCAAATATTTTCTTCCAGTCTGTAACTTGTCTTTTCATTCATTTAACAATGTCTTTTAATTTTTAAGTACAATTTATCAATTTTTTGGGGGGGGGTATATGGATTATGCTTTTTGTGTGCTAAGAACTCTTTGCCAAACTTAGGTCACAAAATTCTCTCTGTTTTCCTCTAAAAGACTGATAGTTTTACATTTTACATTTAGATATATAACACATTTTGAATTAATTTCTGTTTGAAGTGTGAGGTAAAGGTCAAGATTTGTGCGTTTGGGTTTCTTTTTTTTTTTGTATATGAATGTCTCATTGTTCCAACACTATTCCTTTAAAAGACTATCTTTTTGCATCAAATTGTGTTTGTACCATTGACAAAAACCAACTGACCATGTTTGTGCAAGTCTGTTTCTAAAATCTCTATTCTTTTCTATTAATCTATATGTCTATCCTTTCATGAATATCACACTGTCTCCATTCTTGTAGCCTTATTGCAAGCTTTACAATCCAGTAGTGTAAGTCCCCCAACTTTGTCCTTTGCAAAATGATTATGGCTATTCTAATTTTTTGGCCTTTCATATACAAGCTGATTCTAGAATCAGCTTGTCTGTTATCTCCAGAAAATTATGCTGGGATTTTGATCGGAATTACATTAAATCTATAGATCAGTTTGGAGAAAACTGACATCTTAACTATGATGAGACCTACAATCCATGAGCACAGTGTATCACTCCAGCATTTTGTAGTTTTTAGCATAAGGTTCCATGCATATTTTATATACTAAACCTCAATATTTCACTTTATAGAGTTGTTGTAAATGGTACCATTTAAAAAATGTTTGTTTCCAAATCTTATTACTAATATATAGAAATACAACTGATTTTTAAAAATGTTGACCTTGCATCCTGCTACCTCCCTAAACTCACTTATTGCTTCTAGGAGCTTTTTGTAGATTCCTTAGGATTTTCTATGTAGATATTACTGTCATTACTGTAATGTTTACTTCTTCCTTTTTAATCAGTCTGTCTTTTATTTCTTTTCCTTGTCTTACTGTGCTGGCTAGAACTTCCAATATAATGTTGAACAGAAGGAGTGAGAGTGGACATTCTTGCCTTGTTAGGGGGAAAGCATCCAGTCTTTCACCATTAACTATATTGCTAGCTGTAGGCCTTTTTGGTGAATGTCCTATATCAGGTTAAGAAAGTTCCTTTCTATCGTTATATGTGAGAATTTTTATCATGAGTGAATGTTGAATATTGTAAATACTTTTAATGCATTAATTAATATAACTACGTGGGGGTTTTAATTTTTGTTTTGTTTTTGTTTGTTAATATGCTAGATTACATCAATCAACTTTCAAATGTTGAAACAACCTTGCATTCCAAGGATAAACACCACGTGATCATGACATATTATTCTTTTGATGTATCGTTAGATTCTATCTGCTAGTATGATTTTGTTGAGGATTTTTGTGTTTGTGCTCATGAGGAATATTGGACTGTAGTTTTTGGTTGTTTCTTTGTACTGTCTTTGGTTTTGGTATTAGGGTAATACTGGCCCCATATAATGATTTGGGAGGTGTTCTCTTCTATTTTCTAGCAGAGAATTGGTGTTATGTCTTTTTTAAATGTTTGATAAAATTCATCAGTGATACTGTATGGGCCTGGTGTTTTCTTTATGGGAAGATTTTAATTAAAATGTTATTTTAAAATAGGTATAGGATATTCAAGGTGAATATTGGTAGTCTGTGGAGTTAACGGAATTGTTTATTTCTTTTAAGGTCAAAGTTATTGGCATAAAGTTATTCATAATATATTATTATTCTTTTACTATCTATAGGATCTGTATTTATGTCACTTCTCTCATTCCTGATATTGGTAATTTGTCTTTACTCTTTTTTTCCTAATAAGCCTCTGTAGAGATTTCTCAATTTTATTTATTTTTTTATATAACCAGCTCTTGGTTTTGCTGACTTTGTCTTAGATTTATGTTTTCTATTTCATGAATTCCTTCTCTTATCTTTAACATTTATTTTCTTCTGATAACTTTTGGTTTAATTTTCTCTTCTTTTTCAAGTTTCTGAATGTTGACGGTAAGGTGTTTTGTGGCATTCTTCTTTTCTATTATGGGCATTTACCGCTGTACATTTCTAAGCCCTATTTTTGCTTCATCCCACCAATTTTGATATTTTTTTGTTTCTCATTATACATTCTCATTTCCTTTTTAAATTATTTGTTGACCCATGGATTACTTGGAGCTGTGCTATTTAGTTTCAAAATATTTGGGGGAATTTCCAGAGATTTTCTGTTTTGACTTCTGATTTAATTCCTTTGTGGTCAAAAAACAAACTTTGTAGTACTTGAATCCTTTTAAATTTATTGAGCCTTGTTTTATGGCCTGGGTTATAGTCTATCTTGATAAATGTTCCATGTACACTAGAAAAGAAAGTGCATTCTGCTGTTGTTAGTTGGAGTACTCTATAAAAACCAATTAGGTCAAGTTGACTGCACTGTTGCTCAAGTATTTGATGTCCTTACTGATTTTCCTTCTACTTGTTCTATCAATTTTAAGAGTAGGATATTGAAATTTGCAAATATAATTGTGAATTTGCCTATTTTATAATTCTATCAGAGTTGCTTCATTTATTTTAAAGCTCTGTTATTAGGTGCATGCACATTTATATCACTTTGATGAATTAACTCTTTTATCGTTAATAAATTAATCTCTTCATTCCTGGCAATATTATTTGCTCTGAAATTTGATTTTTAAAATATTTCCTAAGCTTTTACTTAACTTACGAACATGTGGGATACAATTCTAATAATTTTTAATGTCTTTTTCTCTACAAATTCTTACATCTGTGCCCGTTCTGGGTTGCTTTCAATAGATTCATTTTTCTCCTCATTATGGGCAGTATTTCCTGCTTCTTTGCATGCCTGGTGATTTTTTTACTGTGTGCCAGACATTGTGATTTTGCCTTTTTGGGTGCTGGCTATTTTTGTGTTCCTATAAATATTCTTGAATATGTTCTGGGAGACAGTTAAGTTACTTGGAAGCAGTTTGATATTTTTTGTCTTGCTTCTAAGGTTTGTTAAGTGGGATGAGAGTAGAGTTCAGTCTAAGGTGAAATAATTCCTTCTGAGGTAAGACCCTTCTGTGTACTCTATCCAATACTGTGTACTCTATCCAATGTAGATTTTTGAAAAGGCTGTGGGACCTGGGAGTGTGCACCTGTGGCCTCTGATTTGGAACCCCGGTCTGTCCTACACCATAGTGAGTATTCAACGAGCTCCTGCTGAGGAACAGACACTGTGTGAGGTCCTGGGGAGATGGAAGCAAATGGGAATACAGTTCACAGTGCACCTGAGAAGACAAATTTGCAGCTCATTAGAATGGAATGTGATTGATACTATGGGAGCACAAAGAGAGACCGATTAGTTCTCTGCAGAACTAACTGGGTCTGGATCTGTGGATCTAGGGGTGTGACAGCTAAAGTCTGGAAGGCACTTGGAAAAGGAGCCTCGATTGCAAAGCCAAGGAGTTTGGACCCATCGTACAGATAAGCGAAGTCCCTGTGGGCTTTTAAGCCAACGACTGGTGAGGTATTAGCTATGCTTTATGAGAACTGGTTGCCCTGTGGGGGACTTGCTCCTTTGGGGTGATTCAAGTGTGCGATCCAGCACCCCACCCCAACTTGAGCCAGAACGTCTCTGCTGTCATCCATTTTGTAGGCTGGATTCCACATACATTTTTCATTTGAGAAATGTAGGATAGAAACTCCCTGAGGACCAGGTCTTTTTGTTCACAAATGAGCCTAGAATTGGCAGAGAAGGTGCTAAATAAATATTTGTTGAATGAGTATGAATGTTTGATACAGAGAATTGATTCAAGTGTTCTGACAGTTTAGACTATTATTCAGCAATTTCTCACCCCACTCCCCTTCCCACTGTGGACAGACTGTATTTCCCCAGATTAAGATGTTAGTTTTGGCCATGGAACTTGTCTTAGCAATGGAATGTGGCTGATACGATGTGTTAGTTGAAATGTGCTTATATAGTTGGGTTCCTCCTTCTGTGCTCTTGCCTTTTGTGATAAGAATAATATGCCTTAACTAGACTTATTGTGGTGATCATTTTTCAGTTCTTACAGATATCAAATCATTATGTTGTACAACTGTAAGTAATTTAATGTTACATGCCCATTATACCTCAATAAATTAAAGAAGGAGGAGGAGGAAAAGGAGGAAGAAGAGGAGGAAGAGGGGGAAGAAGAATGAGAATATGCCTTAATTAGCTGTTGGCCAAGGAGAATAAGATGTGGACCTGAACTGCCGCTTGACAAATGTATACACCTTGCAACCACGGTCACACTGTAGAATATTTTCCATCATCCCCCAAAGCTCCCTTGTGTTCCTTTACAGTAAAATTTCACCCATCTCTGGGCCCAGGCAACCACTGATCTGTTTTCAGTAACTACAGATTTGTTTTGACTACTCTAAAACTTCACATAAAAGGAATCATATGGTAAGGACTGTTTTGTGTCTGAATTCTTTCATTCAGCACAACCATGTGGCTTTGTGTATCAGTAGTTTGTTACTTTTTATCACTGAATAGTATTTCAGTTATGGATATAGCATAATATCTTCATCCATTTGCATGCTCATAGATATTTGGATTCTTTTCAGGTTTTGTTATTTGGGAAAAAAAGCGAACGTACAAGATTTTGTGTGGACATGTATTTTTATTTCTCTTGAATAAATACCTAGGAGTGGAATTGCTGCATTGGGTGGTAATTATACTCTTACTTTTATTGGAAACTATGAATATTTTCAGAAGTGGTTGTACCATTTTATATTCCCACCACTTGATATTGTCAGTCTTTATAAATTTAGTCATCCTCAAGGGTGTCTAACGGTATGTCACTGTGGTTTTAATTTGCATTTCCTTGTTCACTAATAATATCAAGCACCAAGGGACTTCCCTGGTGGTCCAGTGGTTAAGACTCTGCACTTCCACTGCAGGGGGCATGGGTTCAATCCCTAGTCAGGGAAGTTCCAAGTGCCACATGTGGAATAAATAAATATTTATTTATTTAAATTAAAAGATAAAATAAAATAATAATAATATTGAGCACATTTTCTGGTACTTATTGGCCATTTGTATCATTTTTTTTCATTGCCCATATTTTTTGGTTGCTTTTTATTAACCAGTGAGTTATAACAAAGTTTCTTATATATCTTATATACAAATCCTTATTGCAAGTATTTTCTCCCAGTCTGGGGCATGCCTGTCTGTGTTCATAAAGATATCTCCTGAAGAGTAGAAATTTAAAAATTTTAGTGAAATCAAATTTACCATTTTTTCTTTTATAATTCATTCTTTTTATATCTAAGAAACCTTTGCCTATCCCAAGATTGCAAAGATTTTCTATTTTTTTCTATAAGTGTATATGTAATTTTAGCTTTTACAATTAGGTCTAAGATCCATTTCAAATTACTCTTTGTGTGTGGTGTCAGAAAAGGGTTAAGGTTTATTTATTTATTGCATATGAATATCCAGATGTTCCAGCATAATTTGCTGAAGTGACTGTCCTTTCTCCATTGAATTACTTTAGCTTCTTAGTGAAAATCAGTTGGCCGTATATATATGGGTCAACTTCTAGTGTCTCTCCTCTGTTACATTGATTAGCCTATATGTCCATCCTTAAGGCAATCTGACTCTCTCTTGATTATTGTGGATTTATAGTGGATCTGATAATCTCTGTAGTTTAGTTGGAGTGTTTAGACCATTTACATTTAATGAAATTATTAACAAGGTTTGTTTTCCTCCTTTTTCTCCTCTTTTCCTGCCTTCTTTTGGATTACTTGAATATATTTTTATAATTCCATTTTATCTCCACATTGTTTTATAAGCTGTACTTCCCTGTTGTATTTTATGCTAATTGCTCTGGGGTTTACAATATTCATTGTTAATTTATCACAGTCTACTTTTAAATTATATTATACCACTTCATGTACTGTATATCTCTCTCTCTCAAAAAAACAAAAACAACAAAAAGACAACCTTCCATTTCCCTCTCCTTTCCCATGTGCCCCTGTTGTAACATATATTTTATAAACACCACAATCCACAGTTATAATATTTTCTTTAAATAGTAATTTTTCTTTCAAAGTCTTTAAAAGTCAAAATTTTAAATATTTTCTTACATATCTACCATTTCTGATGCACTTCATTCCTCATTTATTTCTGCCCAAAGAACTTCCTTTAACATTTCCTATTGCACAGGTCTGACGGCAACAAATTCTCTCAGCTTTTGTTTGTGTGAAACTGTCTTCACTTTTTCTTGATTTGTGAAAGGTATTTTCACTAGTTACCTAATTCTACATTGATAGTTTCCTTTAGTACTTTAAAGATGTCTTTCCATTGTCTTATGGTTCATTTGGATTCTGGCAAGAAATTTGCAGTTATTGCTAGGCTTATTTCTCTGTACATAATATGTCTTTTGTTTCTGTCTCTCGAGTTTCCCTTAATCACTGATTTTCAGGAATTTGATTATGTGCCTTGGAGTGTTCTTCTTTGTGTTTATTGTGCTTCTTGCATCTGAACTTATAGCTTTCATCAAATTTTGAAAATTTTCTGCTATCTCTTCAAATATTTTTTTCTGCTACTCCTTCCCCCACCAATCCTCCTCCTGGGAGTCCAATTACATGTATGACAGACTGCTTGGTATTGCCCACAGGTCACTGAAACTCTTGTTCTTTTGGTTTTTTTTTTTAATTTATTTTTTCTTTGTGCTCCATTTTGGATACTTCCTATTGCTACATCTTCAAGTACACTAATATTTTCTTTTGCAGTGTCTTATCTCTTTTTAATTGCATTAAGTGAATTTTTTACTTCTGATGTACTTTTCAGCTCTAGAAATCTCATTATTTAAAAAATTATCTTCCATTTCTCTCCTCAATATGCTAATATTTTCCCTTAAGTATGTAAACGTATTTATAATGGCTGTTTTTATATCCCTATCTGCTAATTTCATCATGCTAAACTTTCTGGATATGTTTCTACTGACTCACTGTCTCCTAGTAAAAGACAATACTTTCCTGCTTCTTGGCATGTCTACCAATTTTTAGTTGGATGCAGGACATGGTAGATCTTATGTTGTTGAATGTATGGATTTTACTGTCTCACTTTAAAGAGTGTTGAGCTCTGTTCTGGCAGGCAGTGCAGTCACTTGTGGTTCAGTTTCATCCTTCTGAGCCTTATTTTTAAGCTTTGTTATATCAGACAGAGAGTAGTCTCTACCTTAGGGATAATTTAAACCTACTATTAAGCTTCAGCCTTTCTGGAGTCTCTGCTGCATACTCAAGTGATCAGTGAGAACTCTACCCTCTGACTGGAGGAAGCCTGAACAATTCCTAGTGGTGGTAAGAGTTCCTAGAACAGTATAACTCACAGCTCCCCAGCCACTCTTTATCCAACCTTGTGGAGTTTCACTCCACAAATTCACATTTTAGTGTTCAACAAAGACTCAAGGGGACCCCTATACATATTTCTGGAATTCTGTTTCTGCTAGCTCTCTCCTCTCCAGAACTCTGCCACACAGCTGCCTCTGCCTCCTGCTTCCATCTTTGCCTCCATTTAGTGAGACTGCTGTGCACTGCCTAGGATCCTCCTCCCTACTCTGTGGTCCAGAATGTAATGACAGGCAAAGAGCTGGGGTGACTGCAGGGCTTCCTTAGCTGTTTTTCTTCTCTTAAATATCAATGTCTTTCATGGACTATGGTCCAATGTCTATTAGAGTAATTTCATATATTTTTATCCAGTTTTCTAGTTGTTTAAAGGAGGAGGATAAATCCAGTCCCTGTTACAACATTATGACCAGAAGCAGAAGTCATGTTCAGTAGTTTTCACTGGAGGGATATAGCACACATGTAGGTGAAGTTGCTGCCATACAGAGCCTGAACAGAGAAGGGATGCCTGGAAAAGCAAATCCTTAGGGGAAGGAGGAGACAAATCAAGATTTGAAAGTGGGGAGGTAGGATGGACAATCCCTTCTCTAAGACAAAATGAAGTAAAAACTGGTAAAAACCTACGTATGGCTGGAGATCAAAAAACAGAAGAGGGCAGGAGGAGGGGACTTAGAAGGAGTGGACAGGCAGGCCAGTCTTCCTCCTCCTCACAACCCTGCACACTGAAACTGGAACACTCAGGAACTTGTATGTTGAGGAGATAGAAAACATTCTTTTCCTTCTACATTTCTTAACATTATCATGGGACTTAGTAGCCTCCTGAGATAATTTACACTTAATTCACAGAAGAATATTAGGGTGCTTCTCTTAACTTCCTACATTTAACTCTGAACTGAGCTGGTACCTTGTCCTGATTATATGGACCTAACAGGCAACTGGCACCGATTCCAAAACTAAACTAAACACAGGGACATCTGGTGTGTCAGCACAACACACACACACACACACACACTTAAACAAAAAATGGACACAGAGATCCAGAAACATACATATTTATAATTTTGAATCTGGAACAAGAAATTTCATTCCTCAAATTAAATGCATTATTTTACTGAGGAGACAACCAAATCCCATAGATGGGGCCTTGATAGAATACCAACTTAAGATTTCCAAACCAGTCTTAGAGCCGTTGTAAAAACGAATGCAAACCTTTGTGAGGCTGTCTCACTGCTTCCTAGGTCAACTACCTCCATTTCAGTTGTACTTAAACTTGTATTCAGTTCATTAAATGAAACCACAGTTTAGCCTTATTCATAGCCTTTATTTTTCCTCTGAGACTCATTTAAATGAATTTTCTATCTAACCTATCTTACAACTATGCTTGCTTGGCCTCACCCATGACACTCTCTTCCTTTCTATGTATACTGAAGCCCTCTTGAACAACACATTGCCAAATTTCAGGGTCTGCTGCCTTCCTGGAAATGGGTGGCAGTAACTAAACTGCCAACACCACCTCCTGGAACATGTAATGAGATAATGTCTCAGTAAACTCTTGGGCTCTGTGTAAGAAGTGGACATCTGGTGAACTCTCTCTGAGCCAGTGTTCAATGGAAATAGTGGACGAGGCCTCAGAGTAAACACTGAACTTCTGTTGCCCCATCTGCTGTCGTGAGCTTGGGGGAACTACAAACTCCAGATGCTTGATGGAAAGTAAGCTGCTCTTCAGTAAGTATCTCTTGGGTTGAAGATTTTAGCTCACACAACTCAGATATGGAAAGGTTCTTAGTTTGCTTATTTTGTCTATAACCTGTCTGGCCTTTCTCCTGAGCTCACACCCAATGATCAGCAGGAGAAAATTAGATGTCCAAGCTGGTTTAAAAGCTTAGTAGGATTCAGTCTCTCCTAAGATGGCATCTAGGTGTGTGTGTGTGTGTGTGTGTGTTTTGGCTTGGGGGTAGGGGTAGTGAGCCCTGTAGCTTTGTGCTGATCCTGGAGTGACCACTGGTTGAAATCCATTGCTCTGATCACTGTCCACAACACCTGCTGGCCTCTCATGCCATATCTACACCTGGGTAAACTGTGGCCCTTTCTTCAGCTTGGGAAGTGCTCCCAGGGAGCATAAAACAACTGCCCTCACAGCCTTTGCTTCTCCTTGGCTCCTAATGGCTTAAGCTCTTAATGACCCCGTCCTTGGCTTCTGCTGTGTGGTCACCACAACTTATCACAGAGGGCACCCATGGACACACAGGTTTGAGAGTGCCCCAGGAGAATCAGGACATCCTGAGCAAATACTTCCATGTAACCTTGGCTGCCCCACATCAGTGATGGGACCTCTGCACTACAGTCTCCTCCCAGAATCTCAGACAGAAATCAAAGCTCTCGTTACCCACAACCCCCAAGAAAACAATTCTGGACATCCATCTGATCAATCCCCTCTTCTCCTTTCCTCTTACGCTTTTTCTTAGAATTCTCCAGGGACAGAAAGAAAAAGGCTTCCTTCCTCCACCACATTTCTCTTTTGTTTGCCCCCTTTTTAAGCAAAACTCTGGTCACTGATATATTGAAGGGGTGATAAAGGAATTCAGACAATTATTTCAAATCAGGTTATGATATTGCTGCAAAATCCCATTTTTGAGTGTTAAAGCTGAATATTACCTTCATTCTCTTTGTATTCCTTGTAACAAGCAATAATGGTCTCTTCTCTTTCACTCCACTATCCCAGTTGGATGGCTGTCACAAGCCAATGAGGCAAGAGTTTGCAAACTCCAAAACACAAAAAAGAAAGTCCGTTAATAATTTGAAAAATGACACATCTTTTAAAGACTGTTTCTGATGTTACTTAGGGGGAGGAGGTAGATATCAGGGATGTAGAGAGGCTTGGCTCACTTTTGGGAAAAGAGCTTCTAAGGATAATTAAAGGCACTTAGGGATCCTTGAGAGACCTGCCGGGTTTCATGCCTGTAAGATCAATGGAAACATGTGCTCGTCTGTGGTTATGGCTAATAAATCCTATGTTGGAATTTTGCTTTGTTTTATAGGAACATTTTGGTCTTTTCACTTCCTTGGATGCCATCAATATGACAGTGGTGACCATATTTCACTGGTCTAATTCCAGCTTCAGCAGCTGATTGGAGATCTGAGAACAAGACCAATCTGCATTCTTTCTCACTCTCTAGGTACTCCACATACAGTAGAAGATAACTGCAAGTGTGTGAGTCTTTCCAAAGCCTTTCTAAGTTGAAATTAGTCTATTCAGTCAATAAATATTTATCGGCCATCAACAAAATGAAAAGGCAACCTGCAGAATGGGAAAAAATACTTGCAAACCATCCATCTGATAAGGGGTTAATATTTAAAATATATAAAGAACTCATGCAACTGAATAGCAAAAGAAAAAAAACCAATCTGATTAAAATATGGGCAGAGGATCTGAATAGACATTTTTCCAAAGACATACAGATGGCCAACAGGTACATGATAAGTTGGTCAATATTGCTAATCATCAGAGAAGTGCAAATCTAACCCACGAGATATCACCTCACCCTTGTTGGAATGGCTATTATCAAAAATACAAGAAATAACAAGTGTTAGTGGAAATGTGAAGAAAAAAGAATCATTGTGCACTACTGGTGGGAATGTAAATTGCTTCAACCACTACGGAAAACAGTATGGAGGTTCTTTAAAGAATTAAAAATAGAACTACCAATGGTCCAGCAATTCCACTTCTGGATATTTATCTGAAGGAAACAAACAAACAAAACTAACAGGAAAAGGTCTATGCACCTTGATGTTCACTGCAGCATTATTTGCAATAGCTGAGACATGGAAACAACCTAAGTGTTCATCAATGGATGAATGGATAAAGAAAATGTGGTACATATGCATAATGTGAAATATTATTCAGCCATAAAAAGAAGAAAATCCTGCTATTTGTGACAACATGGATGGACTTTGAGGGCATTATGCTAAGTGAGGTAAGACAGACAGAGAAAGACAAATACTGAATGATCTCACTTATATGTGGAATTTAAAAAACAAAAACAAAAAGCCAACTCAGAGATACAGAGAACATATTAGTGGTTACCAGAGGCAGGCTGGGGCAGGGAGGGGTGGGGTGCAAAGCTGGTGAAGGGGGTCAAAAGGGACAAACTTCCAGTTATATAATAAATAAGTCCTGTGATGTAATATACAGCATGGTGACTGTAGTTAATAACACTGCATTGCACATCTGAAAGTTGTTGAGAGTAGATAAAAAATTCGTAGGGCTTCCCTGGTGGCGCAGTGGTTGAGAGTCCGCCTGCCGATGCAGGGGATACGGGTTCGTGCCCCGGTCTGGGAAGATCCCACATGCCGCGGAGAGGCTGGGCCCATGAGCCATGGCCGCTGGGCCTGTGAGTCCGGAGCCTGTGCTCCGCAATGGGAGAGGCCACAACAGTGAGAGGCCCGCGTACAGAAAGAAAAAAAAAAAAAAAAAATTTGTAACTGCGGGGTGATGGATGTTAACTAGAGTTACTGTGGTGATCATTTTACAATACATATATAAATTGAATCATTGTGTTGTACACCTGAAACTAATAGAATGTTCTATGTCAATTATATCTCAATAAAAATATTTGTTGAGTATTTTATTGATGGGGTATCCAAGAATATATTGTAGTAAAAAAAAAGTAACCAGCATGTTCGTCACATGGTGAATATTTAATTAATCCCCACTGCACACTGCCCATCACTAAGCTAGCATTTATTGAGGTTTTACTGTAATTATCATAAACACTTTTGGGCTCTAAAATGCTGGGCAGACGAATGTGCCATTGTGGAGGATGAAGTCAAAGGGGCAGAGCCACAACCAGTGTGAGGATGTTAGAGACGGGCATGGTTTGCTTTGAAAGAATTATGTAACATTATGTCCACCATACTGTTTTTTTTGTTCCTTGTAATTTTCTAAAATATATCCCTGTGCACTTGATCATTTGATACTAGCCGCAAAGCAATGTGACCTCATTCACTTTGTAGTAAGTCTGATTTAAAAAGCAGTCTATCTTATCCATTCTGTAACTCAAAACATAATAGCAAATGCTGAGTGCTCAAACCATCTTTCTTAAATAAGTGATGAGTTCCCATTTTGTCCATGAGGAAAGTGATACTCACTGAAGTCCTAACTTGCCCCGCGTTGCACTGCTCAGGAGAGACTGCACCAGGACCAGATCACGCTAGCTCTCAAGGAAGAAGTTTCTGATAATCTGAGTTGCTCCGTAATTAAATCCAGTAATCTACTAGGTTCCCTTATTTGAGACAGGGTGCCCTTGGCCATTGAACATACTAGAACAGAAGTCAGAAAACACCTTTTAATGATACTTCCTGACCTTTGAGGGAAGCATGACTAGCCACTTCTTGTTGCTCCTGATCTTGGAGGGAAGAATGACCAGTTGCTCTCTGAGTCTTTCCTGCAATGAGATCCTATTTTGACCCTGAAGAGCTCTTGTTCTACTCTAAGCATTACATTTGCTAGCAACCTCTCAGATTCAGATCTTTTAACAGAAAATTAATTTAAGCTCATGTAAGAGATACTCCCTTACGCAGGATAGGGCCTTAAATGCTGTTAATCTCTGTGGTTAAGTGAAGCACACTCTCTGTGTACTAAGGATAACCTGAAGGACAGTTTCCTGCCGTCCCCTTCTTTCAGGAAGACCTGGAGGTGTTCCATTTACAAACTCATATGAGTACACGGCTCCCCAATGCTCTATATCTTTAACTACTGAAGATTTATTAAAGCAAAGCAATGCACTGCCAGACAGATATTATTAGAAACATTTTTATTTAAAGTCAGACAATAGAAAGATGTCACAGAAGAAAACTACAGAAACTTGCAACAACAGAATGCAACTTGAAAAAGTTTTTAGTAAATGAGAAGGGAAAAAAAAGATATTCCTGATGTTACCAAGGGATTTGTTAGTCCTCATGTAGAATAATTTATCAATTCAGCAAAGTATACCCTTTGCTTGTGTCTTTTGAACAGACAGTAGATTAATAATTTAGTTAATCTACTAAATTGGTATCAAAACCCTCCAAAGTGAAACAGTCAAGGCAGCATTTCCCCACCATTTGAGATACAATGTGGGGAACTGAAATAATAACAGTAGGAAGTTAAAAAAAAAAACCCACTACTTCATACTGCATAGGTTTAATCTGGATTTCAGCCTACCTTACAGATGGTGCTTGTAAATCTGATAGAAAGTGGGCGACCAGGAATCTGGACACAACACTACCTCCTACCAAACACACAAACACATGACGTCCTAGGACACAAGTGCCATCAATGCCCTTACCGTGTGCAAGTAAAGCAGCCCTAGACTAAAAACAAAATGGCCTAGAACCCTGGATTTATACTGAGCCCTTTCTGAATCCTTGGTGGAGGAGCACTGGGTTTACGGTAAGAAACATAAAAATTTTTAAAAACTTTGGCAAGTAAGTATAGAAATGACTATTTCTTGATTGTCACTTTTAAAGGAAATTTCTTTCTACTTCAGGAAAAGATATTCTCCTATCTTATTTGACTTCTCTCTCAAACATTTGGAGGGCAAATTCCTACAAAATAGAGGTGGACTAAAACCTCTTATCTGTAATACTAGTTAATTATTTTTCACCTTCTCTATTTAAAAAGCACATAAAATGTACAGTCTATCACTGACAACAAACCCCAAGATCTTGCTTGTAATGGAAGTTTGGGAACAACATGACTAATTTTCAAAAACTGGGTCTGTATGTATTTAATTCCTTTACAATAACCTATATATCACATCACTGACAAAATAATATTATCTAACACAAATTTCACCATTCCTCTCAACCTTAATGCCCTCACAGAGGTATTAAAATCAGTAGAGTAATGAGCCAAGGAGCATGGAGCCTGATAATTCACAGGGTTGATTTTTTTCTAAAATGCTATTACAAGCTATATATTAACTTTTTTCTCATAAATTCTAAGTTTAAAAAACAAGAGATTCAATGATAAACCAAGCTACAAGATATTATTCCAAGAACTCATAGTTGTTTGAAAAAACAGATATCCTTTATGCTCACAACTGTAGCACGTGACTGTTCTATTCTAAAGGGTAATGAAGGGTGTTTAGGACAAGACACAAGACCCAGATTTAGAGTCCAATTCATGACTTGAAAGGGTAAGTTCATGTTAATGGTCTTAGGATAAAATGCTATTGGAAATTCACTAGGTTAGGCATATCTTCATAATTTTGGTTGAAATTTGAGGAGAATAGGAAGGGAGAAATTAGAGAAATATATTTTAAAATCAAAACGTAAGACTCTAGCATGTAGTTCTCTCAGATTACAGAAAGAATCCTTCATAGATCTATGGGGATAAATTATTGATCTATTCAAACTTCCACAATGAAGTAGTAAAATTATCTTGTAAGTCTGGAGGACTCTTAGAATTACGAACTATTGTAGAAACATATATCTCCTAAGTAAAGCTGCCATAACCCTACTTTCACATTGTTTGGGTGGGAGGTGGGGAGGGGAGACAAAAAAAGAGAAGGTTGGTGCCCTGTGTCTACTGAAGGAGGTATAATTTATGATTGTACTCTTTCTAATACGATCATGGAATGGCTCTGTCGCATCTCCTCTGACAGATGACAGCACCTGTAAAATCTAAACTTGGATGGACGTTGGGAGCAAAGCACCCACTGTGTGCGTAGAACTAGGCTTGCTGCAATGGGAAAACAGAAAAGCAAGGAGACACATATGGGTTCTGCCTCCAAACGCATAAAATACAGTTTAAAATGTGCTTTTTATTTCTTATTTTAAAATGAGAAATTCTAAATGTTATGCTGACATTAACTTAAAGTCCTTTCTTAGGTATGTATCCTTTCCAAGAAAGGCAGGTTAATTTGGATTTTGTTACAACTGGCAGATACTGCTAATAAATAACATACTCGAAAACATAACGCCAGCAATAACAGTGATTGGTAGCTACTGGCGCTGGTTCTGCAAATCACATAAGCTACTTCGGGAAAAGACATTACATAGACACTAAGTCCTAACACATAAGTGAGAAAAACAGCTTTAAACACTCAGACCCTGTTTGGTTACATTTTGTCAAAGCTTCAATTTCCTAAACTCAGCCTTATTTAAACTAATTAAATTTACTAATGACCACTAAATTTTGAACATAACATTATCAAGTGCTGCCAAACCATTTCTGAAAAGATAATTACAACTCTTCATTCTAGAAATTCACAGAAAGCCCCATATTGAAGGTTGCAGGCACCCTATCAATGGACGGCTTGACTGCAGACCACCTTGCCGAGGTACAGCCTTTAGCACAGACAACCCCTCTGAGGTGCAGCCCTCAGCCCAGAAGGGTGAACTCAGGGAGAACATCTCCACTGTAAGACTCTGTCCTGTGCAAATGGAAATACATTGACAAGCCCTCACGTCTAGATCCCTAGGAACTTCCGAACGTCAAGATGCCATTAACCAAAGGAAAATGTACCTTTATCAATATCAAGCAAATGGTCACTAAGAAAGACCTCAATGTCACATGCTTGCAGAAATATATATTAAGAGGTGGGAGTAAATATCCCTAGTGTTTCTAAAAGCCAACAGCCCTTAGATTGACTGAGTTGGCCACTTCACCCACAACACACATGCTATGATTCAAGCAAATACGTCATACGACACTATCAGAGGATTTTCACCCTCCATCAATATCCAACTTGCATAAAATGGGCAGAGTGGTCAGATCTTGAATAGACACTACAAGTCCATAGAGCTCTAAAATAGGAAAGTCCTGTGTTTTACTGATGCACAAAATGTTTAAGGAAATCACCAACTTGATGGGTTAATATTCTCTGAAACAACTTCTCAGGCAATTCTACTGTGTCTCAAATGTGTATCATCTGAAACTTCATAGAACTGGTGCACCACACAACCCACATCATGTTATTTTGGAATCTGTACAACTTAATGCAAACCCAGTGGGAACATAATGATTATGTTTGTGAAAGTCATAAAGCAATTTTATATTTACAAATACTTAAAAATGATAATTACTTCGCTCCTTACATCAAATCTGTGAACAGTCAAAATTATACCCATTTCACAGAAAATGAACTAGACATTACGATAAAACACCTATAAATCAATTCAGAACAAGAATATGAATTCATTGTCATAAACCTCTAGCCCTCATAAGTTCTCCTTTCCTCCCTCTCTCTCTTCTAATTAATTCAGCAAGTAGCTTATACGAACACTCATACAGGATTTTTTTTTTTTTTACTAATCAACTATTCTTCTACTCTTAAAGTAAATACGACTAGCAAGGAAAACTACTAAACTCCTACGGCAAGTTAAAAGACAAACAAACCTAAGCAAACATCATTTCATAATTAGGCTATGGTTGCAACCTAATTCTGGGGTTTAGTGCATACGGCTGGGTAACACAGAGGGTCTGTACAGCAACAGACCTAACTGCTGAGGCAGAGTTTGAAATCACTCCAACATTTGGTTCATTTTCAAGATTCAGAATGAGGTCCTAACTAGGAAAGCTCCAGAGACAGGAGTTGGGAGCAAACTAAACAAGACATGGGAAAGTAGCTGCTCAATCTAAATTATGATCATCTGGGTATACTAATTCAACACCCTGATATATCCCACTCTATTCAACATCAAAGGGAACAGGTATTAGACTCTCACAAACCCGTATGAATAGTTAAGTTACATCTCAACCAATGAGTCTAGCAGACTCTTTAAAGACACAGTTATTTCTGTTATCTGTAAATGTTTGGCTTCTAAGAATAGGGACATAATGTACTTTTCAGTGTAATAGTGTAAATCAAATTAGATGCATCCTAAAAACACCAATTCACCTTACAAGGAGCTTGCTTATTAATTAGAGAGAATGGCTACTTATTAAATTTTGGTAAGAAAATGGGAAAAAAGAATATTAAGATAATCCAGGTTGATAGGATATAATAGAATATTCCCTAAAGTTATCTCAATTAAAAAGCATTATAAATAAAAAATCATTATTTTAAACATAAATAAAACATTTTCATAAAAAATATATTGTTAAATTTGAAGGTAAGTTCAAACTTTCTTGTAAAATAGCCTCTAGGCCACTAGCTGATGTAATAGGGGCTCAAGAATACGAAGTAAATGAACTTACTTAGTAAGTAAGTATTAATGGTTTTTAAACCTTACTTTTAAATTAATCTTTTAATATCTCTCTTAGTAAAAAGGATCTTCTGTTAAGAATCTAGAAAAAAATTTGGATTCCATTTTGATCTTTAACAATCCAAATTATCTTTTTTTGTGTGATATTTTAAATGTAAACAGCATCACTTACAATAATTATAAAATCATGAATTAAAGATTTGCTAAAATTTTCAATTTAATTACTAAAATTCAGCAATTTTACTGATTTTTATCCTGATAAAGGAATATTATTCTTAGAAATATAAATGTGTCTATATATTTTTTTCTGTCAGTTTTATCCATTTTATTGACTTTTCAATTAACAATAAAGTTCGTTCGGATAGTAAGTCAGAAAATTCTTTCTATAATGGCTTTAAACTGCATTTTTTAACCCAAAAACATTATCCAGAACCATTTTAGGCTACAATGTAACCAAAGTATAAACAGTAGGAACTCACATTCCCTTGAACAACTGTCCTTCCACTTAGAACACAATGAACTTCTTAGGTAGGCAGGCACAATTCTTGTTCACTTAACTGCAACCCCATTTAAGCACGGAATCAGAGCAAAAAAAGTAAAAAGTGAAGAAGGGAATAGAAAGGATATACATTAGTATTAAACCATATGCTATCTGAGTGTTAGGTTCCCACATAAATATTTTGCTGTATATTTTAAAAATCACTTCTCAAGGACTGATTTCCTCTACTTCCATTATCTTTTATAATGAAATACTCCTTTTCAAGTTACTTATTAGAGTTGTTACTAGCAAATACTGTCACATACCTCTAGTTCAAGATATTAATATATACACTTAGCCTGAAACTAAGTGTACTACTTAGTTTTAGTTATAAATAATATATGTATAAAACAGGTAGGGTTGCCATTATTTATATACTGCAATAAATATACAAGAATGAGTACAAATTATTTTTCATAAAAATACAACCTCTAATCAATTCAGGAGGTTTCCAAACTATGAAGACATTGAATACATTAAAACACCAGGCAGTCTCCTCTGTTATAGAATGCCAGTCAGGTGAGATCTGAAAGAGATTTTTTATTGGTAGCCATATACAGTTGACTATACCATCTCTGTGTTTTCTCACTATTTAAGAAAAAATATAGAACCTGGACATTTAAAACATTATCAATGAAATAATCACCACAGACTCACTGGATCTTTTAAAATTTTGTTAAAAATTGCCAAAGTCATGATGAATACAATTATTGCAGCTACATCATTTGAAAAAGTAATATAAATTATGCTGCTAAAGACAGAAAACATCGAAACGCATAAACATCGTAATGTAACACAGCAGTAACTCATAACTATTAATATGAAAAATTAAATTTAAAAAGTTATGTTAGAGAACTCGGGAAGTTTTCACTTTAGCAAAACACTCTATTTATATATCTCCAACTTCTATGATACAGTATACCATAAAATACTTTTAAAAGGTACAACATTCAAATGCTTCATTTACACAAATAATATTGCCAGTACTAATAAAAGTGATGCCCTTAAACATGAACTGCTCTGCTAATTATGATTTTAAAAATGTTTTACTTCATTTTACATTTTAGCTAGCAGTTAGCATTACATATTAATCAGTTCTGGGTTGACAAATAGGATCCTAGTCAAAATACTGTTTCTGAAAAGTAATGTACATTATATTGCTTGAAACTAATAACCATATAAAAGTGGTAATCATTTATCTAAACACTGATTATGAAAGACAACTGGCATATATTCAGGCAGAGTGTTGAGTTCATGGTGGTTTATTTACAATAAAAGTACTTTTACTGAAGCTAACATGATATATAGGTTTCTATGTCAATTACTACAGTCCCTTAAAATTATAAAAATATTATATAAAATACCACAGGCTTTAGAGGATATAACTTCATGTGGTTCTGATACTAGCAGCTGAAAAGTGTTTATAATTTAAAAATAAATAAACTATAGAGGTAAACCAGTTACAAAACAGCAGGGGACTGCAATAGTCACAAGAGTGAAAAGAACTGCTTAATTACACAATAGCTAACAAAACGGTGAAGCAGTTGGATCAAAAGTTTTAAAAACCTCTTTCAGAGATTTGTCATCTGTTGCTCTACGAGGATCATCATCTGGGGTGGGGCTCACCTGACCCGGCTGCTTTGACTGTCTTGGATCGCTGTACTGGGGTCTAATTAAGCCTGTTAATGCCTGAATCGGAAGACTGTGCACTGCTGGGACCTGAACGGTACCGGAACTCCCAAGAATATCTGCCTGTGGGTCAGCTGGCCCATCAACAGGGACGTCCACGTTTGGAGCGATTTTCTGTGGTAGGACCGCTTCTCCGGGAGGAGGCTCGTTTTTATCACTACTTTTTAAACCACCACTTTTTTTCTGGTTCTCTGCATTTTCTGTTGCTAGCTCTGATGTAGATGATGAACTATGCTCCCTAGGGTCATACAAACTAATAGCACTAAGGACTGAACCTGGAGTTCCCAGGGGAAGGCCAGCTGAAGATGAGAGTTTAGGGGCATATGGAGGCAAAGCCCCAGGACCAGAATTGCTAGATACTACCCCTAAGGGCTGTGATGAACCAGAGTTTGATCTGGCTAAATGAGGGGCACCCTTTGATGTATGTGAATCCTTCATAACTGCTTGATGAGACTCTGTATTATGCAGTCTGTGAAGTCTAGGATCAAAATTTTTTTGCAGCCTAGGATCTCCTAATTTACTTCCTGAACTATGTAAGTCTCCAAATTGTTCCAGGTAGCCTTCTCTGTTTGCTGTGTTAAGTTTGGCTTTGGCTGCTAGTTTTGCATCAGTGGGCACTGTGCTCTGACGAAGATCACTTTTTGTATTCCATAACCTACTGAGCCTCTGATCAGCTATAAGTGGGGGCAGAGGTAAATTGATTGAAGATACTGGGTCGGGTTTAGGTAAAGGGACTGGAAGTAAGTCTTCTGGAGCCCACACGATGTGTTTTGCAAAGTTGGGTTTGGTTAGGGTAATATCCATTTTAATGTGACTAAACTGTCTCAGTTGTGACCTTGGATCCTGGAGCGTTATACCAGGGGAAGAATCCAAAGGTATTAAGAAAGCTTTTTCTCTCAGTTCTCTTTCTGTATCTTCATCGTCATCGTCTCCTCTTTTGTGTTTGACATTAGGGCCAGCATTTCCATGATGTAAATCAAACTTTGCTCCACCAACAGAAGAACCCACGTGACCACTTCCATTCCCTCTTAATTTCCTGGGATCCCACGCAAGTCTAAGATCCGGTGGGGTAGACTCAGAAGATTTTCTAACGTCTTGCCTTGAGATAGTCCTAAGTCTAGGGTCAACAACTTGGCTTCCTTTATTTTTCTCTTTGGCAAGTCTTGGATCAGTCGGAGTGCTGAGTTCTGTGGAAGGTTGTTGTTGACTCCTTAAAGTTTCTGTTTGTTTCTGCAATGTTTTCAGTATTGACTTGACACTGCTTCCTTCCTCCTCTTCACTACTGGAATACCAGTTAACAGTATCATCTAAATGCAGACAAAAACTATGGTAAAGAATGACGCATTCATATTTGGCCTTAATTAAGATGAAAAAAACACATATACTATTTCTGAAATAAGTGTAGTCTAACTTCAAGAAAATGCATCATAGAAATGACAGAGTTTCAACGCTGGAACAAGATAAGATGTGGTATAACAATTAACAATTCAGTCACTATACTTTATAAAGAAAGAAGTATGATATTAGAACATGTGTAATGTCCTTCTAGTCAGAGAACAGTCTGAACCTTTCATTCCAACTGGCCAAAGGGAGCTCAGAAATGTGTGGTAAGATAGAGCTGGGGGAGAAGGGAAAACACTCTTGAAAAGGAATACCAAAATGTTTTGGCTCTCTTTAATTCAAGCAATCCCTTAAACTCCATAGCTCTGGATTTATCAGGATAACAAGGGAGAGCTATAAAAAATAATACCTGGAAAGAAAACAAAACACTAACAATGATGGTTAAGGGAGCAAAGGGAACCGAGCAAGTGTGGGCTCAGGTGGGGACTTTTCACTCATACTATATTTTTAGAAGTTTGACCTGTGTGAATATATTAATTATTCAAACATTAAATTAAAAACAACAAAGAAAACTAACAGCCTAAAATTTATATACTTTAACTTTACGAGAACACTTTGGGCCTTACTCTTAAAGCCTATGTAACCCTAGTGTATCAGACACAATATTAAGATGCTTAACCATTAGAGGTCTTCTCTCTAGTAGAGAAGGGAATGAAACCTGATGCTTCAGGAGGGCGAGTCTCCTTCCTCTCCATTAAAACACACATAGGTTATCTCTGAATTGGCCATACATATATATGTGTATATATATATATATATATATATATAGAGAGAGAATACCTTGGACCAATAGAATAGCATATATATTCTCACTTTTACCTCATCTCACTGCTCACTAATGTGTTTCCACAACATCGAACTTTAGTGTTACACACTTAGTTTGAACAGAACAGTGCTGACAAAACAAGCACTCGGTAAAGCAATTATACTCCAATAAAGATGTCAAAAAAAAAATACATAGAACAGATCCTTCCCTCACAGCCCTCAGAAGGAATCCACCCTGCCGACACCTAGATCTCAGACTTCTGGCCCCCAGAACTGTGAGACAATAAATATCTGTTGTTTAAGCCCAAACCAAAACCAAAACAACAACAACAACAAAAACAAGCACTCGTATTTAGGCTGGGGATGTGACTTAAAATAGTATATATCAATATTATATCACAATGGCAAAAAGTTTTACTCATATCTCAGTGTCTGAAAAAACTACTTCTAGACACCGGATCCTCTTTTTTTTTTTTTCTTTGACTCTAGAGCTAGACTTGTGATTCACTTTCAGCTGTTGTAGTTATTTTAAATATTTCTGTATAGGTGCTTCACTCCTCATAGAATTTGGTACTTGATCCAGATAGGTAAGACAATCCAAATCTGATCCAAATAGGTAAGATGCTATTTTATTTTCACTTTCATATCAATATATTTTATAAGCAGTCTTAAATTCTTTCTGGAATAAGAATGAATATAGAGCAGAAAGAAAGTAGAACAGTAGAGAAAGGTCAGTGGAAAGCAGATATTAGATAGAAAATGATAGTTAAGAGGTTTCTATCAGCATTTTATCAAAGGACAAATAAAATTTATAAAGGCAATAAAATTTCTAACAATGAACAAAAACACAAAAAACCTAGCTGTTTAAGAAGTTTTCTGTATTCCAAGAAAACAAGCCTCGTAAAACATTACCAATTTTATAGTATTATAGTATAAAATTTTATATCATGTTGAAAAGTTTTAATTTTCTTATTTATGAAAACATAAAGCTTTGTTACACTTTAAAGAAAGATTACCATTAAAATGGTTGCGTATTAAAATTAGCACCTAAAAGAGTACACATAATAAATTTTACATGAATTAACTTATTAGAAATTCCTCATTTCCCTGTCATGCTAAATAAATGAAGAGTTAATAATACCTTTTTTGAAAACATAACAATGTTTATATAATAGCTTGTAGCTACCTAGTGTTATCTAGTTTTACATAGTTATTCATAAACTTCATGTTTTTTTGGGGGGGGCTGCACCTAGAGGTATGCAAAACTTTCCAGACCAGGGATCAAACCCGTCTCCCCTGCAGTGTAAGTGCAGAGTCTTAACCACTGGACTGCCAGGGAAGCCCTAAATTTCATGTTTAAGAGTGGCCAAACACATCAATTTTGTAATTCATAAGAAGAACTGGGTTATTTAAAGTTCTCTGCCCTTAACTGAGTTAACTAATTGCTGTACATTTATCAATATCAAAAATACTGAGGGAAACTTAGTGTCCCTACGTAGTCTTTTACATTAAAAATAATATTCTTTAATAACATAGCAGAACCTGAAGTATACAGCCTCTGCCCATGAAAATCTAATAATCAAATAACTTTGAGCTTGAGTTAAGGTTAAAATTCCTGAACTGGAAGGTATCTTGTTCCTGTTCTATTTCTTTTCTTTAAAAAAAAAAAAAGAAAAAAGAAAAAAGGCTTAATAGCAAGTCTGCTTGCCCAGGCCTCACACTCCAGCTTCAGATCTCTTTATTGCTTCAAATCAAACCCTTTGCAATTAACTACTAATGCATCAATGGCACTGGAAACTACAATCAATCCCAAGAAGATAGGAGCTATGAGATAAATTGGAAATAGAATAGATAGTTCACAGGAACTCATTTTTCAAATTTTAACTATTCAAGACCATTTCAGGAACTGAGTGATCCAAATAGGTAAGATGCTATCATACCACCTGACACACCTTCTTCCTTGCTTGGTGCCCTCTGAGGTTGGGTGCTGCCTGGTTCTTCATCTTCTTGGTATTTCTGAGTAAGTCTAACAAAAAGAGCTCTCTGCACTGCAGGGAGGAGACCTGGTGCAGGCAGGGGGCCATGGCCTGTCACATTACTGCTGCTGTCAGACCCACTCCCACGGGTAGGTGAGTCTTGAACGATAGGAGGCTGATGCTGGGCAAATTCACCATGCCACGTCCCATCTACATACATAACACAGAAAGAGACACTGATTTAGCATAAAACTCCACTAGACAAGTACCACTGTGAGTTGTAAGAAATTGAGTTACAATAATATCACATTTGATTATCAGATTATTATGTGATTGTAAGCACTTTTCAAGGTTATCTAAAGGTCTATTGTTACAAATATTTGGTTAAATTTAAATCATATTTTAATGTTTCAATTTCATCACATTTTACATTGCTTTATTTAAAACATGCATTCTTTCCATGCTTTTAAAGAAAAATAGGACTCCAGATATTTTAAATTAGAAATGAGTTATTTCAAAAGGTAAGCTTACCACCAGAGTTATTGGGTGGCTGAAAATTATGTACAGCATGCTGTGAATAGTAATTATCATAAAACTCAGCTGGGTTTTGTAAGGACTCATAATTGGTATTGAGCTGCATTTCACCAGGACTTTGCAGGTGTGATGAACCTGGAGAACAGTGATTCTCTCTAGGTACTTTCATCATGTGTTCTGGAAAGCCAGGGCAATGGTAAGCGCCACTCATATTTGGTGGTGTCAAAGGTGTATCCGGTTGAACAAGTACTCCCGCTTGACTGTGAGGGCCTACAATTCCAGGTGGACCAGGCGGCAAAGGTGGGCTCTGCGGCATTGGTAGACCAGGAGGTCCTGCACATGGATGATGTCCAGGGGAACCTGGGTGCATCACAGGACTATTGTGTCCCTGAGACATATTAGGTCCGGGACCTGGACTTGACCCAGAACTATACATATGTTGAGTATGTGGGCTGCTTTCCTGAAATTGTGGTCCTGGTGGTGAGGCACTGTTATAAAATGCTGGTGGCCTGTAGACAAAAGAATAATATTTCTTAGTTCAAAGAAAAGAGGCAAACAAGAATGTTACATTTCTAAATAGGTATTGGTTGAATGTTTTACAGTATCAGAAGAGAAAACTTTTTTTTTTTTGCGGTACGCGGGCCTCTCACCGTTGTGGCCTCTCCCGTTGCGGAGCACAGGCTCCGGACGCGCAGGCTCAGCAGCCATGGCTCACGGGCCCAGCTGCCCCGCGGCATATGGGATCTTCCCGGACCGGGGCATGAACCTGTGTCCCCTGCATCGGCAGGCGGACTCTCAACCACTGCGCCACCAGGGAAGCCCAGAAAACTATATTTTTAAGAAGGAATTTATTCCATATTATCTATAAGTAGAAACACCAACATATGTATCTTGCCTTCATTTTAGCACACAGTTTTCTAAATTGCTGCTTACTATCATCTGTTCTAAAACTTAATATTGATGTTTTGAAAAATATAGACAAATACAAAGATAAATAAGATTCATCTCTAATCCTATCACCCAGAGATAAAAGTTTTGATTGGTTCTCTTCTAATCCTTTTTCTAGGCGCACACACACCTTTTTATAACAAAATTAGAATTATACTATATAAATGTACTGCTTGTATTACAATTTCTAATTGGTTATTGCTTGATATAAAAAGATTTTAGTTTTTGAATGTTGCTCTTCTTTCTGGGCATCTTACTAATTTAATTACAGTTGGGCCTCCATATCGGCAGGTTCTGCATCCACAGATTCAACCAACTGCAGATCTAAAATATTCAGAAGAAAAAAATTGCAAAAAGTTCCGAAAGCAAAACTTGATTTGCTGTACTCCAGCAACTATTTACACAGTATCTATATTGTATTTACAACTATTTACATAACATTTGCATTGTATTAAGTATTATAGATAATACAGAGATTATTTAAAGTATACGGGAGTATATATGAAGGTTATACGCAAATACTTCACCATTTTAATATAAAGGACTTGAGCATCTGTGGATTTTGGTATCCATGGAGTTCCTGGAACCAATCCTCCTCAGACACCCAGGAACAACTGTACAACTTCTAATAGTTTTGTCAGTGATTCCTTTGGGTTCACTAAGGGAAAATGCCCAAATAATGAGTCTGCCCCACCATTTCTAATCATATCTATTATCATATTTATTCTATCTTTCTCTTTTTGCATTGACTAGGATCTAATCTATAATATTTAGCCAAGCAGTGGACAGACTTGTCTTCTTCTTGACTTTAATAGAAATACTTATTTTTTTCTTTTTTTTGCGGTACGCGGGCCTCTCACTGCTGTGGCCTCTCCCATCGCGGAGCACAGGCTCCGGACGCACAGGCTCCGGACGCACAGGCTCAGCGGCCATGGCTCACGGGCCCAACTGCTCCACGGCACGTGGGATCTTCCCAGACCGGGGCACGAACCTGCGTCCCCTGCATCCGCAGGCGGACTCCTAACCACCGCGCCACCAGGGAAGCCCTAGAAATACTTTTAATGGCTCAAATTAACTGTGATATTTGCTACAGATTTCTTATTCCTCAATTGCTGAGATCTCACTGCTTCCCCGAGTCTTCAGGATTAAAAGAATAATCAACACTGGGACTTACAGCCCAGGTACACAGACCCTGGTGGATGGGAAGCAGGACTGGAAAATGCGAACCTGGGTGCAGCCTTATCCAGAGGTTTTCCTCTAATAGTCCAAGGAATGACTTCTCTACAAGAATGAATATGCTGGAGACATGTCACCCACTACGTGGAGATGTTATCAACGACAGTGCTGCCTCCTAACAAGGTGGTAGGAACGCCAGTTCCATCCACCGGGCAGTGCCCTTCAGGATTAGTGTGTGGAGAGGGTTCTGAAGCTGTGTTAAGGATTCTGTACAGAAAAGCACTGATGGCAGGCAGCAGAGGGTGGGGCAAAAAGGAAGTGGGAAGCAGCAGTTGGGGTGCATGCCAGATATCTGCTACCTCTACCTAAGTTTAATTATATGATTGACATGGAACACAAGTTAGTTTCTTAATAAGAATTTTTAGGGGGAAAATGCAGCCATTGTTTGAAAAATTTAACTTACTTCTTCCCAATTTTATGTGCTAAATCCACAGTAGGTTTTACAACTATTTCAAAGAGAGATGGAATTTTCTTGAAATCATCAGAGAGATCTGTCTGAAAATCATCTTCGGGATCAGAAAAGGGAAAATGCTCGGGTGGGGTTGGCAGAAGCCCAACTCCTGGAGGCGGTTTGGGAAGAGGAGTTATGCCACGCTTTCTAAGTTCTTCTAACTCTCTTTCGTCTTCATTTGTAGCTTCTTCTTCAGTATTCAACACCTAAAAATAATTGGCAAGGATTACTATTTCAAAACAAGCTTTCTTCCTCACATTTAAAACTGTGAAGACTTGAGTAAATTAATTTTGTTAATAGAAAAATACAATATTAAAGTTGAAATAGATCAGAGACAGCTAACTACTTTTTTATAAAGAATATGAGGTTCAAAGAGGTAAAGGGTATTTCTTAAAGTAAATTAGCTTTTTTAGAGGTCAAATTTTGTGGTTACCAAGGTAGTGGGAGGAAGAACTGGATGAAAGTACTAAAAAGGTACGAACTTCGAGCTATAAGATAAATAAGTACTAGGGATGTAAAGTACAACATGGTAAATGTAATGAACAGTGCTGTATATTATATATAAAAGCTGTTAAGAGAGTAAAGCCCAGGAGTTTTCATCACAAGGAAAAAAATCTTTTCTACTTCTTTAATTTTGTATCTATATGAGATGATGGATGTTCACTAAACTTACTGTGATCATCATTTCAAGATGTATGTAAGTCAAATCATTATGTTGAACACCTTGAATTTATATAGTGCTGTATGCCAATTATATCTCAGTAAAACTGGAAAATAAATAAACTGCATTTGAACAGAAGCTCAAATGAGAGAAATAAAATTTATGAGGGACTGGTTGAAAAAATTAAGTTTTCTAATGGCAGAACAATGATAAGAACAAAAGATTCTGGGTTTTTTTAAGGTTAAGGCAATTATATTACTTACTATCATTAATAAGTAAAGGATACTACAATAGGTGCCACTATTGAGCATTTACTATTTACTAGGAGTGGTATGAAGTGTTTCATATACATCACATAATTTAATCTTTTAAGAACAAAAGATTCTTAATTCTTAGTCCAATATTCCTGCTTTTCTAACACATTACATTAATAGAATAAAACATAAACTAACAAGTCCTTGATCTCTCAGCAGAGTTTTATAAACTATGACTTATAAAACATGATTCAAGTCAAATGAATCTGTAATCAAGGTGCAAAAATATTACTCACTTTGTCCAAAAGTTTCTTTGTTTCTTTAGTCAGATCATCATGTGAAAATTTACAATTGTCTCCTTGGTAACATTTTGCTCCACTATGATAGAACTTGCATGGAAATTCATGTAAATAAAAATATTAAGGAATAGACCACGTAAAATCAAACTCTCATATTTTTATACCAAAAAACATAACTGCTGAATCAATGACTTTATTGCTATATATTGTACTAAATTTTCTATAATCACACAATTTATTTAATTTTTAATTTTAAGATTAAATATTTTAAATACATGGCAAAACATTCAAAAAATTTTAAGTCTCCTCTACTCTATTAAAACTAGAAAACATTTTTTAAGAGCTTAACTTTTTTATTTAAAAAAAACTTGACTGCACAAACTATATTACCTGTTATTTTTTTCTGTCAGTGATAGATGTTTATATCTTCTATCATAGCAGAGTTAGTAATGTGGGTGATTAACACAGACTTCCTTAGAAAGAGCTTCGGGTCAAGATTTCACAAATCATCTCCCAAATTACCATCATATACATTATGCCAAAAATTCTGTGCAAAATCTAGATGCTTTCACCACTGATCAAAAGAGTCATGTTAAAGTTTCAATAGTTTGTTGAGAGTACCATGATACTGAAGTGTTAAGTATAAATGTTAAGCTTGGATAATTAGCTAATTCCATTAATATTCTTTTTTCTCAATAACCATTTTTTTAATTGAAGTATAGTTAATTTACAATGTTGTGTAAGCTTCAGGTATACAGCAAAGTGATTCAGTTACACATATATGTATCTATTCTTTTTCAAGACAACAATTTTTTAAAGTAAAAATATTTATGATGGCTATAGCAAATATTATAGTGTAATTTAATTATGTAAACTCTATTACTTTACTCAATAAAATAAAATATAGAACAAATAAATTTTGTAGCAAGAGCTCATATCTATGAAGAAAATAAAGGGGTCTGATATGTCAAATATCCCAAAAATGAAAACTACAGGCTAATCTTACTTAAAATTTTGGAGACAAACTTCTAAAGAAAATATTAAATATAGGGCTTCCCTGGTGGCGCAGTGGTTGAGAGTCCATCTGCCGATGCAGGGGACACGGGTTCGTGCCCCGGTCCGGGAAGATCCCACATGCCGCGGAGCGCCTGGGCCCGTGGGCTATGGCCACTGAGCCTGCGCGTCCGGAGCCTGTGCTCCGCAATGCGAGAGGCCACAACAGTGAGAGGCCCGCGTAACGCAAAAAAAAAAGAAAAATTAAATCTAAAAGTATAGTGAAAAATATACCATTTTCAGGTAGTGTATGTTCTGGAAATTTCTGGGTAGTTTTAGGAAATGTATTATTGTAATCATCACATTGATAAGGTCAAGAGAGAAAAATCATGTGATCATCTTAGCAGATACAAAAGGCAACTGATAAAATTCAAGACCTTTTTTTGATATTAAAAACTCTTAGTAAAATAAGGATACTTGAGTTTTTTAATAAATCTTAAAACTATAGCCATAAGCCAAAGCAAAAGGGCATTATCTTTGAAACATGTATTATGCTGCCACAATCACTATTATTTAACATTTTTCTGGAAGTATAGACAATACAGTTGAAATTGTCATGCCACAGATGGCATGACTATGGAGAAAAATATAAGAATAGATGGAAAACTTTAAAAGTTCAGTAAGGTATCTGGTTTCTAAAGAAGTATGTCAAATCTGAAAAAAATTTTCTTTGCTTGAATAAGACAAATTTATCATAACATTTTGATAAAGAAAAAAGGAGTATTTGCCCTAGTAAATATCAAATATAATATTACAGAGGGGAATGGTCAAAGAGCACAATGTGTAATAGTAGTATAGAAGCAGAATTATGCACAGAGGAATTTAGAATATGGTTAAGGTGACCTTTTAAATCTGTGAAGAGGGGACAATGAGCTAACCATCTGGAAAAAAATAAGGTCCTTACTGAAGGACAGTATAAATATATATATATTTTTTTTTTTTTTTTTTTTTTTTCTTTTTAAAGGACCATATACAGTGAAATGCCATGGGGTAGAGGTAGGATTACAACTGAAATGTATAGATTTCCAAAGGGAGAAGTAGGGAAGAATATATAGTGCTTATCATTAGGTGGTAAGATTTGATAAGACTTTGGTTTTATAATTTCCAACAATGACAATTTATTACTTATGAACCTAAGTAAATAATCATTTAGTCACAGAATAAATATGTTGTGAACTACTCCTTCAGGAAGCACAGTCTCTTGAAATACTTATAAGCTGAGTATATTAAATATAAAGTACATTTATTTGATAGATTTTTTTCCAAAGGGAAGTTATTTCGTTTCCCTAAAGAAAAAAACTCAGTTTGCCCTTTTGAAGTGCAAAGCCTGATTAGACCTGGTTTATATAACGTACTGTTTTAAATTTAAAACCAAACTAGGCTTTCCGGGTTGTACTTATGATTTTTAAAGCCTCAGGGATGCTTGAAAACTGCAGTATTTTGGTTAACATGTTTTTAATAAAGGATATTATGCATGTAAATGCAGTTCTCTCCTTTGGTACAATATCCTTGTAAATAAAATTTGCAGATCTCTTTTCTCTTCTCCAACTCTGCATCATGATCAAATTTACATTGATCTCCCTGTTCACAAAAAAAGAAAAGAAGAAAGAAAGAGAAAAAAAAAAGAAACCACCGAATTGAATTTTCTCCATGGTGTTTCATGGTAGAACTATGGTCATATCTCCAGTCTTTAAATAATGAGCCAATAATAATTCAAACAGTCCTTAGAATTCTTGCCCAAGACAGTGGATGTGGCTCTGTGCAGAGAGCCAGCAGAGTCAGCATGACCTCAGAGGATACTGCCTGGCTCCACCAGCACTCACCGTTTCTAGGTGGGCTACTCTGGGGACTTATTTAACCTCCTGGTTTGGCCATGTTAAAAATGAGGGTAATAACAGCAACTACAATTCACTGTGTCACTGTAAAGATTAAAACGTTTAATATTAGTAATCTACTTAGAACAGTACTTGCCATACAGTCAGCATCATGGGTTTGTTAAATAAAATGTCATTTCAACAAGTTATATTACTGCCCCAGAATATAATTAAATGAGTTCTGATATACAGTATTCAATGCAAGATACATTTTGAAGAACCAGTTTTATTACAACTATATGAGAAACGAAAAAACTAACCACTCCCTAAAATGACTTTAAATTTTAAAGATTATTTCAGAAGTTAAAACGATTTATGATACCCCTATAAATTTACCTTAATACATCTCCCTTCCAGAAAGTATTTACAGATTTGTTTTCCTTTATGTTCCACTGTGTGTTGATTAATAAATTCCTGAGTCATAACCTTCCATTTTTTCCCTGGTTTACTATACTGCAAGAAAAAAAATTATTTAAATAAAACATATGAAGTAGTAAAAAGGTATTAAAATTTATAGTCAAATGAATCTAGAAAGCAGTATACATTGATTATTAAAAGTAGTGAAGACTGGACATTCTGATGCTATTCATTTACTTGGAGAGAGATATGCTTCTAGAAAAGTGCTTATTGCTATACTAGTAGTTGCAAAGAACCCTATTTCTAATTTAATGAGGACACACAACTACGTTTTTCAAAATAAAATTATGAAAATCTTGAAAATTAACAATAGTACTTTGGCAAAGGTACAATAAAATATTTACTCTCATGTACTGTTAATAGAAGACGTAAAATATCCATACTGTTTGACACAAAATTTATACTTTTCAGGATTATTCTGAAGGAATTATCAGGAAGGCACACAAAGATTTATTCACAAAAATAACTGCTGCAGAATTATTTACAAGTAAAACAAACAAACAAAACAAAATCTAGAAATACTGTACCCATCCAAAACTAGGAGACAAGTCAAACACATTATGATACATTTAGGTGGTAGAATATTATACTGTCATTAAAAAATCATGGGATAGAAAGACAATTTGGGGACATAAGAAAATGTTCACAATACCTTACCAAGTGAAAATGTGACCCCAGTTTATAATAATAAAGACAAAGAAAAAGACTAAAAGAATATACCTCTACCTTTGACAGTGTATGTCTCTAGATGTATCTCTAAAAAATTACAGATTGCTTGTGTGTGTGGTTATTTTGTACTTTCTATAGCAAAAAAATGGAGGATGTATTATCTTTAACTTTTAAATTAAAAAAATTAAGAAAAACTAGTATGTGGTAGAAAATCTCACAGCCCTACTTATTTTTCTTAGTTCTTCTCCTCAGTCCCCTATTCAACTTTTGCTACAAGTATAAGAGGGTTGAGTAGCAAGAGAGTATGATGCTTAGCCAAGCTAAGGACTTCCACTCATGAGCGCTATAAAACATCACTGTTTTTCAGGCTCTTAGCATGCATAGTGCCTTGAACATCGAGGAGCTTAATAACTATTGATATTTGCTCTTCTGATTTGATATCAGTTTTCCCTTTTCCCTCAATCTGTTAGAAGATGGAGAACAAAGCACAATCTACTGAAAACAGGAAACTGCCTCACAGCAAACACTTAAGGAAACAGATGGCTACACTTAAATCTGACCCTCAGCACTCCCAACTGATGAAATATATATTTTACTAGAAGAATTCTGAAAAAAGTATAAGAATACCAGGAAAATAGATAATCTTTGAGGTTCTTTTAAAAATATATATATATACCCAAATTGCCCAAGGAAAACGCAAAGAAACTGCTTATACTCTACTCTGATAGGATCATTTAAAAAGTCTTAAATCTATGTAAATTTTACTTACAAACATTTTCTATTTCTAGGCTCACTTAGAACAAGTAGATATAAATGACCAGTTCACATATGCCTTCTGTACAAGGAATTGTGGCTGTAATAAAATAGGCAGCCAGGGCTTCCCTGGTGGCACAGTGGTTGAGAGTCTGCCTGCCGATGCAGGGGACATGGGTTCGTGTCCCGGTCCGGGAAGATTCCACATGCCGCAGAGCGGCGGGGCCCGTGAGCCATGGCCGCTGAGCCTGCGCGTCCGGACCCTGTGCTCCGCAACGGGAGAGGCCACAACAGTGAGAGGCCCGCGTACCGCAAAAAAAGAAAAGAAAAGAAAAAAAAAGGCAGCCAAAGAGAGTGCATTGTGCAAAGTCAATGAGCCAACTTGAGGAATATAACTCTGAAATTAAAAAGTAAAAATATTAGGTAATCATCCTCCCCCCCAAAAAAACGCTGAAAAATGTACCAAGTTGTACCTATGTTTCTTTAATAACTCACTCTTTCTGTCTATGTTACTTTCTAATGATACACCTCGTTGTCTTAATGGAGGACCGCAGGGGGCTGTTTTTTTCCAGTTTAGTTCTGTTTAAACGAGTAGTAAGTATTGCAGTACCAATAACTATGGGAAAACTGACTATAATCAAGGTATTCTAGAAAATCTAAAGCAACTTAAACAAAATTTCAGGATAAAATAAAGTGCCTAGAAGGTCTGATCTTTTAAGCTTGAGCCTACAGAAGAACCACAAATGTTCTCTATCCTTTTTTAAATTTTTAATTTACTTTTTATTTTATATAGGAGTATAGTTGATTCACAATGTTGTGTTGTCCTCTATCCTTAAGATCTTTTATGAACTATAAGAGCTGGAAGAATGACAGAAGTAATCTAGTTCATCACCCTTATTGGACTAATATGAAAACTGAAGATTAGTGAAGTTAGTGACTTGCCAAAGGTTACGCGTTTCATGTTAGTAGAATCAGATAGAACTCTTTGCACTATATCACACTGTTTCAAAGAAAACACAATTCAAGAAAGAGGGAGAAGGAATTCCCTGGTGGTCCAGGGTTAGGACTCTGCGCTTCTACCGCAGGGGGCATGGGTTTGATCCCTGGTCAGGGAACTAGGATCCCGCAAGCTGTGTGGTGTGGTCAGAAAAAAAAAAAAAAAAAGAAAGAAAGAAAGAGAGAGAGAAGGAAAAGACAGAGAAAGGGAGGGAAAAACCAAACTACCCACTTGGTGATTTTAAAATTTATTTACTCTAGAGGATGTATTATATTGGTATAGGGAACAAGAGCATAAAGGATTTTTTAAATATACTAAAAGGAGGAGGAAATTAAAGGATCTACTGGGAAAAGAATATGTATTTATAAAAAAATTTAATAGCTACTATAAAGACTAAAAAATTTTAGGAGTTTTATGGCCAAAAGAATGAATAAGTCTTTAAAATCCATCAAAAGTTTGCATGTTCTGTGACTATACTTGAGTTTTCAAGAAAATTAGTGTGACATGCAGGTATTCCTAAATTTATCTGGCCTTTGGAGGATCTTTTTTTTTTTTTTTTTTTTTTTTTTTTTTCTGGGGAAGGGAAAGGTATTTTTTTTTTTTATATAATTTTTTATTTTTATTTTTTTTTATTTTACAAATTTAATCAGTTATGGAGGATCTTATACTCCTTGAAAAGGCAAGGGTAAAAATGGATCTATGTTGGCCACTCCAAGTATGTTCACTCTACCCTGGATGGGCCTCCACCAAAGCACTCCTGAAAATGAGCTGCTTCCTTGGACTCTGACACGCTCCTGCTTGTTTCTGGAACCGTAAGAAGAATTCTCTCATGAGAGCCAATAAACTGACATAGTGTTGATAACATATTTTAATCTTGATAAAGGAAAAATATTCTAAATCTGATAAATGTAAAAGAAAGAATTTATTCTGATTTTCTACTACATGATAAAGAAATCTTTTAGTTGCAGCCCAGATCTGCAAACATCTAAAATATTAGTGCTTGAAGAGGCCATTAGAGTTAGAGGCCATTAGAGTTACTGTACTCTAATTTTACAGATCGATCAAACTGAAGCTCAGAGATAGGCAGTAACATGATCAATGCCATACTTTCTTGGAAGCTAATTTTTTTTCACATATAGGGTATAAGTACTGAATATAGGAGAAGGCTTATTTAGAAAACATTCATATTAATTTGGCCTAGTGAAAGCAGCACATACTAGACATCTATACGTGTCTAGAAAGATGGACAGGCAGGTTATAGTCACTCAGAAATTCTAAGTTTGTTTCCATGGAGCGGTGAGTTAAGAGTAAATGTTAGTAGGTGTATAGGAAAAAAAGAGTTCATGGTCAAGTAAATTTTGAAAATGATGGGTTGAACAAAGTAAAACAGACTTCTTTATGCCTAACCTGCTCAGAGCGTTTAATACATTAATGTTGACTGAGAATCCCCAAGAGTAGCGTAGCATGTGCTAGGTTTCACAAATTCATTTGGGCCCAAACTTCTTTTTTCTGTTAACAACTCCCTAAGTAGTACATTAATGAGTACATATTAAGAAATCTTTGGGGCCTCCCTGGTGGCGCAAGTGGTTGAGAGTCCGCCTGCCGATGCAGGGGATACGGGTTCGTGCCCCGGTCTGGGAGGATCCCATATGCCGCGGAGCAGCTGGGCCCGTGAGCCATGGCCGCTGGGCCTGCGCATCCGGAGCCTGTGCTCCGCAACGGGAGAGGCCACAACAGTGAGAGGCCCACATACCGCAAAAAGAAAAAAAAAAAAAAAAAAAAAAAAAAAGAAATCTTTGCCCATTATCTTTAAACCCATAAATGAGAAAACTGAGCATTTTCCAATTACAATATGTTACTATCCCTTTTCTTTTTCTTTTAATTTTTAAAAAAACTTTGGCCGCATTGGGTCTCTGTTGCTGTGCACAGGCTTTCTCTAGTTGTGGTGAGCGGGGGTTATTCTTCGTTGCGGTGCACGGGCTTCTCATCGCAGTGGCTTCTCTTGTTGCGGAGCACGGGCTCTAGACGCATGGGCTTCAGTAGTTGTGGCACGTGGGCTACAGTTGTTGTGGCACGTGGGCTCAGTAGTTGTGGCGCACGTACTTAGTTGCTCTGCGGCATGTGGGATCTTCCTGGACCAGGGCTCGAACCCGTGTCCCCTGCATTGGCAGGCGGATTCTTAGTCACTGCACCACCAGGGAAGCCCCTACTATCCCTTTTCTATCAATCAAGGTTGCAGTTACTGATAACCCACCCTTGCTCTGTACAATTCAATCAAATCTTACTGGAACAGTGGCAGAATACAGGAATTGGACCACTCTAATCCAGAAAGTCGCTACAAGGTTGAAATGTACTGTTAAATTCAACATATATTTATTCAATATCTAATACACATAGTTCATAAATTCATCTTTCCAACCATTTATACCTCCTTTCTTCTCTTTTAATGATTTTAACTGTAATAAGTAAGTGAATTTACCACTATCTCCCCTCTTGGTCCTGCTACGTATTGAGCTGTTAGCATTTTATTGCCATTTGCATCTAGGGACCATGACTCCTAGGAAAGGAAAGTACAACAGAGAACTCATAGAACAAACATGTTTGCTTCCAGACGTATCAATTTTATTTTGAGCTGCTTTGCAACTTACTGATTTTATTTCGAGGGCACCAAAGCGTGCATCTGTGTACTGCTATCAAAACTAATTAAAACAATACTTCTTTTCTGGAATTCATCTATACTCATTCGATCTGAACTGGAAATGTTTCATTTACTAGGAAAGTAGCATTAAAATCACAATGCTGGGCTTCCCTGGTGGCACAGTGGTTAAGAATCCGCCTGCCAATGCAGGGGACACGGGTTCAAGCCCTGGTCCGGGAAGATCCCACATGCCACGGAGCAACTAAGCCCGTGCACCACAACTACTGAGCCCACATGCCACAACTACTGAGCCCGCGCACCTAGAGCCCGTGCTCCTCAACAAGAGAAGCCACCGCAGTGAGAAGCCCGCTCACGGCAACGAAGAGTAGCTCCTGCTCACCGCAACTAGAGAAAGCCCACGCGCAGCAACGAAGACCCAGTGCAGCCAAAAGTAAATAAATAAAATAAATAAATTTTAAAAAATCACAATGCTTTCTTTTGCAGCCAAATAAGTTACAAAATGGAAAAGCTCCTCTCCTCATTATATATAAATTCTCAGTACCTCTTGAAAGTCATCCGTTCCTGAAAACACATTAGGCCCTTTATTGGCCCTTCCTCCACGGTCTTTGCGTTTGATTTTCTTCGGCAAGCCGCGTCCACGAGCAACATTAAAACTTTTAACCCTCTGTTCAATACCTAAAAAAGTTAAAATGTACTTCAGATAGTTAAAAAAAACGGCACACTAGACAATCTACTAGTTTACAGGGAATAGCATATTTTAAATAGTCTATAATGTACAGTGTATTCTTTTTTTCCCTTTAGATTCAGTGAAAAAAATTAATTGTCTTTACATTTTGCTTCATGGGTACTGCTCCTTATTGTTTTGTTTCTTAAGGGATGTTATCAACATAAGGAAGGCAAGAAACAAGAATATATACATGGCTGGAGAGGTCAAATCTAGTTTTATTCTTCTCAATTTTCCTTAGAATAAGCAATTAACAATATTTTCTGTTTTTAAGAGAATTAAATAGTACATTCATCTCTAAGGAAGACATTGTAGGTATTAGTGATTAATTTGTGGCAAATTGAGTTTCTACTGATAATGTTGAATAGACATCACATATATCTCCAAGCAAAATTTATACTTGTCTTTTACTTTTGAAAAACTTGATATTTAAAAGTCTCTAAAGAGATACTCAAATGACTAAAATTATATATTTGAGTAGTAAGTTACAATACAAAGTGATTTCTCATTATACCAAAGTCATATTGAACTAATAAGTTTTCTAATGGTATTAAACCTACAAAATAGCCAATAGATATATAGAAAAATGTTTCACTTCATTAAAGAAATAAAAGAAATTAAAAATTTAAAGATAACATAACTATTTTCACCTCAAAGAATAATGTTGGTAGGGATTTGGAGAAATTGGCATTTGCACACACTGGCAGGGGTGTTATAAATTGCTACATCACCTTTTTGGATATCAACTTTGTATATGGATCAAAAATCTTCAAATGTAGCTATGTCTTTTGACTCAATTCTACATTTCAGCATTTACTCTCAAAAAAAAATGTTTGCCAAGATATGTATAGATATGCAGGGTTAATCACAGAATTTTTAAAAATGGGTGCAACTTAAATCCCAAATAATTACTAACAAACAAACCTAACAGTTTATTAGACAAATTATGGCATATCTATTTAATTGAATAGAATGTAGACATTAAAATCTACTCATTAACATAAGAATGACTGAGATACAATTCACAGTTAAGGGAAAAAACCAAGTTATAACAGTGTATAGTTTTTTGTTAAAAAATAATTGTCAAAAAATTCTAGATGGGGCTTCCCAGGTGGCGCAGTGGTTGAGAGTCCGCCTGCCGAGGCAGGGGACATGGGTTCGTGCCCCGGTCCGGGAAGATCCCACATGCCGTGGAGCGGCTGGGCCCGTGAGCCGTGGCCGCTGGGCCTGCGCGTCTGGAGCCTGTGCTCAGCAACGGGAGAGGCCACAACAGTGAGAGGCCCGCGTACGGCAAAAAAAAAAAAAAAAAAAAAAAAATTCTAGATGAATGTATACCGGGGAATTCCCTGGCAGTCCAGTGGTTAGGACTCCGTGATTCTACTGCAGGGGGCCTGGTTGGATCCCTGGTTGGGGAACTAAGATCCCACAAGCTGTGGCACAGCCAAAAAAAAAAAAAGTATACCAAAAATATTAATAGTAATTGTCTCTGGGAGTAGGGATTCAAACTGCTTTTGTTTTATCTTTGATCTTTGCTGGGTTATCTTTTCTACACATAGAAAAAGTTTTCTACATTTGACCATATATTATTTTCATAATTCTGGGGGAAAAAATGAAAGTCAAAATAAAATGCAATACTCAATTCTTTAACAGAACAAACAGAAAGAGTTTGAAAGGAAGAACCCCAGGTGGGAAGGGATGAACAAGGCCTCTACATTCCCCTTATTCCCCAAGTGGAATGATCCCTGACACCACTATGTCTGGACTCCAGGAACAAACTTACTAATTACAATAGCATATGCATAGACAAATTCCTGCCTCTTTAGTTCAACAAAGCCTAGATCCACATTTTTCAAAGGAATTTTGCTTGGAAATCAAGAAAAAATAAAGCCATAAAAATAACCAAATTTACTCATAACTGATTCCTTTTTTCAATGATAATTAAATGATAGTTACATAGGGCTTGGGTGCTCACTACTTCACCTCAGCCTCATCTCGCTCCAGTTTTCTTGAAGCAGACATATTGAGTGGACAGTTCTTAAGGCTGATTTGACCCTGATGTGACCCATAATTTCTATGGCAATCTTGTACTGGTCTCTCCAGGGACGATGTACCTCAATATAGCAGATGAATAGGTTATCACTCTAGAAATTTCTTTAGATTATGTTCTTATTTCTGATCCTGAAGAATGTCTATTGTCCTGAGTACATTTACATAGCAAAGATGATCACTACATTTTAAAGCCTAGTAAAAGAATAGCTTCCCAGGATTCTGTCCTTACAGGTCTAAAACATAAAGTAATACAGAGTAACAGAGACAGCTGAAAAAGGTAGGTTATTTCTTTCAGTATACTGATACCATATAGAAGGGAGGGGAAAAACATAACAGGAAAGTTGTTTTACATTTTTATACACTTTAAAAATATTAAGAAATCTTTTAAATTCAAATTTTAAGATATCATGCAGATTGAAATATTTGTAGATTTTTGTCCTCAAGGTCTACAAAATAAATAAAAACGAATTCAGGAAGCACAGGAATAAGCTGATCATGAGAAAGGGCAAAGAAATTTAAGATTTTACTTCATTTTTACCTGTGTTAATAAGGTTCTCATATTAAAAAACAGACAATTTCAAACTTACCTTGCTGAATTCCTTTCAATCTTTGTTTTTTCCCTGGTTCTTTAGAAAATGATGATCCTAAAGTAGTATTTGAGGTTTCTTTAGCTTGCCTGTATTGTTTCAGCTGACTGGCAAAATCTTCCTCTGTTTCCTGACTGTAGTTACCAAAGTTGTCATCACTGTAGTTACCAAAGTTATCATCACTGTAGGTACTGTACTCATCATATTCTTTACTTTTAAATTTTCTGTTATGTTGACTCTTCTTTGATGCCATGTAGCTTCCTGATATATGTCCATGCTAAGTGAAAACGCACAACCATTATCAAGATTTTTCAGTTATATGTAGGAATTGATAGTAACACAGGACATCTTTTTTCCCCCAGAAATTTGGGAGAAAGAAGGGGAAAAGACAGTTATTAGTTCTGCCTCTTGGTTAGAACTTATCTATGGCACTATTTAAAACTAAGTTCAAAAAGCTAAATGCTACTCTGATGTTATTAAACATTATAATGTGCATAGAACATTGCTGGAGAGTGTGTCTTGTTCACTTTTTGTTTTCCATGTCCATGTCTTATGTTTCTCATGCTCCATGCCTCGATATTTATACACATAAGAGTACTTTAAAATCCATACTGTCATACAGAAATTCCGTCTCCAAAAAACTGAAGAGGTCTTTTTGAAAACAGAAAAAAAAGAATAGTGAAATAGCTTGGAGCAAGGGTAGAAAATATATAGAGTCTCCTAAGATTCAAAAATTCCCAAATGACACGTTTAAGCATATTATATTTAATTAAAAAACTATATGTAAAGTCAAATTTGTAAAAAGAAAATATTTATATTTGAGGTCTAATAGAAAAAACAGAGATTTCCCTAATAGTAAAAAACATCTAATGAATAAATTGCTCATTAGAAATTATTTATTGCACTTATACATTATTAATTTTATTGCTTTTTACTAAAGCATGTAAAAACACAAAATACATTGTAGTCCTAGAAGTTCATTTAATGATAGTATTCAAGTATAACTCTATTCACTGAAATATTTTATTACTTCTATCATATCTATTCTCAATCTTTTTATAAGAAAGCAAGAAAAAATTGCACATAATTATAGCTTGAGGATCTAGAAAAAGTCAGACCATGACTCATTTACAGTTTAGTACATTTTAAATGTGATATAAAAATACTGCCCTGGCAGAATACCAACATGAGACTGTGTTTTTAATAAAATGCAGAGAACATACAGAGTGAAGTAAGTCAGAAAGAGAAAAACAAATATTGTATATTAACTCATATATGTGGAACCTAGAAAAATGGTACAGATGAACCAGTTTGCAGGGCAGAAATAGAGACACAGATGTAGAGGACAAACGTATGGACACCATGGGGGGAAAGTGGGGGCGGGGGCAGGGGGCGGTGGTGGTGGTGGTGGGATGAACTGGGAGATTGGGATTGACATATATACGCTAATATGTATAAAACAGATAACTAATGAGAACCTGCTGGATAAAAAATAACAATAAAATAAAATTCAAAAATTCAAAAAAAATAAAAAGTAAAATTAAGAGAAATACTAAGTCCTTTTCAGCAATTATAAAATAGAGAAAAAGTGTATAACTAAAGCAATCAAGAAAATCAATTAGCTCATCAATTTGAAATTTTGAAGACATTATATTAGATTTCCAAATTTTTTTAAGCAACATTTTTAAAGTTTATAAACTGTTCTCAGTCTAGCACTTCAGAAATTCAGAAGGGGATTTACAATTATAGCCAAAAGGCAGTTTCTTACGTTTTAAAAAAAGCCACTATGAAAATAAAACAAAAAATAATTGCTTTGATTAAGTTGAAGATTAATTAATTAGTTGAGTGGTACTTACATTTCCTTTTATAAAAACTGTGATTACATTAATTCTTCAATAATATATTTCAATGCCTAATGAGCAAGGATTACTCTCTGTTAATGGGCGAGTATGAATTTTTCTCTAGAGATTAGATGCTTTTCACAAAAGCTTTAAGTCTTAATATTAATCCAATTCTCTGATTTTTCACAGCCTTTACAAAAATAATCTCCATAATTCCTACTTTTTCAAGCAGAATTATCCCTAAACTTTCAATCCATCCCTCCCTTGTTTTCCCAACTGCAAATAATCCTAATAGCCCTCTAATTATGCAAACCTCAGGGCTTCTTCTGCAGTGACAGACTCTAATGTGGCTTGCTTCAGTGCTTAGTGTTTGCATCAGGGCACCACCCATGCGGTGCAAGCTCTCCAGGAAGCGCTAAATGAATGAGGGGTTACAGAGCAGCCCCAGTTCTCTAGGACAGTATCTCCTGCTTCACATGTTCACCATTTGGAATGAACAAAATGTACTCACCAGCAAAGATCTAGCAAGTATTTTTAAAAGCCCTCCTGAAGATAAAAGAAATGAAAAAGACTATAAATTTTACTGAAGGATATAGTTTCTCTCATCACTTTGCTTATTGATTATTAGGCTATCTACCTGCTAGAATGTCTGTGGGGGCAGATTTGGTTTCTGTTACACAGGCTATCACTCTAAGCATGAAATAAGAGAACAGGAGACCCTGAACAAGGATGAGGAAAAAGGAGATATATTAAGTCCTCTAATTTAATAGCTAGATGCTAATACTATATTCTATTGTCGGCCTATAACTGTAGAAGTGTCATACAGTAGATACTTGTTATCTAATTAAATGAGATTTTTAGGATATACTTTCTAACCTCAGTGAGTCAACACTAAACCATATGTGAAGGAAATGATCCTGAACTTTCTCTTCTAATGGCAGACTAGGTAATTTAATTCAGATCAGTCCTCCTCCTAAAAAAATGCAGCAGAGATAGACAAGATATTTTTTTCAGACCACTGTAGACATCAGAGAGCTAACAAATTAGTGAAGGATTACTGAACTGTTACCCATGGAGTAGATGAAAATCCCCAGAAGTGAGCAGTATTTGGAGCCGTTTTTGCTCTGAAAGCATCAGCCCAGCATGAAAAATCATCTGAAAGGTTCAACAGCATTTCTGACTATCCTTTCAATCTTTGGGAACAAAAGGAGTCCAGAGTCTGGAAAAAGCGGAAGTCTTAGCGACCCCCACCCACCAGAACTCAGAAAGTCTGGGGTTTTTCAGATACATGCACACTGACCTGAATACTGCTCAGTGCTCCTGAGAGCATCAGGATTTTTCTAGCACAAAATAGTATTTAGATTGAAGATTCTGTTCATACAGTGCAACATATTTAAGGAAGACATAAAGTATATCATGTTGTTTTAATTTCTTTTCTGTTTAAAACACATCAAATAATGTTTGCACTTGAAGAGGTAGGTGGCATAAAATTCCTATACTGAAGCCCTAACCCCCAGTACCTCAAAATATGAGTGTTTAGAGAAAGGGCCTTTAAAGAGGTGATTAAGTTAAAATGAGGATGTTAGGGTGGGCCCTGATCCAATTTGACTGCTGCCCTTATAAGAGGAAATGTGGACACACAGAGACACCAAGAGTCCACGTGCACAGAGGAATGATCATGTGAGGACAAAGCAGCATGAAGGTGACCATGTACAAGCCAAGGAGAAAGACCTAAACAGATCCTTCCGCTGTGGCCCTCAGAGGAAACCAAACCTGCCAGCACCTCGATCTTGGACTCAGATCTAGCCTCCAGACTGTGAGAAAATAAATTTCTGTTGTTTAAGCCACCAGTCTGTGGTATGTTGTTATGGCAGCCCTAACAGACAAATACATGACGTATTCTTTACTTTCAAAGGTTTAAAATTTGTAGCATATGTCTTATAAAATATTTTTTTAAATATCAGAAAGCAAAGAATGAAACTGAAAGTTTAATTTTTCTCTTTAAAAAGCAGTAACTCAAAACCACAGTGAGATATCATTTCACACCAATTAGGAAGGCTGTTATCCAAAACAAAACAAACAAACAAAAACAGAAAATAACAAGCTTCACAAGGATGTGGAGAAATCAGAAAAATCTCATGCATTGTTGGTGGAAATGTAAAATGGTGCAGCCTTTGTGGGAAACAGTTGGTAGTTCCTCAGAAAGTTAAATGTAGAAGTAACATATCATCAAGCAATTCCACTCCTAGGTCTATACTCCAAAGAATTGAGAGCAGAGTCTCAAAGAGATACCTATACACCCACGCTCATAGCAGCATTATTCACAATACGCAAAAGGTGGAAGCAATCCAAGTATCTATTGACAAAATGTGGTATATACATATAATTGAATATTATACAGCTTTGAAAAGGAAGGAAATTCTGATATGTACTACAACACAGATGAACTTTGAAAAATTTATGGTAAGTGAAATAAGCCAGACATAAAAGGACAAATACAGCATGATTCCACCTATATGAAGTACCTAGAGCAGGCAAATTCACAGAGATGGAAAGTAGAATAGTGGTTACCAGGAGTGGAGGGAGGGGGAAATTAGGTATTATTGCTTGATAGGTACATGGCTTCTGTTTAGGAAGATGAAAAAGTCCTGGAAATGGACAGTGATGGCTGCACAACATTGTAAATAAATTTAATGTCACTGAACTGTATATCTTAAAATGGTGAAAATAGTGTATTTTTCCAAAGACATACAAATGGCCAACAGACACATGAAAAGATGCTCAGCATCACTAATCATCAGGGAAATGCAAATCAAAACCACAAGGATAGGGCTCCCCTGGTGGCGCAGTGGTTAAGAACCCGCCTGCCGATGCAGGGGACACGGGTTTGAGCCCTGGACCAGGAAGATCCCACATGCCGCGGAGCAGCTAAGCCTGTGCGCCACAACTACTGAGCCTGTGCTCTAGAGCCCGTGAACTACAACTACTGAGCCTGTGCGCCACAACTACTGAAGCCCATGTGCCTAGAGCCTGTGCTCCACAGCAAGAGAAGCCACCGTGCACCGCAACGAAGAGTAGCCCCCGCTCCCTGCAACTAGAGAAAGCCAGTGCATGGCAACAAAGACCCAATGCAACCAAAAATAATTAATTAATTAAAAAAAAACAAACCCACAAGGATATATCACCTCACACCTGGCAGAATGGCTATCGTCAAAAAGACAAGAAATAACAAGTGTTGGTGAAAATGTGGAGGAAAGGGAACACTTGTACGCTGTTGGTGGGAATGTAAATTGGTGCAGCCACTGTGGAAAACAGTACAGAGATTTCTCAAAATATTAAAAATAGAACTACCAAATATCCAGCAATTCCACTTTGGGGTATTTTCCCAGAGAAAATAAAAACACTAATTTGAAAAGATATATGCACCCCTATGTTCACTGCTGCATTGTTTATAATAGCCAAGATATGGAAGCAACCTAAGTGTCCATTAATAGATGAATGGATAAAGAAGATGCAGTACATATATATATATATATATATATATATATATATATATATATATATACACACACACACACACACACGCAGTATATGCAGTATATATACAATGGAATATTACTCAGCCATAAAAAGAATGAAATCTTGCCATTTGTGACAATAAGGATGGACTTAGAGGGCATTATGCAAAGTGAAATAAGGCAGATAGAGAAAGATAAATATCACTATTATTTCTCTTACATGTGGAATCTAAAAACCAAAACAAATGAGCAAACATAAGAAAACAGGAACAGATTCACAGATAGAACAAACAAGTTGTTACCAGAGGGGAATGGGGATGAAATAGGTGAGGGAAATTAAGAGGTACAAACTTCCAGTTGCAAAATAAATGAGTCACAGGGATGAAATGTACAGCATAGGGAAAACAGTTAATAATAATGTAATATCTTTGTATGGCAACAGATGGTAACCAAACATTGTGGTGATCATTTTATGTATAGAAATATTGAATCCTATGTTGTGCACCTGGAACTAACACAGTGTTGTAGGTCAATTATACTCCAATTTAAAAAAAAGAGAGAGAGAAAAAGAAATAGTTAAAATGGTAAATTTTATGTTATGTATATTTTATGACAATAAAAATAAAGGCAATACCTGAGGAAATGGAATGTCATAATCCCTGTAGAAACCACTTCTTTTTCTGTGGGAACTTTCTGTATGTTCGACCTCTGAATCAAGGCTGTAGTCTGAACTATCATCACTGGATGGAGAATTATGCTAAAAGAAGGAAAAACCAAAAATGTTACATTTACAAAAGGAAGAAAATTTAACTAGTAACTAGATAAGCTTGTTTCAGCCAGAGGTGCCAACCAATAGATTATATTATCCTAGTAGGTTCTGAAGTATTAACTGGAAAATTCTTGCTCCAAAGACCACCTCCACCCCAACTTCTCTGAAATTTTCTGAGGAATAGTACATCTTCCTCTTTTCTCAGGGATTTTAATGGCAGCATTTTCCCCATCATCCCTTTGGCCCAAGGACTTCAAATAGAAAACACTGCACCTCTATGCTCTAAAGTGATCTTAAATTTAAGTTAATCTTTATTTTTAAAATTTTTGGCTGCGCTGGGTCTTTGGTGCTGAGCACGGGCTTTTAGCTGCTGCAAGCGGGGGCTACTCCTCATTGCAGTGCACGGCTTCTCACTGCGGTGGCTTCTCTTGTTGTGGAGCATGGGCTCTAGGCACGCGGGCTTCAGTAGCTGTGGCACGCGGGCTCAGAAGTTGTGGCTCGCGGGCTCTAGAACACAGGCTCAGTAGTTGTGGCGCACGGGCTTAGTTACTCCGGGGCATGTGGGACCTTCCTGGACCAGGGCTCGAACCCGTGTCCCCTGCATTGGCAGGCAGATTCTTAACCACTGCACCACCAGGGAAGCCCCTAAGTTAATCTTAAAGGAAATAAAATTGGTTCCTCATCACCAAAAAGAGTCCTAGAACATGAATAGAGTATGAATTAATTTATTTTTACCTAAAACAGCTTTAGAGTTCTTAATCTATTGCGTAAGTACCCTAAATCTAAAAGATATCAAAACATTCCAAATTATAAATATAACATAAATCCAACCCACAAAATTGAACAAAGATGAAATGCAAACCACAAGTAACTGACAGTGATTGACAAATATCAAGAATAAGCTTTTTCAAGTATGAATGCAATTTCAAAAAAAAAATCACCAAATATCCTCCATCTAGCCAAAATAATTACCTTCCCAGGTTGAGCACCCTCTTTTTTTGTTTGTTTGTTTGTTTGTTTTTGTGGTACGCGGGCCTCTCACTGCTGTGGCCTCTCCCACTGCGGAGCACAGGCTCCGGACGCGCAGGCTCAGCGGCCATGGCTCACGGGCCTAGCCGCTCCGCGGCATGTGGGATCCTCCCGGACCGGGGCACGAACCCGTGTCCCCTGCATCGGCAGGCGGACTCTCAACCACTGTGCCACCAGGGAAGCCCTGAGCACCCTCTTTAAAAAAATTTTTTGAAGTTCTTATCAACAAAGACACTGCCTCTGTATTTTATCATCCTTGCATTCCCAGCATCTAAGACTAGAACAAACTCAGTGAAAATGTGCTGAACTAAATTGACCTCTTGATACTTTTACAGTAGAAGGATCTGTTTTCTTCTACTCCATTCTTAAATGCTGGTTTAAGAAGACAAACTGTGTTCCTCTACCTTGTTCTTAAATGTTCTGGGGTTTAGTTTTGGGGTGCTGTTAATTCTGCTTTTGTTGATTTGATAGGTGATATGAAGATCTTTTAATAATTATGTTATGAAATGCTTCAAGCTTAACTACCTAATCTTTTTGGTTAGGACTTGAAATAAATATTGTCCATTTAAAAGCCAAGTTTGCTCTGTTACTAACAGAAGTCAGCTCTGGCTCAAAAGAAAACCTTTCATTTGAAGAACACTAAAGGGGTAAGGCTTGCTTAAGAAGAAGTTCAAACAAAGGCACTGATTCAGGGCTTCCCTGGTGGCGCAGTGGTTGAGAATCTGCCTGCTAATGCAGGGGACACGGGTTCGAGCCTTGGTCTGGGAAGATCCCACATGCCACGGAGCAGCTGGGCCCGTGAGCCACAACTACTGAGCCTGCGCGTCTGGAGCCTGTGCTCTGCAACAAGAGGCCGCCATAGTGAGAGGCCTGCGCACCGCGATGAAGAGTGGCCCCCGCTTGCCACAACTAGAGAAAGCCCTCGCACAGAAACGAAGATGCAACACAGCAAAAATAAATAAATTAAATTAATAAACTCCTACCCCCAACATCTAAAAAAAAAAAGGCACTGATTCAGGAAGAGCCATCAGAGAAGAGAAGATTCTGTTTAAGGGAGTAGATTCTTCAGGCTAGCCCCCAAAAATGAGTCTAGAACACAGACTTTAAGAAGTCATTAGGAAGGCTATTAAAAAAAATATGTATGTGGCTCACCTACAGTAATAAGAAGTAATTATTAACCCAAAATTAGCAATTGGACTACATTAAAAATAGCTGGAAATAGTAGAGAGTAATTAAAAATTATTAAATTTTTAAGTGAAAAGGATAGTATACTTTTTTAATTTCAGAATTTTTGAGTTTCTTTTTTTTGGTTATTGTTTGGTATCTGTTTAGTGTTTGAAAGTGTTCCTTTGCTATTTTACCTATCATACACTGGTGGATTATTTCTTTCAATACACTTGGTTGGTAAGTACTAAAGTTCAAGTCTAGGGACTTCCCTGGTGGTCCAGTGGGTAAGACTCCATGCTCCCAATGCAGGGGCCCCTGGTTCGATCCCTGGTTGGGGAACTAGATCCCTCATGACGGAACTAAGAGTCCGCATGCCCCAACTAAGAAGTCCGCATGCCCCAACTAAGAAGTCCGCATGCCCCAACTAAGAAGTCCGCATGCCCCAACTAAAGATCCCGCATGCTGCAAAGAAGATCCTGCATGCCACAACTAAGACCCGGCCCAGCCAAATAAATAAATGTTTTAAAAATAAATAAAGTTCAAGTCTCAGTGATTATGCTTTCTATAGAACTCTTAACAAACATGACACCACAACGTGGTGAGTAAAGAGGGCAAAAGACATAGTCAAGAACTAATTAACAGGATAGCCATTTAGTGACCCCTTTAAATATTCAAACAGTAACAGAAAGAATTTAGAGACTTCAGTGACTTCCCCAAACCATGCCAGCCTTTTCACACTTTTTGCTTTTGTATTCTCTGTGTCTCTTTGGTCAACGAGCTAATTCCTACCTGTCCTTCAAGATTTATCACAAAAAAATCTCCATGTCCAATAGTAAGAGAATGATACTAAAGTATAATACAATACAGAGCAATCAATTAAAATGGTATTTTAGAAGATTTTATAGAAACAACAAAATGTTTATCTGTACTATTAAGTGAAAATGCAAAATATAAAATCAATTAAATGGCATTTCTCTAATAATAATTGTCCACAAATTCATTATTACTCCTACCCTCAAGAGGTGGAGATTCATTCCCCTCCCTTTGAGTGTGGACTAGACGTAGAAGCTTGCTTCTAGCAAACAGGATTTGTCAGAAGTGATTAGGTTATAAAAAAGACTGTAGCTTTCATCCTGGGTGCTCTCTCTTGCTCTCTTGCTGTGGAGGAAGCCAGCCAAAGCACGAGGTCGAAGAAGTGGTATGTAAAGGAGTCCACGTGGTGAGGAACGGAGGCCTGCCAAGAGCCACATGCCCGAACTTGGAAGAGGATCCTGCCTTAGTCAGGAGATGATTGCAACCTCGCAGGAAGCGCTGAGTCAGAATACCAAGTGAAGCCGTGCCCACGTTCCTGACCCACAGAAACGAGGAGACAAACTTTTGTTGTTTTAAGCTTCTAAGTTTGGGGTAGCATGTTGCGCAGCAATAGTTAACTAATACAGGTTTTGGTATCTGGAAATGCGGTGCTGCCAGTACAAATATCTAAAAGGTAGAACTGGTTTTGGAACCAGGCCGTGGATAGAAACTGGAATGATTTTAAGAGGGCGCTAGTGAAAGCCTAGATCACCCTGAATGATTGTTAGCAAAATTTTAGACTTTGGGGCGACTTAAAGGAAAGTGAGAGAGATCTTATTAAAACTGGAAAAAGGGAGATCCTTGTTATGCAGTGGCAGAAATCTAGCAACACTGTTACATTCAACAATATGGAAAGTAGAAAATGTGTCTAATGAACTAGGTGATCTAGTTAAGATTTTCAAGCAAAATGTGGAAAGTACCTATCTATGAGGGAAGATAGATGAATTAAAGGAAGAACTGTTAAAAAGGAACCAGGACTTGATGGTTTTAAAAGTTCTTAGCCTCAAAATATCTAAGTTTGTTTTTGCGCTTCCTTTTTTTCTTAATTAGTTTGGCTAACCCGTGCTGCAGGGGGCACAGGTTCGACCCCTGATGGGAGAACTAAGATCCTGCGTGCCGTGCGGCATGGCCAAAAAAAAAAAAAAAAACTACTGACTTTTCATTCTAATTTGTTAAATTCTGCTTATAACTTAAGCCCTTCCTTTTTGTTTCTGTCTTACTTTGCTGTTTTCAAGATTTTAATACTATAATAATTTTTCTTCTGATAATTTTTTAGCTATCTTCCATATGTCAAATTCTATTATTATTTTCATGAAATTCGGCAGATTTCGTCTGCATTCAAAGGCGTTTCTGTCTTTCGACTTTGTTATTAATGTCTAGTTTTATTGCATTGTGGTTTGAGATTGCTCTTTGTACTATTTCTACTCCATCAAATTAATTGGAGTTTTTTTTGTTGCCTATGACATGGTCTGTTTTTATGAATATTCCAAGTATACTTGAGAGGAAGATATATTCTCAGGATTCAGAGCTTACTATATATTTATAATATTTCTTTAATATCCTTACCACCTTTTCATCCATTTGATTAATCTCTTTGGGTTAAGAGAGGTATACTGGTGTATCTCCTATTATTACTGTATTCCTGTCTATTTCTTCTCATAGTTCCTATAGTTCCTGCTTTATGAAAACTGATGTTTAAGGGGATATTAAATATTAATAACAATAAATAAATAAATCTTCACTGTGAATTATAACCTTAACATTATAAAATGCCCTTCTTTGTTTCTTTCAATGCCTTTTTGACCTAAATTTGACTTTTTCATATATCAACACTGTGATTTCTGCCTTTTCTTTCTTTGCATCTGCCTGGTATAGCTTTACCCACTTTGCATTTTTTTATTTTTTAACATCTTTATTGGAGTATAATTGCTTTACAATAGTTTTACTCACTTTTTTTTTTTTTTTTTTTTTTTTTTTTTTTGCGGTATGCGGGCCTCTCACTGTTGTGGCCTCTCCCGCTGCGGAGCACAGGCTCTGGACACGCAGGCTCAGCGGCCATGGCTCACAGGCCCAGCCACTCCGCGGCACGTGGGATCCTCCCAGACCAGGACACGAACCCGCGCCCCCTGCATCGGCAGGTGGACTCTCAACCACTGCGCCACCAGGGAAGCCCTACCCACTTTTTAAATCTTTCTCTTTTACATAGCTTAGAGTTGGATTTTGCATTGTTGGGAGGTATATCTTTTGGTATTAGAAAGATTATATTTTTGTTTCAGTTATTTCTTTCAAGTTGTCTTTTTCCAATAACCTCAGTCCCTATCCCTTCTTTGCATACTATCTGTTTACTAGTAGGACCAATATTGAAATTAGACAGTAACCTCTTCTTCTACTTCCTCTCCTTCATTACCAGGATAATAATTTGAAGTATATTTAAAAATTCTCAGTTAATAACTAAAAAACTACCATGAAGGTTATCCTGCTTACCATATATTCTTCTGCTTTCCCTGACACTTTTTACAGCTGTAATGTTTTGATACATAATATACTGCCCCCCATCTCCATCATTTAGTCTTAGCTTTACAGACTAATATGTAGTGTATGTAGATCACTCTCACTTTTTCACCCATTTTGGTTATCTGAACGTGTGCTCTAGGAGATCCTATGAGAAGTCTTATAACATTTCCTGACTTCTATTATATACAGTTTTTCTGAGGACTTTATATTTGAAGTTCGGTATTTAGCTGGATATAAAATGCTTGGCTTGCATTTTATTCAAATATGTTACTCCATTATCTTCTGGCATAAAATGTTGATATCAAAATTTTTTCTATAAATCTGATTTTCCTTTCTTAATAAGTGGCTTGGTCTTTTTGCCTAAATGACCAAAGGATTCCCTTTTCCCCCAGTTCTGCTGATGCTGTTTGATCATAGTCTGTATTATTTTCTTAATTTTTAAAAATCATTTTGAAATGTTAGGTTAAGTTTTTCATGTTTTGTGGGCATTCTTTCCTTTCTGGAAGAATATTATTCTCCCCATTTTCCTCTTTTTTTTAATAAGAATAACTTATATGGAATGTGATCATGGTCCAATCTTGTTGCTCATGTGTCAAAGGAGGAATGAGCCAGGAAAACTTTCCTAGCTTCACTCTCTAGAGTTATTTCTTCTGTTGTTAGCACATGAAGTATTAAAAAACATGGCTGTGTATCTTCTGAGATATGCCACCCCTGCTCCCTTCCCCCATTTTCTTTCCTTGGCCCTAGTATTCTTGTCCTCTCAACTTAGATTCTACTCCTAGCAGTTTTCTCCTCAAAGTGGGACCCTGTCCTAGAAGAGATTTAGTTGATTAGTATTCATCAGGCACAGACCATTCTAGCACCATCCAATTTTACGTGGTCACCTTATACTCATGGGGGAATTGGGAGCTAGTAAAGCCCCCCTCTCAGTTTCCATTGCTGTTTCTCAGTTTGGCTGACAGGCTTTCCATGTTCACTGGGGACTACTTCATTGAGATGAATACCTGTTGGTAATTTGTTTTCTGGAAGTTCTTTTTACCTTTCCTCTGCTTCATTTCACACAATTGCTGATCCTGCTCTGGTCTTGTTGCTCTCTGTGGTTTGGCCTTATCCTTTTTCATTTTTGAGGTTTGTGGAGATAACTTGTTACTTCATTTTTTGGTAGATGTTGCCAATGAATTTTTGGTTTTGCTATTCTAATTGCTCTGTTTTTATGGGGGAAATTCAGGGAGTTTCAAAAACTACGCCACCACTGCTGCCAACTTTTCTCTGAGTTCTCTGTCAGTATAGGTTTCCCTTCTTCTCAACCGCAATCCACATTATTCTGTATCCAGCACTCAGTTGCTCTCTTGATGGCATTTGTTTTTCAATTGTTTACTGCCTCTCTCCTTCCCTTTTCAGTGTAACCTCTATAACAGCAGAGACCATTTCATTCATTACTATAACCCCCAGCATATAGCTCAGAGATTTCCATAGCAAGCACGCAATAATACTTACAAATGAATAAATAAATGAATGGATGGACAATGCCAGTGCTGTTAATCTACATCTGTAGAGAATGAAACTTTCTTTCCTTAAGCTTTCAGTATTCTTGCATACAATCTTCCATCAATTTAAAAGATTTATTCTGATTTGCATTAAAAGTTACTTTATTTCATTTTTTTTATTGGAGTAGAGTTGCTTTACACTGTTGTGTTAGTTTCTGCTATAAAGCAAAGTGAATCAGCCATACGTATACATATGTCCCCTCTTTTTTGGATTTCCTTCCCATTTAGGTCACCACAGAGAACCTAGTAGAGTTCCCTGTGCTGTACAGTAAGGTTCTCATGAATATTTTTTAAATCTTTAAAACATTTCATATAATCTTTATGTTCAGAAAATTTCTTAAGCACATGAAAAGATCTAATCCATATATTTTATAAGAAAATAGGCAATGATTTATACTTTATAATTTTCAGTGTTTTATATTTCATAAAAACTTACCAAAAGAATAAAAAGTAGATTCTAACTAACCTTATGTTTCTCACGTTTTCTCCTTTTGGACTTTTTCTTCTCTTTTTCTTTCTTGTGTTTTTTCCTTGATTTTCTGTAGGCTTTCTCATTTTTCTGCTTTTCATCCTCTTTTGCTTCCTGTTCTTGTGCTTCTTCAAATCCTGCATCATCTATTTCACCATCTTCTAATTCACCATCTTCTCTGTAAAAGACAATGAAAATTTTAATTTTCAAATGTCAATTCTAAAGAGAATCTTACAGAAACAGTTCCAAAAGAAAAAAAAAGCATGAGCCAAGAATTTAAGTTATACTCATTTAGATCAGGGGTTGGCCAATTTTCTATAAAGGGCTAGATAGTAAACATTTTAAATTTGCAGGTCACATATGGTTTCTGTTGCAAAATCTCTCTTTTTTTACAACACCCTTCAAGAATGTAAGAAGCAATTTCAGCAGCCATAGTTTGCCAACCTCTGATTTAGAGTTAAGAGCACTGACTCTCACTCAACAAACGAATGAATGCATGAATGCAATACTATCCCAAGGTAATACAGCAATAGTTACCATCTAAATACTAAGCTACCATAAAAAAGAAAGAAAGAAAGAAAGAAAGAAAGAAAGGGGCTTCCCTGGTGGCGCAGTGGTTGAGAATCTGCCTGCTAATGCAGGGGACACGGGTTCGAGCCCTGGTCTGGGAGGATCCCACATGTCGTGGAGCAACGAGGCCCGTGAGCCTACAACTACTGAGCCTGCGCTCCGCAACAAGAGAGGCCGCGATAGTGAGAGGCCCGCACACCGCGATGAAGAGTGGCCCCCGCTTGCCACAACTAGAGAAAGCCCTCACACAGAAACGAAGACCCAACACAGAAAAAATAAATAAATTAATTAATAAACTCCTACCCCCAACATCTTCTTTAAAAAAAGAAAGAAAGAAAGAAGAAAGAAAGAAAAAGAGGCAGAGAGGGAGGGAGGGAGGGAGAAAGGGAGGAAGAAAGAAATTAAAACACTTTAGGAAGCAAACATTCTAACTATAGGAAGGAATTTAACTTATTAGTGGCCTGTAGACAGCTATAAATAGCTTTAAAATAAAAGCAATGTAATATATTAATTCTCACCATAAGAGTAAACTTCAATAAGAAGATAAATTTCAATAGATAGATAAGTAATCTACCTACTGAAACCTGAACCACAAAAGCAGAATAATAAATTCCTCAACTTGAATCTGTAAAAAATATTCAGAGTAAAACCAAAAATCTATAATTCTTTATATTAATTATGACATTTTTATAGTTATAGAAGCCCAAATGTTCACTAACAGTATTTTAAATGCAAATTAACCAACTGATCTACATGGGAAGATAAATACATAAAATAATTTTAATTTTATCCTGTTCCCATACAGCTTGAAAAAATGCAAACAACTACAAATATTACATGGTGATACAGAAAGATAAATGTCTTTTGTGACTGGAAGCAAATGAGAAGCACACAAACTATGGTGTGTGCATTTTTTTTTTTTTTCTTTTTGCGGTATGTGGGCCTCTCACTGTTGTGGCCTCTCCCGTTGCGGAGCACAGGCTCCGGATGCGCAGGCCCAGCGGCCATGGCTCACGGGCCCAGCTGCTCCGCGGCATATGGGATCCTCCCAGACCGGGGCACGAACCCGTATCCCCTGCATCGGCAGGCGGACTCTTAACCACTGCGCCACCAGGGAGGCCCTGGTGTGTGCATTTTAAAGATACTTTTAAATTACTAGAAATGTGTGATTTCTAAGAGGCAAAACTGATCATGTAGCACTCTCCTGCTAAAAATCTTCAATAATGATGTGATGTCTCAAATTTGCTTCAAACAATCCACTGAGGATGAAGGAAGTGGTCTCAACAACACTGGCCATGAGTTGGTAATTGCTGAAACTGTGGGCTGTGTATATGAGGATTCATTCTACCATTCTATCAATATGTGTTTGAAGTTTTCCATAATAAAAAAGACAGTATCAGTGATTCCCTTCTGACCTGAGGATGATGTCAACACTCCTTGACTCCAAAAGGTCCTTTATAATTGAGTCCCTGATTAACCAGCTAACTTCAATTCCTCAAGTCCCCAAGCCTTAAACATTGCCTTAAAAACTCTCATTGCCCTGCTCCTCTCAACGTCCACCCTCTCACCTCCTTCACCTGGCTAAGTCCAATTCAATCTTTAGGACCCGGTTTAGATGTCCCTTCCTGCAAGATGCCTCCACTGACTACTCAGGATTAGGTGAGCTGCTCCATCCTAAGCACTCCCCTAATAATTCTCATTTCTTTATCTCTGCACTCTACACGTTATGTCTGAATGACTTGCTTCTTGGTTGGTGAAAGCGGGGTATGTGACTGTGTCTTTCATAGATGTATCTCCTAACCCCTAGCACGGTGCCCTGCTTTTTACTGAATGACTGAATGTAAAATATCCAGGGCCTCCCTGGTGGCGCAGTGGTTGAGAGTCCGCCTGCTGATGCAGGGGATACGGGTTCGTGCCCCGATCTGGGAGAATCCCATATGCCGCGGAGCGGCTGGGCCCGTGAGCCATGGCCTCTGGGCCTGCGCATCCGGAGCCTGTGCTCCGCAACGGGAGAGGCCACAACAGTGAGAGGCCCGTGTACCGCAAAAAAAAAAAAAAAAAAAAAAAAATCCATAACCCTTGCAATTATAGAACAGGCACATAATATCACCCTGTATTGACTGTGAAGTCCATGTTGTTTTTCTCCAGTTTCCATCATAAAATCAGAGGTATATGTCTATTTAGGTGGACTTGAAAATTTCATGTGAGGCAGGTTCAGCATACTGGCTGTTTTAATTTAAAAAGTTTTGAGCTTTCGTAACACTGTAATACCTATGGCCCAAGAAAAATGAGTGCATATATTCACCCAAGGACAAGTATAAGAAAGTTTTTTTAATAGCTTTAGTCATGATGGTAAAAAACTGTAAACAACCCAAATCTCCAGGAACAGATGAATGGATAGTGTTTCATTTATATAATGGAATACTATAAAGCCAAAAAAAATTAACTACTGTACTGCTACACATAATACGATGAATGTTATAGACATAAGCAAAAGAAGCCAGACACAAGGGACTATTGTCTGACTCCATTTATATGCACTTCAAGAACAGGGAAAACTAATCTATGGTCATGTGAGTTAGAACAGCGATTACCTCTTGGAGGGCTATAGCTGACAAAAAAGGAGTACTAAGAAGCCTCCTAGGATGTTAAAATACTCTCTATAGATGGGTATGGTGATTACTACATATACACGTGTGTAAAAATTCATCAATTCTTAAAAAGTCATTTAAGAATTGTGCATTTTACTGTCTATATGTAAAATCTAAATGCAAACAACAACAAAATCTACAGGTGTTCATCCTTTCTTTTACCACCATGCTCCTCCAGCTTGAGCTCCTTAAAGTATACCTTAAAACCACTAATTCATAATTAGCTTTTTGGACTAGAGCTATTTAAATAAAGTACTCAAGCTGAAAATGCTGCACATGATTATGTTCTACTTTACTTAAATTCTTTACCTGTCACATACGGGAATTTATATTTGTTATTAAACATAAAACACTGAAAGTTTTAAAATTTTTCTTTCTTTTCCTTTAGCCTCTTTATCATTTCAACATTCATACAATAACACATTTAAATTTGTAAATTTATGTTTGGTTACAAAAAAAGGAGAGTAGAAGGAAATGAAGAACAATGATCCACACTTCTATGAGCTGCTTCCAATGCTTTAAAACACCACCTTTAGGCACAGATGGAAAGCATGTGTGGCATAATGGAAAGAGGAGACTTAGTAGGAGGAAAACTGGATTCTAATTCTAGCTCTGTCACCAAAATAAAATAAAGCTTTCTTAATCGAGCACCTACCAATGTATCAGACACTAATCCAGCTCTGTGAAAAATCAAAAATAGAAGAGATAATAGAAGTAATTAAGAGTGCTTGGCATTCTCTAGATTTTGAATTAACACTATTATGAAAGCTGTTGTGGTTACTAAACCCAAGATAATTTTTTAAAATTTAATAAATAAAAAATAAAAGTTCCTAAGTCAACCATATATGGGTGACTTTTTATTAATGTAAAAATAGGGGGCTTCCCTGGTGGCGCAGTGGTTGAGGACCTGCCTGCCAGTGCAGGGGACATGGGTTCGAGCCCTGGTCTGGGAGGATCCCACATGCCGTGGAGCAACTAGGCCCGTGAGCCACAACTACTGAGCCTGCGCGTCTGGAGCCTGTGCTCCGCAACAAGAGAGGCCGCAATAGTGAGAGGCCCGCGCACCGCGATGAATAGCGGCCCCCGCTTGCCCCAACTAGAGAAAGCCCTCGCACAGAAATGAAGACCCAACACAGCCATAAATAAATAAATAAATAAATAAATATTTTAAAAAATAGAATGATTATGTCCTTTTTAGAAGGAATCATATTCATGTCACAGACATGTACATAACCGTCCAGTTAATAAACAAAATTATTTTTAAAAGAATTTCTCTCAGGCATATCCATAAAGACAGTTAGACTAGAGGGAAGAATGGGGGATGACTGTCAATAGGTACAGAGTTTTTTTTAGGAGTGATGAAAGTGTTCTAAAATTAGAGAGTGGTAGCAGTTGCATAACTCTGGAACATCCTAAAAATCAGTGAAATGTATACTTTAAAAGGTGAATTCTATCTCAATAAAGCTGTCATTTTAAAAAATAATAAAATAAAATTTTAAAAGATTTTATCTCTAGATTTAAATATCTAGACTGGAGACAACTAGAGAAAATCATAATACACTGTAGTATAAATTAAAGACTCCAAAACTGGTCAATGCCCTCACTGTTTTTATTCTGAGGTAATTAGTCACTAAATCCTTACAAATTGATATGCCTCAATAGAGAATTCTACTTTTCTCCATTTTGATATTGTTGACTATTAAAATAAATTAACCTGAACCATTCAGTCTTACCTCCACAGGTAGTGTCTGCTTTTTCTTTATGCTTGCCTAAAGGCTCCTGTTACAAGCTATAGTTTAGAAACTGAGTTTTCTGGAAGTAACACAAAAGCCTCAATAAAAGACTATAGGGCTTCCCTGGTGGCGCAGTGGTTGAGAGTCCGCCTGCCGATGCAGGGGACGCGGGTTCGTGCCCCGGTCCGGGAAGATCTCACATGCCGCGGAGTGGCTGCGCCCGTGAGCCATGGCTGCTGAGCCTGCACATCCGGAGCGTGTGCTCCGCAACGGGAGAGGCCACAACAGTGTGAAGCCCGAGTACCGCAAAATAAAATAAAATAAAATAAAAGACTATACAAGTGCTCCTGATGGATGATATTACAAAGATATTACTCATGAACACAAGCTTCCTGGGATAAGTTGATAATGATCACTACAAAAAAGACATTTTTCAGAGTAGACAAGTTTATAGAAGTAGACTGATTATCCTAAAACCAAGAGAACACCAATTTTCTAGATGCTTGAAAATGATTGCTTGTAGCACTTTTCATGCTTTGTTCTAATTCATCCTGTCATTTCTCCCTTACCATGGATGATAATGTAGGGGAACTGCTCTGTACCAGCGCCCTGGCAACCCTACATGTCTCCACATAGGCCACACAGGCAAGGCTCAACCACAGGCTGACCTCAACCTTAGCAGATGCCCTGTGGTCCCCCCAAAGTATGGAAAGATAGGTGCTTCTGCAAGGCTATTTCTCACCCACCTCCTTACTTCGTGGGAGGCTGCTATAAGGCAATTTCTCACCCACCTTCCCTGCTTCCATTGAGGACTTAGATTTTCCACCTTGTCCACTCCTAAGTGTACAGCTGCAGGCTGAGAAAACTGCGTAGCTGCAGCATGGAAACTGTTCCTCAGCAACAAGAGTGCCCTACCACTCACATAACCTACAATCCTCTGGCCTCTTTGATTTCAGTGTTATCCTGTAGGACAAGGGACACAAGAAGCTGACCCTATGCTGATATTGAATTTGTCGTCTATGTATGAAATAAACTCTCTGAATCTTACTCGCTGAACCTGTAAGCAGGTGTCACAAAAAACTTGCTTGGGTCTAGGATTTGCCCATGCCTACTCTGATTGTTTCCCTCAATCTGTACAGTTTATGTATGATCCTCTTGATTAAGCCTGAACCTAACTCCCTACCTTATACCTCCAAATCTAGGTATTTCCCCTCAAGGAAAACACTGGCTGGCCATATTGGGGTCATGAAAGAGCTACCTAACTTGAGTTTTTGTGCTTTTATGTTTATCCCAAACTGGACCTTGAACATTTACATCCTAGATGGTTTATCACCATTTGTTGCAGAGAAAGTTTGTCTTTACAAATTACCAGTGGTAAAATCTGGATACCTACCAGCCTTCAAGTCACTTTTATCCTTATCCTTTACCCAATACATTCTTACACCCTCTGGAATGTACTGGTTTGCAGAAACTCAGCTTATCCCTTTAAAATGACTATCTACAGCCATGGCAATTTTCACTTGGTTTGTTTTACTCCCCAAGCCAGTCTTAGAACTTAGTCAAAGTCTCAACCCAAATACAGATTCCTTCAGGAATGGGATTTTGTACAAATATATGGGCAAAATTATATATTTTAACTAGCCTAATAGCCTTCATAGTCCTATGACAACCTCTGCAAATTTTGTTTAATTCTATGTATGTTATCTGTACCCCAGAGATAACTGAGAATTCCTTTGTTACTTTTGTTACAAGTAATTGCTCTTTTGTTTTTAAAACTATGTGTGACCCTTCTAATCTTTATTTCCTGAATCAACAACATGCTTTCTCATATTTACTTCATCAAAACCTAACTTGCATATATAAATAAAAAGTATATATAACAATGTAATAATTAGACATTTTTAGATATTTCCTTCCTATCTCCTTCGGGAGACCATGCTTCTCTGGGAGTGTCAGAAGGGACACTGATCTCCCTAGAGAAAAAAAAAAACTGTTACTCCCTTAAAGCTAGAATCCTTAGGGCTCTATATTCAACTAAGGGGGTCATATAACTTGAAAAATATATCAAAAATGTGTTATTAACATTGACTAAAAGAATAAATAATACTGTAAAGCCCTAAAAGTACAACAAACTAAAGTCATTGATCCAAGTGGTTGTAGATAACAGCATAGCCCTAGACTTCTTCCTGGCAAGCCAAGAAAAAATATACAATATGGCTGATACTTCCTGCTTCTTATGGAATAATTCCATAAGGAAAGTTGACCAACCTATACTCAAACTAAAAGACAACTTGGCTATCAAATGTGGACTCAGCAGGAGCCTTAACATCTGACCTCCTGGTCAAGTGAGGAATCTTTGGTCATCATTCTCAAGTGCCTTCCAGTTTCTCCTTTTAACAGTCATGGCTACTCTTACTTTTCTTTCAACACCTGGTCTCCAGAGTCAGATACGCTACTGCACAGCTGTTATTTCATGAGATGGTACAAAAATTTATTTTTATAACAGAAGGAAAACAAAGGGACTCAGTTAAGCCAAGGCCTTTAATCAGAGTTCCTACAAGATCGTAGTGTACATGTTAATTTGCTGTTTATGTGAGTAGGACAAGGGGATACTGTTAAAGTTCTGCCAAGTTCCCAACATGCGCATACAAAAAAAGTGCTGTGTGTCCTTGAGCCTAACAGACACTTTCATATCCCTCCTCAGACATCGTCATAAAACAATGCCTGTGCTTTTGTGACAGAAGCAGAAAAAAATCAAAAGGAAGAATTTCTATTTCCCAAATGAACCAATCAGAACTTAATACCTCGAATTCCTCCTAATATGTAATAAACATTTTATATTCCTCTTTATTCCTTCCACTTTCAGCATGGAGAGACCCACTGAAATTGTTTCTTAGCCAGCAAGCAGATTAACAGATTAATTTTGCCTTTTTTTTAAAGATTCTGATAGAGTTCTATTATTCCTTGGAAGCTATTTATAGAGACTTTTATTGAACAAACTATAAAATATATAAAATAACAGATTAATTTTGCCTTTTTTTTAAGGTTCTGATAGAGTTCTATTATTCCTTGGAAGCTATTTATAGAGACTTTTATTGAACAAACTATAAAATATGTAAATAAATCACAGTTAAAATTATAAAGATTAAAACAATGCTAAGAATAAGATTAGGTTACATAGCGGCATGCCAGAAATCCCTGACTAGTTTCTAGATGTAAGCTGCAAATCTGACCCTGAGCTTTAGGAAACAAGATAAGGTATAAGACAACAGTGCTTTTAGGACAAGAACAGATCAGTTGCTCAAGAGAAGCACAATTTTGTTTCTAGGAGTGAGAAGGGAGAGAAATTTCTCCTCTGAGTCCTTATAAATATTATCAGATACAATGGGCAGTACTCGATACAATGTACACTATCTTCAATAGTGTTCATACAACAGTTTATCACTTACAGCATACCCCAATTTGAACCAAGGGCATGATGCCAAAGTTCAATTGAGAAGAAGCAATTATATGAGGAAACAAAGTAATATTGTCCAAGTATACAACTGTCTGGTGTTCTGATTTAATCCAGGGATGAAAACCACAACATCTAGAGCAGCATTTCTCAAAAACTATATGTTTATAAGAATCTTCTGCCCTCCCAGCAAAAAAAAAAAAAAAAAAAAAAGTGCCATTCATTCATTTAACATATTTATTCACTACTGTCTAACTGGGGATACGAAGGTAAACAAAAAAGACACGGCTTTCTTCTCTCATGAAGTTTTCAATCTAGTGATGGCGGAGACAGACATCAAAGAATCACACAAATAAATATAAAATAACAACCATATATGAAGGAGGTAAAAGTGCTACGAGTGTATACAATAGGGAAAAATCATCTGTCAGGGAAGTCTGGAAGGCTTTCCCTGAGGAAGTCATGAATGAACTGAGATGATGAGTTAGCCTAGGAGAACAGGGGTAGGGCCTCTGGCAGACAGAGAAAATAGGATGAGCAAAATTTCTTTGTATGAGAAGTGAGACAGGAATGGAGACAAGGCCAGTGTCACTGGACCACAGAGGAAAGGGGAGAAGCTGGTTCATAATTATACTGGAGTGACGGGTAGCACTAGGTCATGCAGGGCTTTGGGCATGTTTGGAGTTTATCCTAGAGAAATGAAAAAACACTGGACGTGTTTCCAGGAAAGGAGGCATTGTAATTAGATCTCCACTTTGAAATACAAATTTAATTGAGAGTAAAAAACAGATCTAGAGGAGAGACAAAACAGATACAGGAAAAGCAGGATGCCACTGCAACCATCCAACGTGAGTCCAAAAGAAGAATGGAACAGATATGGAAATGCTGATACTAGACGCACTCCACTCGAATACAGTCACTCTGTTACTGATAGGAATGTTTTTTCTCCAACAGTGTTGAGGCAAAAAAAAAAAAAAGAAAAGAAAAGAAAAAAAATTAGCTGAAAGCTACTAATATCGAGAAATGAATAGACTATTATCCTTCAGGCAATCCTCTGTGAATATTACAAACATTCCCATGATTAATACCTTTAAAATGTCACCTCATTATTGCTGAGACCATTCCTTTGAATAGGGTCAAGATTTCCCTTAAAAATAGTAAGGATATGAATGAATAATATGTTAATCTTCTCTATCATAGCAGCACGTAATCCCAATCATTTAAGCCTCAAATTATTCAAAGAAGGCATTATAATTACCTGATGCAGTAATGAATGTATCAGTAGCATAATAAAGAAACATCTAAATTCAAGCAATGTAACTTCCTGGTGAACTTCCCAGTATAAATTTGGTGCAGAGTACACCATGAAGTTATTAAATTAAAAACCTTTTGAACAAAGAAAAGGAGTCCTTAGAGGGAGATTTATGCTTTTATTTAAACACATTTTCAGGGAATAACAAAGATTAAAAACAAATGATCTATACATTCAACTAAAGCACTTGGAAATGGGTAAACTGAAAAGAAGAGTGAAAATAATACATAAGAGGACATAAATCAACAAAATAGAGAAAAACAATAGAGAATACAAATAAAACTAAAAGTTATCTTTTAAAGAAGCATTACAAGTCCCCATTCACTACAGTACCAGGTTGTCTTAGTCCTGCAAGCATTCAAATCTAGATAGGAACAAACAAAAAGTGTAAATGATTCCATTTTAGCTGTAGTAAGTTAACTTTGTTTCCCCATAAAGGCCAAAATATTGCCTGGAACAGAACCTTTCAAAAGCTTGGGGCCATCAGAGGATTATGTATATATGACTTCAACAAATAATTTAAAAACATTCCTCAGCAATTTTTTGTCTATACTTTTTGTCATCTAATTATTTCACTATTTGTCTATCTTCAATTCCACCTAATGTGTTCATGATAAACTAATATTAATTCTGAAGTAAAATAACATCTCAATCCAAATTTGTAGTGAAAAAATAAAATTATTTTTATATCATCATATAATACGATTGCTAACAATTACTGAGCACTTACTAGGCTGCCAGGCATGTTGGGTCAGTTCATTGAACCCTCATGTTAACTCTATGAAATACAGCTGACCCTTGAACAACACGTGGGTTAGAGGTGCTGACCCTCCACATGTAATTTATAGTCGGCCCTCTATATCAGAGTTCCTCAAAATCATGGTTCCGTATCTGCAGATTCAACCAACCCAGGTTCCTGTAGTACGTAGTCTTCCCTATTGGAAAAAAAAAATCCAAGTGCCAGTGGACCCAGGCAGTTCAAACCAGTGTTGTTCAAGGGTCAACTGTAACTATTATTATCCCCATTAAACTGGTGAAGAAAGGAGACAAAAAGCTTAACTAACTCTGCTAGTAGACGACAGAGCTAGAACCCAGCCTAGGCCGTCTGATTCCCAGGCCCATCTTTCTTAACCCTGTTGCTATGATAGTCACAACATGTGTTTGGTCTTAGGAAGAAAGTGCAAATAGCTAAACCCCTTAATAGTAGCTGATATAGAGATTAAGAATCGTACCAAATGGTGGATAGCACATGAGGGTGTTTACTGTAAAAATCTTTTCAACATTTTTGTATGTTTAAAGTAATAAAATTTGGGGGAAAAGAAACTTCATCAACACATGATTTGGGTGGTATTTTAAGAGATGATACAGAGAAACTGTTGCAGTCTGGAAGTTGCATTTCTGACATGTAAAGTAAATGTGCTATATATACTCCAATAAAAATTAATTAAAAAAAGAGTAGGGCCTCCCTGGTGGCGCAGTGGTTAAGAGTCCGCCTGCCGATGCAGGGGATACGGGTTCGTGCCCCGGTCTGGGAGGATCCCATATGCCGCGGAGCGGCTGGGCCCGTGAGCCATGGCCGCTGGGCCTGCGCATCCGGAGCCTGTGCTCCGCAACGGGAGAGGCCACAACAGTGAGAGGCCCGCATACCGCAAAAAGAAAAAAAAAAAAAAAAAGAGTAAATGTGAGTTACTTCAATTCCACAGGAGTTATTTTAATATTTGTCAGGAAACAGAGCCACCAGGGTAGACCAGTTGGACTGATGCTATAGGGTTTTCTTTTTAATGAATAGTATGTTTTTAAGTGCTCAAAGGAAAACTTTTTTATTGAACAGATTAAAAAAAAGAGGTAAAAAGACTTGATCAAATCATGAGAGCTGGAAAATGGGTCTCCCTATTTCATTTCAGGGTTCCAAGCAAGCTGATAAAAAGGGGTGCAGTTCAGGTAACCGCCTACCAAATGAAATTCTCTACATCAAAGTCAGAGAGGGGAAGAAAAGAGAGGAATGTTGAAAGAAACGAAAATTGCTATGTTATTACTAAGGCCTGCCATTCAATTAAAACAAGATGGGGCTAAGCATCAACATCCAGAAAAGAATGTGTAATACTTAATAAGGTAGTTGGCTTTGACCCAAACCAAAATCAAAGAGCCAAAAAACCTCTCTTATTTAATGAGGACCCAGGGCTCTGGCAAAGTGAGGTCACCTGAACCTGGAAATTAAAGTAGGAGTGTTAAACAAGAAAAGTAACCAACAACAGATTTCTTAAAAGGACTATTTAATGCTTTAAACTTGTGATATGTTAAAACTGAATACTTAAAAAAAATCATAGTAGGGCAGAAGAAGAAAGGTTCTAGAGCCGGAAGGATGCGGGTTCAAATTCTACTTCTAGGTACATGACCTTGAACAAATGATCTCAACCTCTAATATTCAGTTTCCTCAACTACAAAATGTAATGAATCAATTTACCAGCACAGAATTAAGGACTAAGTGAGATAAAGTTAGGTAATTACTTAGCACTGTACCTAGTAGACAGCCCTCAACAAGTTTCCTTTCTTCTTGTGATCTACTTGAAACACATGCATTTGAATAAAATGGGTATGCTAGACTACAGGGACTTCCACAGAAACTGGGAAAGGTTATAAATCCAAGGAGCATGGATTCTAACGGGAAATTTTTCTTGTTTTCCTTCAGAGAATAACAATGAAAAACTATCTGAAACAAGTAGAAGCAGAAAGGAATCTGGGGTAGACTAAGTTTGGAGTCTGTTCCTGAGGGTACTTCTACTTATCCTGTCATTAAGCAACACCTAGCAGCGACAGTCTGTGTGAAAGCTTCCATATTTCCAAAGTCTCCTGAATGCAGCAAGACACAAGATGGAGTATAATACCTAGTATTCAGAGGGATTATGATGACAATACATATTCATGATGATCCTAAGTAACTAAGAAACAGCTAAGTCAGTAACTGTCTATTTAGTAAGACAGGAAGGCATGCCATGTATTTTTTTTGAGTTCCTTCAAAAAAATTCACAAATTTGGTTTCTGATAAAATCTTTGTTAATGCTTAATTCCCTGTCCCCATCCAATGCCAGCTAGAATAGGTACTGCTGTGTATTAATTTATGAAATTAAATTTTTTTAACACATCCTTAAACTTGTTATGTTTAACATCATGAAGGAAAACCATACCATTCCTCAAACTTCCTTCATGCCATGAGCAGAGACTATAACATAATTAAAACTGAACTAGCTTGCCATAGTTCTTTTTGAGACTACATTTAAAAAATTCCTTTTTTTGGCCCCGCCATGTGGCTTGCACAATCTTGGTTCCCCGACAAGGGACTGAACCCAGACCACGGCAGTGAAAGCCCAGAATCCTAACCACTAGGCCTCTCCCTAAAATTCTTTTTTATATTTCATTCACTATCTTTGCTATCTCACTAAGCTAAAATTCATTTACTTTCATTCCCTTTCAATTTATCCTTTTGATTTAGGTCCTCTGATGTTGACCAGAGAAGCTAGAAATCCAACAGAAATGAACCTCAGCAAATAAAAGACCCTTAGAATTTGAAAGCCAGAAAACAATCTTCTAGGCATCATGATATCAAAACAAAAGTTGAAGAAGTCTTGTTGAATGAATCTATAATGAGCTGGGTAAAACTGCCTGTGACCCAATAATATCCAAAAAGGATACTTGGTATATAAGTGTCCAATATCCCAAATTAACTGATAACCAGATTAACTATGAGGAACTGGGGCTCCAGGATTTGGGGAGTGTGGTGGGAGTATATATATTTTTTAAATCCAAAATAGCCTTTGCCTGAAGTATCCAACTAAAGTACCTTTCTTCGTTCTGCCTTGGCCTGCTTCAGGTCAGCTCTGGTATCCCTGAATGTGACATGATCAGGGATTGTGTGGTCATTAGTTTAGTGTAACAAGGTCATATATTAAAAGGCCATATCAAGTGAATTTACTGTCAGTATCTGAATATTCAATTTCCAAGTTAAGAAGGTATTTTAGGTACAGTTTAGAACTAGAATCTCCTTGTGTGTTTTATATATTGACATGTTATGAATTAGATGAAGTATAAATGTACATTATTAATGCAAGAGAAAAATGTCACAATTGATGATTATGAAAGCTATTTTACGTACAAAAGAAATTAATTTTCAAATAGTCAAACAGAAAAATAGAGAAATAATATTGCAAGAGTTAGCTGATGACTTTAGAAAGAATATTATATCCTTTTTGAACTGACAAATTATAAAAATTTAAATAAAAAATGCAAAGTAGAATAATAGAAATTATGTCATAATTCTAACTTTGTTCAATTATTTGGCATACTAATATTCACATCATTCAACAAAATAACTTCTAAAGACTATGTTTAGTTTTTAATTATTTAATTCCATAAATCTTTCAAGAAAAAAAAATCCCATTTGGGAATTCATATCTTTGGTGGATAAATGAAAAACAAAATGTTAACTTTGCTACCTCAAAATTTCATGAGGAAAAAACTCCAGTTATGTGCAACATAATCAGTCATGTTTGCCCCAGAGAGTTAAAAAATATATAAAAAAGAAAATGTTAGAGGAAAAAAATTCCGTCAACTATCTTGAATTCCACTAATCTCAGTTGAAAATGACCCTCCATTCACGGTCATGTGCATTACAGTAATCACAGGAGCACCTAACAAGAGGCAGTGCTGAAAATTATTGTTACTGTACTGTAATGTCCTATTTTAAAAATTAGATCACTAAAATTTCTAATAAAAAATTGTAATAATTTGAGGGACAATATTTCAGATTTATTCACATATTTCAAAAGTTTAATCTATGGCCTCAGCCCTAGCTTTAGTCAAATACTGCTTTTCACACTTGGACATTTGGCATTCGGAAAAAAAAATGTATATATATATATATGTAATATATATAAAGTCAAATATGTAGGTATTTCTAACTTAGATGCGTTATTCTATTTCATTTTTATTTGCTTGCACAAAACATAATTTTAAAACAGACTCCTATGTACTCTAAGGGTGTAGAAATCAACCCATAACCTCCTTTATAGGCCAAAGAGTAGAGGTTATAAAGAACTTAACCCCACACACAAGTACCAGTGATCTAACATTTTATTGTCAGCTGCAAATATTCAAGGAAAATCCAAGCAAAGAGGTATCGGTTCTTCTGACCTCTTACGAACTTTCAATGAATTCCCTTAATAGTTTGAAACTTATGTTTTCTATAGTTAAAAATTTGTAGATTTAAGTTAGTTAATTTCATTGATTTCCTAATCCCTTTTAAAATAATGTGAAAAAAGTAATATCCTTTATAAATTCAACTTTTAATGTTTTAAGATTTAGTAAAACCCTTTGTCATATAAGATGAATTTATAGTGAACTAGGATGAAATTGCCTGTGATCAATACCTCAAAACAAACAAACAAACAAACAAAATTTTTAAGTGTCCCAAATCCAACCCAGCATCTGGTATCAGATTTCCTATCTTTATGACAAAATAGAGGCAACAGAGAGTACTGAAACCGAATGCCATAAGACACAGATTGTGCTTCTCAGCTGCTTAGCCACCTTGGTCAAGTTATTTACCCTCTAAATCTGTTTCCGAAACTATAATATGAAGACATTAATATCTGTTCTTTCTATATGGACCAAATGAATTCAAGTACGTTAATGATAAACAGCAACATATGTATAATATTGAGTATCATGAGTTCTAAATCTAGGTTATTTTTGTACCACTTTTATAAACAGATTATTTTTATGTGGTTTTACGTTATAGTTTTAATGATAATTAACTTAGGACACCTTAAAAACTCCTCGTTTTACATGACTAAATTGGCATTCTGATATATATATACATCCTGTGATGAAGATGTGTATTCTACCATAAAAGTGTGGGCTCTGGAGTCAGATTATTTGTGAATTTGGGAAATTTACCAATCTCTTGTTTACTGGAGTCAATGCCTTCCCTCACTAGGCAATTAGTTAATTTATTCTTCCAGTTTCATTGAGATATAATTGACATACAGCACTGTGTAAGTTTAAGGTGTACAGCATAATGATTTGACTGGTTGTTTGTAAAACCAGACATTGTGTAGGACATCAAAGTGAACTCTGATGTAAGAAAAGGCATCTGCAACTGTTTAAATGAAAATTATTGACTTCTTAAGGTAGGAAGGGAGATTGGAAGTAATCTAGTTCAACTACCTTATTTCACAAATAAGAAAAATAATCATGAAAAAGAAGAGAGCATTAACCAAGCTAGAGGAAAAACTGGGATCAGAACCAAGGTTTCATTCAGAAAACATAGCTCTCTTAAATATACCACATTTCAATCCCAAACAATTCAAGAAGTAAAGGCTAGAACTTACTGGATTACTTCCCCATGCAAACTTAATGAAGGGTTAAAAATAACACTGCAGGTAGGAGTTTGCCTTCTGGATTCTTACCTAGGCTCTATCTGTGGGATCTCAGAGAAATTACTGAACTATAAATTACTATACTATATTACCTCATGGGATTAATGTGCGAATCAAAGGAAAGCCCCGTTACAAATGGAAAGTGTAATCATCTTCTTCACCCTCACCTCTTCATACTCTCCGGTGTAAGGTTTCAATTGCTATGTGGGGGAGAGAAGGGAAGGGGAAATATAAACGACTACAATTCTGACTAGCTGGAGTTTTGGTGATCTCAGTTTACATGAGGAAGGAAAGCGGGGAGAGGAGGGAAAGAAGGTGGGAAGGTTGTTCATCATGGGCAAAGAATAACTTCCTCCCAAAGGAAAGTATTACCCATACCTCCTATCAGTTAGACTCTGAGAATCACAAGCTCTCATACTGATCATGTTAAAATTATCCTTTTCCCCAGTGTAGGCCCTTAAAACTTTTTACCTTTAGCATATTTCAAAAAATATGTAACAATTACTTGGGCACATAGTTATCTTTCCTTCTCAACTGTAGATGTGTCCAGAGCAGGGCCTCATAGTATTTAGCCTTTAAGAGTTATCTGTGAGTTGTTTTAATTAGGTCAACATCCAGCTGAAATATAAAGCTAGGTGGCTGGAGCTGTGCCTAAGAGAACTGGCTGAAAGGGAAGAACTGAATGAAAAGAGAGACAAGAACTTTAATCTCCCTTTGACTTGCTCCAACTCCTCCACCTCTATTAATTAATTCTAAAGATCTATGCAGAAGTCCTCTTCTAACAGTCTACAAAAATATTTAAAGGAAAGTACAAATGGGTGTTTTTTTTTAAAGTTAACTCATTTGGCAAACACATCCTATGCAAAATGTTCACCATGTAAAACATGTACAAGAAAATTTTTTAAAAGAAAAAATTGTGCATTCTGTGAATTTCCATTTACATGTAGAATCTCATTCTCATGTAAACCATCACAGTAATATTTTAATTTGTATAATCATAGCAGTTGTAAATAAAAATCATAGATTTAACTTTTTTCCTGTATCTTTTTTCCAATATGTTTTCAAAAATGACAAAAAAAGAATATCCTTTAGACAATGCCAAGCTCCAAATACCAGAATTCATATATCTTCTCCAACTAATTCACGGAAAGTTTTATTACAGTATAAAATAACTATAATATGAAAGCACAGAATATTTGGGGATTCCACAGATTAGTCCATTTTTTCCCAAATTTCTTAAGAATTACCCAGGGAGCCCATTAAAAATACAGATTACCACAATCCTCCCCTAGAGATTTTTTTTTTCCCCCTAGAGATTTTGATTCAGTTGCTCTGGACAGGACAAAAATCTTTATTCCTCAAAGTGATTCTGATGATTAGCTAATATTGATTTAGTACAGTGGTTCTCAATCTGATACATGTTAGAATTAACTGAGGAGCTTAAAAAAATCTTAAAGCTCAGACCAATGGAAACAATTTCAACATTTTTTAAAAAGCTCCTCAGAGAAGGTTGAGAACCACTGATTCTGTAGAACTCAAAAAATTCTTACACAACCCTCTTAACAATTAAGAAACTAAGCCTGCTCAAGTTCACAAAGCTAAGTGGTAGCAAAGTTGGAGCTAGAACCACTTCTCCTGAATCCTAGTTCACTTTGTTTTTAGATATAGTTGCTTTGTTTTTCATGTAGGTTGACTAAAAAAGGTGTGAAAAAGATAAAACTTCTTGCCTCAGAATAGTACGGCCACTTACCAAATGGATAAATTAAAACAGAGCTAATCTTTTTGCTTCAGAAATCACTAGAAAATATTTTTCTTAATCCTAATATAAAACAAAGAAAAGACTAAATACACTACTGCTTAATCCCTACTTCCTACCACCAAGCTGGTTATATATCTTACAAAGAATTATTTAAAATTTTATTTTAAATTTCTAATTCAGTATTTTAAAATTTCAAATTCTTTTTAAAGTTTGGCATCACAGTTCCTTACTAGAAAATTAATTCGATATCTGAATTGGGCAACATGGTTGCTTCCTTATGTAGAATACATAATTCTACATATTGAAGTTGCTCTGTGAACTAACAGAGGAGAAGAGATTTCCTTCTTTCACACAAAAGAAAGAATTTTAGGCTGTATTTGCAAAACCCCATCATTGGTTTGTCCACAGACAGTCAGAGTGGGAAACTTCGCAGGTTATTAGTTAACCCATTCCAAGAATTTCCTCATTTTAATAACAGGATAATGTAAAATAATTATGAAAAATGTGTCAAGTGCAAGCTTACATACCCATAATTTTTTTAAGAGCATTTTTGACTTTCTAAAAATTACGACACGTTTAATTAACTTCCTTCTGGCTGTCTACATTTATTATTACTGTACCAAGATTGTTAAAGTAACATTTTTATCCCTCTCAAAGTTGCCAGATATTTCGATATTTCAAATTTCAGTAATGTTTGTGATTTCTACTTTTGGATTAAAAAAAAAAGTGTTTGGTATACTTTACCAAAACAGGTCACATTACTCCACAGGCAAAACTTCAGCAATTTGTATACAGCCTAGAGTACAACGTATACTTTTGATTAATGCTATTCACAAGGGAGTAACTGCCGGGTTCTGGATCTTTTAAATATTCTAAATAAGAATCAGATGCAATGGATTTTGTTCCAGCAATTTTAATGAATGAAAGCCCACCCTTTCTTTTTTAACGATTAAGATGGATATCAATATGAATTCAAAACCTAACCGAAACTTAAGGATGCTACTTGCGCTATTTAAAATAGTAAATACCCGCAAACCGTTAAACGGAACGAAGAACAGGCCTCTTAAGCCATAGTAAAGATAAAAAATCAGAATCTCAGTTAAATGTTCAAATGATACACCACAGTATTTAGAAAATCGGGCTAGACTGGACGATCCGTGGAGTTTTTACTTTAGGAGAGATCTGTGCTACACTCAGGTTTGCAAAGTCTAACTATTTTGTGTTAACATTTGAAACTTGCCATTTCGAACTGCGAGGGGTAAGCCTGTACAGATACACGGCCTTTAGGAGCTGCTTAAAATTTTCCTAGAAAAACACCAAAAAACCACACGTTTATTTTTAGGAGTGTACTAGGGTAGTAGTCAAATAAATCACCAGTTATTGACAATTCTTGGCGGGTCCTCGTCGGACTGGGACGCCGGGGCCCGCACCGGGAACCGCTTCCTCCGAGCGCGGACTGGACCGCAGCCCCGAGCCGGCGCGCGGGAGCCGCCCGGCGCCGCCGAGCCCGCCCGGGGGCGGGGGGCTCGCACGTGCGGCCGGGGGCGGGGCCGGCCGGGAAGGACCCCGCGCGGGGAGGCGGGCGCGGCCGGGCCGGCCTCCCCGCGGCCACGGGCCCGGGCTCTCCATCCGGGCGCACGTCATGGGACGGATGGAGCCACACAGAGACGTCTAAGTCATGCAGGAGGCGCGCGGCCCCGGCCCGCTCCCGCCGCCCCAGACCCCTCCTCTCAGCCGACAGAAAGACAGACAAGAAGGGTTCCCGACCTGTCGTGCCCTGCATGTTCAGAGTCTGTCATGTTTGGTCAAGAACGGGGCGGGGCTGGAGGGCAGGTCTGCGAGGCCGGCGGCGGCGGGGCGCGGGGAGGATCCCTGCGCCGCCTGCGGGTACCTGCTCCCGGCCGCCGCCGGGAGGTGACGAAGTGGTAAAAACTCACGGTTACTAGTGAGCGACACAGACACAGACTTTCCAGTCTATTAACAACCACGCCAGAGAGGTGGGGCTCTAACTGCAAACACTGGGCCACGGCCCCGCGCTGCCGGCGCTGCCGCTTTAGTCTCTATTCGCCGCCGGTGGCTGAGGCTTGGGAGCGGGCGGGCGGCGCGCAGCGACGCGGGGATTTGGACAGTGGCCGTAACGGTGATTTCTCCTCACCAACATGGCGGCACCCGCGACAGGCGACTCGGTAAAATGGCGCCTGCCGCAACACCTAGCCCGGGACTAAAGGGCAGGAGAGATTCCTCCGCGTGCCGCGGCCCTTGCCCAGCCCGCCGGGGCCGAGCGCGCCGCCCATTGGAGGAGACGCCCCGTCAATCACCTCCGGGGGCGAGCTCTCACGCTTCCCCTGCGAAGCGGCGGAGGAGGCAGTCTCTGATGGCGGTGCCGGGCGGTGCTTGTAGTTCAGGGAGGGGGTGGCGTCCCGCGGGACCTGCAGTCCTTCCGCGCCTCCAGGGCCGGTCCGCGCCGGTCCGAGGCTTTCCCTGCGAGACGCCGCCTCCCAGTGATGGGGAGTTTCAGACGTGTCCTAACAAACGGGCCCTTAAAGCCATGAGCGGTTGTGAGCCCGGGTGGGGTAATAATAACTCGCGGCTGCTGAGTCGTCATTTATTCCGTTTCTTGAGTCGTCATTAAAAAACAAAAAACAAAAAACCTTGGTTGCTTAAATAATGGGGAAATGTACTTTCTCGTTCAAGGTTGTAGCCAATGTCTCTTTTTGTAATGTTTAATACTCAGAATCACGTTGTGAGGAAAACTTGGCATGTAACTTTTTCTGATATTTAATATTAAATTTACCTACCCGGTTATTAGTTAATAATGACAGAAAAATCGTTAAAAGAATCATATAGGTTTTGTATTATTTCATAAAAACGTTGATATTTTATATGCAAAATACATACGAATATTTTATAAATAAAAACAACTAGCTATTACATTTCTTTACACTTACGGACGTGATCTTCAGAAAAAGAATTTTTAATGACAACATTTAGGCCTGTTTAGTGTGCTACTTAGTTTTGAAGGAAGGTCCTTGTTTTTTATTAACGTGATGGATTGATTAATCCTCTCAAATATCTGACTTCCTTTGAGTAAATGTGTTTTGCTGATGCATAAGTGCAGTGCATTTAGAAGCAATTGCAATTAGATTAAATTTTCAATTAAAAAATGTGGATATGTGTATTGAAAAAAAATCGCGCTTTTTTCTTTTTTTCTAAGTTGAATGCAGCCGTTGACAGGAGATGTACACTGATGGATAATTCTGGAGGCACTTGCCACGTTTGGACGTAATACATTTCTAGGAAACTTTCAAAAGCAGCTATATGAGCGTTTGGAGTTGCATTAGAATCTCTACTTTGTCTCTATTGTAGCTATGTTACTTAGATCTTACTGTAGCTAATTAGGAGAGACATTTCTTTGCAGTTTTCCGAGGACGTTTGAGGTAAACAGTTGCTGTTCCTTCTTTGCACTTCAGTTTTTCCTCTCCCCTATAGGTGGGGGCATCAGGATCTCTTTCGAACTTTCTTTAGGGCCTTTGGTTTGCTGTGGTGTGGAGCAATGAATACAGTTCTCCCTAGATGAAAAGCCTCCTTCCTAACCCTTGATGCACACCACTTAATAGGGCATCAGGCCCTGGTCTTTTCCCTTGGGTAGCTGAAAGGGAGTGACAATGTGGGTGGTATGGAGGGCAGGAGGTGGTGCTCCTTTGAAGCTATGTGTTTCTAATCTAAAAGTGCTCAGAGATGTTAGATAAAATATATTTAAGTTGAGGGCTAATCCAAACTCAGCATTCCTCACCTTTAACTGCTTAAATTAAGAAGGGGGGGCTTCCCTGGTGGCGCAGTGGTTGAGAGTCCGCCTGCCAATGCAGGGGACACGGGTTCGTGCCCCGGGCCGGGAAGATCCTACATGCCGCGGAGCGGCTGGGCCCGTGAGCCATGGCCGCTGAGCCTTTGCGTCCGGAGCCTGCGCTCCGCAACGGGAGAGGCCACAACAGTGAGAGGCCCGCGTACCGGAAAAAAAAAAAAAAGGCATGCATTCATCACAGAGATTAAACGAGGTCATTAGTTTTCAACCTCGTAAATGTTACCTAACATTGAAAGATGGACCATAAGAACTGCAGAACTCTCTGCACATAACAACTCCAGGGAAACCTCTGCCCCAAGAGACAGCTGTATTCTAGCATGACTTCTAGTAGCATAAGACCAGACCCTTAGGAGGACTCCCACCTCCCATTAAAACGCCCGTCTGAGAAAGCTCAATGCTGCCAGGAGAATTACTGTTTGTTCTAGCCAACACATGACACAGGCCCCTGACCCCTGTACTTTTGTTTCTCCTACAATTCAGGAGTGTCTTTCTCAAGGACCTAAAAGCCATTCCTTTGAAATGTAATCATCAGGAAGATAAGCCCCTGTCTCCCAGTCTCTGGCGGGGGTGGGGGTGGGGGTGGGGGTGGGGCATTACAAATACCTGTTTTAATCACATTCTTTGGAAATTTTCCAAAGAAAAACAAGCACCTGGATATTAGCCCAGGCTTTGCAAAAGTGCTTTCAAAATGTTGCCTCCAAATAAGATTAAGAAACTGAGACAGATGGCAGGCTCCATCTCCAAAAAAGACGGCGGTGGTCCCTTCTCTAGTTCATGCTCTCTGATAGCCTCAGATGAAAAAGGTCAGGATTGGTCCATAGAACACTTCAGGTGTCTGTCTCAAACGTAGAATTCAGAGGTCAATAAGTCATATCAGGGGAATTCCCTGGCCGTCCAGTGGTTAGAACTCGCAGCTTTCACTGCTAAGAGCCAGGGTTCAATCCCTGGTCGGGGGACTAAGATTCCCAAGCTCCACAGTGCAGCCAAAAAAAAAAAAAAAGTCATCAGAACTTCCTTAAGCCTGTTTCTTAAATACTTGCCTCCAAATTCTTTATTATTCTTCCCCAAAGATAATGAACTCAGAGGCAGCTCTCAGCAGTTGTGAAAGCATTTTCTGATGCAAAAAACAAAAAAATAATAGTCTTTATTTTATGATATCACTTATGTACACCTGCAGTAGAAATGTGGGTTTGTTTGTTTTTTCCAGTAGTAGGAATGGTATGTTCTGAGCTCTATATATCCCTGACCCCCACCTTTTAATCTTAGAAGAATTGAATCACTGATTTGTTTACTCAGCAAGGATTTATTGATCATGTCAGTATGCTTTAGATATTGTGCTATTTTCTGAGCACAGAGTTGTGGATAAACTACTTGGGATGTCTGTTCTCATGGAGCTTAGAGTCTAATAATTTGCACTTGTGAAATTTGCATTTATCAAAATACTAATTGGGGTCAAGGGTGCTTACTCAGTTAAAATTGAACTTGACTGCATATAATGAAAACTCAGCTATATGGCTTAACTTAAAACAGGTTTTAATTTTCTTTAATTACAATATATCTGGATGTAGGAGTCCAAGACTGATGCAAGTGCTCACAGAAGTCATTATAAACACAGGCTCCTGTTGGCTTCTTGCTCTGAAATTCATAGCCCAAAGCTTTCATCCTTAACTTCTAGCTCAACTATCATGTGTTCTAGGGCATGGTCTATATAATATCTATTCTTTAAAATGTATTGATGCTTTATGTACATGATTAATTTTTATAAATATTCCATGCATGCTTAAGAAAATATAAATTCTCTCAAATGTCCGTGATTCTGTTTCAGAAAAGTTTATTTTTTATTTTCTCCTCCCACGAACCTCCCAAGCTGCCCCCATCCCAAGCTCAAGACACGCACCATGGACAACATTTCAAAGTAGCACCTCCTCCTGTAAACTCCACCATTACCCTTGGATCCCCAGTGGTTTCTTACAATTTTCTGTTTCTTGTTACTTTGTTAATATTTTACTCTATTTGCTTTAGTGTACTACTAGTTTGACACATTTACTTGTTTTTTCTGTGGCTGATTTCAAATTTTTCTCTGCTTTTCTGCAGTTTCACTATGATGTGTCTAGGCGTAAATTTCATTTAAGTATTTTGCTAGGTATTTGTTGAGTGTCTTGATGTGTGGATTGGTATGTTTCATCAGTTCTGGAAAATCTTAGCCTTTTCTCTTCAAACATTTCCTCTGCCTTGTTCTCTTTCTCGTCTCGTGATTAAAGTTAATTATATTTAGACATTTTGATTTACTATTGCTATTTCTAATAGTCTCTTTTGTAGATTCTTTTTTTAAAGGTGGGGAGGTCTCTCTGGATAGTTTCTTCTGACTTGTCTTCCAGTTCACTAATTTCCTCTTCCACCCTGTCTAGTTTTCTATTAAAGAGTGTCTTATTAATCAAGGTTCAGTCAGAGAAGCAGAATCACTAAGAGATAGATAGGTTTACAGGCAGTTGGTCTTATGCAGTTGTGGGAACTGTTTAAAATAATCTCTGTAAAGTTTTTGTCTGAGTCTAGAACTTAAGATCTTCAAGGCAAGGGTTCAGGAAGGGAAGTTGGATGTAAAGAAGGACAGTAGAAATGAACTGGAACCCTTAAGGACAAACTAGAACCTGTATTAGTCTCTCACCACATCCAACTTTTATGATGTGGGTGCTTTGAAGGAGAATCTTGTGCCTTTTATCATGGAGCTAAACATACCTTGCCCAGAATTTGGAGAAGCTGAAGGAAGATCTGTGAGAAAGTGTGTCAGCTGAAGGTCTGATTGTTGCCCCATTTCAGCAGGGTGAACTAGCAGATAAATGATAATGTGCATGTGTTGCACCAGCATCTGTCACCCCTGCAGTAACTTCCTGAGTATAAAAACAATATGACTGCTCTTTCACTTCCACCTTCCAAATTTTGTGCAAAAATCTCTCTGATAGCCCATTCTAACTGGAAACATGCAAGGATAGGAATCCTGCAAAATGTAGAGCAGCCCAGCCGAGATGACACACTAGAAAACCACCAAGTACACACTTTTCAACTAGGCATCCATATGTACCACTTTAACTCATACTTAACTTCCATCCAGAATAACAACAATAGTAAAGTCATGCCTTTGCCTATTATGATGCAGCTACACAATGTTCAGCCAAAAACATGTTAACCCTTTCCCCTAAAAAGGATAAAAACTCTCTTTTCCATCTTTGGGTGATATTTATTCTTCTAGTTTTTCCTTTAGCTCAGTCACACTCCTTTCATATCAAATAACTTGAGTAATGAGATATAAAGTTAACTACTATTAATATATCATGTGTTAGTAGGAGAATGGGAGAGGGGAAGATTTCATATATTATGTAAAATATACATATTTATATTTCACACACATGTATGTGTACACATACACATTTATATCAAATTGAGCATGAAATATTCATAAACACTACAATCATTTTTGCTACTGGCCATTTGGGAATCAATCTACCACAAACATATGTATAGCTTTTTATAGTCTTTATCTGAAAAGGCTAGTATCTGAAGCCTTTGCAGGTAAGTTTTTCTTGCTTGCTGATCTTCCTGTGTGTGTGTGTTTTTTTTTTTAACCTATCACTTTAATTTCCTTTGGTTGCCTGGTTATCTTTTGCTGTATGCTGGACATTTTATGTGAAAAAGTATGTATGGTAATAATTTTTTTTTTTAACTTGGGATCTTAGCTCCCCTACTGCAGATGGAACCTGCACCCCCTGCAGTGGAAGCGTGGAGTCTCAACCGCTGGATCACCAGGAAGTCCTATAATTTGAGTTTTGAAATACAGCACTTTCCTCCAATGAAAGGATACTAAAGGTAGCTTAATTCAATTTCCCTCTTAATTTTTAGTAATGATTCATGTACAAAAGAAGGTGACTGCCAATAATATAAACAACAGGGGAAAGTACAGCTTCTCTGGGAAGATGTCTGTCTTCAAAGAACTTCCCTTGTCTTGTCTGTGAAGTGGACCCTGATTCCTGCCAGGAGTCAAACAGTCCTTCACTAAGAGAAGCAAGTCAGGCTCTCTATCGTTGGTCCAACCTACCTTTTGAGGTTTTTTTCCCCACGATTCCCTTATACTGGCATTATATTAAGCAAAACTAAATAATTCCCCATTTTTCAGACTGTACTTTATTTTCCTGCCTTGATACATTTCTCTCCACGTGTGATGCCCATTTAACTTCATCTCTTCGAATGGAAATTACCTCAAGACCAAGCTCAAATATACCCCTTTTAAGAAGCCTTCCCAACCAATGTGCTTTTTTCTCTTCTGAATCCTCTTGGCACTTAGTACCCACTTTTTTCCCCCCAACTAACCCTGGGCATCTTCATTTCAGAAAAGCCGCCATCAACTGTTTTTTTTTTTTTTTTTTTTTTTTTTTTTTCCCGGTACGTGGGCCTCTCACTGTTGTGGCCTCTCCTGTTGTGGAGCACAGGCTCCGGACGCGCAGGCTCAGTGGTCATGGCCCACGGGCCCAGCCACTTCGTGGCATATGGGATCCTCCCGGACCGGGGCATGAACCCGCGTCCTCTGCATCGGCAGGCGGACTCTCAACCACTGCACCACGAGGGAAGCCCCTATCAACTGTTTTTTAATAGACTTTGTTTTAGAGCAGTTTTAGGTTTATACAAAAATTGAGAAGTACAAAGTTTCCTTGCCCCCGCAAAACAGTTTCCCCCATTATTTACATCTTATGTTAGTTTGGTATATTTGTTACCATTGTTGAACCAATATTGATACATTAACATCCACAGTTTACATTGGATTCACTCTGTGTTGTACATTCTATGGGTTTTGACAGACATATAACAACACGTGGCCCTCATTACTGTATACGGAACAGTTTCCTGACTCTAAACATCTGCTGTGCTCTTACCTATTCGTTCCTCCTTCCCTACCCTACCCCCACCCCAACACTTGGCAACTGCTGATTCCAAATAATTGACCCAAAATCCTGGAACTAATAAGCAATTAAAGCAAGGTTACTATACAAAAGTCAATTGCTTTCCTACCTACTAGCCATGAACAACTGAAATGTGAACTTAAAATCATTTACATTAGTACCAAAAAAACCCAAAAAACCCTCAAGTGTAAAGCTAACAAAATATGTACATAATCTATATGAGGAAAACTACAGACCTCTGATGAAAGAAATGAAAGAAAATCTAAATAAATGGATATTCCTTCATTGAATTTTTTTTTTTTTTTTTTGCGGCACGCGGGCCTCTCACCGCTGTGGCCTCTCCCGCTGCGGAGCACAGACCCCAGACGCGCAGGCCCAGCGGCCATGGCTCACGGGCCCAGCCGCTCCACGGCACGTGGGATCCTCCCGGACCGGGGCACGAACCCGCGCCCCCTGAATCGGCAGGTGGACGCCCAACCACTGCGCCACCAGGGAAGCCCCCTTCATTGAATTTTAAAAGCAAACTCTCCACTCAGTGAGAATCGGTGACTGGCAGAGCAGAGGGGCAACCATTCATTACAGCCCTTTATTGGCTTGGGCTGGTTACACAGGACCCACCTCTTAAATCAGAGATTTAGAAATGCCTTCCTTCACAATGATGGTTAACAAAAAAAATCCCCCAAACAAAGGTAGCCCCACAGGTGTGCAGCTTCCAGTGAAAAGCCCAGGGCCCTCACCCCTGTTAGTTGCAGCAGGGAAAGAGGCGCCAAGATAAAATACAAACAAGCGTTTCGTATACATGTATAAGTCCTAAATATTGCCTGGAACGTACTCATACTAAAATGTAAAAAAGTTATTTGTAGCTTAGCCAAAATTCAAATGTGTCTCCTGTATTTCTATTTGTGATATCTGGCAACCCTACTCCAAGGCCTCACTGTGGCAGAGACTTAGAACGAGGAAAAACAAGTATCTTAGGTGTATTCTGTGGTTGATATTTTTCAAAGCCTTTCAACTCTTTTCTCTCAGGATCTTCCTACAAGTCTGAGAGGAAAGCAGAACAAGCATTTCCATTCTCATTAACAAGATGGGAAAAAAAACCAGACACCCCCCCACCCCCCCCAAAAGAAAAAAAAAAACACACAGAGCAAAAAAACAAAACAGGGAACAAGAAATGGAGGGACGCCTACCCAGGTCAGGAACACAGCTGGCTCTGATCATTCTTAAGCCCACCTGTTGAATTAGCCCAGGTTCAACCTTGGAATCACCTAGGGAACTGCCCAAAACCTGATGCCCGGACCCCACTCCTAAAGTCTGGGCATCTTTTAAAAACATTTTACCTATCTACTTATTTATTAATTTAAATCAATTTTTTTTTTTTTTAACCTTTGGACCCCCTCCACCCATTTCTCTTAGCACGTGGTACTTTCAGTGGACTTTTCGGCCTTAAAGTCATCTTTATTTTAATCTCATTAGATTGTAAAGAGTCTGCAAGTCGCAAAATCAGTCCACCGCTCTGGTTACTCATCTGAAAATGTGGGAGGTAACAGTGTATTTCTTAGAGGGCTGTTGTTAAGATTAGGTGAGCAAAAATGTGAAATGATGCCTGGTACAAAGTGAGCGCTCAAATAAACGTCAGCTACCATGTCTTAGAAACACTGACTTCGATCGAAGAGTTTTCACTAAAGGGAAATAAAGCAGGACTAAGTTTTAAAATTCTACTAAATACTTGAGATAACGTGTCGAGAAGTATACACGCAAACGGCCAGAAGGAGGACAGCGCCTGCGCAGGACCTTGGGGGCGGGGGCGAGAGCGGGCATGCGCAGAGCCGAGGATGGAAAAGCGCATGCGCGGGGCGTCCTGCCCGTGGTGCGCGGCGTCCTTCTCGTGGTGCGCGGCGCTGTCTTCGCGCTGTGCCTGTTCCTCGGTAGCTGCCGGGCTCTGACAAGAATGATGGATTTTGAGAATCTTTTCTCCAAACCCCCTAACCCGGCTCTCGGCAAGAAGCCCGCCACGGACTCTGACCAAAGGTGACCCCCGTTTTTTTCATGCTTTGAACCAGGGGATGCAGTTAGGTTCCGCCCCTTTGTTCCTTCGGGAGACCGCGCAGGCAGGGCCGCCAGGTCCCGCGGGGAGCGAGTCGGGCCGGCCGGGCCGGTGCGACGGCCGGGCGCCCACAGGTCTTTCCGGGGCAGGGGTTAGAAGCCGGGGATGGGGCCCCGTTCCTAGGCCGCCGGGGCCAGCGGTGCCGGGAGCCTGGGCCGGGGGGAGCGGCGGGGCCCAGACGGCCAGGGAGGCCCGGGATGCTCCCCTTTCTCTGCGCCCCGGCCCCTCCGGCCGGGTGGGAACCCGCCTGCGGCCCCATAGCGCTTTGCCCTTGCAGGCAGTCAGCTCCTAGGGGACAGAGATCATTTGTCATTCTCACTGCACGTGCTAGGTAGGCGCTTTTGGGTAGAACAGACGTGCGGTGAGGGATAGAGTCTCCTGATTTACGTCGGAAGATCGTAAAGACCATAATAGAGCAGCGAACTCCATTGTGATATACTGTTTCCTTTAGGTTGAAAAAGGCATTGAGACTGCCACGGAGAAAATGGAAGCAGTTTAGGGAGGTAAGAGAGGATGGGATGGTAGGGAGGAGGTAGGTGTTTTAAGGAAGGGAGGTAAGGAAAGCCTCACTAATAACATGGATAATTAATATTTGAGTAGGGACCTGAAGGAAGTGAGAGAGGTTTATCTAGTGGGCAGAGTATTCCATATAAAGGCCGTGAGGTGGAGTGAGCTAGCCGTGATGGGGTGTTGGGAGCGAAGTAGCCAGAAAGACAACTGGCGTGGAGTAAGAATAGTGGGTCTGGAAGAGAGGAACTCGAGAGGTATTGGGATGGGGGGCGGAGAGGGAGGCAGCTTGTGTAGGGACTTGTAGGTGCCGTAATAAGGACTCTGGCTCCTACCCTGAGGGAGGTGAGAGATCTTGGAGGGTTTTTAGCCGAGAGTGACATATTAGTGGGACCATCTGGTTATGTGGAGAGTAGAACGGGGGTGGGGCGCAGAGTAGCTTGGATCGTAGTTTTAGCAACAAGAGGTGGTCAGGTAAGGATATATTTGGAAGATAAACTGTTTCCTCACAGATTGGATGAGCAAGTTAAGAGGAGTTAAGGTCAACTTCAAGGTTTTGGGTCTGTATCATTAGAAGGTTGGAGTTGCTGTTTAAGATTGCAGGAGGATTAGATCAAGAGTTCAGTTTTGGGGAGTTCCCTGGCGGTCCAGTGGTTAGGACTCGGCACTTTCACTGCCGTGGCGCAGGTTCAATCCCTGGTCTGGGAACTAAGATCCCGCAGGCCGTGCAGTGCGGCCAAAAAAAAAAGAAAAAAAAGTTCAGTTTTGGATATATGGAGATTTTGTCTAGTAGATATCCAGGTGCATATTTTGAATAGGAAGTTGGCTCTGCCTGCCTGGACTCAAATCTCAGCTCCATCATTTGCTAGATTTTAGGCAGGTTACGTAAGCCTTCCGTAATCCGTTTTCTTACCTGTAAAATGGGCTTTTAAACCATAGTATATATGTCATAGGGCTGTTCTGATGTGTGTAATGTGCATGGAACAGCGCCTGGCACAGAGTAAGCGTAATGCAAGAGTCAGCTGCTGCTGTTATTGCTGCCGTGGTCATTATTGCTCTGCCTAAGGAGAGGTTGCTTCCTACTCCGTAAGATGCTTCATTAACTGAAAACTAGAACAGTGAAAGTCCCCAGCGTTTGGTTTATTGGCTCTTGTAACGATGGCCTCTGTAGAAGGCGCACACCTTGGTCTCTCATCTGATGGACGTGACTGAAGCTCTGACTAGGGACAGATGGGCGTAGTAAACTGTTGGATTGGATGAGGCTGTGAAGCCTGAGCTCCTCCTGTAACTTGGAAAGAAGCACAAAACCACTCTTCACATTCCAGTGCTAGCTAGCAGTGCCTTTCCACTCGCAACATGTTCTTTTGAGAACATACACATTGCCTAGTCCTTGCCTTTATCTGGTGTGCAACTCAGATCTTAAGCCTTTATCTCTTGGTCACTACTTGCTGAGACACAGTTGTCTTCAGACTTCTGTGTCTATAGCATCAACCATTATTTAGATTTACCTGTACACTTTATTGGCTTCTTTGTTTCTTTTATTTCCCATCTTCATCTTTCTCAGGTTATTTTTAGTTTTGCTGGAATAACCTCAAGTAGTCATCTCAGATGGTATCTGTGCATGTTCAGCTTCTCAGTCCTAATGACCCTGAAAACAACTTTTCTTTTTTTTTAATTTAATTTTTTTTATTAGTTTCTGCTTTATAACAAAGTGAATCAGTCATACATATACATCTGTTCCCACATCCCTTCCCTCATGCATCTCCCTCCCTCCCACCCTCCCCATCCCACCCCTCCCGGCGGTCACAAAGCACCGAGCTGATCTCCCTGTGCTCTGCGGCTGCTTCCCACTATCTATCTACCTTACGTTTGGTAGTGTATATATGTCCATGCCTCACTTTCGCTTTGTCACAGCTTACCCTTCCCCCTCCCCACAACTTTTCTTTTTCATTTTCCCACTTGAATATAATTTAGTTCTCTCCTGACCTCGGAAGGCACCCTGCATTCTACCTGAAATGCTCTCCTCCCTGACATTCCTCTTTGTTTTTAATTCTTACATATCTTTTAGGTTAGGAAAACTTTTGGCCCCCAGATCTAGGTTAAGTGTTCCTCATGTATGCACTGATACTTAGCACACCATACTGAAGTTGCTTTCTTTTTTTCTCCCAAGTAGATTGAAAGTTCTTAGAAGGCAGGAACAAGGTCTTTTTCATTGTTGTATTCCAGGATTTAAGGCCCAGAGCCTGCTGTACGGAGGATACTCAGTATTTGTTGAGTGAATGGATGATTTCTATAGCTGCTAATAGTTAAACATTAAGGTTATGTAATATAAAGTTTCAGCTTTGCGGTTTACTCATAAACATGTTGACATTTACTACTCATCGTAATTTTGTACCTTATTTCTCTGGAATATTTGGGGTAGATTTTGAATTTGGAATTTCTTTGAGGGCAAGTTGAAGGTAAACCAAAGCAGTGAATTTTAATGTTGTGGTATGAACCCTTTTCATGTTGAAAAACCCTTTTGTGTTATTTGATATTTTTGCTGCAGAATCGATGGTGAAATAGATGATACAGAAGTTGAAGAAACACAAGAAGAGAAAGTAAAATGGAAAGTAAAACTGAAGTGTGAGCAAATTTCCAAAAAAGTAAGATTAAGTTGATGTATTGAAAAAACAGACAGAAATGGCTGTGAGAAGTTGATTAGGGATCCTTTTTGTCTCCTTTTAGTCAGCATTTGAGACCAGGTTACTTATATCAAAGGAAACCTTGTTATACTTAAAAAAAAATTAATCATTTAAGAGCTTTGTTGTTTAACATGAACTGTTTTTAGTGCATTGTCTGTATTTTGGTTTCCCCTATCTTTGAAATGGTTGTTAACGGTTTCAAAAACTTCTTTCTTTTCAAATTAGATTAAAAATTTTGATTTGCTAAACTTAACTAACCGTAGTGATTTATAGCTTGAAGCTTGTATTCAGTTGCTAGGACTGCCGTAACCAAGTACCTCATACTGATTTAAACAACAGAAATTTATTGTCTTGTGTTTCTTGAGGCTTGGAGTCCAAGAGCAAGCTGTCGGGAGGATTGGTTCCTTCTGACAGCCGTGAGGAAGAATCTGTTCCATGCCTCTGCCCTAGCTTCTGGTTGGTTTGCTGGCAATCTTTGGTCTTCCTTGGCTTGGCTTCCAGAAGCATCATCTTGATCTTTACCTTCATGTTTTTTTTTTTTTTTTTTTTGCGGTATGCGGGCCTCTCACTGTTGTGGCCTCCCCCGTTGCGGAGCACAGGCTCCGGACACGCAGGCTCCGGACGCGCAGGCTCAGCGGCCATGGCTCACGGGCCCAGCCGCTCCGCGGCATATGGGATCCTCCCAGACCGGGGCACGAACCCGTATCCCCTGCATCGGCAGGCGGACTCTCAACCACTTGCGCCACCAGGGAGGCCCTACCTTCATGTTTGAAGGGCATTCTCCCTGTGTGAATACGTCTGTGTCTAAATTTCCCACTTTTATAAGGACACCAGCCATATTGGATTAAAGCCCACCCTAATGACCTCATCTTAACTAATTATACATATAATGGCCCTATTTCCAAATGAGGTCACATTCTAAGCTACTAGGTGTTAGAACTTCAACATAAGAATTTGGGGAGGACACAGTCCACCCACAGCAACACCAATATCTGCTCCTTTCTTTTTTTTTTTTTTTTTTTTTTGCGGTATGCGGGCCTCTCACTGTTGTGGCCTCCCCCGTTGCGGAGCACAGGCTCCAGACGCGCAGGCTCCGGACGCGCAGGCTCAGCGGCCATGGCTCACGGGCCCAGCCGCTCCGCGGCATATGGGATCCTCCCAGACCGGGGCACGAACCCGTATCCCCTGCATCGGCAGGTGGACTCTCAACCACTTGCGCCACCAGGGAGGCCCCTGCTCCTTTCTTGCTTTTTCTCTTTTTGAACTTTTTTTATTGTGAATTTTAACGCACTGCAAAAGAATGGGTTCAAATTGGCAATGAGACTCACAAGACACACATGGGCTTTAATACGATATTCTTATACTCAGCTTTATAAAAGGATGCAGGACAGAAAATCCAGCAGGTACAGCATCTTCATCTCAGGAAGCCTCTCAGCTACCCAAGTACATAACTTCTTTTGCCCTTTGGGGCATATATGGCTGCTGTGGACGAGAGCTGTGGTTGACACCAAGAAACTGCCGTTTGGGTTTCCCACACCCTTTTTATGCTATTTTAGTCATGTAGGTCCCAGTCTTTCATGCCCACTTAAAGTTCCCCAGTCCGTGTATAACACCACACAGGAGATGGGCAGGTACAGCCTTCTACGATTATCTTAAGGAGTTTCCCAGAAACAATACTGTGAGAGGATGGATACCTAGATTATTTCTACGTAGGCTTACTTCAGGCCAGGCTCTTTACTTATGAGTGTGTAGAACATACATGTGTAGTATCACAGCTAATTAAAAAGAGAACACCCAAGTAGACACTGTGCAAGTCAAGAAAGCTTTACCCACAGTGCCTCTGATGCCTCCTTTTTCAGTTGTATTCCCTTTTCTCCTCCTGGCGATACCTACTGTCCGAACTCGTGTACTCATCACTTCCGTGTTCTTGACCGTTTTCCTACGAATGCCGTCACGCTTCAGAATGCAGTTTTCTCTTGCCTGTTTTTGCCCTTTCTAGAAATAGAACAGTGTCGTATGTGCCCTTTGCTGTCTTATTTTTCTCAACGTTATATTTATAAGGATCATAGTATACACGATATAGACATGTACTATATACATAGTATGCACAAGGGGCATATACTGATTGGTTCATTGTCCTAGCTGCATAGCATTCCATTATTTGAATATACTAGGTTCTGGTGTTGGTAGACATTTGGTCTCATGTCCAGTTTTGGGGGTTATGGGCAGTGCTGCTGCGTCTCTCACGTGCATCCTGCTGCACATCTACTCTGTTTACCTCGGGGTGGAACTGCTGGGTCTTAGAGTACAAGCATCTTTCCCTTTACCGTGATGCCACACTGTATTCCAGAGTGGTTCTACTGATTTTTATTCCCAAAGGCAGTGTATGAGAGGCTGTATTTCTACTGCTGCTCACTTGATATTTGTTGCCTTTCTTATTTTCTGCCATCTGGTGAGATACCTTCGTTGTCGTTTAGTTTGCATTTTCTTGATTACAATTGAGCATCTTTTCATGTTTGTCCAACTTGGATCTGCCTTCTGTGTGTGCCACTTTAAGTCTTCTTTTCGTTTTTTTCTTTATTCTGGATAGAGGGGATTTTTTCCCCTTCTTTGTGGATTGTGGGTTGCCAGTATCTGCTCATCTTGTGGCTGTCTTTCCAGTCAATGACAGTTTTTGATAAAAGGTTTATAATTTTAATGTATTCAGATTTATCAATCTGTTCCTTGATAGTTAATGTTTTATATGTTTTATTTAAATATCCTGAGGTAATAAAAATATTTCCCTCCCGTGTCTTCTAGAAGTTTTGTTGTTTTTCTTTCCCATTTATGTTTATAATGACCCAGAGTTGATTTTTGTGTATACTGTGAGGTAGAGGGGACAAACTTCGTTTTACTTTTTTTTCATTCTCGTACCCAGTTGCTCCAGCACCATTCGTCGGGGGGAAGGAGCTGTCTTTTCCCCCATGAGTCTGCGGCGTCATTGGTGTCAAAAATCCAGTGTTTGGGGCCTCCCTGGTGGCGCAGTGGTTGAGAGTCCGCCTGCCGATGCAGGGGACACGGGTTCGTGCCCCGGTCTGGGAGGATCCCATATGCCGCGGAGCGGCTGGGCCCGTGAGCCATGGCCGCTGGGCCTGCGCGTCCGGAGCCTGTGCTCCGCAACGGGAGGGGCCACAGCGGTGAGAGGCCCGCATACCGCAAAAAAAAAAAAAAAAAAAAAAAAAAAAATCCAGTGTTTGTGTCCTGACGGGTCCGTTTCTGGACTCTCTCGTCTCATCTGCTGGTTTATATGTCCGTCCCTTCCCCCAAGACCTCACTGTGCTGATTATTACAGTTTTATTATAATAAGTTTGGATATCAAATAAGTCCTCTCACGTTGTTTTTCTTCTTTAACTGTCTCAGCTATTCTTAGCCCTTTGCATTGCCCTATAAACTTTAGAAAGAGTTTGTAAAGTTCCACAAAAAATCCTGTTGGGATTTTCACTTTGGAATGCATTGAATCTTCAGGTCATTTGGAAGAGAATTGACATCTTTAGAATATTGGATTGTCCAGTCTTTAACTCCTCTTTAATTTATCTCAGCAGTGTTTTATAATTTTCTCTGTAGATGTCTTCCATCTTATATACCTTTTGTTAGATTTATTGATAGGTGTCTGATGAGGCTATTGTGAGTTACATCCTTTTTCTTTTTTTTTTTAAGCACCATTTTCTAACTTGTTTTCTCATTTAGCTGGCATACATTGTTATATAGGAATGCATGGAATTAAACTTTTGAGTTCTTGTAACATTTCTGAAAATATCTTGACTTTATTCTCATAGCTGATAGGTAATTTGGCTGAAATAGAATTAGGCTTGAGCTTATTGCCCCATTTTCTTCTACTGTCCAGTGTTGCTAGTGTGAAGTCTTGGCAATCTAATTCTAGTTACTTTGTTAAGTATCCTGTTCTCCCTGGAAGCTTTTAGAGTCTTCTCTTTATTCTTGGTGTTGTTAGAGACTGTGAATCTTTTTTTCATTCATTGTGCTTGTGTTTGGTGAGACTGTTTACTCATACCCTTCATGTACAGGGAATATCTTCTATTTTTATTCTCTTTGCCTTTTTTCTTTATATTCTAAGACATTTCCTCTATTTCTATTTATCTTCATTTCATAAATCATAATTATCAAGAGTTCTTTCTTGTTCTGTTGTTATAGCTTTCTAGCATTTTTAAAAAATATACCATCTTGATTCTTTGTGTATTTATTAAAAATTTTTTGTGCTCTTTTCTTTTCCTTGAATTGTATTTGCTTCTTCTGGATCAGGTTTTCTCTTTCTCCTGCTTTTTTGTTTTATTCTCTAGTTTAGGAGTCAGTAAATATTTTCTGTAAAGGATAGGCTTTGCAAGCCAAAAGCAAAATTGAGGGTAGAATGTAGCTACTGGTATAACAAGTGGGTGAAAACAAATTCCCACAGCATTTTTATTGACAAAATTTAACACATAATAATAAATGAGTTTTTTGTTGTACAGGTTTACTAGTGAGAACGAGGGGGTTCTTCTTTTGGGGTAATAATTTGTTTAACTGGAGTTCAAAGTTAGTGTTCCCTATCAAAATTGATTGCAAAGATTCATCTGTTAGTGCTGATCTGTAATTAGACTCTATACATCTCATCTTTAAAGGTGTCTTTTTACTGTAGGTACTGCAGAAAACTCTTAGCAGTTCACCAGCATGATTGTTATTGAGTATATTCACTGCTTGGAAGGCATTTTTAAACTTTATTAGATTTTTCTCTTGAGATTTGTCTTTTAGCATGTCATTACATTGCAGATTAATTACTTCCAATTGAAGGTTAGGTAATAACTCCTCAGTTGCACAGTTAAATGGATTTTGAAATAGCGATTTCATTTGCATGTATATTAAAATCTGAAAAACACTGCTGGAACTGTAGTTTGAGCTTGGAAGATAAATCTACTGCAAATTTGCGTGAGAATAGAGATCTTGCTTCTTGTTTTAACTTTGGACAGCACAGTGATATGAGCAATGTCAGTAACATCTGTCAACTCATCAAGAGCCAAGGAAAACCACTTGATATCATTTGTCTTATTTTTTTAGTTGTCAGAGTTTCTCCCAGTTTCCTCACGTCTTTGAGAAACTGTTGTTGCCAAAAGGCCAATTTTCTTAAGCAACTTTTTCTCTGGACAGTTCTTCAATCGCTGCAATCAAACATGATTTAATTAACACACCATCAGCTTTCTTTGGCTAACAAATGAACCACTCAGAAACTTACTTTGATTGCAGCCTCATTTTCATTTTTGATTTTTGTGAGGAAATAATTTTGTGATGAGATATTTTGCTTAAATTTTCTAATTTTTCTCACCATGGCTTTCCTGTGAGTTGGGATTATTGTGATGAATGCTTAATATTGTCAATAATGTCAACATATATTGTGTTCCTTCGGCACTGCTCTAGTATCATTGTGTAATAACCGTAATGCTTTGCCACCTAATTTGATAGTAAAATAATCCACACTTTACTGTGTCTTAAATGCATGGCATTCAAAGTCTGCTTCTCATGTTTTGACATGGTGGGTGTGCACTGGTAATGAAACAAAAAAGTATCATGACTTGGTGATGTGTGACGTATTCAACATGCTGTCAAGTTATAACTGTCAGGGCTTCCCTGGTGGCGCAGTGGTTAAGAATCCACCTGCCAGTGCAGGGGACCACGGGTTCGAGCCCTGGTCCGGGAATATCCCACATGCCACGGAGCAACTAAGCCCGTGCGCCACAACTACTGAGCCTGGGCTCTAGAGCCCGCGAGCCACAACTACTGAAGCCCGCGCGCCTAGAGCCCGTGGTCCACATCAAGAGAAGCCACTGCAACGAGAAGCCTGTGCACCCAGCTCGCAGCAACTAGAGAAAGCCTGCGTGCGGCAATGAAGACCCAACGCAGCCAAAATAGAATAAATTTATTTATTTATTTATTTATTTATTTATTTATTTTGTAAAAAGTTATACCTGTCGCTGAAATTCATGGAATGCTGAGCATGAGTGTAAAGTGATGAGAGAGCCACAGCCACCTACAGTCTCTTTTGCATCTGCTCAGCTCTGAAAGCAGCCGGCGTAATACGTAAATGAGTGAGCGTGGCTGTGTTCTGATAAAACTTTATGGATGCTGAAATTAGAATTGTATATAATTCTCGTGTCATGAAATGTGATTTCATTTTTTTTCCCCCAACCATTTAAAAAATGTAAAGACCATTCTTAGCTTGCTGACTATTATGAAAACAGGTAGCAGGATAGATTTGGCCCTTGGTTATATTTTAATGACCACTGCTCTAGATTTCATCATTAGCTTTTGTTTTTCTTCATGTCTCTTGATTTAAGAAAGGCCTGGAGAGCTGATGGATGTTCTTTGCTGGTCTGTTGGTAGGTCTGTGTCTCCATAGGCCTTTCTTCTAAATGGAAAGCCTGATGGGGCATTCAGTACGTGAGTGGGCTGTGTGCATCTCTAGGTTTCCAGCAGCATAGTAGTGCTTAACCTTCTTTGGGCCATGCACCCCCTTTGGCAGTCTGGTGAAGCCCATGGGCCCCTCATAATAATGTTTTTAAGTGTATAAAATATGTTGGATTATAATGGAAATTGATCTTATTGAAAGTTATCAAAATGTTAAAGAACAAATGTGGTGAGAGTAATATGCTCTTTATAAATGCACTAAATAATAAGATCCAGCGTTAGGTCTAATTATTGTAATTTTGACATGGTGATGAACATAAAAGATATTTTGAGGTCTGCAATAACTATAATATATGAAAGTGCCTGTGATTTCTAGTGGTGAGAGTCGCAGCTGCTGCTAATACTACTGTGGTTTGTTGCTGTAGTTCAAAGCAGAAGAAAATGCCAAATGTCAATTTAGAGGTTGATGAAAATAATGTGTGATTTTTATTACTATCCAAGTTCATTGAATTCTATCCATAGACCCTTGGCCAGGGGCAGGGCGGGGTGGAGCCGTCTCTGGACAGCAGGTTAAGAACCCTGATATAGGGTGAGTGGATAGAGTGTTTTTCTGGTGGGAGTTGCTCCCAAATGTCAGAATATGGAGGACTTCACTCTGGGGTCTTAGTACCCATACAAGAAGACTTGGCTTTTATCAGACATTTTAATACATTTCTTTAGCGAATAGCTCTCTTTTTGCCCAGGGTAAATTTTTTTTTAAAATAGATTTTTAAAAATTATTTATGGCTGCGTTGGGTCTTTGTTGCTGCGTGCGGACTTTCTGTAGTTGCGGCGAGCGGGGGCTACTCTTCGTTGCTGTGCACGGGCTTCTCATTGCAGTGGCTTCTCTTGTTGCGGAGCACGGGCTCTAGGCACGCGGGTTCAGTAGTTGTGGCACTTGGGCTCAGTAGTTGTGGCTCGTGGGCTCTAGAGTGCAGGCTCAGTAGTTGTGGCGCACGGGGTTAGTTGCTCCGTGGCATGTGGGATCTTCCCGGACCAGGGCTCGAACCTGTGTCCGCTGCATCGGCAGGCGGGTTCTTAACCACTGCGCCACCAGGGAAGTCCCCTACCCAGGGTAAATTTTTGTTTGATTGTATTCTGGGTTGGGGGTGGGTGGGCAGAGATAATTTGTTACAATAGCTTTGTTTGTTTTTATGTAGAATTTTAAGTCATTCTCATTTATAGCCCTATTTCTCACACCGCACCCTAAGCCCAACCTCCACATTATAACTTGCTTTTTGTTCGTCAGAAATTTGCCAGGAATTTGTTGAACTTTTCTTAATTCCTAATGAGTGTACTTCATTCCCCGTCTCCTTTACACACGCTATTTTAGGACTATTAATTTTTGTATTTCTGTACTTTTATTTCTGTGGAATTTCAGGAGGCCATACGAGTTCTATATACCATCCTGAATCACATGCAAGAAAATCTTTTACTTAAAAAAGAAGAAAAATGCTTTATGTAGACTCCTTTATAAAACATAAAAAAGTTGTAATATCATGTTCTTATACTTTCCCAATTATATAGAGAACAACAGACATCGAAGCAATGAGTTTATAGTTAGCTGCATGAAGAAAAGTATTTAAGCAATCATTTGTATCTTGTGTATTTCGGTGCCCTCTGAAAAGAATCATATCAATTAGAAATACTTCTCTATAGTAAAACAACATAGTTGATGATTGTCCTGGTTTTATAATGTTGCCAAGTCATCTCATCTCTTCATTTAATACAAATAAGTCAGTTTTGTTACTACTTGTAGGAAAAGGGGTCTGCTTCAGTACTGCAGGCCTCCACATCTTGTGCGGGGGAGGGGGAACACATAATCACTCATTTGGATCCTCGTAATATTTTGATTCAGATGCACTGAATAGAATCTCATGTTTGAGCTAAACTTCTTGTGAACTGTTGCATATTGAATGATTTTTTGGTTCTCCCTGTGCCTACTAAATAAAATTAAAGGCCAAAACCAAGGTAAACATAATAATTATCACAGGAGTCAGCCAACTTTTTCATAAAGGACCAGATAAGTGCATCTTTTTGATTTTGTGAGCCATATCGTCTCTGTCACAGCTAAGCAGCCATAAAGTAATGAATGAATGAGTGTGACTGTTCCAGCAAAACGTTATTTATAAAAGCAGGAGGCCAGGCCTAACCTCTGACCCGAAGCTGTTTACAAGTTTGTTCTATGGTATGTTGGAAAAGGGTGCTCTTTTCTTGAGGACTCAGAGATGAGAAACTTGGAGGCTTGAAGATTGGATTGATTGGTAGTCTTGTCTGGTGTAATGAAGATAAGATGTACAGTGAAGCCCTTGTCAGGTTAGGCAACCTTCTCAGCTTGTTTGGATTCTTCAAGCAGGGGGAAAATTCATTTTCTAGGCTATAGTCAACCCTCCAGTGGTACAGCTCCTAGCTTGGAAGTTAACCATCAAAGGTAAACCATTAAACTGGACCACCTAGTATATTTTGTGATTCTCCTTTGCTGCCTTCATCAGTTATGTGAGGATAGATGAAACCAGGCCCAAAAGCTCTGGAGCAGGATAATTGGCCAATTTAATGATAGACATATCATCTCTTCCTGAGATCAGAATAGGAGCCCTTTGGCAGTTGGGCTTTTTAAAAATTAACTTTTTAATTGAAATGTACTGGTTGTAATTATACAGCTTGATACACCTGTGTCACCAAGTATAGACACCTGTGTAACCAGTACTTGGAAATTTTTATATGCAAAATGCTTTAAGTTGTCTGCTTTGATCACCTCAGGCTGCTTCAGGGTCAGCTGCCATACCTGAGTTCCTGTTCCAGTGGATGCCTGTGTTTGTAGCTGTCACCTTGGGGCAGCTCCAATAATGGAGTTAGAAGACTATTTCTGAAAGTAAAATTAACTTAATTACAGAGAATGGGCCAATTCTTTCTTCTCATCATTGCTGCCACATTCTATGCCACCAGTGCTGTGAGTTACAGGGAAAAAATAGGCTTTGGTATGTGTGATGTATCTTACTTAGTATAGCAGATTTTTAGTTGGGCCATTACAGTGTACTTGTTCTTTTATGAAATGACGAGCTATTGAGTTAAACCGTTTAAAAGTGTAGTCTATGCAAAGGGAGAAATAAAATGTGAACTATAATTCTGTAGTTCCTTTATATCAAATAATTAAGATATAGGGCGTTAGTCTTTCTTTTTTCTTTTCTTTTATTGGGGTATAGTTATTTTACAATGTCCTGTTAGTTTCTACCGTACGGCAAAGTGGAGTTCCCTGTGCTATACAGCAGGTTCTCATTAGTTATCTGTTTTATACAGATTAGTGTATATATGTCAATCCCAAAATCCGATTCATCCCACCCACCGGGGCTTTAGTCTTTCAATTCAGTAAAGTACACACAGTGTACAAATTCAGAATCTTCCCTCAAACCATCTTTAAGGATAGATTTTTTTTTAATTCTGGAAAATTTCATATACATAAGAACGGAAAGAATAGCATATGAAACCCCTATGTACCCATCTCCCAACCTCAACAGTGATCAATTCATGGCCAGTCTTTGCTGCTTCTTTATAACCAGATCGTTTTGAATCATGCTAGGTTTTAAAAATTGAAAATGTAATTTTCACTTAGTTTAGGCACTTTGGAAACTCTACATCACGGAAGAATCTGCAACGTAGAAAATCAAGAAGTAAGGACTATGATGTATATAGTGATAATGATATCTGCAGTCAGGAATCAGAAGATAATTTTGCTAAAGAGCTTCAACAATATATACAAGCTAAAGAGATGGCAAATGTTACTCAATCCTTATCTCTTCCTGAAGAATCTGTGAAGAAAGAGGGAGCAAAGGATACCCAGAAGGGTAAAGGTAAGAGTGCAATTATTTTATCATTTAAAGTTATCTAGAGAAGCAGTCACATTTGTCCATATATGGATGGGGGGGAGGGGTTCGCTTGCATTTTATCTCATGATAAGATCACGTTTTCCTGGATCTTTACACCAAATGTGAGCTGGTCACTTGGTGTACAAACGCTTAGTTTGCTGGAGGAGCGGAGAGTGCAGGAGGGTTTTCAAAGGACATGACTACTTTGAAAGGAAGAATGCTAAATCCCTGGCCTCAGCATGTGTGAAGGACAGGAAATACCTGTTTGCTGTCCTCTAAAGAAGAATGGGTTTAATTAATGTCTGGGATGGTAGTGTGTCAGACTAAACTCAGAAATATATTCTTTTAGATTACTAAAATGAAATTAAGCCACAGATATGAGAATAAATGACAACTGTAAATGAAATTCTTAATCTTCTCATTTTATTTTTTCCCCTCTTTAAATATTCTTCTATTTAAAATGGATCTATAGATAAACTTAATATATAAAATGTTTTCAGTGAGTAATCTGACAGCCATATATGAGGTCATTTAAAACATTTGAAGGTTTTACTGTTACAGTGTTACAGCAGTTCCTACTTAGATCCATTGTACTCTGAACACTTCAAAAGGATCTGGCTGATGGCTAGCAAGATTGATTTCATGAATTATCTTGTTTTTTTCCCCAATAATACCTTATATATTTTCACAAAGAGTTAATTTGGGATCCAGAATATATTAATCCAAGAGCTTCTAGAAAGACAGGTCAGCATCATCCTAGTTTTTACCCTTTGAGCAGTGGAGAAGTTTTCCTGGATTATTATAGAATATACTTCTTAAGAGTAAACTGCTATTGTACTTTTATATCATCTTTAAATTTAACTTTCTTGCTTTTAGCTGTTAAACAAAAAAATAAAAATAAAAACAAAAACCTTAAAGCTGTTCACAAGAATGGTAAACAGAAGAAAATGAAGCGAAAATGGCCTGGCACTGGAGACAAAGGATCAAATGCTTCCCTGAGGAACAATGGCTCACAGGAACAGGTATGAGAATATACGCCTGTCGGAGGGCACTGCCTGCCCTTGGGTTTTTATCTTGCACCCCAGTGGGATCTCCTCTTACCTCCAGTGGGCTCCGTGGGTTCTTCTTTCTCACTGTTGGGCTGCCTTCCCTCACACTCATTACCTGCCAGCGCGCACTCAGGCCTTAGTGTCGTACCTATTGCCCCTGTATATATGCACACAAGCCCCCTGATTTCTGAGGGCTGTGCAAAGCAGATATGGGAGGCATGGAGAATATAAGATAGCCATGAGGACATTCCAAAGGCCACAGAGTCTTACAGAGTTTCTACTCTTAAAGTCCCTGGTCTGTTGGTTTTTGACTCCCTCTGGAAATTAAAAATGAATATTTTTGAGCTTTGACCTTATCAGACACTCCCTACCCTCCTGGAATTTTGATTTTGCTTTGTAGAAGTTCCTCTTCCTTGGTCTGCGATATAATCACGGTAGAACAGTAAGTGACTCCTCTGGACTCTGCTCTTCTGAGGGCTTGTAAGCTGGATGGCCACCTTTTTTTTTGTTAGGCTTGGTTCAGGAGGCAAGAGTTGAGGGTGGTAAAATATTAGAAATACCAAATATTATAGATTGAAATGTATTTATATAAAATCTATTTTACAAAGGAGGAATCCGAAGCCCTAGGGTTTAGCTAACTGCCTGTAGTTATAAGGGCCAGGGCAGGGCTAGACCCAGGTAGTTTCCCTTTCCTTTTTTTTTTTAATATATATTTATTTACATATTTATTTATTTATTTGGCTGTGCCAGGTCTTAGTTGATTCATGCGGGATCTTTAGTTGTGGCATGTGGGATCTAGTTCCCTGACAACCTGGGCCCCCTGCACTGGGTACGTGGAGTCTTAACCACTGAACCACAAGGGAAGTCCCCCCTTTTTTTTTGGTTTAGATTGACTCAAATGATTATTCAGCCAAAGCTGACAGCCCTGCTACATGAGGAACAAATTGTAAACATATATGTTAGAATTTAATAACATAATCAAAATAAAACCCAGAGTTAAAACTGACATTTATTAGATACATAATTTTGATGGTGCTAAGTGGAAGTCTGACATTATTGCAAAGCAGATCACATAAATATACAGCCAGCTCCCTTCTTTGTACTTACTGAATTCCTAAGACTGTATGCGGGTATATGGTACGTAGAAGCTGTAAGTTGTACCACAAGTTAACACACTAAAAATGATTTATGTTTCTAAAGACGTAAAATGAAATTCCCCTTTTGTTTTCATATCTTTATTGCCATTTTTGAGGGTATATTTCTAATTATGTTTGTTAATTTGAGCTCGTCAGTACACTCAGCTCACACGTAGTGAGCATCTCATTGTAATGAAAGATCACACTACTTTCGGTTTACCTTATGATTTTGAGATTTGTCCCCATTGTTCTAAAGAGCCTTGTTCTTAGACTTCACTTTTTAATCAGAAGTAGTGGTACTTTCCTTTTTAAATTTTTAAATTAATTTTTTAAAAGGAGGGCAAGGTACAATAAAATATTCATATTCATAATGTTCAGTGATGGAATGCTGTTGAAACTGACAAAACATACATTTTTTTCAACTGATGTACAAAAGTCCACATCTTACCTGCAGGCCAATTCAGAAGAGTTACTTTTTAATGTTTTTAAAGGTGGTTTAAAATAATTTTGTATAGCCTTCCCTTGTGGCACAGTGGATAAGAATCTGCCTGCCAGTGCAGGGGACACAGGTTTGATCCCTGGTCTGGGAAGATCCCACATGCTGTGGAGCAACTAAGCCCATGCGCCACACTACTGAGCCTGCGCTCTAGAGCCTGTGAGCCACAACTACTGAAGCCCGTGTGCCTAGGGCCTGTGCTGCACAACAAAAGAAGCCACCGCAGTGAGAATCCCGTGCACCGCACTAGAGAGTAGCCCCCACTTGACGCAACTAGAGAAAGCCCGCACACAGCAACGAAGACCCAATGCAGCCATAAATAAATAAATAATTTAAAAAACACATTCTTTTGTACAATGGAATAAAATATTTAATTTTTTATTTCTCACATTTAGTTTTTTGTTTTTGTTTTCAAAGGATGGTAAACCTAAAGAGAAGCAGCAGCCTGTGAGAATGAGTCAGGGATTCATCAACCAACATACGGTGCAACGCCAGGGAAAACAAATTTGTAAATATTTTCTTGAAAGGAAATGTATTAAGGTATAAAAAATGTGTAAGCAAAAATATACTAAAATGTAAGATATAACAAAAATGTACTAAAACCAACTCCTCTTTCCATTAGACACTCCAAAAGCATACCTGTACAATTTTAGAACCATTTCCTTCTGGGAAAGTTTCAATTAGAAAATTTTCCTGAAATATTCTTTTGTGTTTACGAAAGTAGATAATTTTTTTTAAATGCTTTGTGTTAAAAATATTAAGGACTTGCGGGCCTCCCTGGTGGCGCAAGTGGTTGAGAGTCCGCCTGCCGATGCAGGGGATACGGGTTCGTGCCCCGGTCTGGGAGGATCCCATATGCCGCGGAGCGGCTGGGCCCGTGAGCCATGGCCGCTGAGCCTGCGCGTCCGGAGCCTGCGCGTCCGGAGCCTGTGCTCCGCAACGGGGGAGGCCACAACAGTGAGAGGCCCGCATACCGCAAAAAAAAAAAAAAAAAAAAAAAAAAAAAATATTAAGGACTTGACAGATGTTTAAGTAGATATATACATGTGATGTGGTTATGATAGCTCATTAAGAATTAGACTGTACTGCTTCTAAGACTTTGTTTTCTTGTAGAATCATTAAGTTAAGTAGGAATTGTAATGACTTAACTATGAGGAATAATGGTTTTTCCTTGTTCCTTCTTTTGGCCCAGGGAGACCAGTGTAAATTTGATCATGCTGCAGAGATAGAGAAGAAAAAGGAAATGTGTAAGTTTTATGTACAAGGATATTGTACCAGAGGTGAAAACTGCCTGTATTTGCATAATATCCTTTATCACAAGGTACAGTAACTTTACTTTTCATAAAAGAGGCAGGAATTGCACAGTTTGGGAGTACTCGTTTTCTGCACATTCTGTACTGTATAGGGGTTAATTGTCCCTTAATTTGAAGAATAACCCTAACTCTTCAGTGTAAATGGTCTAGACATGTTGTAAAAATACGAACATAAACATTTCAGGGTAATTGGACCTTTGACCAACACAAAAGTTGTTTGCCTTCAGTCATTCAATTCGAGGAATCGCAAATTCTAACTTGAGAATTTTTTCCTGGAAAACAATATTGAAGCTGTATAAATTGTTCCTATTTTATACAAACCTAATATCTGAAGGATCCAGATTTGTAAGACATATCATTGTCATTGACTTTAATCCCCCCACCGCAAAAGAATGCTTTAAAAAGAATCCCATTTCTCAAAGTATTTAAAATACACATCCCTCTCTTATATCGGTGAAATATACCTGTAGTTTATTTTAAGAATGGATATGAAGGATAAAAGTGTCCTGTGATAGCCAATAAACTTTATAATCATCCTAAAATTGGATTTTTCTTATAACCTAGTTAATAATTTACTGTCTCATATTTTAAATAGAGAATTTGTTTCTACTAGGAGAAAAGAACTTTACGTAGGAAAATAAAGTTACTAAATTAATAACAAATTATTTTAGTTGGTTACAGTTGTTCTTTTCCTTAACATTTGGGTTAACATGAGTATCCTTGCAAGTTTTACCATACAGGAGCAAAATGTTATCAGGGAGAATGTTGCAAGTTTTCACATGATCCACTGACTGCTGAAACACAAGAACTGTTGGCTAAAGTAAGTACAATTTTAATTTTTCTTTTTCTTTCTTTTTTTTAAAATTTCTTTTATTTTTTATTTTGTTTCTGGCTGTGTTGGGTCTTCGTTGCTGCGCAACGGGCTTTCTCTGGTTGCGGTGAGCGGGGGCCACTCTTCGTTGCGGCGCGCAGGCCTCTCATTGCAGTGGCCTCTCCTATTGTGGAGCACGGCCTCTAGGCGCACAGGCTTCAGTAGTTGTGGCACGTGGACTCAGTAGTTGTGGCTCGCGGGCTCTAGAGCGCAGGCTCAGTAGTTGTGGCGCATGGACCTAGTTGCTCCGCGGCATGTGGGATCCTCCCGGGCCAGGGCTTGAACCCGTGTCCCCTACATTGGCAGGCAGATATTTAACCACTGCACCACCAGGGAAGGCCCTGTTTTTCTTTTTTAAAGAATACTTTTGAACTAAGGGTGGAATTTGAAAAGACACAGTTCCTTAAGGAGAGTGCCTCATAGGGTAGCGTATGGGTTATATTAGGACTGATAATCTAAGGATTTACTTCAGTTTAGAAAATTCATTTGTATATTTTTCCTTGTAACTTAAAGGAAAATTTATACTTACTGCTGGTGTAAATTGGAATGTTCTTAAAACCTTCAGTGTAGTTAGCAACCTTAGTAGCTAAGTTAACCAAAGGAAAACAAAGCAAATAGGAGAAATAGTACTCCTGTTAGTTATACTCTTAGAAGGAAAGTTAAGGATCATTGGTTGATAAATATTTTAGGGTTACATCAAAACATACTTAAGTAGTTATTTCAAAGTTTTCCTCAAATATTCTTTCAGATGTAAGAAAAGATAATTGAAAAATAATAGTTGTTTATGTTCTTTCATTTCCCATGTGTTAATCGGAGCTAGTCTCTTCAAAATTAAACTGAAATATAAGTGAAAATAAAAGATTCCTTTAGGGCCTCCCTGGTGGCGCAGTGGTTAAGAGTCCGCCTGCCGATGCAGGGGATACGGATTCGTGCCCCGGTCTGGGAGGATCCCATATGCCGCGGAGCGGCTGGGCCCGTGAGCCACGGCCGCTGGGCCTGCGCATCCGGAGCCTGTGCTCCGCAACGGGAGAGGCCACAACAGTGAGAGGCCCGCATACCGCAAAAAGAAAAAAAAAAAAAAAGATTCCTTTAAAACCAAACCATTCCATCTTGCGGCAGAAGTTCCCTTGACTATATGCAAATATTAGAAAGTCAGAGGTCCTTGCTTCTGGATATTTTTAGTTGTGAAATATGAAGGGTTACCCTGGAATTAGAAATTATACCGAATATTTGGTTGTTTATTAGCATGAATGTATGTGGGATAAATATAAAAGTCATTTTCCAGTTCCCCTTATAGTAAATATTATTAGATGATTACTAGGATGAATATTATTGGAATCTTTAGAAAATTACGAGAGTATGATGATGTACCTGAATTTAATGCATAAAAATGATTGCGTGATTTTTTTCCCCCCATGCTAGGTTTTGAATCCTGAAAAGTCGTCATGAAAATAAGATACATAAAAAAGGTAAAATGAATGATTTAACACTTTTTTCCCCCTCTGAAATGTCTCTAGAAATTGGCATGGGGACATAGGCCTTTTTACATTTTCTCAAATAGAAGTCTTTTTCTCTCTCCTACCCCACTAAAAACTTATAAAATATTTGATACATATAAATAGATATATATGTGGATCTCCATGGACCTACTTCCCTTTCTGGCTTTGTCACTGTCTTTTTGTGTTTTTATTCTCCTGTTTTGTTTCTTTGTAAATTTACCAAATGTGTATGATTCACCAAATATTATATTTAGTTTGGCTTGGGTTTAGATATTAAACAGTATCATATTCTATACCTATTGGTGACTTGCTGTTACACTCAGCATTATGCTTGTAAGATTCATTCATGTATATGCATGCAGCTGTCATTCACTTTTACTCTTGTATAGCATTTATTCTCTGAATATGTTACAAATTATTTAGTCATTCTACTATTGACGGACATTGAGGTTATTTTCAATTTTTAAAATATAAACTGTTATTATAAATAACTGTTTTACGTGTCTTCTGATGAAAATGTGTGTGAGTTGTCCTGAGTGCACCAAGGAATAGAATTGTTGTATCATCTTAAAACTTAAGATAATACCAGTCTTTTCTGAAGTACTTATAACAGTTTTTATTGCCATCAACTGTGTAAAAGAATTTCTGTTGCTCCCCACTCACTAATGCTTTATATTGTCACGACTTTAAACTTTTTGACCAATTTAGTGGGTGTAAAAATGGTGCCACATAGCTTTATTTTCATAAAGTTCAGCATTTTTTCTTATGCTTACTGGCTTTGGAGCTTCATCTCCAGTGAAATGCCATTAATGTCTTTTACCTATGCTTCTATTGGGCTGATTCTCCTTTATAAATTGATTTTTATATATAAATTGTTTGTGATGTATGTGTGACAAGTCTCCCATTTTGTGGGCTGTCTTTTCGCTTTTTTAAAGGCGTTTCAGTGAGCAGAATTACTTGTTTTGGCAATCTTTTTCTTTATGGTAGGTTTTGTGTTTTGTGTCTTACTTAAGAAATCCTTCCTTATCATGAGGCTGTAAAGTACTTTAATTTTTTTTGGGTTTTTGTAGCTTTGCTTTTTACATTTATATTTTAATCCTTTGGAAATTCTATCAGTTAACAGTTGTCACAATATGGTGTTTAAAACCAACCACAAGACTCGGTAGCATATAAAAGTAAACGTTTCTTTTTCCATGCATCTGCAGATTGGCTGGGAATAGGCTGATACAGGCTGGCTCTGACTGGGTTGGTTGTGCTTCATAAAGCAGAACCACTGGGATGGTTCTGCCCCACATTTGTCTCACTCTCCTCCTGGGACCAAGGGGCTAGCTGGGGCATGTTTTTCTCATGGCATTGGCAGAAGGACAAGAGGGCAAGGCCCTGTTTGTATCACATCATGTTTACTTACAACCCGTTGACCAAAGTAAGTCACATAGCCAAGCCCAAAGTCAGGAGTAGGAAAGTATACTCTACTTTCTGTACTTTCCATGTGGGAGGAATTGCTAAATTACATGAAAGTTTTTCTGAAGGGACCTTGAGGGAATTATGCTAAGCAGAATAAGTCAGAGAAAGAAATATACCATTAGGATTTCACTTATGTCTAAAAAACAAAACAAATGGGCAAATAAAACCAAACCAAAATCATAGATACAGAGAACAGAGTGGTGGTTACCAGAGGGGATGGGGATTGGGCAGTGGGTGAAACAGGTGAAGAAAGGGATCAAGAGGTACAAACTTCCAGCAATAAAATAAATAGGTCATGGGGCTGTAGTCTACGGCATGGTGACTGTAGTCAGTAATGTTGTAGAGCATACTTGAAAGTTGCTGAGAGAGTTAATCCTAAAAGTTAAGTATGTATGGTGTTGGGTGGTAACTAGACTTATTGTAGCAATCATTTCTCAATCTATACAAATACTGAGTTATTATGTTGTACACCTAAAGCCAATATAATGTTATATGTCAATTATACCTCAATTAAAAAAATTTTTAATTACACGAAAAAGAAGGCAGCTGTGGGTATAGGGAAAAGGGAAGAATTAAGACTAATTGATTTTTTTTTTTTTTAAACAGTGTGCTCTAGGGACTTTTCTTTTTTTTCCCCATACGGATAACCAATCTCCCAGAACCATTCAACTGAAAAGACTGCCCTTTCTCCACTCATTTGTAATGCCCCCTCTGGTATATATCGAGTTTCCTTCAAACAGAGGTCTATTTCTGGGGTCTCTGTTCTGTTCCTTTTGTCTTTTGCTCTAGTACTCTACTGCCTTAATTACTGGAGCTTTGTTGGATTTTGATATAGTTTGATAATTTTTCTAATGTTGTTCTTCAGGAGCACCTTGACTATTTTGGACCCTTTTACTTTGTTAGTTTTTTTAAAAACGGCTTTATTGATGTATGATTTATATATCACTTGTTTTAAGTGTATAATTCAATATTATTTGGTAAATTTACAGAGTTGCATAGCATCACAAAATCTAGTTTTAGAAGGTTTTTGACACCCCCAAAAGATTCCTTTTACCCATTTGCGGTCACTTCCCAATACCACTAATGAATTTTCTAGATTTGCCTTTTCTGGATATTTCATATAAATTTCAACATGTGGTCTTTTTTTGTTTTTGTTTTTGTTTCATTTTTTTTATTTTTGGCTGAGTTGGGTCTTCTTTGCTGCGCGTGGGCTCTCTATAGTTGTGGTGCACGGGCTTCTCGTTGCAGTGGCTTCTCTTGTTGCGGACCATGGTCTCTAGGTGTGTGGGCTTCAGTAGTTGTGGCACACGGGCTTAGTTGCTCTGCGGCAAGTGGGATCTTCCCAGACCAGGGCTCGAACCCGTGTCCCCTGCCTTGGCAGGTGGATTCTCAACCACTGCACCACCAGGGAAGCCCCAGCATGTGGCCTTTTGCTTCTGGTTCTTTTCATATAGTGTAATGGTTTTGAGACTCATCAGTGCTTTAGCATATATCAGTGATTTTTATAAAAAATAATTGCTCCATTATTCCATTGTATGGATATACCACTTTTTTTTAATCCTTCCACCAATTGATATTTGTGTTATTTCCAATTTTTAGTTATTATGAATAATTCTGCTGTGAGCATTTGTGTGTGAATCTTTGTGTTGTGGACATACTTTTTTTTTTTTTTTTTTTGAAAGTGAGAACTCTAAATATATTGTCAAAATATGCCTTGGAGATATCACACAAGATCAGTGTTATGAAGCTACCAAATGCATAAATGAATATTCTCTTGAGGAACTTCTCATCTAAGGACTTTTTTCCCTTTTGGTGGTACAATTAGGAACAGGTGGGTTTTGTGGAACTTTTTGGTGCTGGTGGGGTGGCTGTCAGTTCAGGGTAGATTCGGACCTGTATTAATTTGAAGTATTTTTTCATTTCCTCAAGCAGAGATGACATATTTCTAGGTCATGGGATCAAGAGGTGACTACCTGAGATCACAGAAAACCTTAGGTTGCATCAAGGAAGTATTGGTAGGCGGAAAAATCAGGATGAGCTTATTATTAGCTTTGTGGACATACATTTTTATTTATCTTGAGTAGGTTACTACTTTAGTGGAATTTCTGGGTCCGACAGTAAATACATGTTTAACTTTTTAAGAACTGCCACATTGTTTTACAAAGTGGCTGCATCATTTTACATTCCAGACAGCAATGCAGGAGGATTTTAGTTTCTTCACATCCTCACCAATGCTTGTTACTGTCAGCTGTTTTGATTATAGCTTTTCTGTTAGGGGTGAGCTGGAATCTCATTGTAGTTGTAATCTACATTTTTCTAATGACTAATGGTGTTGAGGATCTTTTCATGTGCTGTTGGTGGATTCAGATCTTTGCCCATTTTTTAATTGGGTTGTAAGCTTATTATTGAGTTGTAAGAGTTCTTTATATATGTTGGATACAAATCCTTTATCAGATATATAATTTGCAAATATTTTGTCTCAATCTGTGGCTTTGTCTTTTTGTCCCAATTTGTGCTTGCCTTTTAAAAAGAGTGTCTATTGAAGCATGAACGTTGTCATTTTGTAGTAGTACACTTTATCAGTGTTTTTTTCGTCATGGATCATGCTTTTGGAGTTTAAAAATTCTTTGTCTAATCCAAGGTCACAAGATTCACTTTTATGTTCTAACTATTAAAGTTTTAGCTCTTGTATTTATGTCTGTGATTCATTTTGAGTTAATTTTTGGGAATGGTGTGAGTTAGGATCCAAATTTTTGTTTTGCATATAGATACCCAATTGTTCCAGCAAGCATTTTAAAAAACTACCCTTTCCCCACTGAGTTGCCTTGGCACCTTTGTCAAAAATCAGTTGAACTAAATGTAAGGATTGATTTCTGGGCTCTCAGTTGTGTTCTCTTGATCTATAATGTTTATCCTTATATACTGTCACTGTCTTGATCATTATAACTTTATATAGTTGTTCTTCGGTATCCAAAGGGAATTGGTTGCAGGATCCCACAAATACCAAAATCCATGGATGCTCAAGTCCCTTATATAAAATGGCATATTTACATATAACCTAAGGACATTCTCTTGTATGCTTTAAATCATCTCTAGATGACTTATAATACCTAATACAGTGTAAATGCTGTGCAGATAGTTGCTGACGCATGGAAAGTTCAAGTTATGCTTTTTGGAACTTTCTGGAATTTTTTTCCCAAATATTTTTGATACACAGTTGATTGTGGATGCGGAAGCTGCAGATACAGAGGAGTGACTGTACTAAGTTTTGAAATAAGGAATTGCAGGCTGTCTGGTTTTGTTCTTCTTTTCCAAGATTGTTTTGGCTATCCTGTATTTTGCTTTTCCATGTAAATTTTAGGATCAGCTTGTAAATTTCTGCAAAAAACCTATGCTGGATACTAAAAGGATCACACACCATGATCAAGTGGGGTTTATTCCAGGAATGCAAGGATTCTTCAATATATGCAAATCAATCAACGTGATACACCATATTAACAAATTGAAGGAGAAAAACCATATGATCATCTCAATAGATGCAGAGAAAGCTTTCGACAAAATTCAACACCCATTTATGATAAAAACCCTGCAGAAAGTAGGCATAGAGGCCTCAACATAATAAAGGCCATATATGACAAACCCACAGCCAACATCGTCCTCAATGGTGAAAAACTGAAACCATTTCCACTAAGATCAGGAACAAGACAAGGTTGCCCACTATCACCACTCTTATTCAATGTAGTTTTGGAAGTTTTAGCCACAGCAATCAGAGAAGAAAAAGAAATAAAAGGAATCCAAATTGGAAAAGAAGAAGTAAAGCTGTCACTTTTTGCAGATGACATGATACTGTACATAGAGAATCCTCAAGATGCTACCAGAAAACTACTAGAGCTAATCAATGAATTTGGTAAAGTTGCAGGATACAAAATTAATGCACAGAAATCTCTGGCATTCTTATACACTAATGATGAAAAATCTGAAAGTGAAATTAAGAAAACACTCCCGTTTACCATTGCAACAAAAAGAATAAAATATCTAGGAATAAACCTACCTAAGGAGACAAAAGACCTGTATGCAGAAAATTATGACACTGATGAAAGAAATTAAAGTTGATACAAATAGATGGAGAGATATACCATGTTCTTGGATTGCAAGAATCAACATTGTGAAAATGACTCTACTACCCAAAGCAATCTACAGATTCAGTGCAATCCCTATCAAACTACCACTGGCATTTTTCACAGAACTAGAACAAAAAATTTCACAATTTGTATGGAAACACAAAAGACCCCGAATAGCCAAAGCAATCTTGAGAACAAAAAATGGAGCTGGAGGAATCAGGCTCCTTGACTTCAGACTATACTACAAAGCTACAGTAATCAAGACAGTATGGTACTGGCACAAAAACAGAAAGATAGATCAATGGAACAGGATAGAAAGCCCAGAGATAAACCCACGCACATATGGTCACCTTATCTTTGATAAAGGAGGCAAGAATATACAGTGGAGAAAGGACAGCCTCTTCAGTAAGTGGTGCTGGGAAAACTGGACAGCTACATGTAAAAGTATGAAATTAGAACACTCTCTAACACCATACACAAAAATTAACTCGAAATGGATTAAAGACCTAAATGTAAGGCCAGACACTATCAAACTCTTAGAGGAAAACATAGGCAGAACAGTCTATGACATAAATCACAGTAAGATCCTTTTTGACCCACCTCCTAGAGAAATGGAAATAAAAACAAAGATAAACAAATGGGACCTAATGAAACTTCAAAGCTTTTGCACAGCAAAGGAAACCATAAACGAGACCAAAAGAATGGGAGAAAATATTTGCAAATGAAGCAACTGACAAAGGATTAATCTCTAAAATTTGCAAGCAGCTCATGCAGCTCAATATCAAAAAAACAAACAACCCAATCCAAAAACGGGCAGAAGACCTAAATAGACATTTCTCCAAAGAAGATATACAGACTGCCAAAACACACATGAACTAATGCTCAACATCATTAATCATTAGAGAAATTCAAATCAAAACTACAATGAGATATCATCTCACACCAGTCAGAATGGCTATCATCAAAAAATATAGAAACAATAAATGCTGGAGAGGGTGTGGAGAAAAGGAACCCTCTTGCACTGTTGGTGGGAATGTGAATTGGTACAGCCACTATGGAGAACAGTATGGAGGTTCCTTAAAAAACTAAAAATAGAACTACCATATGACCCAGCAATCCCACTACTAGGCATATACCCTGAGAAAACCATAATTCAAAAAGAGTCATGTACCAGAATGTTCATTGCAGCTCTATTTACAATAGCCAGGAGATGGAAACAACCTAAGTGTCCATCATCGGATGAATGGATAAAGAAGATGTGGCACATATATACAATGGAATACTCAGCCATAAAAAGAAACGAAATTGAGCTATTTGTAATGAGGTAGATGGACTAGGAGTCTGTCATACAGAGTGAAGTAAGTCAGAAAGAGGAAGACAAATACCGTATGCTAACACATATATATGGAATTTAAGGAAAAAAATGTCATGAAGAACCTAGGGGTAAGACAGGAATAAAGACACAGACCTACTAGAGAATGGACTTGAGGATATGGAGAGGGGGAAGGGTAAGCTGTGACAAAGCGAGAGAGTGTCATGGACATATATACGCTACCAAACGTAAAATAGGTAGCTAGTGGGAAGCAGCTGCATAGCACAGGGAGATCAGCTCCCTGCTTTGTGACCACCTAGAGGGGTGGGATAGGGAGGGTGGGAGGGAGGGAGACGCAAGAGGGAAGAGAGATGGGAACATATGTATATGTATAACTGATTCACTTTGTTATAAAGCAGAAACTAGCATACCATTGTAAAGCAATTATACTCCCAATAAAGATGTAAAAAAAAACCAACTGAAAGTATATGTTATTGATGATAAAGTTCTGGCTTTTGAGCAAAAATTACAGTTTTGGAACAGTTTGGATCTGCCTCTGTGAGCTTGAAAGCTTTCCTATACTTAAAGACTTTTTGGTAAGATTGGTTGGTGATGATATTAAAGAACGTGATTCTTAAAGTGCTATAGAATGAAGCATGCGAAAGATCTGCATAAATTAATAAGGTAATATTTTCCAAATAAATAATGCATGATATTATAAAATATGCCTGTGTATAAAATATACATCCAACCTACAATGTAGATTAATAGATTTTAATGTAACAGTACAGAAAATTTCTTGATGTGGTTTCAGATTCTGCATTGCAGCCAGAGATTTGTCTGTGTTTGCTTTTAATATTCATTTGCCCATCATTTTATTTTTAGCTTTTCTGAGTCAGTTTAGGTTTGTTTCTTTAATAGTGCATATAGTTGGGTTTTGCTCTGTGAACCAAACCAGAAATCCATTTTTTTCTTTTGGTAAGTGAATCCATTCACATTTATTGAAATGACAGAATGTTTGATTTATAGTTACTATGTATATTATGTTATCTCTGATGGTTTTTCTTTTTTTTTGGTCTTTGTTTTACTTTCTTCATCTAATTTTTATTCTTCCACTTTTGTCCAATTACCCTTATTAAGTTTCCATTCAAATCTGGTCTGTATTATAGTCTTCATTTTTGATGTGATTACTATTTCTTCTGTCATTTCTGGGTCAGTCAACTTTTGTTTCATTACTTTTTTTTTTAATCTTTATTGGAGTATAATTGTTTTACAGTGGTGTGTTTGTTTCTGTTTTATAACAAAGTGAATCAGCTATACATGTACATATATCCCCATATCTCCTCCCTCTTGCGTCTCCCTCCCATCCTCCCTCTCCTGCCCCTTTACAGATCTCCCTGTGCTATGCGGCTGTTTCCCACTAGCTAGCTGTTTTACATTTGGTAGTGTATATATGTCCATGCCAGTCTCTCACTTCTTCCCAGCTTACCCTTCCCCCTCCCCGTGTCCTCAAGTCCATTCTCTGTGTATGTCTGCGTCTTTATTCCTGTCCTGATCCTAGGTTCTTCAGAACCTTTTTTTTTTTTAGATTCCATATATATGTGTTAGCGTACGGTATTTGTTTTTCTCTTTCTGACTTCCACAGACCCTAGGTCCATTCACCTCACTACAAATAACTCAATTTTGTTCTTTTTTTATGGCTACTTCCATTTTTTTGGTTCAGTTTTGGACTTAGTTTTTGAATTGCAATTCAAGCTGTTTGTTTTTTTTTTTCATATACCTAAACTGGGATATTTAATTCAGTTTGGATTTTTGTGTTAGTTTTCTTCTGTGCATGTTGCTTTTGGTGGAGTCAGTAGCTAAGTTGGTAATTTTTACCAGCTCATGTGTTTCTGTTTTCTCTTTTCTTCTGTAGCTTTGTATGGGTGAAAAGTGCTTGTGTCTGCCTGTTGAAGACTATTCAAGACTTGATTTGGAGTGGTTTACAAGATTCCTCATTTAAAGCGCCCTCTTGTGTCATTACAATCATATGCAACTCTTCAGTGGGTGGCGCCGAGGGACAGAATGTAGTGTCTAAGTGAAGGGTTGGTCTTCACCAAGATGGTTCCAGCCATTGAAACAGGGGAGGAGCATATGTGACAGAGATGCTGGCTGGTGGGTAAATGTTGTGGTAGTAGATTGCAGCAATCTCTTCTGATTGATTGCGTTTTCTCAATAAAATAGGAAGAAGGTTAGGCTGAATGAGGATGGAAGAGAGAAAACTACTAGGTTCCACTAGGAAGACATTGGGATAATAGACAACGAATATACAGCTAGATCTTTTCATGTCGTTAAATACATTCACAACATATTTTTACTGTTTGCTCGCAGTTCTGTTTTATGGCTTAAATTATGGTTCTGGGATTTTTTAAAACCAGTTTCCTATTGTTGAACAAAAAAGTTGTTTCCGATTTCTTACTGTTATAAATAAAACGGAGCAGTGTCTCTTGCTATACCATTCCTAAACCTGGAGTTCTTAAATTTTTTGTTGTTAAAATATAAGAATGGTTATCTTTCTCATTGGTTCATAAACTGTAGTCAGATTATACACTTGTAGAACATAAATTTTAGGAGTGTGATACAAAATTTTCCAAGCATGAATAATAAGATTCTAAATATGTACTTTTATATAGTGGTACTGATTATTATTAGAAAAATGAAATTGAAACTATTATCATAATATTGTTTTATTGCTGTGAAAAATAATAGCATCACTAACTTGCTGTATACATTAGAGTCTACCAAAGTTAGTGACGCTTCTTATCAAAGTCTTGTCTGAAAATATGAGTCAGAATTATTTTGGTTGTAACCTAATCCCAAAAAAGCAAGAAAGGGAATTGCTTATACTCAAGCAAAGGTATATCAGACAAGACCTGGGAAAGTAAGGAACAACGATGGATCCTGGGCCCTTAGCATCAGGGGTATGTGAGCTGAGAGTGAGTCATCTCTCAGCGCCCATTGCAGTCTTCCATGTTCACTCCATGGCTGTGATAGGAAGGAGGGAAAGATGATGCACTAGAATCATCCAGAGGAAGTCACAGGGGAGAGGGGCTGAGTTGATGCTTTAAGAGGGTTCATTACAAGAAGCTTCAATAATTTAATGAAATTGTGCAAGGGAGTGGTTATATTACCTGTAGAATTGATACTTCACATCTTCGTTAAAGATCACATGCAGTTTAAAGGAATTCAAGATCTTGTCATAGGGCACAATTGTAGAAGGTACATTTTATGACCGATCTGTACGTAAGCTAACATTGGCTGACATAAAGTTTATGTGTAAGAAAAAAGTAATTCTTATATTCCAAGAGGCAGTACCCATTTCACCTGTAAACTTAAAAGACCAAGCAGAGATTTGAGGGAGTGAGAATCAGAGAAGTTTAAATAGCTACAACTATCATTATTTTGAAGAGGCAAACATCGCTGTGTCAGTAAAATCTCTTAACCTGTGTTAAGTCAAGTTGAGGGAGAGACATTTTCCCTCATATGTGCCCTGTGCACCTAAAGCAGCCATCAGGCTGTGGGTCTCTAGTCTGTGGGTTATTACAGCCCTTTCTAACTGGACTCCAGCCTCCAATTTCCACTTTCTTCTCTACAATTCTCTAAAGAGAGCTTTTCCTCAGAGCAGATTTCCCAATGTACTGCTTCAGTCATGCCTTCACTGTGTTGTACCTGGAATCAGGGTCTGTTTGTCTGCCTGGTTGTAAGTGCTCTGAAGTCTGGCCATCTCGGCCATACGAGGCTCTAGTGCCCATCGGCCTCTGCTCCTCTCTGCTCCCTTGGTTTCCTCTTATGAAGTAAATCTCACTGGCCCTTGATGCAGCTCCAAGCAAGTATGAGTATAATAATACCATAGGTACAAAAAAATCTGAACCAGAGGAAATATAAGCAAGAAAGTTGTAATGGGGAAAGCTGTACATGGATTTACATGTCATTTGGTCAGCATGGTTATCATGGCTGTATTAAATTTATCTCTGATCTTTTAAAAAATTCTTTTGGCTGCACTGCGTGGCATGCAGGATCTTAGTTCCCCAACCAGTGATTGAACCCATGCTCCCTGCAGTGGGGGCATGGAGTCTTAACCACTGGACCACCAGGGAAGCCCTATCTCTGATCTTTTTTGGAGCCCAAACAAAAAGGATGAAGTGGTTATCTATTTACCTCTCATTTTCAGAAAAGAGGGAGAGTGCAAAGCCTAACTCTTCTAATAATACTTTCATAAAACGGTTCTTACGTAGGTCTTCATTATGGAAATCACTGAGTAGAATGGAGAGAATTCTTATTTCTAAGATTCTTCGTGACAGGTTTCATGTAACTTTTTTACGGTCAGTTACTGAAAGCCACGTGACAGCAAAACTCAATTTTTGTCGTTTGGTAAGAGAATATAAGTCAAGTATGTAGTCTTCCAGTGTGTTAACTTGATCTAGTTGTAGAATGTCAGGAATTCAGGCGCAGAGGTATTGAATGACCTTCTCCCTGTCTTAATAGGATTCCTGACTTCCAGCACAGGTACCTCAGTTCACTGACTAGTTTTAATAAACATAACCATTGAGGGGTTAAAAAAAATACTGATGCCTGGGGCCCACTCCCAGAAATTGTGATTTTGGGGAGTTTGGGGGGGAAGCCTGGGATGCGGACATGAGATTTTTCAGTAGTTCCCAGATGATTCTACATATGGCCGTTGAAAACCACTGGTCTCAGCAACTAATGGAAGTGCCATTCTTGCCAGTAATTGGGTTAAGCTTTAAATACGAATTCATGTCCTCTGGTGTGCTTCTGGAAAAGCTAACATCTCTTGAGATAGACGGGAAGAAGTTAGACGTTGCTATGTCTAAATAGACTCCCAGAACTGATGCAGCTGTCTTAGGGACCTCAAGGGGAGCCAGCTAAGCAGCTGAAGATGACAGAGAAAAGAGATGGGAAGAAGCTGGGTCCGTGAGAACAACTGAACCATGGAATTCACCGCTCTTAGAGAGGAGATAGCCAACCTTCAGATTTCATGTTATGGCACATGAAATCATATATTCTCCTTACTGTTTTAAGCCATTTTGATTTGGGCTTTATATTACTTGCAGCCAAAGGCAGGCTAATACATGTGAGCCAAGGATAAGCTACTTTTGTCCATCCAAAGGCCACGGGTCCCCACTTACCTCCCTCTTCACCAGAGGCTGTATTCACCGTCTGGGCTCCTGCAGGCAGCACACAGTAAGAAACGAGTGTATTTATTTTTGTGGTCGACATCTCTGAAATTGGGATGCACTTTACAGTTGATAGAATATCATATTTTCATTGGCAGGTTATTTTTTCTTATTGGTACATTAAAAATGGTGGCTCTTATTAAGTTACTGACATTTAGATTTGGTTGAATGTAATTTTTAAATGAAATTATGTATATAGGGAAAAATTTACTGTGAAATGAAATTATGTATATAGGGAAAAATTTACTGTGAAATAAAATTTGTTATGAGATTTATTTTGGATTAATGAATTATGAAAACATAAAAAGGTTTTTAATGAAAACGAGTGATTCCCTGTATCCTCCCTTTTTCCTACCCCCTCTGTGGGAGGTAGAAGTCTAAGACGGCTCCCAAGATTCCTCGTCCCCAGTGAACACAGCCTGTATAACCTGCTGAGCGTGAGCATTACTGTGAGTAGGATGGACTTCACTCCCATGGTTAACTTAAATTATATGCCAAAGATGAAGTGGTTTTTACCTTTGGTGTAACTAAGATCTCAAATCAGTTGATTCTGAGTTAATCAAAAGGGAGATGATCCCAGGTGGACCCTAACTAATCAGATGAATCCTTAGAAGAGACTGGGCTCTTCCTGAAGTCAAAGATTAGAAGTGTCAGATTCCCCTACTAGCCCTGAAGTAAGCTGCCGTGTTTCGAGAGGGCCGTGTATCCAGAACTGTATCCAGAATGACAGGGAAGAAATGGGAGCTTCAGTTTTAAAACCACAAATTACTGAATCCTGCCAACAGCTTTAAGAACTTGGAAGAGGTGCTCCAGACTTGTTTTGTATGTTCCTAGCTCGGTCCTTGAATGGACCATTTCTCTAAGGAGCCCAGATTCCTTTTAATTGAGAAGACAGTCCCCAACTTAAAATGGTTCCACTTAGTGATTTTCACACACGATGGTGTGAAAGTGATGTGCATTCAGTAGAAACCATGCTTGGGTTTTTGAGTTATGATCTTTTCCCTGGGCTAGTGGTATGTGGTAGAACGCGCTCTCATGATGGGCAGCCCTGCAACATGAGAGTAAACAACCAAGAACTTAACGACCATTCTGTACCCAGACAACCTCCTGTTTTTCACTTGCAGTACAGTATTCAATACATTACATGAGATAGTCAACACTTGATTATAAATTAGGCTTTATGTTAGATGATTTTGCCCAACTAACTATAGGCTAATGTAAATGTTCTGAGACATTTCAGGTAAACTAGGCTAAGTTATGATGTTCAGTAGGTGAGGTGTATTAAATGCATTTTTTATGATATTTTCAACTTACAGTGGGTTTATTGAGACAGAACCCCATCGTAAGTTGAGGAAAATCTGTAGTAGTTACAATCCAAGATCTGGATGCTGGATGTGCTTATTGCTTTTGAGTCTGGTCAGCTGAAGACAGGCCCTGAGAATGTAGTGTGAACTGTCATACAAATCAAAGACCATTTAGGGAGGAGTGAATTCAGCTTTTGAGGAGCTCCCCATCTCTTCTGCCTGGTCTGGGGGACTATGGGTCCTGGTTTTCAGTTGTCATTTTGGGGCTCTTGATTTTCAAGGCTGCTGTGGAGCTGGGGAGAGGAGAGTGAGGTTAGGGCAAGTCATTGTCACGAGGCATTTTACCCAGATGCAGCTGTTTTTCATGAGTAAATTCTCTTTGAATTGTTGTAAGGCTTTAATTTCCAGAATTCTGAAAAAGTTGATTTTCACTGTTTTTGCCAGTGTTCTCTCATGCCTTTTATGGAGTAGTAGGTTTCAGAGATTCTTTGTCTGTCATTCCAGAAGTGGTAACAACAGTTCACTTTTATTTTTAAAGAAGATGTTGGGTGTAGGTGTTTATTAATTAATTAATTAATTTTTGCTGTGTTGGGTCTTCGTTTCTGTGCGAGGGCTTTCTCTAGCTGTGGCAAGCAGGGGCCACTCTTCATTGCGGTGCGTGGTCCTCTCACTGTCGCGGCCTCTCTTGTTGCGGAGCACAGGCTCCAGATGCGCAGGCTCAGTACTTGTGGTTCACGGGCTTAGTCGCTCCACAGCATGTGGGATCCTCCCAGACCAGGGCTTGAACCCGTGTCCCCTGCATTAGCAGGCAGATTCTCAACCACTGCGCCACCAGGGAAGCCCCAACAGTTCACTTTTAAGTATCTGACTTTTTTTTTTCATGCCTGTACTTTAGAAATATTTATCTTTGATATGAAGACTGAATGTGTGCCATTTTCCTGGTCCTTTTATTTCAGAATCCCCCTTTCCTGCCTGGCGGTCCAGGAACTCATCTTCCTGGCAGGATGCTCCTCATTCCTGAGTATTTAGGGCCTTCGTTCCTGCTCCAAATGTTTAAACTGCCTTTTTCTGTGGTTCCACAGAAGTGGCCTTATTTGCCGTTCACATAAGTCTTAAATAAATACGAGTTTTGTATCCCAGCTGTATCCTGCGCAAAAATATTTCCAATTTATTTGCCTGGATGTGTTGCTTGGCAGGTAAGTTTGTTACATAATAATATAAACTGGACTTTAATCTTGGACTTCCTGAACAGATTTGTGATTCAGCCCATATCTGCTGACACACGAGCTCTTTCAGCCTTCTGTGTGCCTGAGAACTGCAAGCCAACTTCAACTTCCTCGTGGAGCTGAGCTCAGTTAGGTGAACCCGGAATCAACAGAAATGCTCCTTATTTCAGCCAGAGGAACATGAAACAGTCATTTCAGTCCATGAAGAAGGAAAACCTGGTCCCAGTGAATTCCTGATTGTCTCGGGGGCTGAATGGCTGTCCTTGTGCAGCTGTGAAGGGTTCTGTGTTCTTCCCAAGCTGGGGAGGTGATGCAAGCCGCCCGTCAGGAAACAGAAGCCGCCTAGCCTCCCGCAAGACCGCCAGCAGCTCTGCAGGGCTGTGCTCTTGGGGATGCGCCTTCCAGCTAGATCTGCACCAGAAAAAAGAAGGGGGAAAATGACCGTGACTTTCGAATGGGATGTGCAGGCCCCTCCATCTGGGGGGCCAGAAGGCAAGAGGGGAAGGAGGAACAGATGGGGAGACGCTGCTGCCCTCGGCCTCTGTTCTGTCAAATTTCAGCAAAAGCTACCGTGGCTGAAGTGCTGCGGCTGCGTGAAGGACCATGGAACCGGCCTCCTGGGCCCACCCACGAATTAGCGAGGGTCTGTTCAGAACCGTCCAGGGCAAACTGCAGGAGTGAGAAATGGGGGTTCAGGCCAGCAGTTGTGTCCATGGCCTCAGGCCCTCACTGGCCTTCCCTCTTCTCTGAGGCCTCACCCACATTTTCTCTGTGTCGGGGGCAGCTTTAGCGAACTTAAGGCAAGGGCACCCCTCGCCCTCCACCCTCCATTGGGCTCAGCAGCCCTCACACCCCTTAAATTGCCCTCCCTGATATTCTGGAACTGTTACAAGGGGTGTGCAGTGTCTCTGTCTTGTTGAAGGCTGTATGCCCTGCGAGGATCAGGCACATAAAAGGCCCTCACTCACTAGTCATTAATCATTAAACTATTTCCCCCAACCATAGGAAGAAGGGTGGCCCTTTAGGTGAAAAGGATGAAAGTGATTTCTTAAAACGTTTAAGAATTCAAGTGGTAGAGGCCAAACCATGAAACAGCGCAGATGGGGGTGATGGGTCCTTCTGCTCAGGTACGTCCCCAGACAGAAGGGAAGGAGAGTGGCTGACGGCCAGGGTCCCCTGTGTGTCAGCCCGGCGCGCACACACCTCCCTCTGTGTGACATTCGCGTGTGCGTGTGCACGGATGAGGGGCCCTCCACGCTTGGCATGGTTCCTTCTCTCATTTCCACACTTGGGCCTCTTAACTAGTACCAGTCGCCAGCTACCTAGCACACGCCTCCCAGCTGGTCACCGCCTACCAGTGTGTGTGGATCTGGGGAGCAGGTGGATCCCTGGTGGCTCACGTTGGAGGTTGGTGCCCATCAGTCAGAGACCACCCGGCACCCCCTTAGGGTCCACAAAGCAGGTTTATAATTTGCTGCATCAAGACAGAGGTTGCATTTCTGGGGACTGGAGGCAGCTCAACAGGAGGGAGTTAGGGAAAGATAAACACAGGGTTTTTGAGTCAGTCCTGGGATGGCCTTGGCGGGAGTGGGGCAGAATTTGTCAAGTACAGAGTTGCTGGAAGAGCCGGTGGTCCTGTCCCTGCGAGTGAGCAGGTGTTAGGAGTTTACACTTAAGAGTTTGCGATGCTCACGCTCTGAATGGGTGTAGTTTCTGGGTGGTGTGAGTCCCAGAGCAGCCTGTTTTGAAAAGCTGTGGCTTCTGTTTCAATTTTTGGTTTCCCCCTAAGGTTGGCTGGCAGCCGAGCAGTTTTTCGCTCTTATCAAAGTGTGGCAAGTAAGAGATGGAGGGATGCTAGGAAATGACCTTTTCCTGTCCAGCAGTGGGAGGGCATTGCCTGCGTGATGCCCGAGGACACGACAGGATGGTTTCTCATTCAGGGAAGGCCCCGACTCTGAAGGAACTTCTGTGCAATTTCTGTCCTTTTTTTTAAATATAAATTTATTTATTTTATATATATATTTTTTATTTTTGGCTGTGTTGGGTCTTCGTTGCTGTGCATGGGTTTTCTCTATTTCTGGCAAGAGGGGGCTACTCTTTTTTGGGGGGGGTGTATACTATTTTATTAACATGTAAATTTCACCAAGAGTTCAAGCATATGCTAGCCATTCGTTCAGATTTTTGAAATAAAGACAAAATGGGCAAACAGCTTTATGGGTGTGATGTACTTAACACTGCACAATATATTCACCAACTAGACAATCTAAGGGGTGGGATAACTGTACACTTAGGAGCACCAAGTATAGGAACAAGCCCTGGAATTGGAGGAAAAACCCGCCATTCAGGACTGCACAGAGGTCCTTGGTTGCTAATAGAATCTTCCCTTGACTTGAGACTTGAGACAAACCAAGGGAGTCTTTGTCAGTATACAAAAACCACTGCCTTCGGTAACAGGATGGACTGGCCAGAGCCAATTCAGATTGTGGGGGCCAGTCTGAAGCGAGCAGGGTTGGCTGGAGGCTGGACATGTTGCAGCTGAAGTCCAGCATCGGCAGATGAGAGCAGCCATGTTATAAAAAATTGCTGATTTCTACACAAGTCGGGGCGGGGGGGCTGCTCTTTGTTGCGGTGCGTGGGCTTCTCATTGTGGTGGCACCTCTTGTGGAGCACGGGCTCTAGGTGCGCAGGCTTCAGTAGTTGTGGCACACAGGCTCAGTAGTTGTGGCTCGCGGGCTCTAGAGCGCAGGCTTAGTAGTCGTGGTGCACGGGTTCAGTAGTTGTGGCTCGTGGGCTCTAGAGCACAGGCTCAGTAGTTGTGGCTCGTGGGCTCTAGAGCGCAGGCTCAGTAGTTGTGGTGCACATGCTTAGTTGCTCTGCGGCATGTGAGATCTTCCCGGATCGGGGCTCGAACCCGTGTCCCCTGCATTGGCAGGCGGATTCTCAACCACTGCGCCACCAGGGAAGTTCCCTGTCCGTTTCTTTTGACTCAATTTTTTTGTGTGTGGCCGCGCCCCACCGCATGGGAGATCTTAGTTCCCCCACCAGGGATGGAACCAGTGCTTCCTGCAGTGTAAGTGCAGAGTCCTGATCACTGGACCGGCAGGGAAGTCCCTCGACTTACTTTTGATCTAACTTATAAATTGTGTTCCCCTTCTGTGTGTGTCAGAGGAAAAGGAAATGCAGGCCTTGCATTCCGGTTTTTAGGGCAGAACCTGACTATCTGGTACTTCACTTGCTCCACGATGTCCCCTGCTGTGAACGACAGCAGTTTCATTCACTGTAGACCGTGGGGGAGGGGACTTCTGAGGCTGCACTGCGGGGGAGGGGGGAGCAGGGAGAGCCGCCTCTCCTGCTGCTGCAGGAATGTTGCTGGAGAGGTGGTAGGGGTACGGGGGACCCAGGGTAGGGGCTGTGGGGAGGGGAGGAGCGCTGCGAGAGGAAGCTTTTGATCCTGCAGACCCTGAGGGGAGAATGGTTTTGATTTCATGTCCAGTCTTCTAGGCTCATAATCCAGGGTTGGGATGAAGAGTCCAAATTCCTTCCTTTATCTGGACTCAGTGAATCTCTTTATGAAATATGCTGATTGAGCCCCTTGTTTCAGCTCTTACTGCTGAAATAAGTAGAATTATGTCACTGCTGGTTATAAAATTAGTCAACTTCTCTTTCAAAAAAAAGAAAAAAGGCCACAGTGTTTCAAAATTAGCGTCCTGAACGTCCCCAACGTGACTCTGCACTCATTGCAAAGTGGTCTTCTCTGACTCTCAACTGAGCAGGAATTACACAAGTTGATCGTTTTTTTATCACTTGCAAGGGCTCCAAGATTATTGACAAAGAAAAGGATGACCAGGCTGGGATGTGGGCTTTTGAAGAGTGTGCTTGGCACTGGGTGGCTGTCCAAGTTCCTCAGAATGGAGGTGCCCCCTCCCTCGGTGAGGTGGGATGGTTGACCCTCAGCAGATGCTCTGCAGAGGAGGCCAGGATACAAGGTGTGTTCATTTGCTGTAACAGAGGACCACAAACTCGGTGCCTAGAACAACGGAAATGTATTCTCTCTCAGTTCTGGAGGCTAGAAGTCTGAAGTCAAGGGGTGGGCATGGCCACGCTCTGAAGGCTCCAAGGGATGATCCTTCCTTGCCTCTGTCTAGTTTCTGGTGGTGGCTGGCGATCCTTGGCGTTTCTTGGCTGTGACAGCCTAACTCCAATCTCTACCTCTGTCTTCTCTCCCTGTGTACGTCTGCATCTGTTTTCTCTTCTTATGAGGATACTGGTCATTGGGTTAAGGCCCACCCCAATCCAGTATGACCTCATTTTAATTAACTAATTACATCTGCAAAATCCCTATTTCCAAGCAAGGTCACATTCACAGGTACCAGGTGTTAGGACTCGAACATACCTTTTTGGCGGACACAGTCCCGCCAAAACACAAGGCCTGTCCTGCTCCCGAGGCAAGAAGTTGCAGTAGTGCCGAGGCTGGGCCTTTGGGGCCTCCTAAAACTCCTCCGTGTGGCTGGGAAGCCTGCCTCCACCTTTGAGACATACCACTGTAGCCCAGTTTTGCAGTTTAAGGTATCACTTGTGTGTGTGGCTTTTGTGTTTGTTTGGTGTTAAGCGCGTATAAGGAGTTGAGTTCATCCCACCCCTCAGTCCATAGCATGATATCATCAGTGATGGAGGGATTCGGCCTTATTTTATTTTTTTCCCTTTCTGCCCTGCCTCAGTCAGGATAGTTACGCCGGAGTGACAACTCTAAAATCTCTGTGGCTTGAAACAACCAAGGATGATATGTTTCTCATGCTGCGGACATCGTGGGCCAGCAGTTCACTGTGTCACACAGGTAGGCACCTAAGCTGAGGGCGCAGCCTCCACCTGAGTGGGGCCAGATGCCATCAGGGAAGGGAAAGAACCCTGCAGTAGTGTGACCGAACCACAAGGGGGCAGAAGTGCCCAGAGGTGGGAGAATAGGAGCGATTTGGCCAGATTTGCCCATGTTTGCCCTGATCGCCAGCTCTTTTATTGGGTTGGCCAATTGGGAAAAACTGGAGTGACCTTTTTGGCCAACCCAATATTTTGCGGCTTGTCTGTCACCTTGTCCAGGGGTTTCCATGAAGGATTTCCATCTTTAGGAGGCTCTCACTACTGTTGCCTTCCTACTCATCTTTCTAATAGTCCCTTCCCCAATCCACTGCCTCAGGGCCCTGATCTTTACAAACGAAATCAAAGCCAAGTTGTTTGTGGGTGCGATGGGTGGCCCCTCTTAATGCATTCACATTGGTCCTCATGATTTAAAGTTCTCCAGTCGTCAGTCTCTAGGCAAGTGTTGAGCACCTGCCGGGGAGAGCAGGTGCTGGGGCTGCACCACTTCCCTGGTGGTCCAATGGTTAAGAATTCACTTTCCAGTGCAGGGGACACGGGTTGGAGCCCTGGTCGGGGAACTAAGATCCCACGTGCCGTGGAGCAGCTAAGCCCTCGAGCCGCGACTACTGAGCCCGTGTGCTCTGGAGCCCACGCACCACAAATAGAGAAGCACTCATGCTGGAACAAAGACCCAGCACGGCCAAAAAAAAAAAAAAAAGAAAGATGCCTGCTCTCATGGAGCTGGGATTCCAGCCAGTTAGATCCAGGATGCTTTGGGCTACAAACAACAAGAATTCCATCTCAAACCCACTTAAACCATAACCACATTATCATATATAACAGGAAGTCCAGAGGCAGGAAAGTTTCCAGGGGTATTTCGGTTGGGACCCCAGCTCCATTTGGCTCTGCCTTTCACCAGGAGGCTTTTTCCTTATACTAGCTTCTTTCATTGTCCGTAAAATGGTTTCCAGCAGCAACCGTGAGGACATATTCCCTCTTATTCAGTGGAAAAGATAGAGACCTTTCCAATCATGTAATAAGAAAGCCGTTCCCTTCATTCTGCCTGGGACATTCACTGTGGTTGCCTTGGAGCCTGGAGGGTGGGTGGTGGGTGATCGCCTTCCCCTGAGTCACAGGCTGGAATGAGGAGTGTATTGGTTTACTAGGGCTGCCATCACAAAGGACCCAAGACACAATTATGGAGGCTAGAAGTCTGAGACCAAGGTGTCAGCAAGGCTGAGTTCTGAGGCCTCTCTCCTTGGCTTGTAGATGGCTGTCTTCTCCTCCCTGGGTCTTCACACGGTCTTCCCTCTGTGTGTGTCCGTTCCCTAATCTCTTTTTATAAAGACACCAGTCCTGTTGGATTAGAGCCCACCCTAATGGCCTCATTTAAACTTAATTACCTCTTTAAAGACCCTATTTCCCAATACAGTCACATTGAGGTACTAGGGGTTAGGATTTCAACATCAGAATTGGGGTGTGGGTACACAGTTCAACTCATAACAAGGAGGGAAGGGGCTCTGAGCAGAACAGGTTTCTTTATGGAAGGTGGAAAAGGGAAATGGATATTGGATGGGCATCCAAGAGGCTTCATGCTATGGGGAGAGACAGAAAACAGGTAAACAAATACGATCATTTCAGATAGTGAAAAGTACTTTTGAAGAAAGTGAAACAGGGAAAGGTAATCAAGAGGGATGGCCGATGGGTGAGCAGCACTGGCAAGGGCGGCTGGGACGGCCTGTCTGGGGAGGGGACTTTAGAACCCACCCAAGTGGAGAACAGAATGAGGGGCAGGGCAAGGAGGAAACGGCAGACCCAGGAGCCCCAGGGTAGGAGTGAGCTTGGCAGGGTCCAGGGCAAGGAAGGAGGCGGGTGCATTTGGAAGCATCACAGGCAGTGGTCCAGGAGGTCGGCCCGGGCCAGCTCACTCAGGGCTCTGGGATGTGGGGTTGCCCACTAAGATCCGGCTGCACTCAGGGAAACAGTGATCAGGACTGAACATGTTGCATTTCCACGTGGCCGAGTAACTGCAGAGATACATCTGTCCCGTGGGCAGGCTCCAAACCACTGTAAAACCAGCATTGGAGGGAGAAAGACCCCTCAGAGGATGGTGCCCTTTCTCCAGCTTCCAAGGCCCAGTCCCCAACCCAGTCTGGCACTGCCTGCCAGCTGAAGGCAGGAAGGCAGGAATGAGGACACAGCTCAGCTTAGCCCACAGGACTCTGGCAAGGGGTGAGGAACAAAACAAACTCTCCCTGTGATGGAACTTGATGGCTTGGGTGGGGAGGACAGATGAGTCTAAGAAACAGATCTTTATCTCCAGCACCGTGTCTGACCACTCGGCCAACTGTAAAGGGAAGGAAGGCGAGAGACTGTCCAGGTGCCACCACGTGACGGTTGTGAATCCTGGCTCAGGCCAGCAAGGTATACATACCATGGAGCCTGTTTTTCCTCTAAAAAGTGTATCTAAAGAGCTTCCTGGAGGTAAAGAACTAGATGGAGAAAATCTGAGTTTTCATTTGAAGGTGGTGGTCAGACTCAGAAAATTCTGTCAGCCCAAACCCAGTTTTCACCAAGTCATACTCTCCTGGGTGCACGTCAGCTGACCTTCCCATGGCTTTGCTGATGCTGGATTTTGTTGGCAATGCTCCTTGTGTGAGTGAGTATACCAGGAGATGGCTTGCACGTCCCACTAGAGTTGCCTAGTAAGAACCATTTCAGTGCCAGCTCCTCCATGAACTGGTCCCAGCCCTTCCCTCGACCTCTGAGCTTGGTGAACCTGCAGCACCATGCCTGGGGACTTTAATTCTGCTTCTCCCATTGTCCCTGGTGAGATATGTGAAGATCTTATCTCCCAGCCTGAGTATAAACCCTGTCTTAACACAGGGATCATCTGTTTGCAGAGAACACCCAAAAGGGCTATCTGATGAAACCCACAGGTCGGAAGCCAGATTTCAGGAGGCACTGGAGCCCTAAGCAGGAAAGCAGGAGTGGCACGGTAAGAACATGGCCCTAAAATCCTTTGAAACCTCTCGGTTCAACTCAACTCAGTGAGGTCACTGGTCCATGCCCACTTCCCTCGACTCAGTGGCTGCTTGTGACTATGTCAGCCAACAGTGTGGCGGAGGTGACCTTACGTGACTTCCGAGGCTGGGTCATAAAGGCCATGCAGCCTTCTACCTTGTTTTCTGGGACATGCACTCTAAGAGCCCTGAGCCACCATGTCAGAAGTCTGCCTACTCTGAGGCCACCATGCTCTGAGAAAGCTAACCCACAAGGAGAGTCCAAGGATAGTTTTCCCGTTGTCAATGCTAGTCTCCGAGTCATCCCAGCCCAGGCCAGACATGCAAGTGAGTGAGTGACCCTTCAGGTAAGCCCAGCCCCCAGCCAAGGAGTCTTCCCAGCTGAGGGAGGCACAGACATTGTGGAGTAAATATAAACCACCCCACTGTGCTCTGTCTGAACTCCTGACCCACAGAATTTATGAGCATAATAAAGTAATTGTTTTAAGCTGCTAAGTTTGGGGATATTTTATACAGCAGTAATAACCAGAACACAGAACTAGGCTCCCTCCCTGCAAGTTTCCTTTCTTCCCATGTAGCATCATCGTCCTGTGTAGATGAGCCCAAGGTGGTCATCCCAGGCCTTGCTTTACATCACGACTTCCTTCAGACCCTTGAGATTCTGAGTCCTAATTCCAAACACCAGGAAATGAAATCTGATTGTCACCACACACGATCACAGTGTTTGCAACACCTAGGCTACATGGATTATCATCTGCATACAGTTAGTATATACTGACCACCCTCTTTTGCTGCCTTTATTTTCACAGCACTCATCCCTCTTTGAAATCACACACTTTTCTTGTGTATATATATTATCTTCTCACTTGCTATAGTGTAAGAGTACCATTAGGTCAGGGTCTCTGTCCATCTTCTCATCCATTGTATTCTGAACAACTAAAACAGTGCCTGGAACACTGTAGATATCCAGGAATATTTATGCAGCTTATAAACACCTACAGATTTTCATTGTACAAGGTAAAAGTCGTAGAAGTCCACACTTTTCTCTCCCTGCACTGTGAGCTTGGTGAAAGCTGAGTCAGTGGCTGGTGGACCCATTCAAGGCTGACCATGTCTGTCCTTGGGGCACATGCTCAGATGCCCAATAAACCATGCAGTGACCATGACCATGCAGTTTATTGTGACCATGCAGTGATATTTTGTTTTCGGCTTATTTTCCTCTTAGTTTGCTAGTGTTGTAAGTATAACATTTTTAAAATAAGATGATTTTTAAAAGTTATCCCAAAACCTAGCTAACTTTCCATCCCTCAGGAGCCCGTGATCCAGTTGGCTTGTCCCTCATGTCTTCCTAGTGAGTGTTAATTGCTACTCAGAAGTCCAGGACAGGCGGGTGGGCTAGCTGTGGAATAGCCCTCCATTCAGGCTTCTCTGTCCTTCCAAAGGAGAGTCTGGTGGATGCACAGATGTGAGAACTGGGGACACCACTGGGGCCTTCTTTGGTTTTAGGGACACAAACTTTCATACATTGTTCATGGGGATAGAAAGTAGTATAATCCTTATGGAGGAAAAATTGGCCCTAGAGATAGAAAGGCAAAAATGCAAAAAAGACAAGTGCATATTGTTGCAGTATTTTAATAGCAAAGGACTGGAAACAACCCAAATGTCAATCAAGGGTGACTGCTTGAATAAACAATGGTATGTCCTCATAATGGAGCATTTTATAGGAGAACATTCCATCTGGTTCTATGGGATAATATTCAATATATTGTTAAGGAAAAAAAGCAAGATCAAGGAAAGTGTGAAATGAATTAGTATGCTATCATTTATCGTGTGTTTATATGTTTTTAAATGGAAGGGTAAAATGGAAAAAACGGGATTATCTATGGTAGAAGGAGGACGTAGGGTGGAGGGGACTGGGTTAGTATATAGACTTCTCGGATTACAGCTCATTTTGTGACTTTGACTTTGGAACCATGTAAATAGTTTACACGATTACTTTTAAAAATTAAAAAAGCAATCTCTAAAAATTTAAGCAAAACAAAGCAAATAACCATAACCCTGATCCAAGCTTGGGGCATAACCACAGAGAGAGGAACTATTCCAGGTTATTTGATTGTCCATCCCTAATAGCAGAAACCCTAAGGACAAAAAGAACTAAGAAAAATCTTAACTGTTCTCAGTAATTTTTTGATGATAATTTTGTTATCATTGCATTGTTATTCTGAGGATTTAAAACAATGTATAATTATTTTGGTGATTTTGAGAAGGAGGTCTTCAGAATGAGAGAAAGAAGAGCAGATGTAAGATCAATGAGGTTACATGAAAAACCCTGTACTCCTGAGCTGGATTGGAAGTATCAGTATAAACTCATGTAGTGTTTCTTCTTAAATACTTATTTCCTAGCTCTTTCCACTAAAACCAAGAAACAATGACCAAACCACTACCAGTGAGCCCTCCTTACACTCAGGTTTTGATCTCTAATGACCATTCCCCACTGAAAGGAACCAGGGATCCCTGGGCAAAAAAATCGATAACTTCAGGGCTGGAGCATAAAATATACAAGATGAGCTTGAAACATCTTGTCATACAAGATAACTACAAAACTCTTAAAGACCACTAGGGTCATGTCAAAAAGAATCAGCCAACTTGAAGCAATTCACAAGAGCCAAAGAGGACAATTTGAGTGACAGGTAAGATAATAACTGCAATGGATTGAAACATACATATCAAATATGTTTAAACCATGAGTTCATAATGTATCCAATAAGAAAACAACTCTCCCTGGACAGCTTGGAAAGGTGCCAGGGAACCACCTTGGAAACTGACAAAGGGGAAAAAGTCAAAAATTTATCCAGTCTTTCCTGTACAAACCAAACCTCAGGGTAACCAAATAACTGATGAAAGGAAATTTCTCCTTATAAGGTATGCCAGCTAATAAACGAAGAAACAGTAGCACTAGAATATTACTTGCAACCCCTAAAGAAGTAGTGGATCTATGGAATAATCATCAATAGTTGCTAACATCAGACAAGAGAGGCAGCTAGAGATGATTCGGCTCCCCCTGGAAGAACCTATCACCCCCAATAAAGTAGTCTTGCGAAAATAAACCTAACTGGAGTCTGCTTGAATTTCTAAATATAACTACTGATATATAAGAAATAAACAGGACAGAGGACCGTGTTAAAAGACACTACAGACAATGTAAAGCAGTTATACTCCAATAAAGATGTTAAAAAAAAAAGAGAGAAGACACTACAGAGACAGACTCAGGAAAACCCAGACTGTGAGAAATTCTGTAGGACAAAGGACCTTCTAACAAGGACAAAGGAGGCTTCTTCCAACAAGCCTCCAGGTTATCTCAATATATGCCAAAGCGTGAGAACCACTGCTACAGATTAGAGATTTAAGAAGTGAGTCAACAAATTACAGAGCATGGACCTAATTCAAATAAAAAAATCACGAACCACTCAGAAACTTGAACAATGACTAAATATTTGAAGGTATTAAGGAACTGCTGATTTTTTAGGTGTGATTGATATTGAGGTTATGCTTTTTTAAAGTTCTTACGGTTTAGAGATAATGCTGAAATATTTACAGATGAAATGATGTGAGGTCCAGGATCTGCTTCAAAATCATCATGGGGTGGGGTGAGAGCAGAGATGAAGCCAGATTGGCCGTGAGTTGATTGTTGAAGCTGGTGATTTGGACATGGGGTTCATTCTATTGTCTGTACTTTGGTATATGTTTGCAGTGGTACCTTACAAAAAGTTTTAGAAGCCCCTTGCCAAACAACATGAAACTGTATTACTTGGAAAGGGCTGTGTTTTCTTATTCATTTATCCCAGTGGGTCCAGCCTAGACAGGAAGAGGACCAGGTACCCCCTCCTAGGAGGAACTGGGCTAGCTCACGTTCGGGGACAGGCAGGGTGGGCAGGGATGAGCCACAGACTTTATTTCTTCAGTTATAATAGCAGGTTACGTTTTGAGATATGAGTTCTCGAAAGGGAACTAATTCAGGCAAAATCTACACGTGAACACTGGTTCCTTGATCTGGATGAATCTGCACCGGGGTCCAGGCCCTGCCACGGCCCTCTGATGAGAAGGCTGGCAGGCGTGTCACAGAGGGGAATGCAGACAAGAACGTGCTGGGTCGTGGAAGGGAACCCTGCCCCCCCATCCCATGCCATGTGCACAGGGGCATGATTTGACCCTCAGCATGACCAGAACTACTTCATAACAAGGCTTGACTATAACAATACAGGAGGCTGGACAATCATCTCAGACACATGCCATAATCTCTTCCCTCCCTAGCTAGTTCAAGCTCACAGTGCCCCTCAACACAGCATTTTGAAAAGCTGCCCACCCTCTGTTAAAAAAAAAAAAATTTGCGAAAGTGCATAATCTAAGGGGAGGGCCTTAAAGCAGAAAAACGTGTGATGGCAGTAGTTTGGGTTTTGGGGCTGCGCTTTGGTGCCACTTCCTGGGACAGAGTGCAGCGCTGCCCTAGGAACGTGGGGGACAGGCAGACGGGCGGTGGGCAGGGTGGGGAGAGATGTCTGCCGCAGTCAACGCCTGCAGCTGAGTCTCTGAGGAAGAGAAATGAGCCCAGATTGCTGCACACCATGACCCCATGGCACCCTCAGAAGTCATAAGGGGACACAAAGATGGTGACCTTGGACACGTGGTTGGCCTGGAAGGAGCGGTCCAGGTATTCGGACATGTCAACATCCACCTCCAGTGTCTGAGGTCCCTCCAGGGTCTGGACCAGGATCAGCTCCCCTGTCTGGCGGTCCGAGCGCTGCATTACAAAGTGGCCACGGCTGTTCCCACCCACGATCCCAAATCGCAGGCTGTTGGGTCCAGGCCGGCCGGGGGCCGAGGCCGTGGCCATGCGGAAGAGCGTGATGGGTGTCTTCAGGTTGGAGGGCAGAGAGAGGTAATGGAAGGAGATGGTCTTGGGCATGTGGCGGCAGGGCCTGCTGTCCATGGGGCAGGGGTTCCGTTCACACTGGCTGGAGCAGAGAGGCAAAACGTAGGGAGCCGTCAGCCTTGGGGGAAGTCAGGAGGGGCTGCTCTGACGGGGCTTGTCTGCCCACCCGCCCTCCAGCAGAGGCCACCAGCGTGACCCTTCCAGCCACGGGTCCCTTGCCACGGGCGCTTCAGAGCCACAGGCCAGTGAGTGTGACTGGCGTCAGGCCTGGCCATGACTCACCTGTATATGTATGTCCGGGTGTGCATGCATGTTTATATATGCTATTACCACTGTTTTTACAGAAAAATAAAGCCGGGGAAGATTAAATAACAACGGTGCTGGCATTCAAACCAGGTGCCCCTTCTACACGTGCTGAGACCCCAGCAGTTAGCTGGCAACATCCTGGAATGTGGTTCTCCACATGTGGTGGGCTTTCTAAACACCCAGTGTCTGTTCTTTTTTTGGGGGGAGGAGGCGCGCCCCATGGCTTTTGGGATCTTAGCTCCCTGACCAGGGATCAAACCCAGGTCACGGTAGTGAAAGCGCCAAGTCCTAACCACTGGAGCACCAGGGAGTTCCCCCAGTGTTCACTCTTAAAGCAGGACACCCTGTCTTCCTCAGGCATGTGGAGCCAGGGTGGTGTGGAAGTGCTTTGATAGTTTTCTGCCTTGTCCAACGCAAGAGACAGATGCAATTTAGCGATTCTGGTGACTCAGATCGTCACCGTTAAGGAGGTCAAATAGCACTTCCAGATGTTAATCGGGGGTGTCCCCAAAGGCTGTGACATACAGGTCTCTCTGTCCCTGCACTACGTGACACCGGAGGAAGATCTTCACTCTCAGTGAATAACTGCCACTCTTTAGCGCCACCGACTTTCTTGCTGCTTCTAATCTGCTTTAGCCTTAAAAGCAATTCAGGCAGCTAAACGAGTGAGGTCAATGCATTCTAAAGACAATCTAAGGCTCCTGTGATCTCTTTCTCAGAAGAAAACGTGTACTTTGTGATAGCTGCAGTTATTCTCCTTAAAAGCCTGTCTCCCACCTTTTGGGGGAAAAAAAAAGTCTGTTAGGTGCTGAAGTTACTAGAAATTGAACTTCCTAGTAGCAGTGGAAAAGCAGAGTAATATAATGCAAAGTGTACAGTTACCATGTGAACAAAGGAAATGATCCTATCCTGAACCTGTGTAACATACACCTGCCTCCTGGCCACCTCACCATGGCCCTCTTCCCTCCAGTGGCCTCCCTGTCAGCAGGGGAGCGCTCAGAACATCATTCTTAAGTACACAGGGCAGCAGTGCATTCAATGCAACCTCTAAAGGGAGATGGGAGCTCTGAGAAGCCAGACTCCCAGCTCCGTACCTTTCATCAGACAGAACTGTACCTTCTCCCAAGAACGCCGAAGGAAGAATGCAGCCCAGCCCCCAGGAGGCCTGGGTGAGGGATGTACGTGCTCAGCCATGGGTGGCCCTGGCTATACTCACAACGGAGAGGTCTTCACGTAGCTCACGTTGCCGCTGCCCTCGGGGCACTCGGGGCTGACGCACTGGAAGCCTCCACCCGTGTTGATGCACACGGTACCCCGGGGGCACACGTGCTGCGGGCTCACACACTCATCGACATCTGAAATACCGGACACCCAGTGAGGGTGAAGACCCCCGACACCCCCTCCATCACTGACGGGACTACATGAATGGCCCGACAGGCACTGGAATGAGCTGCTCCACACGCAGTGAACTTTCCAAATACCCAGTACTGATTCTTAAAACTGGAAGCCCGGTCGCCCTTAACCATTTGAAATCCAGACCTGGTGGAAGTGCTGGGGAACTCCCCTCCCTGGATCCCATCCTCCTCCCCCGGCCATGACAGGTTACAGAGGTGCTGGCGGGCACGGACGAGTGCTACTGGTCACAACACTTCTCCCAGACCTGCCTCCTCCTCGGCCAGAGGGCCCAGGACTCTGCCCTCTGTGGCTCATGTCATGCCCTTTATATGTTCTCTGCTCCCTTCACACGTGAGTTCCCGGGCTGGAGGCTGGGTTTCTTCCCAACCTCCGCATAATCCTACGTGGGCCTTCGTGAATACTTGTGGGATGGAAGGATGGATGGATGGATGGATGATGGGTGATGGCTGTCTGGATGCTTTCTCCCTCTAGTCCCAGGTGACCCACTCCTCTGAGCCCTGAAGTGGAGCCCCACTAGGACGTCACTGGGGAGCTGCCTGTTCTCTCAGGTTCCATGTCAGCCCATGGAGGAGCCCTGTGCCCTCTCCTCCTCCCCCAGTAGTTCAGAGCCATAGTCTGGGACCACCTGCCTCTGCCGCGGCCTCACTCACCCTCACAGCTCTTGCCATCGGCCAGGGTCCGGTATCCGCTGGGGCAGGCACAGCGGTAGGAGCCGGGGGTGTTCACGCAGGCGTGCATGCAGAGCCGGGAGCGCCCCTCCTGTCCGTAGAGCTCGCATTCATTCACATCTGGGGACAGAAATGCCCAGTATGACTCCAGGAGCCACCAGGCGGGCGGCCACTAACCGTGACCCAGGATGGCTGCTGGGTCACCATCTCTGGCAGCTGTGGCTAACTGGCTGGGTCGGGTGTGGCCACCAAGCCCTATCCCCGGCAGAGCATGCAGGAGCGCTCCCCTTTGTCCCAAGCCAAGGACCCCGAGGGCTGAAGGGAGGAGTCGGGGGGCTGATGTGGTCGACCTGAGGCCAGCTCCTCTAAGGCTGATGACTACCTGGGGAGACCCTGCAGAGGCTGTCAAGTCAGGCCCAGCAGCCCAGGGAGGAAGGCGTGGGGCTGCAGACCCAGACTCCCACCCTGGTTCCCAGCCCCACCTTAACCCTCCTCATCTTTAGGAGTGGTGTAGGAGGGTTTCTGCTGCTGTAAAATGAGGCTGTTGGCACCAAACGGCCAGTTCTAAGGTTTGAACCAATGGTTTGAGTTGTTTCCAGAAGGAACTTCAATAATCGGGAGAGGTTTGCAAAAGTGGGCCAGTCAGTAAAGCTAAGCCGAGAGGGGGCCAGAGAATGAGCCCAGTCCCCTGCACAACTCCGGGGGGGCGGAGTGCGGGGAGCGAGGGGCTGTCTACGTCACAGCGACTCTGGCTCCTGCCTGCCACCTGCCCTGCGATCCCAGCCAAGAGGGAGCGGATAAGGGGCCTGAAGGCTCTCCTAGACGAGTGTGCGTGTCCGGGGGGAGACCGGGGACCCCTGGCTGCTTTCTCTACAGTCTGGCTTTCTTAGGACCGCTCCTGATGTCTCCGCACTGGCTGTGTCCTAGCAACCATCTGCGCCACACTTACCTAAGCCGCAAGGTGGGCGGGCCTTTCTGAGACCACGCCGCCCGGCCGCGCGCACTCCGCCCCTAGGCCGGGGCGGGGAGCGCCCGGTGGGGGTTGCTGCAGGTTGGAGACCCTGTCCTCACAACCCCAGCGTCCCCACCTCCGCCTCCCTCCCCCGGCCGAGCCCGCGCCTACCCTGGCAGACGCTGTCTTCGGCGGCGCCGCTCAGGTGGAATCCGGCCTCGCAGCTGCAGTGCTGCGTCCGCTCCACCTGCGCGCATCGCGGCGCGCGGCTGAAGGCGAGGTCCCCCGCCTCGCTGCCCTCGAGGGCGACTGCGGGGAGAAGACACCCTTAGTGCCGGGCCCGGCGCACCTGGGCCTGACCTTGGAGGAGCCCCGAGATCAGGGCGTGGCCCCTTCTCAGAGCTTACTCTGTTGTAGGGAAAGGAAAGGCACGGAATTAACCGAAACCCAGCCGTCGGCCCAGGGCCCACCGGAAGGGGCGAAGGACAGGGGCCGCACCCGAATAGAACGACGCACGAAAAGCAGGCCACGCAACTGCACCCTGAGGACCACAGCGACGTTAAATCCGCATTTCACTTACAAAGGCTTAAAACACCAAAATTCTAGCCGTGATCACTGTAGTTTAAATAAAACTATGCAGCTTATCGAAATAATGCCATTTGCAGCCACATGGATGGACCTCGAGATTGTCATACTGAGTGAAGTAAGTCAGACACCGAGAGACAAATATCATATGGTATCGCTTATATGTGGAATCTAAAAAAGGGTGCAAATGAACTTATTTACAAAACAAATAGAGTGACAGATGTAGAAAACAAACTTCTGGTTACCAAGGGGGAAGGGGGGAGGGATACATTGGGAGATTGGGATTAACATATACACACGACTATATATAACACAGATAACTAATAAGGACCTACTGTATAGCACAGGGAACTCTACTCAATACTCTGTAATGGCCTATATGGGAAAAGAATCTTAAAAAGAGTGGATATATGTATCTGTATAACTGATTCAGTTTGCTGTACAGCAGAAACTAACACAACATTGTAAATCAACTATACTCCAGTAAAAATTAATTTAAACAAAAACTATGGAGCTTAAAACACCACTTCTTTTTCAGGGTTCTTTTTGTATCTTTAAAATACTTTCCTAAAGTGTCTAAGCTTTTTGTTGGTTGTAACTAAGGACATAAATCAATTTTCTTATCAGAAAAAAAAGTGTTAGTTTTTGAAAGTTTTCAAAGGATTGAGAGCTCTCGTAGGGTCAGAAGAGACCGCAAAGGAATCGGTGGTAAATGTAATGTGACGCACAAGAGGACTCTTGCTGTATGATTCCACTTACGTGAGGTTCTTAGTGGTCAGATTCATCCAGACAGACAATAGGATGGTTGTTGGGGGAAGGGAGGGGAGGAGTTGCTGTTTCACGGGCACAGAGTTTCAGGTTTGCAAGATGAAAAGAGTTCTGGAGGTGGATGGTGGTGATGGTAGCACAACAGTTGGAAGGTACTTAATGCCACTGAACCATCGTACACTTAAAATGGTTAAAATGGTACATTTTATGTTATGTATATTTTACAATAGAAAAAAAATGGTGAATGTATTTTTTTTTTAAAAAGGAATCGGAGAGGCTCCCCACTGGGAGCTGGAAAGACACAGGGAGAGCTGGTGGGAAGGAAGGCTGCAGGCTGGGGGACCAGGTGAGCAAGAAGCCTTGTTCATGGATCCTGTGAGGACGTGAACTGGCTTCCGATGCTCCTGCTCACTCCTGCCTTCCACTTCCTCGCAGATGTTCCTGGCATGGGGATAATTTCTGTATAAACCGTCCCCTGGGCCTGAGGATCAATTGCCTGAAGGTCCCGACAGCAGAAGCCCTGGCAGTTGGGGCTTAGAACATTCAGTGTCCAGGACCAGCCCCGTTGGGTTGAAAGGGAGCCATTTCTTTTTCCTTCCTGGTTCTAAATAGGGGGAGAAGCAGTGAGGCTGCCAAGAAGGCCCTGTTTCCACATAGGGCAGCCCCAGGGACAGGCGCTGTCAGGGGGCCTCTGGGCTCTTCCTGAGAAAGTGCAGCAGGGTGACTCAGCTGAACGGAATCAAGACACATTAAGCAGCAGATCTCTGGGGACAACATTTAAACCCGACCTTGAGCTGGGTCCAGTGCGAGGATATCAAGTATTGACAAAGCTTGTACTCTCTGGACACCCAATTCCTACCCCCCCACCAAGATTCCACTCAGAAATCAAGACAGTCAGACAGGACACTTCAGGCTTTTCTGGCAAAGGAATAAGACATCTTTAGGTTTTGACTTTTTTTTTGTTTTACTTCATGGCATGCAGGCTCTTAGTTCCCTGACCAGGGATCGAACCTGCACCCCCTGAAGCGGAAGCATGGAGTCTCAACTGCTGGACCGCCAGGGAAGTCCTGGTTTTGATTTTCTTATATAAGAAATGTTGGCTGCAGCATAGTGTAGAACCGCCACCCATCCGCCATAGAGTCCTTACCACTGGATTTTCTTGGCACCTGCAAAAACAGCCACAGTGTGACAGCTAGACCTTCAGGCTGGACAAATGTTGAGACTCAAGTGTGGATCATAACCTCATCACCAGTCGAACGTCTAGTTCATCCAGCTCTGAAAATACTTTGGCCTGTGTCAGTAACTACGAATTTTGCAGGATGGGATGAGAGCATCTGCAGGAGAAGCTGTTTGGCTGACGTGCAGAGGAAAAGTCAACCATGTGAAGGTGGCAGCAAGGGAGCTTCTCAGGCCAAGTTCCCAATCTGGAGGGTTTTCAGGGTGGGGTCAGTCCTTCCACTTGCATTTTCTTCCATAAGAAGGATCAAAACTCTGGTTCCACAAAAGAACTAAACGCCATCTCAAAGAACCACTTCAGGGAACCAGAGGGATCCTTGGATGTAAAACAGAGGACATCCCGCCTGGTCTGCCTTTGGTGACCCATGACCAGGGTCCTACTTCTCTCTCTGCAGCAGACCATCCTCCCCCAGCCCCACAGCCGCTACGTACCAGTCTGGGCCTGATGCTGACAGCGGCTCCCCGTCCTTCCCGGAGGACAAATGCATTTGTACTGGTTGACGCCTTCCACACATGTGCCACCATGCTGACAAGGCTGGCTGGAGCATTCGCTGATATCTAGGAAAATAAATACGTTTCCAATACAGGTATGTGAGTTCTACTTCTAAAATGAACAAACAGAAAACAAAGATGGGGTCACTTTCTTTCCATGGCAGGTGACTCCAGTTTGTCACCTCCCCACTCTGCTCATGCCACGGCCCCTCCCAGCAAGAGCAAGAGCTGGGAGGGGGCCAGTGGGGCTGAGACCTAGCCTACCCTCCATTCAGCAGGCCACGGATCCTGGCACACGCGGTGCCCACCTGGAGCTCTGCCTGTGGGAGCTGGCCCATCACCCAGCTGTGTTCCACCCAGAGGCACCATTTTCTAATTTGCAGCGTAGACGCTGTAGCGGGGCAGAGGCAACTACGTGTGGCCTGTGCCCCCATTGCCTTTGCGTCGAGCCTTACAGCTCCCCAACTCTGCCCCTATCAACCAGCTCCCAGGTAGAACACCTTCTGAACAAGAACTCAATTCAGAGGGTTATAAGAGAGAGGCGTGGCCCATCAGAATGTCCAGAGATGGGGAAAACGAACTCTTTCCCAATTCCCACCCAGACACCCTCCTGTGCTCATTATTTCCTGTGCGACCAGGGAGGAGTTAATCTTGACCTTGACATTTCTTTAATGTCGGAAAAGGGAAATGTTCTTTGCTCATATACACAATGGTCCTGTAGGAAATACATAGAAAGATATATGAAACACGTTTAAAATTTTAATAGGTTTAGGGACTTCCCTGGCGGTCCAGTGGTTAGGACTCAGCGCTTTCACTGACGGGGGCCCAGGTTCAATCCCTGGTCGGGGAACTAGGATCCTGCAAGCCAAGTGGCGTGGCCAAAAAATATGATAGTAATAAAGTAAAATAAAAATTTAATAGGTTTAATAGGTTTTAATAGATTTTTCTCTGTGTTGTAGATTACAGGTAATTTTTGCTTATTTTTTTATACTCTTCCGTTTTTCCACAATAAATTTTCTAATGAGAAAAAATGATTTTTTAAGACCCTCGGCCCACATCTGCTTGTTGTGAGCTCCTTAAGCCCAGTTTTAATGCACAGAGCACAGGCCATTTCCACCAGGGAGGAAAGGTTTGTCAGTTCCCTGACTTGACCACAGCATCTTGGGAAAGAAAACTGGAAGTACCTTCTTGTTGGCATAAGAGCATCCTTTCCTGCTGTGTCTATCAGGAGGGAGGAAAAGGTGCTTTGCTCCTGATGAGAACAGCAGCCTTCCTGTGGGTGGGTTGGCAGGGACTTTGGCTTCTCCTCAGCCTCCTCGTAATTGGGATGTTATGTAGACGATTACATGGATTCTATTAATCGTGAAAGGACCCAGACCATCCAAATGCTGCTATCCCTGGAGAAGGAGCCATTCCAATTCCTCAGTAACCTCAGCCTGGGGAGGGGAACCTCAGCGATTGCCCCCTCTATGTTCTGTTTTCAGATGACTGGTTTCCAGGGATGTGTCTGGAACGACACAAATGCCCCAGAGCTTGGAATTCCTGTTTCTGCCCATTGTCCAGCACCATCATTGCTCCCCAGCAAAGTCTGAAAGTGGGCACATCACTAGGCTGGGAAGTTATGGGCAGAGAGCCAAAGACCGTGAACCGGAGAATCTTTCGGTTTGGCCCCGGGGCGGTGACCAGCGCCATTGTCTGTCCCCTGCTGGGCTTCCAGTGGAAGGCACTGAGTCTAGCTGCACCTGGCTGGTGTGGGTGTGGGTGTGCATAGGGTGGGATGGAATCATTGGCTTGATCGAGAAATGCAGAGGTGCCCCGCTCCCGTCTGCATCTTGTTCCCCAGGATTTTCATTTCTAGACAGGCTCCATTCGACTCTCTTTATTTCTTATCTTGATACAACGTCAGGCATTCCATGGTCTGATGTCCAGTTCTGGCGCCCCATCTGTGACCTGATTGAGGTACAGTTGTCATCACATTCTTATCTGTCCAAGCTGTGGCATTTAGCTAAATGCATGGCGACTTCAGAGCTATAAAGAAGACACTGGTAGACCTAAATAGACGTTTCTCCAAGGAAAGCATACAGATGGCCAACAGGCACATGAAAAGATGTTCAGCATCGCTAATAACTAGAGAAATGCAAATCAAAACTACCATGAGGTCCCACCTCACACCGGTCAGAACGGCCATCATTAAAAAGCCTACAGGGGCTTCCCTGGTGGCGCAGTGGTTGAGAGTCCGCCTGCCGATGCACGGGACACGGGTTCGTGCCCCGGTCCGGGAAGATCCCACATGCCGTGGAGCGGCTGGGCCCGTGAGCCATGGCCGCCGAGCCTGCGCGTCCGGAGCCTGTGCTCCGCAGCGGGAGAGGCCACAACAGTGAGAGGCCCACGTACCGCAAAAAAAAAAAAAAAAAAAAGCCTACAAATAACAAGCATTTGAGAGGGTGTGGAGAAAAGGGAACCCTCCTACACTTTTGGTGGGAATGTAAATTGGTGCAGCCATTATGGAAAACAGTATGGAGGTTCCTTATGGTAGAGTTATATGATCAGCAATCCCACTCCTGGGCATGTATCTGGAAAAGACGAAAACTCTAATTTGAAAAGATACATGCACCCCAATGTTCACAGCAGCACTATTTTTTTTTAATTTATTTTTACTTTTTAAATTTTTGGCTGCGTCGGGTCTTTGTTGCTACACGCGGGCTTTCTCTAGTTGTGGTGAGCGAGGGCTACTCTTCGTTGCTGTGCACAGGCTTCTCATTGTGGTGGCTTCTCTTGTTGAGGAGTACGGGCTCTAGGCGCGCGGGCTTCAGTAGTTGTGGTACGCAGGCTCAGTGGTTGTGGCGCACAGGCTCTAGAGCACAGGCTCAGTAGTTGTGGCTCACAGGCTTAGTTGCTCCACGGCATGTGGGATCTTCCCGGAGCAGGGCTCGAACCCGTGTCCCGTGCATTGGCAGGCGGATTCCCAACCACTGCGCCACCAGGGAAGTCCCCATAGCAGCACTATTGACAATAGCCAAGGCATGGAAACAACCTAAGTGTCCATTGACAGATGAACTGATAAAGAAGATGTGGTATATAAACAATGGAGTATTACTCAACCATAAAGAATGAAATATTGCCATTTGCAGCAATATGGATGGACCTAGAGATTATCATACTAAGTGAAGTAAGTCAGAGAAAGACAAACATTATAGGATACCATTTATATGTGGAATCTAAAAAAAAGAATGCACATCAACTCATTTACAAAACAGAAACAGATTCACAGACATAGAAAACAAAATTATGGTTACCAAACGGGAAAGGGACAGGGGAGGGATAAATTAGGAGTTTGGGATTAACATAGACACACTACTATGTATAAAATAGATAAACAACAAGGTCCTTCTGTATAGCACAGGGGAACTATACTCAATATCTTGTAATAACCTATAATGGAAAAGAATCTGAAAAATTATATATATATATATCCGAATCACTTTGCTGCACACCTGAAACTAATACAATATTGTAAATCAACCCTACTTCAATTAAAAAAAAAAGAGGGTACTGGCAGAGACTATGGAGAGGCTGGAAAGCCAAAAGCATGGATGATAATTCCATTTTAATCTGTTTACTGAGCACTTACTGTTTCCCTGGAATTAAGCTAAGTGTTTTACATGCATGAGCTGATTTTTCCTTTTATTTCTGTTTCCTGTTGTTTTATCATCTTGCTTCAAATTTTCCGTTTCTCCAATCACCTCATTTCTAAGGTTTTCTGATTTTTATTTATATTGTCCTTTCATCGTTTTCATCTTTTTAAAATTTCTTTCCACTTGTTTGGAAATGCTAGGTTACAGTTTTCATCTTTTTTTATGGTCATGTCTTTCTGGGATTTCTTCATTGACTGTAGAGGGTTTATTCTCTGTTTTCTTATAATAATTTGTATGGAATTTGGCAAGAGTCCTGTTCTGTTACTCATATTGAGCGGAAATAAGTTTTCCCGCATAGCTTTCCTGACTTCCTGACTCTTAATCTCCCCCTTTAGTTGTTTGTCAGGGTGGCTCATGCCTTCTCTGCTCCGCCCCATCCTCTCTCTTACTTTTACCTGGACCATCCCTTTCATTCTTTTGCGCCGATTTTCCTTGTTGGGCTCAATTTGGATTCTCCTCCTATTCGAGTCTCCTCCACACTGGAGCTTTGAAGTGAGAAGTTTCCAGAGATCCTTGGGGCCAGATTGCTCCAGCCACTGAAACTTCTTGATGCAAAGATGAACCCCACACCTGAGAAAATTGACCCAGAAAGACCAGTACTGAGCCGGATCCCAATACAATTATTGGATTTTCAAGAAAAATTTAAAAATCCTTTGGGCATCCAGGCACAAAGACTTATGATAGCAACAACAATATCAGTTAAAACAGGAGACGTGGAAGAACACATTTAAGATACTGAAGAAAATGTGAGACAGGTATTTGATGTCCAACAGTCGTTGGCTGGTAAAGCTGTACACTTTTTGAAAGTGTAAGAACTCAGGGAATTGCCCCCCTGAGTCCCTCCTTCAAGGAACTACTGGAGAGAGGTCAGCATGAGGACAGTGATGCTTACCAAGGCTCAGCATCACAGGAAGAGAGATGACGGACAGCAGGGACTTCCCAGCAGAAGTATGTACCGCCGCTTTGCCCAAACAGTACAAAAATCTCACCAGAATCTGATCAAGCCTCTGGAGTTAGCTGCCAGTTTATAAGAAATACAGAGACCAAAAACTTACAAACTTCCAGTCATAAGATAAGTACTAGGCATATAATGTACAACGTGATGACTGTGGTTAACTCTGCTGTGTAGTATATTTGAAAGGGAGTAAACCCTAAGAGTTCTCATCACAAGGGAAAAAGAAAACTTTTTTTTTGTATCTGTAGGAGATGATGAATGTTAACTAAACTTCTTGTGGTAATCATTTCACAATATATGGAAGTCAAGTAGTTATGCTGTACACCTTAAACTTACGCAGTGCTGTATGTCATTATATCTCCGTAAAACTGGACACACAGACAAAAGAAATGCAGGTCATGTTAAATGACCCCACAGGGATGCAGTGAGCAAGATCAAGGCTGTGGGAAACAACCCATTTTCTTCAACAAATAAACTGCAAAGGAATGGGAGACGGGGAAGAGGAGTTGTCTTCTTCAAGACGACGATGGATTGAAAAGGTGTAGGAGACACATCAACCAACTGCAACGTATGGAACTTATTTGGACCCTGGTTCAAACAAAGTGTTAAAAATATGAGAGACAATTGGAGAAACGTTTACCCTGACTAGATATTTCAAGATATTAAGGGATTTGCTGTGTTGATAATTACTGGGCTATGAGTAGCTGAGAACCATTAAACTATTCTTTTTACTTTTGAATGTTTGAATTTTTTCATAATGAAAAATGTTTTAAGATTGCTTGTCTTGATGAATGGATAAAGAAGATGTGGTATATATATATATATATATGTGTATATATATATATATATATGTGTATATATATATATATATATATATATATATATATATATATATATACACAATGGAATATTACTCAAGCATGAAAAAGAATGAAATAATGCCATTTGCAGCTACATGGATGGACCCAGAGATTATCACACTAAGGGAAGTAAGTCAGGCAGAGAAAGACAAATACCACACTGTGGCAGTGGGGGGGGGTGGAATGAGAGGTTGGAATTAGCAGATGCAAACTATTACATATAGAAGGGATAAACAACATGGTCCTACTGTAGAGCACAGGGAACTATATTCAATATCCTGTGATAAACCATAATGGAAAAGAAAAAAAGCTTGCTTGTCTCAGCATTGGTTATGATTATAGAAGCAACAGAGGAATAGTTAAGTATAGAATAGCCCTTATGAGGAAGTGCTTCATAATCATTAAAAGTTATGTTTAGAAAGAAGAGTTAATGGAGATTAACTTGTGTTAATATCTACACACAGAAGATGTTGAATATGTAAAATTTGCATATGTCTGCTTAGATAAAAGTCTGGAAGGAAATTCATAGTTTCTAAATATAATCCCCCATTCATTCATTCACTCACTCAAGCATTTGGTAAATCAGCCAGCCAGTCAGTTTCACAGTAACTAATTATCAAGTGGCTACTACATCAGAGGTCTTTCAATTGATGTTTAAAGGTCTCTGAGGAAGGGCCTCATGATATGAAGGCAAGGGAACTGAAGCTGTGCTCTATTCTGACTCCAAGATAACCTTCCAGACACCAAATCCAGTGCACGACCCTACTTTTCCACAGTCTCGCTGTGGTTTGCCTCTGTGGGCTCTTCCTGTCTCCTTTGCCCTCCTTTGTCTGGGTCCTGAGCTACTTCTTTTTTTTTTTTTTTAGAGGCAGGATCTGATATGAGTTTATTTATTTGTTTATTTTTGGCTGTGTTGGGTCTTCGTTGCTGCGTGCGGGCTTTCTCTAGTTGTGGCAAGCAGGGGCTACTCTTTGTTGTGGTGTGCGGGCTTTTCATTGTGGTAGCTTCTCTTCTTGCAGAGCACAGGCTCTAGGTGCGCGGGCTTCAGTAGTTGCAGCACGTGGGCTCAGTAGTTGTGGCTTGCGGGCTCTAGAGCACAGGCTCAGTAGTTGTGGCGCACGGGCTTAGTTGCTCCGTGGCACGTGGGATCTTCCCGGACCAGGGCTCAAGCTCATGTCCCCTGCATTGGCAGGTGGATTCTTAACCACTGTGCCACCAGGTAAGTCCCTTGAGCTACTTCTTTTCTCTCTCTACCCTCTTCTCTGGGTGCTCTTATCACTGTCCATGGATTTAAACACCATCATTATGCTAATATTTTCCAACTGCTTCTCTCTGACCCTCCTTTGCCCTTGACACCAGACTTTACATCCAACTGTCCACCTAACTCTATTGGGAAAGAAAGTCTTTGGCCCCCCACTGGGCCTGGGACACTCCCTCAACATGAGATAAAGCATCCCCACAGCCTATGCTGGGTTTACCACCTCATGTGGCCATATCTTTCCCTGCTTCCTGCTCCACCAGTGCTCTTTTGTTCTGCTGAAGTTGTTATGTCGATGGCCCTCAGGCACGCCCTCAGCTCCAGTGTTTCAGCTTCCTTGGGGAAGTGGAGGGGCGGGGAGAGGGTCCATCCACTGCATGCAGGTGAGCTGCCCCGTGCAACTGCTGCTGAGAGAGACCCACTCACCCTGGGGGACGGACGCCCACGGCTGGAGCTGATCTTGCTCTGTCTACTCTGTATGAGGACAGCGTTGCTCCAGCCAGGGCCCGACTGCTTTGTGTTTTCCTTGGCGACACCAACACCGAGATGCAGTGGGCAGAAAGTGCTTGGAGCCTCACTGGGACTGGTAACCAGGGCACGGCACTGTGCCCGATGGTCTCCATGGGTTGAATGTATGGATCTCTACTGGGATGTTGCACAGACATGTTAACGTGACCAAAATGGAATTCTGTCAACAACCTACACACAGGTTATTTAAAACAAACCTACTAATTTACATTCCCACCAAGAGAAAAAAGAATGAAATAATGGCCAGTTGCAGCCACACGGATGGACCTAGAGATGATCATACAAAGTGAAGTAAGTCAGACAGAGAAAGACAGATATTACATGATATCACTTATATGTGGAATCTGAAAAGATAATACAAATCAACTCACAAAACAGAAACAGACTCACAGACATAGAAAACAAAATTATGATTAAAAAGGGGATACGGGAAGGAATGGGTAAATGAGGAGTTGGGTTTAGCAGATACACATTAGTATATATAAAATAGATAAACAAGAAGGATTTTCTGTGTAACACAGGGAACTATATTCAGTACCTTGCAATAACCTGTAATGGAAAAGAATCTGAAGCCGTACATCTGAAACTAACACAGTATTATAAATCAACTATAGCGAAATAAACACAACAACCAAAAACAAACCTACATGTGTCGCTGGGTCTTCATTGTCTCATGCACCCTGTCTGGGAGCCTGGGAGCCTTGCCTTCTTTTCGTGCTCACATCCCACATGGGATAAGTTCTATCAGTTCTGTCTCCAAGTTTACTTTCAGTCTCCCGGGCTGTATCTCTGCCCTGGACCTGCTAACAGCCACCTAAGTGCTTTCCCAGTGTCCATCTCTTCTAGTCACCTCTAGTGCATGTCTACACAACAGCAACATGCCCATCCAATCAGCACATCCCTCTTCTTAAACCTGCTTATTGTGCTCGGATCTAAAACGCCACCAACAGCACGGCCCCTATGGCTACAAGAGCTGGCCTATGAGTCTCTCCACCTGGACTCACTCACTCTCAGCTCACACGCTGCTCCAGCGACAAGGTTCTATATTTTATATTTTCGTTTCCTCAAACATGCCACATCCTTCCCTTTGTCAGGGCCTTTGCATGTGTCACCCCCTCTTCCTGGAATGGCATCCTCCTCAGGCCGCCCGTAAGTCACCATCATCACATGGCTGGATCCCGCTCATCCTTTCAGTTTTTGTCACCCGCTTAGAGCGACCCTCAACTGTCCCTCACCCCATGGGATTTATTCCCAGTCCCTTGTTAGACCCCTTCGAAGCACAGACCACAAATGTCGATTTGGTGACCTGTCTTGCTTACACCTTGGAGTGTGAGCCCTGCGAGGCTGGGCAGTGTCTGTTAGATTCAGCATTGAATCCCTAACACGATGCTTCGTGCATAGCTGGTACCCAGTGAAAACTGGTTGAATGAATGGATGAATGAAGGTTTAAAAAAAGGGAGGGTGGGGATGACGAATGAAAACAATTCTTTTTTCCCAGCATGGCGGTAAGGGACAAGGGTATTTATTTCTCTCGTGTTGTTTTTTGGTTACCCATGTTGTCAAAGGGACAAGGTCTGTGGCTATGATTTCCTCAATTCAGGAAGCTTCAAATCTTCAAAACATGCTCTTCTGAGTAAGAAGGGAAAAAGGGAACTAATCCAGGAAGCTAAATGGCTGTTTTCCATCCTAGAGTTCTGGAGCCTACCTCTGCCCACTGAGGTTTTTTTTTTTCTTTTTGCGGTACACGGGCCTCTCAGTGTTGTGGCCTCTCCCGCTGCGGAGCACAGGCTCCGGACGCGCAGGCTCAGCGGCCATGGCTTACGGGCCCAGCCGCTCTGCGGCATGTGGGATCCTCCCGGACAGGGGCACGAACCCGTGTCCCCTGCATCGGCAGGCGGACTCTCAACCACTGAGCCACCAGGGAAGCCCTGACCATATACTTTTAAAAAGCCAACAAATTATGCGTGCCAAAGAAAGTACTGTTTTCAAGCTTAGCACAGAGAAAAGAAGCCTTTTCATGCCTCCCTCTCATCCCAATGGTCTCTCCTGGAGCCTGTCTACACCAAGTCCCAAAGCAGTCACAAAGGACACCTGAGAAATTTCCTCAACCCTACAGATCACCAAGAGGCTCACCAGTAAACTACAGCCCCAGAACAAAGCAGCCCAGAGGAGGGACATTTCCCTGCAGTACCTCTTCTTTTTTTTTTTTTTTTTTGCGGTACACGGGCCTCTCACTGTTGTGGCCTCTCCCATTGCGGAGCACAGGCTCCAGACGCGCAGGCTCAGCGGCCATGGCTCACGGGCCCAGCCGCTCCGCGGCATGTGGGATCTTCCCAGACCGGGGCACGAACCCGTGTCCCCTGCATCGGCAGGCGGGCTCCCAACCACTGCGCCACCAGGGAAGCCCTGCAGTACCTCTTCTTGCCCCTCCCCTAACCCACTTCAGAAGACTTCTTGCCCCAACTCTGGGTCAGAGTGTATGGTATGAATCAGTTGAGCCTGTCCCCCCACTGTGTGGCCTTGGGCAAGTTCCTTCACCTCTCTGTGCCTCAATTTCCCCATATGCAAAACAAGAAGACTCAATCGTTGGGAGGGTCTGGCAAGGGCTTATGTAGATAGATGCCAGCCCAAGCCAGGCTGTGGTCATCAGACACGCTGGCTGCTGTTCTGCGGTTGAGGAATCAGGCAGAAAAGTGTCCCCCGGAATGACCCTTCCCGTCTGGCGGGCCCCTGGGGAGGAAGGACCGTACCTCTACAGCGGGGCCGCTCTCCCGTCCAGGTGCCGTTGGGAAGACACACCACGCTGCTGGGCCCTACCAGCCGGAAGCCAGCGTTGCAGGTAAAATGGACTTCGTGATCCACTAAGTACTTGCTCCCAAACTTTCTGCCATCCGGAGGGGTGCTCAGAGCAGGGCAGGAAACTGTAAGGAAAAAGAGAAGGCCCACAGCCGTTTAGATATCACTCTGGATGACAAGGCTTCTCACCCTCAGTGCCTTGAGGTTGAGTGCCTGCTCCGGGCTGTGCACTGGGCTGCACATTTTATTTTTTCTTATTTTTTTGGCTGCACTGCGCGGCTTGCGGGATCTTAGTTCCCCAAGCAGGGATCGAGCCCGGGCCCCCAGCAGTGGAAGCACAGAGTCCTAACCAGTGAACTGCCAGGGAATTCCCTGGGCTGCGTATTTTACATACCACGTGTCACCGAACCCTCAAAGCACTCTTGGGCACAGGTAATGCATGCCCGCTTGGTGACAGATGAGGAGACCGTAGCTCAGAGACTCCCAGGGTCGTGGGCAGGGCCTGGCAGCCTGGGAGGGTGGGAGCTGGGACCCCCCACCACCACAGGGCCCTCCCTCTCGCTCTGCCCTCTCAGAGCCCCAGCCGTACCCGGGGTTTCCTTGGTTCTCCTGAACAGGCTGGGCTCAGCCCCACCTCCAGGCCTTGGCTTTTGCCCTTCTCTCTGCCTGGAATGTTCTTTCCCCAGAACTGCCCATCTCTGGCTGCTTCTCACTCTCCAAGTCTTGACCCGAATGCCCTCCACCTCCCAGAGTGTTCTCTCACCACCATGTCCTGCTCAAACCTCCCCTGTGAGCTCACTTTGCTTTCTTCTAGCACGTGTAACTGTTGGCCTTATCTTATTGACACGCTTGTTTCCACATTTGTTGTCAGTTTCTCCCTCAGAACGCAGCTCCAGAGGGCAGGGACCTTGCCCAGCCTCCTGTCCCTGCTGTATCCCGGCACCAGCCCAGTGTCTGGCACATAATGAGTGCCCAGTAAAGAATTCTTGACCAAATGAATGAGTGAAAAATTGTTTACTGGGTTCTTACCATCTGCCAGGCACCATATTAGGAGTCTGACACTTAGTGAACAAAACAGATGAAACCCAGCTCTCGGGAAGAGCCCTTCTAGCAGGGGAGACACGTGATAAGCAAGATCCACAAGCAAATAGCAAGGAGTGACAAGAGGTGACAAGTGTCATGTAGAAAATAAAGTAGGGAATAGTGCTGGGGATGCCAGAGGACGGCTCCATTTGGGTATGGTGGCCGGGGAGGTCTCCCTGGGACAAAATGTTGAATGAGGTGAAGGCATGACCATGCAGATATCTGCGGAGGAGAGAGGGATCCAGCCGGTGCAAAGGCCCTGAGGCGGGTGTGTGCCGGGCAGGTCTGAGGAATGTCCAGGAGACCACCGTGGCTGCAGTGGACAGGATGAGCTGGACAGTAGCTGGGGATGAAGCCAGAGAAGCATCAGGGAGCGACATAGAGCAGTGTCACGTGGCCCAGAAAAGGAAAGAAAAGGCCACGTAACTGGCTCTTGGCATGAGATGGGGTCGCTGGAGGGTCTGAGGAGAGGCAGGAAGTGACCGACCTGTACGCGAACAGCATCACTCTGGCTGCAGCTTGAATGCAATGTCCAGTGCGAGAGAGGACAGACAGGGAGGTAGAAGCCAGAGGCAGGATGAAGGCGGCTCAGCCCAGGGTGGGAGCAGGGAGCCAGGAGCAGTGGCTTCAACCCTGGCTGTGCTGTGAAGGCAGAAGCAATCGGATTTCCTGAAGGACCACCGTGGGCTGGAGAGAGAGGGGAGACGCTCCCCGTTCCTCCTCCACCTGCGGCAGAGTGCCACGCGTGGTCCACGCTTGTCTAAAGACAGAGTGTCCCGAGTTGTGACAGGTTGGGTTTGGATTTAGCTGAGCTGGAAATTCAGAGCCACTTCTAACACGTTTTAAAGTAGGTTCCAAGTGTCATTTGTAAAAATATTTTCAGGGTTTTAGACAGATGAAAACGAAGATATTGCTTGGTAATGAACTTGTAAGCAGGAAGCCAGGATGAGCCCACAACCCAATGCTTGGGCGCTCCCAGCTCGCTGTCTCAGTCCCTGTAAATACACGACTTTATATTTCTCTCTGAAAAATATACTACTGCATTGTGCTGAAAAAGATTCAAAATGCTTTGGGGGAAAGGAGTAGGGTCTCTTTGGGGAAGAGAAATCTTTAAAACCCTCAAAAAAGAAAACCTACCTGCTGGAGCAACTCACAGGTAAATGGTACCAGACTGGATGGAGTCAGTATCTCCACACAGCTCCATAAATGTCAGTAGACTTAATGAATGGATACATATTAATTAAAAATCAATTTGCAGGGACTTCCCTGGCAGTCCAGTGGTTAAGACTTCGCCTTCCGATGCAGGGCGTGCGGGTTTGATTCCTGGTTGGGGAGCTAAGATCCCACGTGCCTCGTGGCCCAAAAAACCAAAACATAAAACAGAAGCAGTATTGTAACAAATTCAATAAAGACTTTAAAAATGGTCCACATCAAAAAATCTTAAAAAAAAAAAAAATAGCAAGCACTTCCCAAATGGGAGCCGAAGGTTTCTGTTGGGTGGAAAGATGTGCCCCTTGGCTGGTTCATTTCATCATGATCGTGTCTTGGTGCGTCTACAGGGCCACAGGGAAGCTGCCTACACCTTCCCGAAGGAGGATAACATGTAAGAATGAGCTTGGCAGTGAAGGTAGCCATGGTTAGGAAGGTAGCTATGGTTAAATTACTGGTGATTTGGGAACATGATTGGAATGAGGGGCCGAGATAAGCCCTAAAGCTGTTGGATTGTGATGTTCCTAGGAAAACAGGAGGGAGATACTTAGAACACAAGCCAGAAAGAGGAAGGCCAAGAATTTTCCAGGACTAGAAATTATTCTTCCTGACTGCCTGCAAATGCCCTTCTAAAAAAAAGGAAAAGATAATTTTCCCACTACGTGCAGTTTGATCTGGAGCAAGCTTCTGGCTTCCCCCGTCACCTGTGTGGCGCCCCCCTCCCCTGCAGGCAGTCCTGACAGCTGCCAGCCCCATGTCCAACACACGAGAGAGACAGGATGCATGACAGCAACTCTTTAAAAAGAGAACTGGCCACTTTGAAAAATCTTGTGTGGTTCAGAGGAGAAAGACCTTGAACCTGGTGACAAGAGGATTAGTAATTTAACCATAGCTACCTTTCTGTATATACTCGTGGACAGGGACCTCTAACGTGGGCAGAGCAGTTGTAGAAATTATCTCCTGCAGGTTCTTCTTGGAAACTCCCAGAAACGGCAGGAGCTCTGATCCCGTGAAAACCGAAAGGATCTGTGTGGGTGAACCTCTAGCAGAAGACAAAATCACCAGAGCTGGGACCCACTACCTCTAACTCACTTCTCTTGGCCTCAGTTTCCCCATCTGCAGGAGAAGGGAAGGATGCCCTGCCTGCCTTTCGGAGTCCGGCTGTGATGAGCCCCACCAAAGGCTGGGGCCTCTCGGCGCTTTGGAAAGTGTGAGGGGTTTGGCCGGCAGGTCTAGCTCTGCACCCGTGGAGCCAAGGAAAACAGGAGTCGACTCAGGGCTGTGGAGACTCTGGATTTGCTACCACAGTCTCTGAAAAGGTAGGAACCCCAACTCAGGAAACTTCATCTCACATCGCAAAGAAGGCCCTTGAGAAATGTGTCTTAAGTGAGTAAATGATGTCAGATACTCCGTAGGTTCACGACTCAGAACAAACATACAACCTTCCACCTGACCCCCATCAATCATCCTGAGGAGAGGCCAGAGGAAATCCAGCCACCCACCCCCGGGCCTTGACAGCATGGAAGCTTGTCACTGGGACAACCAGGAAAAGGCCCAGTGTCTCTCAGTGTCCAACCCCCCAGGGGAAGGGGTCTGGGGGGCCCCCAGTAACCTCACCAGACAAACGGGACTTGCCCTCAGCAGCCCCTCCCTCCCACCCCACCGCACTAACGGGGGACTCATGGAGGAGGGAGGACTTGTTTTCATGCCTGGAAAACAGAAGCCAATGTTGATTCATAGGCTGTACCCGCGGGTCACACGAGTGCGGGATGTTGATGGTGGGAAGGCCGTGTGTGCTCGGGAGGGTGTGTGTTGTGGGACCTCTCTGTGCTTTGCATTCAGTGTTGCCGTGAACTGACAACTGCTCAAAAAAAGTCTATTAAATTAAAAAAAAAAAAAAAAAAAGGAACTACCTAGGGTCCACCTGCATAGGGACAGGGAAGGGAGAGCAGTGATGCTCTGCAAGTGGTGCCTTTTGACAATTCTCTGGAGACGCTATGCAGACGAGAGGGTTGCTGAGCCTGGACTGAAAAGGTCTAAGAGGAAATGGGGGCCACTCAGAGGATGGGGGGAGACGGCTGACAGACGCCGTCTTCACACGCTCCTACCGTCCAGCCCCAGACAGAAGGGGAGGTAGGGGAAGGCCCGCGACGCAATCCCCTGCGAGCCCTGGCCAGGCAGGGAGATGAGGGCGGGGAGAGGACCCCGGGGCCCGGGGTGGTGACTTGGGGACCCACCTGGGGGCGTGTCCGGGCCCGCTCTGCTCACAGAGCTCTGCAGCGCCACCAGCCGGCTCTTCATGTGACGGAGGCCCTCGGCGAAGCGTGTCTCCTGGCCCTTGAGCAGCTGCTGCAGCTGGCGGATGGCCGAGAGGAGCTGCTGTTTGTTGAGGCAGTTCTGGGGAGAGAAAAAAATCACCACCACCAGCAGTATGGGGGCTGGTTCAGTCCCATTCTCCTCCCGTGGGCTTCCAGAAGTCACCCGGCCCTTGGGCCCAAATACCCTGGATAGTCACTGAGCACAAGGTAAAAGTGGCCCCATCAGGCGTGCCGACATCTGTCCGGTTAGGTCACCAAAAGGCGGCCTCAAGTGCACGTTAACGGAGGCCCAGTTCACCCCTCAGCGAAAACAAAAGTCCCATCTTCAGAGCGCAGGGCAGAAGCGATGACTCTAAGTGACTGGGCGGTGGAACCGTTACCTGAACGCAATGTGCCTTGTATCAGCGGTCGTACCCCAAAGAACCCCCAGCCCCACCCCCCACCCCGCAATTCTTCACTCTATAAGTTAATGCTCTGAAATCTGGGCCTCAGGGAACCTTTTCTTTCTTTCTCCCTTGGATTTTTTTTTTTCTCCCTTGGGTATTTTTAACAGCAGATGGATGATAAAACATATAAAACAGGCAAAACAGGGATCCCCAATGGTTCTTTTTAAAAAAATAATAAATTTATTTATTTATTTTATTTATTTATTTTTGGCTGCATTGGGTCTTTGTTGCTGCGCGCGGGCTTTCTCTAGTTGCGGCGAGCGGGGGCTACTCTTCGTTGCGGTGCGTGGGCTTCTCATTGCGGTGGCTTCTCTTCTTGCGGAGCACGGGCTCTAGGCGCGTGGGCTTCAATAGTTGTGGAACACGGGCTCAGTAGTTGTGGCTCACAGGCTCTAGAGCGCAGGCTCAGTAGTTGTAGCGCACGGGCCCAGCCGCTCTGCGGCATGTGGGATCTTCCCAGATCAGGGCTCAAACCCGTGTCCCCTGCACTGGCAGGAGGATTCTTAACCACTCTGCCACCAGGGAAGCCCCCCAGTGGTTCTTATACTTTCAAAAATCTAACAGGGCAAATAAGAAAAAACTCAATAGAGTTAAAGAAGCATTCACTAGAAGTCAACACCGAGTTCTGACAATTTTAAAAAACCTTAAAAAATAGAAAAAGGAGGCTTGTGTTTATTCTGATAAAGACTAACTTAAAGCAATACCCAGCATCATGCTTAGTGATGAAAATCTGAAGGTTTCTGATCCTAACTGCCTTTAAGAGTCAGGAAATGAACAGGAGGAAAGGAGAGGTGAGTACAGTGGGCACTTATAGGACCATGGCCGTGGCTCACATGGGCGGTTGTGTGTTACCTCAGCACAGCCTGGTCCAGCCTGACTCATATGACCTGCACGGAACAAAGGAGAGGAGAAGGATGGCTTTCTCTAGGGACAGGCTTGTGGATCACTTTTTATTTTATTTTTTATACTTATTTTTTTCTACAACGATTATTAGTTTTATAATTAGAAAAAAATGTCTAAAAGTCAGCAGGCGGCAGGCAGGCATGTGGCCTCTGCAGCCTGGGTGGCTTCCAGCTTCGCCAATGGAGCACTGCCACCGCGGTGGAAACAGAGCTACAGCCTCTCTCCCAGCGAGGCTGCCAGGCCGCTGCACCTTGGAGATTTCACCAAACAGATGACTCACTGGCCTGGTTCAATGGATGCTTTTGACACAGCTGAATCCCCAGTTGCCCCCGGAGCTCGTTAGTCTATGGGGGCTCCTTGGCCTCCACCCTAAGCAGGGCCTGACTGCGCCTGGCCCCAAACGCAATTTCTGGGAAGTTCTGTTTGTTTTCCTTCTCCTTCCCTTGTTGTGGCCCTTCCCACACAGGTTCTGGGCACCTGGGCAGTGACCTCCTGCAGTCCCCTACCTGCCCAGCACAGCCATCCACCCAGTCCTGATTTCCCACACCCACCTCCCTTCCCTTTATTTATTTATTTATTTATTAAAGATTCCTTTTTTTTTTTTTTTTTGATGTGGACCATTTTTCAAGTCTTTATTGAATTTGTTACAATATTGCTTCTGTTTTACGTTTTGGTTTTTTGGCCACGAGGCATGTGGGATCTTACCTCCCTGACCAGGAATTGAATCCGCACCCCCTGCATTGGAAGGTGAAGTCTTAACCACTGGACCGCCAGGGAAGTGCCCTCCCTTCCCTTAAAAAAAAAAAAAAAAAAAAAAGAGCCGCTTTCAGAGATGGCTTCGTGGCTCATGTGTGATTCACATTTCTGAAGTTCCTCATAGTTTACAAAGCTACTTCCTACTTCTAAGAGGACTACTGGCTTGCAGCAACCCTGTGTGAAGAAGGCCTGGGAGTGTCTCTATTTCACAGTCAAGATACAGAGGCTGAGAGTCAGGTGACTTGTCCCAAACCATGTGGCTCATGAGCGGTACAGCCAGGCTGGGGGCCTGCTGACTACCGCCCCAGTGCCCCTGCCAAGCAGTCCTTGCCCCAGTGGCTGCCTTATGTGCTAGCGCATTTCACAAATGCCCCTGTGTGGTGAATGGTCTTCTTGATTAATCTGCACTAGGGACTGATAACTCTGTGACCCAAGCCAAACATCCCACAGGAGTGGGTTTCTAACTCCCGTCCAGACTTCAGGTCCGGGGAGCAAGGGCAGTGGGGACAGGAAGTGGGGAGGGCTGGAGGAGACAATCTCACACACTGAACCAGGCCAGCAGTTGCCTCCAGGGTGTGATAGCTGGGAGAGGGCTGTCCCAGGCGACAGGGAAGGGCTAAGTTTTGAAGTAGGGGACAAGAGATCAATGCCAAGGCCTCTGCCGGGAACCTGGGGTTGGGGACATGGGGCTCCAGTCAGTACAGAAAGGAGGGCAGCGGGAGTGGAGCGCACGGGGCCTCTGGGCAGTCAAGTGAGTCGAACCCCAGTGCTCCTGGGTCCGGGCAGGCTGTCTTCTGCGTGTGGGGGCACGGCCCCCGAGCCCTCCTAACCCCTGCACCGTGGATGGCAGGCACCAGTGGCTTTTCCTCAAGGTGCTCGTTACAGGTGAGATGTGCTCATCTCTCCAATCACAGTGGAAAAACCTTCCAGATCAAGCACACTAAGGCCACATCCAGGCGGGGAAGGAGGGGGAAGGGTGGTGGGCGGACTTGCTGAGGGCAAGTCAGGAAATCTCCATCCTTGCCTCTGACCTCACTGGAGTGATTCTAACAGAACAAAGTGTTAGAAAATCCTTGTGAGCCCAGAAATAAACCCATGCATATATGGTCAATTAATTTATGACCAAGGTGCCAAGAATATACAATGGCAAAAGGACAGTCTCTTCAATAAATGGTGCTGGGAAAAACTGGACAGTAACAGGCAAAAGAATGAAACTAGACCTATCTCTTAACATCATACAAAAATCCACTCAAGGGCTTCCCTGGTGGCGCAGTGGTTGAGTCCGCCTGCCGATGCAGGGGACGCGGGTTCTTGCCCCGGTCCGGGAGGATCCCACGTACCGCAGAGTGGCTGGGCCCACGAGCCATGGCCGCTGAGCCTGCGCGTCCGGAGCCTGTGCTCCGCAACGGGAGGGGCCACAACAGTGAGAGGCCCGCGTACCACCCAAAAAAAAAAAAAATCCACTCAAATTAGATGGAAGACTTGAACCTAAGACCTGAAACCATAAAACTCCTAGAAGAAAACATAGGCAGTAAGATCTCTGACGTCAGTCCTGGCAACGATTTTTTGGATTTGACACCAAGAGCAAAGGCAACAAAAGAGAAAATAAACAAGTGAAACTAAATCAAACTGAAGAGCTTCTACACAGCGAAGGAAACCATCCGCAAAATGAAAAGGCAACCTATAGAGTGGGAGAAAATATCTGCAAGTCATCTGCAAAATATCTGATAAGGGGTTAATATCAAAAAATATACAAAGAACTCATACAACTCGATAACAAAAAATAAGAAACAAACAAACAAACAAACAAAAATCTGATTTAAAAATGGGCAGAGCATCTGAATAGACATTTTTCGAAAGAAGGTATTCCAAAGAGGGCCAACAGGTACATGAAAAGATGCTCAACATCACTAACCATCAGAGAAATGCAAATCAAAACAACAATAGGTATCATCTCACACCTGGAAGAATGGCTATTATAGAAAAGACAAGAAATAACAAGCATTGGTGAAGATGTGGAGAAAAGGGAACCCTTGTGCACTGTTGGTAGGAATGTAAATTGGTGCAGACACTATTGAAAACAGATTGGAGTTTACTCAAAAAATTAAAAATAGAACTACCACATGGTCTACCAATTCCAAAGGAAACAAAATCATATCTCGAAAAGATATATGCACCCCCATGCTCATTGCAGCGTTATTTTCAATAGCTAAGGCATGGAAACCACCTAAATGTCCACTGATGGATGAATGCAAAAAGAAAATGTAGGAAAAGCCATAAAAAAGAATTAAGTCCTGCCATTCGTGACAACAGGATGGACCTTGAGGACAAGATGCTAAGTGAAATAAGTCAGACAGAGAAAGATGAGTACTGTATGATCTCAGTTATATATGGAATCTGAAAAAAATCCCAACACATAGATACAGAGAACAGATTGGTGGTTGCCAGAGGCAGGGGGTGGGGGGGTTAGAGAAGTGGGTGAAGGGGGTCAAAAGGTCAGAACTTTTGGTTAGGGGTTTCCCTGGTGGCGCAGTGGTTAAGAATCCGCCAATGCAGGGGACACGGGTTCGAGCCCTGGTCCGGGAAGATCCCACATACCACGGAGCAACTAAGCCCTTGTGCCACAACTACTGAGCCTGCGTGCCGCAACTACTGAAGCCCACGCTTCTAGAGCCCGTGCTCCACAACAAAGAGAAGCCACCACAACGAGAAGCCCGCACACTGCAATGAAGAGTAGCTCCTGCTCGCCACAACTAGAGAAAGCCCGTGCACAGCAATGAAGACCCAACACAGCCAAAAATAAATAAATAAAATAAATAAATTTATAAAAAAACAAAAAACTTTTGGTTATAGGATAAATAAGTTCTGGGCGTGTAATGTACAGCATGGCGACTATAGTTAACAACAATATAGTGCATATGTAAGAGTTGCTAAGAGAGTAGATTTTAAAAGTTCTCATCACGAGAAAAAAATTGCAACTGTGTGAGGTGATGGATGTTAGCTAGACTTACTGTGGTGATCATTTCACAATATATACACAGAGCAAATCACTATGTTGTATACCTTGGACTAGTACAAGGCTATTACACATTTATATTATATTATACAATGAGATCTCAATAAAACTCAGTGGGGGGGAGATATAACGTTTGCAAGGAAAGAAAAAAAAGGAAGATCCTTGTCTTCCTGGCAAGCCAGCATGGCAGAAGCAGAGCCAGGGTGCCTCTCGACATGAGGTTTGATGGGTCTGTGCAGCAGCTGCTACTAACAGGGCAGCCCCTCGATCCCAAAGTGCCGGAAATGGAGTCCACAGGAGCCACGCTCAGGATCCACCACCTGCAGTGGACCTCAGCATATGCCTCAGGGGCATAACTGAGTTTATCTGCAGAGATGGATGACAGGCTAGAAAGCTTCGCACCAAGTCATTGCTCAAGAGGTCTGCACCTTGGGGACATTAGGGGGCATCATGGGGACAAATCACGTCATAGCAAGGGGACTGAGAACCTAAGTGTTTCCCCTTTTCAAACTGAGAAAGCTTTATCGTTTTGCTTGATTGTAAAAATAAAGCATGCCTCCTGCAAAACCATTCAAAACACAGAAAAACACATCAGAACAAAGGACAAGTCCCAGGACCAAAGACAACCACTGTTAATTTTTTGTGAGGCTTTAACTTTTAGATTAGATACACATGCACACACACACACAAGCATCACCTTGCAGGTGCTGGACCAAGGGATGCAGGTCCTACATTAGCTCTTTACCCTCCACTCTGGGTTGTGGCATCATTTCCATGTCAACAAGCAGAGCAAAAGTTGGACCCTGAGCCTCAATTTCACTTCGGTTCCTCTGTGTTCTTTTCTGTCCTAGAAGGGGGTCTCCTTGCCCCCCTCCATTTGTCTGCCCACTTCCCCTCCCACACCCGCCATCTGCTCTGGGCCAAGAGAAGCCACACATGGGAATGGATCATTTCCTTCTTTATAAACATAGCTCGTCAACGAGGTCGGCCCGAGGGGGCTTTGAGGGGCTGCCAGGGTCTCAGAGGCTGGGGGACAGGAAACAGGCTGGACCCTCAGGTGTCACCCATCTGAATTTCAGCCTGGCCCTGCCACAGTGAAAGCTGGCTTCCCATCTCAGGGTCCCAGACCCCAACTGTAAAAAGCAACCACCTACTTGGCAGGAAGGCTCACAAAGGCTGTGACTGGGCAAAGGTCAAATCCATGCAGGGGGGTGGGGGGGAGGGGGGGAAGGGCTGGGAAGAGGAAGGCTCCATACCAGGGGGAAGGAAGGCGTATCTCAGAGGAAACTGCCAAACCAGGGCCCCCAGCTGCCAAGGTCTCTTCCAGGACTCTTTTTAAAATTAATTAATTAATTTTTGGCTGCATTGGGTCTTCGTTGCTGTGCGCGGGCTTTCTCTAGTTGCGGCGAGTAGGGGCTACTCTTCCTTGCTGTGCGCGGGCTTCTCATTGCGGTGGCTTCTCTTGTTGTGGAGCACGGGCTCTAGACATGTGGGCTTCAGGAGTTGTGGCACGTGGGCTTGAGCAGTTGTGGCACGCAGGCTCAGTAGTTGTGGCACATGGGCTCCGTTGTTGTGGCTCGCGGGCTCTAGAGTGCAGGCTCAGTAGTTGTGGCGCATGGGCTTAGTTGCTCCGCGGCACTTGGGATCCTCCCGGACCAGGGCTCGAACCTGTGTCCCCTGCATTCGCAGGCAGATTCTTAACCACTGTGCCCCCATGGAAGTCCCTTCCAGGACTCTCATTTTTAATATTTTTCTCAAAGAAGAGACCCTCAAATGGTCTAAATTTGCATCCTTTCAATACCTGGCTCCAAGCCTGGCTTATGCCATTGACAATAAATAATGAAAATTCGTTTCCATTTCTTAGAGTTAATAACGTATTTGTAATGGAATCAAGAAAAGACATGCAGTGAATCCCTTCCATCCTTGAGTAGGAAAAAGATCAAGATTTACCGCTTCTGGTATCAAACTCCGCCTCAGAGGGCTGGTTGCTTCCCTGAACTCAACACCAAGGGCAGTGTCTGCAGAGAAGAGCAGAAGCAGAGAGAGGAGCAGCAACGGCAGTCGCCCCAGCCAGCTCGTCCTGAGCTGGGACGGAGGTCAGGCTCCTGGGAGCAGGGAGGTCGCAGAACTATCCTCCATCCACCCCACCGCACCTCCAGGCAAAGTCCTGTCCGTCTTCTCTCCGACCCACCCACCCTCTCACATGGATCTAATGGAGACGCCTCAGGGCTGACAACACCCCTCTTCCTGGGAGGCTGACCAGCTCCCGAGACCCCCCCCTGCGGGCCCAGGGGTGGACACAGACAAAGACGATGTGTGTCCCCCAGCTCACCCCACGCCCGTGCCAGAACTCGGTAGGCGGACCTTCCCACCCCATCCAGGCCTCCTTGCTGTCCAGGCTCAGTTTACAAATGAAGCTCAGCTCTCAAAGCCCTGAAGGGCCCAGGCATTGGGGGGGCACAAGGATGGGGGGTCCTTGAGGCTCCATTCTCACGTGACCTGGCTCGACGGTCATCCTGACCGTGAGAGTCTTGGCACAGTGGCTATTTCTGAGAGCCACCTCAAGGATAACAGAGCCCCAGACCCCTCCAGGCAGCCACGGATGACCCCTTGGACCTCGGAGGGGCCATCTCACTCTGGTTTCTCCTAAGCCACAGCTATGTGTCATGTCAGCATGTTGTTAATGGGAACACAGATGTTTTGATGCCTTTAGATCTATGAAAGGACGGAGCACACTTGCCAAGTGTGTGCCTGCTAGCCAAGGCTCAAGGCCCTCTGCATCTGAGTCATGTAGAATTTGCACATGATTTTTTTTCTCCGAAAGTTTTTTTGTTTTGTTCTGTTTTGTTTTGTTAATTTTAGACCAAATCAGAAGCGGGTTATAACTCCTCAACTTCTCTCATCCCAGTGACCTTGACCCAGCACCCACACAGAAGAGTAAAGGAAGGACACTTCTGGGGGAAGTGAGGGAATTTTGCTTGGGGAGGTGCCCAAGGCCCTTGTCTTAGGGTTCTCCAGAGAAACAGAACCAAGAAGAACCAATTATATCTGTACACACCCTGTAGAGAGAGAGAGAGAGAAGGAGAGAGATTTATTTTAAGGAATTGGCTCATGCAAAGTGTGGGCTGGAGACCCAGGGAAGAGTTGGTATTGTAGCTCCAAAGGCCGCCTGGAGGCATAAAGCCCTCCCTCTCTGGGGACCTCAGTCTTTGGGATGAAGCCCACCCACATTATGGATGGCAACCTGCTTTACTCAGAGTCTACCATTTAATGCTAATCAAGTCTAAAAAAATAACTTCACAGAGACTTCCCTGACAATCCAGTGGTTAAGACTCCACGCTTCCACTGCAGGGTGCGCAGGTTCGATCCCTGGTCAGGGAACTAAGATCCTGCATGCCGCACCATGTGGCCGAAAAAAAAACAAACCTTCTCAGCAACATCGAGACTGGCGTTTCACTAAATATCTGGTCTAGCCAAGTGGACAAATAAAATTAGCTCTCACAACCCTCCAGCAGAGTCTCCCTTTGTGTACTCAGGGCATTTTGGGTTCTTACGATGCCGGCTGCCCAAAATTCTATATTTTCGCCCCGACTCAATTCTTGTCTACTTTTTGAAAAGGCCACGGGAGCGATGACAACAGTTGGAGCCAAGAGTCAGCAACAAGCGAACTTGTTAGATGCTCACAGCAGCCCCCGGATATGGGCACCATTATTACACCCCCTCACAGGCAAGGAAGCCAAGTAGTCACTTGGCCATGGTGACGCATCCAGGATTGAAATCCCAGCAGGCCTCCTCCAGACCCTGATGTGAAACTTCAGAGGGGGGTCCACGGAGACCCCCCAGGAGCCCTCCTCTGTCCATCTCCCAACTCCTCTCCTTTTCTAGCACCCCCTCGACAGGCAACTCTGGTCACCTCGCTCCTGGCCCCGTTGCATGCCTGAGGGCAGAGAACAAGTTATAGACAACTTGGAATCCTCATCACTGAGGACAGGACCTGAGTGCACACGAGATGCTCATTTGAGCAAACCAACAAAACAGATGAATGAGGCGCGAAGGAAGATGTAAGTGTGAGCCCAGGGCAGGCTTCCTCATCTTACTCCCCAGATCCACCATATTCTTTCACCTGCTTGCTGCCCAGCCAAGCTTCCAGTGGCCACATTCACCTGCAGACTTGGTTGTGCCTTTAACTGCATCACTTTACCTCCAGCAAATATCTCCCCTAACGCCCAGCCCAGTGGGGAGCTCCGTTCACACACACACACATTCACAGACACACATACACAATACACATATACACACACATACCACATACACGTATACACACATACACAATACACATATAACACACACACACACACACAAAACCAGCCACAATCCCCTGTGGAGCCCCCTGGTACTGGGCCTTCCCCTCACCTCTCTCCGTAACTTGAGGACCTCCTGGCTGCAGAAATGGGGCATGTTTTGCTTACTTCCTTTTGGGACTTGACCCAATATGAGTAGAGAAGGAGACAGGAAGTTGAGAAAATAAAGAGGAAAAGAAGAGAAAAAGGAACTTAGTATATTGCACCTTCTCCTCACTTACTCATTTTTTGTTTGATTTTTCTTCTTTTTTATATTAACATTTTTTATTGCGGTATAATTGACATACAACATTCTGTTAGTTTCACATGTACAACAGAATGATTCCATAATTCATTCATTTATTCATTATTCCACAAATATTCACTAAGCATCCTACATCGTGCCAGGCACTGACATAAGAAACGGAGCCAACGTTAGCTCATTTAGTCCTCCTTGCAGCCCCCCTAGGCAGGCATGGTTATCCCCATTTCACAGCTAGAGAAACTGAGGCTCAGGGCATCTCGTTGGTCAATGGCAAGGCTACCTTACCAGTCACATTGTGCCCAGTCCACCCACTGGGAAAGTACATTCTTCTTCTCTCTTCAGCCCGAGGGAACCAGGACGAGGGGCTCAGAGGCCCCAGTGTGCTAGCCGACCCTCTCAGTCCCCCCACTGTCCCCCCCAACACACACGCACGCACCCTTCAGAGAACGTCAGCCCACATGTGTGCACATTCACACATGATCCAAGATTTCTGCGACTTGTGGAAGTGGACATCTGGATCTGACTGGGTCTCCTGGGGCTGACGCCAAGGAGGCGGAGGGCACTGGGGGGCCCGGTCCTGGTGGGCAGCGTGGGCAGAATGAAGGGGACTGATGAGGTGAGTGCGGTAGGCGTGGCCACGCGTGAGAGGTGGAGCCTTGGAGTCCTTACTCTTAAAGTAGTTCACCTGGATGGTTGTGAAGGCCGAATGACATACGTGGTGCACTTTCAGATCTTCCTACCTTCGCTAGCGAAAAATCCCAAGCGTTTCTCCGTGAGCAGGCAACGGGGCGACAGAAACTATCCTGTCCTGCACCTGCAGCTGCATCCCACCTGCTCTCCCTGCGTCCTCCCGGGCCCTCCTGCAATCTAAGCTTCCCAAAAGACGGAGGTCAGAACCCCGACACAGGACTCACTGGGCTAACATCAGGGCAAGATTCTCAGGTTTCTGGGATAAGAACATAGGTATCTTTGGGCGGAGGGCATTATTCTGCTTACGGAGCCGTATGTGATCAAGCCTTGCCACCTCCAACTGGGTCCAGATCAGGCACCTTCCGTGTCCCAACATTCAGACCTCCTCTGTGTTTCTCCACATACTTCAGCAAGCTAACTTCTACCTCAGGGCCTTTGCACTGGCTGTTTCCTCTGCCCAGATTCTGCCCCTGGTCCTTGAAAGCCAGGCTCCTGTCTTTCCATTTTCACTTAGAAGCCCCCTTCTCAAAGAGCCCGTACCTGCCTACTGAGTATAGAGCAGCCTCCTGGCCACCCTCCCACACAACACCCCATTTCCATGGTCTGCCTCCAGATACTTTCAGGTTTGTCTTGTTTTTCTCTGCCTGCTTGGTGAGCCACGTGACAACAGGGTCTGTGTCCACCGCATCGTTCTCTCCCCTAACACGTACTGAGCCCTTAGTTTGGACCTGTTCTTTGAATGTCACTCATTTTCTCCTTCCTACAACCCCACGAGACAGGCATCTCAGAGGAGGAGGCTGACTCACAGAGGCAGGAACTTGCCCCAGGTCACTCAGCCGGGAAGCATGGGAGCCAGAACACAGACCAGGCACTCAGGGTCTTCTCCACTTGCTACACTGCCTCGGGCCCGGCTGCCTTGCCAGACCCAGAAAATCACCTGGCAGGAGAGGCTCTCAGGACATAGTTGTAGAATGAGCACATTACCTTACTAGTTAGATTCCTTCTGGGAAGGTAAAATCTTTAATTATGCAATCAGAGAAGGCGCTGGGAGGTGATACTGACAAGTTTGTATGTTTTTCACACCACAGTAAATGACTGATGGTGTCGAGGCTTCTCTGGAAGAAGCTTTTCTTTTTGTCTTTTTTTTTTTTTTTTTTTTGCGGTACGCGGGCCTCTCACTGTTGTGGCCTCTCCCTGTTGCGGCCTCTCCTGTTGCGGAGCACAGGCTCCAGACACGCAGGTTCAGCGGCCATGGCTCACGGGCCCAGCCGCTCCGCGGCACGTGGGCTCTTCCCGGACCGGGGCACGAACCCGTGTCCCCTGCATCGGCAGGCGGACTCTCAACCACTGCGCCACCGGGGAAGCCCATCTTTTTGTCTTTTTTTGCCTACAGACACCCGTGGCGCTTTCCCTTTCTTCAAGTCAGCCAAGAATCATCTGATTCTCTCAGCTCCCTGGGCCGTGCACCCAGTTACCGATCACACTCTGCCTCCAACCCCTCCTGCAGAGACGGGAAACCCAGCCTAGGGGAGCAGAGGGAGGGGCATCTCCTGAGCTGGCAGTGAGCCACTTCTGTTGAGGGTCTACAGGTAACCTAATCCCCGGCATAAAGAGAAATGTCTGAGTCAGGAGCCAACCAGATGACAACAGGGAGGTCAGGGGGCAGCCTAGGGTCTCCTGAGTCCCTGGAGTTGCCATCCCACCCCCACACCTCCAGTCTTTGATGTGAATGATGTCACGTCTCAGTCTTACTTGGAAACCCAGCCCCAAGAGGAGCTCCCTGGGCTTTGCTTCCCATTTAAGCTGCTTCCCTCTGGAGAGTCTGGGGCCCAGACTGCCAGAGGTTCCTGCCTGAAAGACTCCAGGCCAACCGGAGAACCCAGGGCACTGCCTTCTTCCCCAGCTGTTCACATCCAGTCCACACCCTCAGCACTCGCTGCCCAACGCCTCCGGGGGCCAGAAACTGCCCCACGGAGCAAAGGGGTCTCCACTCTTCTCTGTAATCAGGGCTGTCCTTGACAGGACTTGGAACGAGTCCCCCTCCTGAAGGTGCCAGGAAAAGGTGGGGGCTGCTGGAGAAAGTGGAAGATGGCAGGACAGCCTCCCGGTCACCCATCCTCACCCTGACCCCACCCCTTCTTCTGAACACTGTCTCTGGGGGGAGTAAAGCCCTGGATCACTACTGATGAAGGTTTGCAGAATGGCAATCTCTTCCTCCCCACACCCACACCATCTGCAAGGAGGCTCTGCCAGTCTTCCCATCCAGAGGGAGGTCTGTTTTCCCATCTCCGGATATGGGCGGGTCTTGTGACTTGCTTTGGCCAACAGAATGCACTGGAAGCGATATACCAGTTCCAAGGCTGGCTCTGGATTAACCACATTGTCTAGTTTCTGTATGGGATGTTTTGACATCTGGGGCCACGCTGACTTGGCACAGACTGCCCCTCTGTGGCAGGGCCAGCAAATTCCTAGAGGCAGCAAACAACACAACACCCTCCCTGCCCGTGCCCAGCACACCTTTGGTAGCAGACCAACTGAACCAGAGCCCATCCGCCTGCTTATCTGGCTCCGAAGCTTGTGAGACACTGACAGCCGCCCAGTCCCCGCCAACAACCCTGGGAATCGGCATCAGACAACTAGGGTCAGCCCTATACCACCGACCTGCTACAATTATTCCAACTAGCCAATCCTAACCCGGTTAGTCCCCTTAACCTGTCTCACCCATTTCTTCCCTCAAAACCCCCAGGAAAGGCTTTCCAGAAGTTTCCCTCCCTCTCTCTCTGCCTGCTGTTCTCTCTGTAGCCCAACTTGGTACGACATGCTCCCTCCTCGAGAGAACTGTAAGCAACACACTATCCTTTTCCGGCAGTGTCTCCTGATCTGTTGGCCGCACCACACTTGGAGGAAGCCAAAATCCCAGCTTCATTTTAGAACAGTGTCTCAAGAAGTCTTGGGCATTCTGCTAGTCCTGGCCCTTGACCGCTTTCTACCATGTGAAAAACCCAGGCTAGCCTGCTGGAGGATGAGAGGCCGCACGGAACAGAGCCACCCTGGACCAACCAGCCTCAGCTAACCTGGCAGCCGTCCACAGGTGAAGAGGAGCCCAGACCCGAAGAGCGGAGCCTGGAGCCAGTGAGCAGAACAGTCCAGCTGAGCCCAAGCTCAGACTGCCACCCTGATCGGCCAACTCCAGATCTAGAGCAGCCCTTTCAAAACCAAATGCACGGTGCTTGTCTGTTTTGTTCCCAGCCTGGGCCATGGCAGTCACCAAATATTTGTTTTACGAAATGCCCCATTTTCAAAATGGATGATTCACATGTCCCCGTAGCTTCCGCTCACCCCCATGTATTCTTATAATACAGGCGCTGGTGTATAAAACCCTGCTGCAGGGTAGCAAATACTCCTAGTGCTGCGAGCACGGCAGATACCTTTAATCAAGCATGGTATCCTTTTGTGCCGAGTTCTGAAGTAAATAGCAATCCATGTCAACCTGGAGTCCAGCCAATCCATCGAAACTGGCAGTAGAATTGATAAGCTGACCATACCACACCGGGAAGGAACATACTTGGGTTGTCACATTTCCACCCTTCTTCATCTCATTTGTTTTCAGACCAGGGAACAGATCTCAAACCCTTCCCACCTCCTTCCCTCCCGACTCAGTCAGTGGGGGACACTGGATGGGGGCATTTTCCCCCCTCTCGCTCCTTCCTCTGGCTTTGCTCCCAATATGAGGATTCAGCTGCCACTTCCTCAGGCACATCAGGCTCCCCATCTACAGCGTGGGGCTAATGGTGCTACCGTTGGCTGCTTTAAAGTTTCAGGGTAGAAAAATGGTAACATCTACAATAGGAAAGTGATCTGGGAAGGCCTAAGGATCGCGGATTAAAACATCATTTTCCTGAGAATGTGTTCAAAAAAACAAGGGAAGAAGCCAAGAAAGAGGAAGACATATGATCTAGAAAACATAAACTCCAGCGCAGGCCAAAGTCCCTGGGTAGCCACAGGGCCATGAGCCCAGAGAAAGGTCAGCACGACTGGGATCCAGGGGGAAAGCAGCCCGACAGAATATGGACTAGGAAAGAGATTATTGGAAACAACTGTGCTTATGTAGAGGACGAACCGGGCAAAAGAGAAAAATCTTGAGGAAAACCAAAAAGTTACACAAGAAAGGAAATTAATCATAGTAGACTATTTGGCCCTGCAGCGAACAATGGAACAAAGTACTCATCTGTCGTTACCGGAGATCAATTGTTTAGAAACGGGGAGTAATTTCCAGGGCATTTAAAAACAGTTGCCTCAAGAGAGAGTGAGGACGGTGGAACAATTTCTTGAAAGCCACAAGCTACCAAAAGTCACCCAAAGGAAAAAGGTTACCCTAAGTAGTTCTATATCTGTCAGAGAAATTGAATTCATAGTTAAAAACCTTCCAGAAAAGAAATCTCCAAGCCCACATGGTTTCATTGGTCAATTCTACCAAACATGATAGAGAAACTGACACCACCTCTACACAGTTTCTTCCAGAAAACAGAAGAGAAGGGGACAGCTCACAACTCATTTTAGGAAGCCAGCATTACCCTGGTAAGAAAACCAGGTAAAGACAGTAGAAGAAATCCATAGATGAGGGATAGCAAACTGTGTCTGTAGAAAGAGGGCCAGAGAGTCAGATTTTTCATCTTTGCAGCCCATAGGGTCTCTGTTGCAACTGCTCATCTCCGCAATTGCAGTGCAAAAGGCAGGTATGGATGACATGGAAGTAATCAGTGTGGACAGATCTGACCAGCAGTGTACTGGATGTGGCTCATGGACCATAGTTTGCTGACCCCTGCTATACACCAATATCCCTCATGAACAAGATACAAGAATTCTCACAAAACATTAGCAAGTAGAATCCAGAAATATAGACGATGTATACGATGCCATAATCAATTAGGGTTTATCTGGGAATGCAAGGCTGTTTCAAAATTAGAAAATCAATCACACAGCATTGTAAATCAACTGTACTTCAATTTAAAAAGATTAAAAATAAATTTTAAAATTCAGTCAAAGTCATCCACTTTAATAACAGACTGAAGAAAAACCACAGGATCATGTCAATGGAAGCAGAAAAAGCATGTGATAAAATTCAACATCCATTCATAATGAATACTCTATCAAACTATGGCTAGAAGAGAACCTTAACCTGACAAATGGCATCTGCAAAAACCCACAGCCTAGCATCCCACTTAATGTTAAAAAACTGAATGCATTCTTCCCAAGTTCTAGAACAAGGCAAGAATGTCCACTCTCTTACTCAACACAGTACTGGAAGTTTTAACAAGTGTAATAAGGCTAAATAAATAAATAAATGGCGCATGGATTAGAAAGGAAGAAATAAAATTGCCCCTATTCACAGATAACATGATTGTTTATGTAAAAAAATCTGAGGGAATCTACATACACAAAAAATGCCCTATAACTAATAAGTGAGTTCCACAAAGTCACAGGACACCATGTCAACACAGAAAAGCCCACTGAATTTCCATAGACAAGGAATATAGCATTGGAAATGAAAAAATTTAAAACCTAATACCACTTAAAATAGCTCCAAAAATGAAATACTTAGATATAAATCTAACAAAACATGTTTTTGTTGGTAACTAAAAAATGCTGATGAGGGAAATCAAGGAAGATCTAAATAAATGGAAAGACATATTGTTTTCACAGATTGGAAGACTCAATATTGTTAAGATGCCAATTCACTCCTAATTGATCAGTAGGTTTAATGCAGTTCCAATCAAAATTCCAGTGGAATTTTGTGGATAGAGACAAGCCGATTCTAAAATTTTAATGGAAATACAAGCTATGATGACCGAAACAATTTTGAAAAAGAATAATAAAGTCTTAAAATCTATCCAATTTTAAGTCTTATATAAAATTACAGTAACGGGTCTTCCCTGGTGGTGCAGTGGTTAAGAATCCGCCTGCCAATGCAGGGGACATGGGTTTGATCCCTAGTCTGGGAAGATCCCACATGCCTCTGGAGCAACTAAGCCTGTGCGCCACAACTGCTGAGTCTGCGCTCTAGAGCCCGCAAACCACAACTACTGAGCCTGCGCACCACAACTACTGAAGCCCGTGCGCCTAGAGCTCATGCCCTCCAACGAGAGGCCACCGCAATGAGAAGCCCGTGCATGGCAACAAAGAGTAGATGCCCGCTCGCCACAACTAGAGAAAGCCCGTGCGCAACGAAGACCCAATGCAGCCGAATAAATAAATAAATAAATAAATAAATAAAATTACAGTAATCAAGATAGTGTGTTACTGGCAGAAATAAACCCATATGATGCACTGATTTTTCACAAAGTTGCTAAGACAATTCAATGGCAATTCAACAGTCTTTTCAACAAATGCTGTTGGAACAACTGGATATCTACATGCAAAGTGTTTATCTCAACATAAACCTCACACTTTACACAAAAATTAACTCAAAATAAATTACAGATCAAAATGTAAAAATGCAAAACTACAAAAATTTTAGAAGAAAACATACAAGAAAATTTTCATGATCTGGGGTCAAAGAGTTCTTAGACTTGACACCAAAACCACAATCTATAAAAATAAAAAATCGATCAATTAGACTTCACCAAAATTTAAAATCTTTGCTCTGGGAAAGACACTGTTTAGACAAGCTGTAGTGAATGAAATAATGCCATTTGCAGCAACATGGATGGACCTGGAGATTATCATACGGAGTGAAGTAAGTCAGACATCACTTATGTGGAATATATTATATGACATCACTTATGTGAAATCTAAAAAAAAATGATACAAATGAACTTATTTACAAAACAGAAATAGACTCACAGGCTTAGAAAACAAATTTATAGTTACCAAAGGGGAAAGGTGGGGTGGGGAGAGGAATAAATTACAAGTTTGGAATTAACATATACACACTACTATATATAAAATAGATAATCAACAAGGATCTACTGTATAGCACAGGGAACTATACTCAATACTCTGTAATAACCTATATGGGAAAAGAATCTGAGAAAGAATAGGTATAAGAATATGTATAACTAGCTCACTTTGCTGTACACCTGAAACTAACACAACATTGTAAATCAACTATACTCCAATATAAAATTAAAAAAATTTTTTTAAAGACAAGCTTCAGATAGGGAGAAAATATTGGCAACTCACACACCTGATAAAGGATTTCTATTTAGACTGTATAAAGAATACTCAAAACTTAACAATAAGAAAACAAACCACCCATTTGGAAAATGGGCAGAAGGCCTGAACAGACACTTCACCCAGTAAACTATTCAAATGGCAAATAAGCACATGAAAAGATGTCAATATTTTCAGTTATTAGAGAAATGGAAATTAAAACCACAATGAGATACCATTCCATACCTATTAGAGTGACTTAGAAACAAACAGACAAACCCGATAATATTAAGTGCTGGTGAGGATGCACGGCAACTGGGTCTTTATGTACTGCTGGTGGGAATGCAAAATGATACAACTGATATGGAATACAGTTTGGCTGCTTCTGACAAAGTTAAAGATACACTTACCATATAACCCAGCAATCCCACTCCTAGATATCTACCCAAGAGAAATGAGTGTTTACATTCACACAAAAGCTGTATGGGAATGTTTACGGCAGCTCTAGTCATAATCACCAAAAACTGGAACTGATACCATATGGGTGTCATTCAGTTCAATGGCTGAACTGATTTAAAAAAAAAAGCTGTGATATGTCCACACAGTGGAATACTACCCAGCAATAGGAAGGAACTGTGCATCCCCAGAACGACATGGAAGAATCTTAAATGCTTTATGCTAAGTTAAAGAAGTCAGTCAAAAGTCTATGTACTTTTTGCTTCCATTTATATGACCCTGTGAAGATGAAAACACTATAATGCTGAAGAACAGATCAGTGTTGCCAGGCACTGGGGTGGCCAGAGGGTGTGACTACACAGGGCATGAGGATGTCATTTTGGGGTGGTGGAACTGTCCTGTCTCCTGACTGTGGTGGTGAGTACCACATATAGAACATAGTTCTATGGTTAAAAGCATGGAAATGTACACCAAAAACATTTCTTTCCCATTAAACTGTAAAAAGCAATGTATCAACTGGGAGTAGACAACCAAAAGAATGAATCTCTAATGGTGGAATTTGGAACCCTGTGACATGTGATCACAAGGAGAGGTTTTGGAGAAGGGGAAACGTTCTGAAATACCATAGCCCCCCCCCCCCCCACAGGCAACGAGGAGGCCGAGAGCCATCGTGGGGGAAGAGGGTGAGGCGTGGAGTGTGTTAAATGTTCTCCCTTTCTTGTCTCTCCAGCAAGGCGGTTTCTCTTCTTGGGGGAAGGCCACAGAGTGGGCAGTAGTGTTGGGAAAGGGCCCCCACTTACGGGACCCCCACATTGATCAACCTCCCCTCCTTCCCCAGGACCACTGGCTCTCCAACAGCAGGTCACAGAAATCTTGCAAAGTGACCCAGGACAGATGTGCTGAAAAGTCAGACAAGGATTAGGGGTGAGATTCCCCCGACTACATAGGACTTTGGGTGAAGGACAGTTTCACTAGAATTTTTAAACTAACTTCTATGGAGAATCCCTTCTGCTCCCTTTCCCCTTCACAAAGCCCAGTGAGGCATGTGCTCTCGCAGGTAAAGAAACCAAGGCTTAGAGGAGAAGGAATGTGAGAAAGCCTGGACGTGGCAGGGCAGGGATGGGACCCAGATCTCCCCCAGGACCAAAGCCTGAGAGAGCTTACTTCCCCACTTGAACAGCAGCTGCAAACATCTGAGAACTGCCAAGGTGTCACCACTTTTCCAGGTAACCTTCCGAGATCAGATAATGGCAATGCAGAGCCCCTCAGCTTCCTCTGGCACTTCCTATCCACCCTGCCCCCTCTCCTGGCCTGGGTGGGGAGCCGGCTTAGGGATGCACCTACCTGTGCTTCTGGCTTTGAGCTCTGGGCCTCAGGTTCTATTACGTAATCTGCAAAGTGGGTGGGACACCCCACTGTTCTGTTGGGTGCGTTGATTGTGGTCCTAGACCAGGCTTCTGCTGCCTGGTGGCTGAGTGACTTCCTGCAGTGGCAACTCACCATATTCTGCACTCACACGGGCCCGTGTTTGGTCTGAACTGAGTTCTCCCTGCCTGGAACCCCTTCCTGTGCCCCAAGGGCTTCTAGGTGGCCACGGATGTGCCTGTTAGGTATTCAGCCCATGGGTGAGAGTCTGTGGGGAAGGGAAATGGCTTGGAGACTAAGGAGAGAGATTAAATTTACTCCACTCCTTCCTGGCCATGTGAACTTGAGTAAGTCAGAATCTCCCTGGGTCTCAGCTCCCTCATCTGCAAAATGGGGATGACAATAGTTCCCAACTCACAGCGCTGCTCTGAGAATAAAGAGCCTGGAAGATGCTTAGCAAAGAATACAGCACTCATCACTCAGTGAGCTTTCTTTCCGTCTGCCGTTACTATTATTTTTATGGACGGTATTCTTGGGGTAGCTGCCCCACAGCCCACGGGACACGCCGTCACAGAGGGAGGGGTCTCCAGTTTCCAGAGCCAGTCTGGTGATAGCTGGCTCTGAATTGAGCAATTCCAGTCTCACCTTTGGAAGACGCATTTTTATCTGCATTCTCATCTTAATTTTAACCATGAGTTTTTACTGCTTAATGTAAAAGTGAATCTGGTCAAGCACATAAATCCAGTGGGACTCCAACAGACACAAACGTCAGGGAGAGAAAAATTAAACGGCAAGCTGCCTGCAAGTGTGGGAAAGAAATGCAGTCCCAAATCTAAGCTCCCCTAGGCTCAGGTGAGGCTGCTTCAGAAACCTCCCACCTGTTTCTGCCTGGGAAACGCGGCGAACTGCTAAGAAAGTTCTGAGCCTTTAAAAGTTGGTGGTGGGGCTTCCCTGGTGCGCAGTGGTTAAGAATCCGCCTGCCAATGCAGGGGACACGGGTTCGAGCCCTGGTCCGGGACGATCCCACATGCCGCGGGAGAACCTAAGCCCGTGCACCACAACTACTGAGCCCACCGCCGCATCTACTGAAGCCCGTGCGCCTAGAGCCCGTGCTCCGCAACAAGAGAAGCCACCGCAATGAGAAGCCTGCGCACCGCAACGAAGAGTAACCCCCGCTCTCCACAACTAGAGAAAGCCCATGCGCAGCAACGAAGACCCAACGCAGCCAAAAATAAATAAAATAAATAAATTTAAAAGTTGGTGGTGGTAAGAATATTTCAGTTAGAAATTTAAATGTTGGAAGTTGGAGGGGAGCGGACAACCTCTACCCTAATTGGGTGAGCAGGGAGCTCTTCTGGAGACCTGAGGAAGACCAATGTCTCATAAATCCCAGGGCAATCTTTCTACAACGCACGGTTCTCACGCGGAGCCCTCTCTCTCCCTCCCCCCAGCGGACCGAGGCTTTCGCACAAACTGCTCGGCTAGACCAGCCCGGGTTCTCCCAGACGCCCAGCCCGCGATGCATCCGATGACAGATGGGGGGATCTCACGCTTCCCTCTGAAAACTGAACCCCAGCTCCAGCCTCGCTCCAAGCCCCCAGCCCGAGCATTCCGGTGGAATGTGGTGAGCCCAGGTCCTCCGGCCTTGGCGTGGCCTCCCCTGCAAGCGGGACAGGGGAGGGGCGGGAGGGACACTGACCTGGGAAGCCTGCGATTCGGGGCAGGCGAGGAAAAGCAGCAGGAGGAAGAGCGCGCGGGGACAGTTGGGCACCATCTTGCCAATCGGAACCTTTCTGCTTGGGAAGGGGAAATAACTTTGTCTGCCTTCCCTGCCGAGGTTGTCCCAAGCCGATGCCGCAGCCGCCCCTGCGGGGAGCGGGGCTCCGCGCGGACCCGAGCGGCTCGGGCAGGGAGGGAGGCGGGAGCCCCGGAGCGCAGCCGGGCCCGCCGCGCTCGGGAGGCGCAGTCCCGGGTCCAGGTGCGCCGCGCGCAGACCTGCAGCCGCAGCGGCCAGGAGCGTCCGCAGCCGCCCGCACGAGACAATCGCGGCGAGGCGGGGAGGCGCCAGCCCCTTGGCCAAGGCCGAGGAGGAGGGGCTGCCCGGCCAGGAATGCGCCTGGGAGCGCGCCCAACCCGCGCGGCTCCCCGAGGAGGCCGGGCGCGACGCCGAGGACGAGCGCGGGCATCCTCAGCGCCCTGGCGGGGGAGGCGGCCGAGGCGGCGCGCACGTGCGTGCGGGATCCCGGGAGCCCACCCCGCGCCGGGCCGCTCCTGACCCGCCCCTTTCCCAGCTGGGGATACTGAGGCTGATATCACCCAGCAGAAAGTGGAGCTTCAAACCCAGGTGTGTCCAACTTCAGAGCTCACGTGAGGACATCTTCCTCCACGGCCTTCGGAAGACGGGACTAGAATGGCCAGGAGACGGGCTTCATGAACTTAGACCAAGTTCTCCACCCGAGCAGACTAGTGTCTTTTTAAACAATGCTATCGGGGTACAAGAACACACACGCACGGTGACTCAGAATCGACAGCCCTCCTCATTTGCTGTCCTCCACTCCCCAAACGGAAGGAGAAACTCAGTTTGGACCGGAGGCCGGGTTATGGGAACACTGGATGCTCTGCTGAGGTCGGGTGGGAAATGCCGCTGGGAAGGGCAGACATGAGCAGTCTGAGTCCTTGCATCCAGGGGCTGTGGGAGGAACCAGATGGCCTCAGCCCCAAGCTCCTGGAAAACATTATTTAAGTTCTTACTGGAAGAATGTTTTCAGAAGGCAACACTGCAGATGTCATGGTGCACACCAAGTCTGGCCAAGCCTCAAATCTATTTTTCCTTTTCCGAATTTCACTTAGCAGAGCCCACTCAGAGCTCAAGGCACAGAGCTCAGAAGGCTGCAGCCTGAGAGCAGGAACTGTTTTCCTTTGGAAAGGAAAGTTGGAGTCCCCTGGAAAGGGGACTGGTGGCGCCTGGTGCAGCCTGGCCACCTGGGCAGGAGTTACCCAGGAAGTCCTGCTGGGCTGCCCCCTCCACCTTCCTGCCGGAGGAAGGAGAGCAGGTCTGGTACTCTTATCTGCATTCCTGGGGAGACGGCTTGAGAGAGACCTGGGCAGAAGATTGCTTTTCCCTGTCCAGGTGGAGGGCGCTGGGCAGCGGTGACCTGAGCCCGGGCGGCCTGTGGAAATAGTGGTTTTCTGCCTTTGTTCTCTGGGCCAAAGCCCAGCGTCCCCCTCTCTGTCTGCACTCTCCCCACCCCTACCCCCAAGGAAGGATTCCTTCTGGTCACTGTGGCTGTGTTTATTTGGTATTTTATCCTACCTTGTGTTTACATGGCAGCCCCCAAAGCCAAGGCTTCTCAGGCGTGTTCCGGCTGTGTGCTGGAACCAGACAGATGTGTGCTGGAACCAGACAGATGTGCACAAGACCTACTGTCCCCTTGAGCCCTCTGAATGGATTCATAAAGCTGGAAGGCACTCCTGATTTCACCAGTGAAGAAACTGAAGCCGGGAATGGCTGAGTGACTTGCCCATGGTTTGCAAACCCAAAGGTCTCCAGAGCAGGGCTGGTTCCAGCACAGGCTACCTTATCCCACATTTTACTTAAATAATGCAATCATAGGATTTCAGGAATTTTATTTACAGGAACAGAGTTTTTCCTGTTTCTTTTATTTTTTATTTTTTGGTTTTCTTCTTCCCTTCTTCTTCTCCTTCTTTTCTTCTTCTTTTACTTTTCAAGCATTTCTAAGTTTCAACACAGAGGTTTTTTCCCTATTATCGATTTCCATTTGTTTCCCTTGTCCTACGGCTGACTTCTGTCTAGTGCTCTGGCATCTGCTCCGAATTAACCTTCTAAGGTCCCACTGCCCCAGCAGTACCGTCCCTTCTCTCTCTGTCCTCAACCGCCCTTGACCTGTGGTCATCAAGGCACACCCTCCACAGCCAGACTTGCCAAGGCTGCGAGGAGCAGACAGACCGTGAGAATAAACCAAGCGCCCTCTATTCAGGGCTCCGAAAACCAACCTTTGACTTGATAAGATGGGCCTACCTCGATATTGTTTCTTCTGTTCCCTCTATATTTCATTTTCAAGAGACTATTCTGGAATGTCAGGGGATGAAGGGGGCCTAGATGTCTAAAGAAAATATTGTTAAAGCCTTTGGGCAGAATCACTTGCCATCTCCTGGGCTCCGTGCTGTCTCTCGGATACACTCACATCCCCTGTGTAAAGTGGGAATACAAAATGGGGGAGGAAGTTATGCTGTAGAAATCTGTTTAAGACCCGATCAGAAGCAGCACCCAGTCTAAATCAGCCATTCCAGAGCCGTTTCCTGGGACCCTCACAGTGACTGACACGTCGCTTTTTCTCTTTCGGCTTTCTCGGGCTTCTCTGTGGCTGAATCTTGTCTGTCATCTCATTCTGAGCTGCTTCTCCCTCTTTGTCTCCTTCACTCACCTCTATCTGTGATTCTAAGTGTAATCGACCCCCACTAAGCACCTGCAAAGGCGCCCAGGAACAAAGCCCAGCATGTGAGCCTGAGCCAGGATAACAGGATAGGAACAGGGGGAGGACGGTCTAGCAGGAGTGCAGTGACTTAGTCCAATTTACTCTTTACGCAAATATTTATCAGGTGCCAGCTCCGAGCATGGCCCTTTTGTGAGGGGCTACGGGAGGCTTTCACACTAAATCTCGAGCCCCAGCCAACAAAATCGTGTACTCCTGTGTTGAACTTTGAAGACTGTCCGCTTATGTATGAGGTCATGACAGCTAGAAGAGACTTTCCTCCCTACAAAACCGTTTCCAATTTTATAAAATGAAAATCTGTAGGAAAACAGACTCAATTGTGCCTTGATTAAAGACCAAACACCAGTTAACATCTGCCAAAAGGAGGAAATGCTGCAAATCCATGAATGCCATTCCACAGTGAAGTCCAAGTGCCTGTGGGAGGGGCAGAGTACGGATGCAGCCAAGGACACACAGCCCTTGAAATCAGACACACCTGGGCCGGATCTTACCCACTACATGTTGCCAGTGTGACCTTGCAACTCTCCTAAGCTTTGCAGGTCTCAGTTTCCTCAACTATGTATGGAAACAGCATTTATCTGAAGAATTATTAAGGGATTTCAAAATGATGAATATAAAGTGCCTAACACAGTGCCTAGCGTATAGTGGTGCTTAGTTAAAGAGTCTTTGCCTAAACTGACTCATGGTCCTCCACACGGGGACAACATAAGAAGGGAACCAACATATCCTTAGCACCTGCTGTATGCCAGGCACTCTGTTAAGCGTTTCATGAATGTTCTCATTGATTCCCTCACAACCCAGCAAAATAGGTCCTATTATTATTCCCATTTTGCAGATTGGGAAACTGAGGCTTAGAATGCTTGATCACCCAAGAGCAACATCAGGTGAGTAATCGGGAGAAACAGGATTTACACTTGGGTGTGTCCGATCCCGAGGAGCATGCTTTCTGCTGCATTAGAAACTAAACACAAGACTTTGCTCATTGTTCTCCTCGGCCAATGTTTGATATCTTCTAAGGCAGATATATCAAAATTAGCTTCGGGAGTAATTTTTCAGGGATACATTTTTACTGCAAACTGAGATTACACCTATACAATTAGGCCTGATTACAATAACCTCCGAGGAATTGTTGAAATTAATTCCCGGGTCTAGAATTTCATACTTAATATTGTTCAAAACAGGACGGCTTTGCCAGATGACTCTATGTGTCCCTCCGGAGGCACTCTGCACCCATTCCCAGCCTGCCCTCTGCCTCGATGCCAACCTGTAGGGATTGCGTCAACACCCTTCGGTGCTGTGTCCTCTGGCTGTGTGTAGCAGGTGGAGGCGCTCAGTGGGAGGTCAGATAGAGAACGGTGAGGTCCCGAGCTTGACTCAAGCCTCGATAGAAGATCACTGCTCTTTTCAAGGCAATCTGTTCTCCATCCCTCTCTTTCTCTGGGATTCCAGCAGCCCCTCTCCCTCTCATCCTCCTGGGTCCAGAGACAGGAAGAGCACCTGCATTAGAAGCTCTGGGATAGGGCACTCCCCTGGTTGGCATTTGTACATCCTGTTCATATCCTGTAAATAAATCATCTGCACATTATACTAACTTGAGCAAGCCATCTCTCGGCTTTTGACTGATAAGAGTGGCCATTGGCAATAAGTTGAAAATAATTTTTTTCTCCAGAATTGTGGCTCTAACAGGAAATGAAGTGACACACACACACGATCAAGCTTGTGCACACACACTCTCTGGGCGAGGCCCTAAGAGGTTACTGACCATCTTTCCCCTTGGTTAATACAATACTATTTTTGTCTAAGGTTGTAATATACCCAGTTAAAATACCCCTCTACCACCTCTCCAGACTCCCTAAATGCGGACTCCCTCGGCTGCGTGACCCAGTGCTGACTGATGAGATATAAGTGAAGTCTGGTGAGTGGGGCTTCCAGGAAAGCCACTTTCTTGATAAATAGAAACAGACTCAACTGGTGTGTGTCCTTCCTCCTCTTGCCTGGAGCATGGGCCCAGTGCCTGGAGGTGCAGCAGCCACCCCATGACCATGAGGACCAGATGGAAGTTTAGAAAGAGAAAAGGCATAAGTTCATAGCAGCAGTATTCACAATAGCCAAGACAGGGACACAACCTAAATGTCCATCGACAGATGAATGGATAAAGAAGATGTGGTACATATATACAATGGAATATTACTCAGCCATAAAAAATAAAATAATGCTATTTGCAGCAACATGGATGGACCTAGAGATTATCATACTAAGTGACGTAAGTCAGAAGGAGAAAGACAAATACCATAGAGTATCACTTATATGTGGAATCTAAAACGTGACGTAAATGAACTTATTTACAAAACAGAAACACAGTCATAGACATGGAGAACAGACTTGTGGTTGCCAAGGGGGAGGGATGGATTGGGAGTTTGCCATTAGCAGATGCAACTATTATATAGAGAATGGATAAACAGCAAGGTCCTACTGTATAGCACAGAGAACTATATTCAACATCCTGTGATAAACCATAATGAAAAAGAATATATATATATAACTGAATCACTTTGCTGTACAGCAGAAATTAACACAACACTGTAAATCAAGTATACTTCAATAAAATAAACTAAAAAAAAAAAAAAGAAAGAAAGAAAGAGAGAAGGCAGAGGGAGCTTGCTTCCTTAATGATTTCTTTGAGACATGCCAGTCCTGGGCCTCTTACTTCCAGATGTCTTGTTTGCTAAGAAACATAAATCCCTGTTTGGTTAAGCCACTGGTAGTTGGATTTCTGTTACATGCAGTGGAACCCAAATCTATGAGTCCATTGGGTTATACATATATAAATGATTAAATAAATAAAATAAATAAAAAGGGGGGGACAACTCTTCCTTACAGAAAAATTACAATCAGTAAAAGTAGAAAAAATGTAAAAAATAGAAAAGTCACCTTTAGAACACTACAGTAATCATTGCTGCAGGTAAGACCCACCAATGAATGCTAAAATTACTGGGTAAATATTTAAGCAGAAACAGGAGTTTTGCATAGCTTCAAAGTATCTCCCCCAAAATATTTACAAATATTAGACAGGGAAAAATTTAAATTTACAGTGGATCAATGAGGCATATCAACATCAATATCATGTACCCTCTGATCTGAGGCACAGAGAAAGGTACATCACTTCTGTGACATTCTTGCCCAAAATGCATAGCATCAATCCAAACATGAGAAAAAAATGAGATAAACCCACATTGAGAGACATACTACAAAATACCTAACTGGTATTATCAGGCAATGAAAGATCTGGAAGACAAGGAACTGCCCCAGATAAGAGGTGCCTAAGAAGACATAGTAAACGCAGTGTGGGATCCTGGAGTGGGTTCTAGAATGGAATATGGACATTAGTGGAAAAACTGATGAAATATGCATAAATGCTGTGCTTTAGTTAAAGGTACTGTATCAAGGTTTCATTCACAGCTTTTTTTTTTTTTTTTTTTTAATTTATTTATTTTTAGCTGCACTGTGTCTTCATCGCTGCACATGGGCTTTCTCTAGTTGCTGCAGGCAGTGGCTTCTCTTGTTGCAGAACACGGGCTCCAGGTGCACAGGCTCCTAGTGCACCCAGGCCCAGTTGCTCTGCATCATGTGGGATCTTCCCAGACCAGGGATCAAACCCGCGTCCCCTGCATTGGCAGGCGGACTCTCAACCCCTGCACCACCAAGGAAGTCCCTCATTCACAGCTTTGACAAGTGTTCTGTGGTTATATGTTAACAAAGGGGGAGGCTGGATGAAAGGAGTAAGGGAACTGGACTAATTCTGCAACTTTTCTGTAAATCTAAAATTACCTCAAAAAGATAAAGAAGCATGTCTGTATGTTATAAAATTTGATTTTTAAATTTCATCTTATATCAATTATGGTAAATTAGAATATTCAAGAACTTTTCCCATTTTATCTAATTTTTCAAATTTATTAGCATAAATTATTGGTATTATTCCCTTTTTATCTTTTAAAAATCTGTTGGATATGTAGTGATAGCCCCTCTTTTATTCCTGATATGGGTAATCAGGGCTCTCTCTCCCTCTCTTTTCTTTTTTTTTTTAAATAAATTTATTTATTTAATTAATTAATTTTTTGGCTGCATTGGGTCTTCATTGCTGCATGCGGGCTTTCTCTAGTTGTGGCAAGCAGGGACTACTCCTCATTTCGGTGCGTGGGCTTCTCATTGTGGTGGCTTCTCTTGTTGCAGAGCACAGGCTCTAGGCACACGGGCTCAGTAGTTGTGGCTCGCGGGCTCTAGAGCGCAGGCTCAGTAGCTGTGGCTCACGGGCCTACTTGCTCCACAGCATGTGGGATCTTCCTGGACCAGGGCTCGAACCCATGTCCCCTGCATTGGCAGGCGGACTCCCAACCACTGCGCCACCAGGGAAGCCCATCGATCTCTTTTCTTTTTTTTTTTTTTTTACTAATATAGGTAGACATTCATTAATTTTGTTTATCTTTTCAAAGAACAAACTTTTGGCTTTGTTAACTTTATTGTTTGTTTAAATTTCATGGGTTTTGGATTTTTTTAAAAATTGAAGTATAGGGGACTTCCCTGGCAGCGCAGTGGATAAGACTCCGCTGTCCCAATGCAGGGTGCCCAGGTTCAATCCCTGATCAGGGAACTAGATCCCATACACATGCCGCAACTAAGAGTTCACATGCCACAACTAAGGAGCCCGCCTGCTGCAACTAAGACCCAGTGCAACCAAAAAAAAAAAAAAAAACCTTAAAAAAAAAGTTTGAAATATAGCTGATTTACAATATTAGCTTCAGGTGTACAACATAGTGATTCATTATTTTTACTGATTATATTCCATTTTAAATTATTATAAAATAATGACTATATTTCCCTGTGATGTACACTATATCCTTGTTGCTTATTTGTTTTATAATTAAGAGTTTGTATCTCTTAATCCCCTACCTCTATCTTGCCCTTGTCTCCTTCCCTCTCCCCACTGATAACCACTTGTTTGTTCTCTATATCTGTGACCCATTTTTGTTTTGTTATATTCTTTCGTTTTATTTTTTGGATTCCACCTGTGAGTGATAACAGAGTATTTCTCTTTCTTTGACTTGATATTACACTAAACATAATACCTTCTAGGTCCATCCATGTTGTTGCAAATGGCAGAATTTCATTTTTTATGGCTGAGTAGTATTCCATTGTACACATGTACCACATCTTCTTTATCCATTCATCTGTTGATGGACACCCAGGTTGCTTCTGTATCTTGGCTATTGTAAATAATGTTGCTATGAACACTGGAGTGCATGTATCTTTTTGAATTATTGTTTTCATTTTCTTCCAATATATATCCAGGAATGGAATAGCTGGATAATATGGCAGTTCTATTTTTAGTTTTTTTAGGAACCTCAGTACTATTTTCCATAGTGGCTGTACCAATTTACATTCCCAGCAACAGTGTACTAGGGTTCCCTTTTCTTCACATCCTCACCAACATTTTTTATTTGTGGTATTTTTGATGATAGCCATTCTGACAGGTTATCATTCTGACAATGATATCTCATTGTGGTTTTGATTTGCATTTCTCTGATGATTAGTGATGTTTAGCATCTTTTCATGTGCCTGTTGGCCATCTGCATGTCTTCTTTGGAAAAGCGTCTGTTCTGGTCTTCTGCCCATTTTTTACTCAGGTTTTTTTTTCTTTTTTTTGATATTGAGATGTATGAGCTGTTAATATATTCTGGATACGAACCCCTTATTGGTCATATCATTTGCAAATATTTTCTCCCATTCAGTAGGTTGTCTCTTCATTTTGTTGATGGTTTCCTTTGCTGTGCAAAAGCTTTTAAGTTAATTAGGCCCCATTTGTTTATTTTTGCTTTTTTTTTTTTTTTTTTTTGCCTTCAGAGACTGATCCAAAAAAAATATTGCTACAATTTATGCCAAAGAGTGTTCTGCCTGTGTTCTCTTCTAGGAGTTCTATGGTTTCGGGTCTTAACTTAGGTCTTTAATCCATTCTGCCCCCCTGCAGTATTGGGAATGTAGACCCTTAATTGTGAAGGCTACTGCTGAGCTGGGGAACAGAGTATGGTAGTAGGACAAATTAGAACACCACCAAGCTTGATGTTCTTACTGAAATTCAGGAATTTTTCTTGAATAAATGCTCCCTAGGTTGCTGCAAGACTGGTCAATTTCCAGAGTTCAAAAAAGGTTAATTCTGAAAGTTTTCATGAGGATTTCCATTGTTTATATGATAAATTTTCAGAGGTCCTTAGTCCCCATTTTCTCTGATGTCACCCCACATTATGTTTTTAAGCAGGCAGTTTACATGGTTGGACTCTAGCCAAACTTTGTCTCTTATATTAGCAGAAATCTTAGTTTCATTTTTTAGCCTTAGATGGGTACATGGAGTCTGTACCACCATACATGCATAGTTGAGGGCAAGCCAGTGATTTGGGAGGTTTATGCACAGAGAATGGTTCTTACGTTTTTGGTTCTCTCTTTCAGTAATTCTTTCACTTTCCAGCTGTCGTGGTTCTTCTAATTTCTGTCTTCCAGCTCAGGTAAAATTCAGGTTTTATATCTGGGTTTAATCTCCACTTGGCACAAACTGTGGCCTGCCCTGAGTGTAAAAGCCATAAAAATGGGAAATGCACCCGGTACAATTCCCTTCATCCAAGTGTTGAGTACCTTCCAGTGTCTCCCTGTTTCTGTCTCTCTCCGATGTCTTCAAAGTAGCTGTTATTTAAATTTTATCTAGAGTTGTTGTCTGCGGGTAAGGTTGGTTCAACAGAAGGTAATTCTCCATTATCAGAACTTGAAATCCACAACTACATTTTATAATAACAAATCCATTATTTAAAAAGCAATTTCTTAGTGAAAAGGCCAGCTTGTTCATTCCCCACTTAATTTTCTTTTTTTAAAAAAGAAAGGGGACTTTCCTGGCAGTCCAGTGCAGTGGAAGTCTCTGCGCTTCCACAGTAAGGGGCGCAGGTTTGATCCGTGGTCAGGGAACAAAGATCTTGCATGCCACGCAGTATGGCCAAAAACTTAAAAATAAAAAAGAAATTGAAAAAACAAAATAGGAAGATAAAATTTAGAATAGAATATTTTATTATCAGTATGTTCAGTAGCATTAAAAATAAAATAGACACTGTCTTTAACTCTCTGGAGTCTACTATGCCTCAAGGAAACGTCCACTTATCAAATTAAGAACCAGAGAATCAGAATTATGACTCTTTATGTAGAGACAAGAATTTGGTGGCTAGAGTGAAAGACAGCACAGTACTATAAAATGACATAGCAAGGGATAACCAAATCATAGAAAGTATATTTCAAGTTTTGATGTGCAGTTCAACCTGCCTGTGGCACCTCCCTCCCTCTGACCCTGAGGATCCAGAGTTGAGAGAAGCAATCTAGGAGAGAGGCTCCCACTCTGGCCTGAGAGACCTGGGGCCAAGGAAGCTTTGCTGGTTCATTATTTTCTCATCTGTATAATGAGCTCAGAGGCCCCTTGGAGCTTTCAAGTTCTAATTCTGAGAGAGACTGGAAATATACCTAAAGGAAAAGTTTTTTTTTTTTTAATTTATTTTTGGCTGCGTTGGGTCTTCGTTGCTGTGCTTGGGCTTTTCTCTAGTTGCGGGGAGCTGGGGCCACTCTTCATTGCCGAGCACGGGCTTCTCATTGCGGTGGCTTCTCTTGTTGCGGAGCACGGGCTCTAGGCACGTGGACTCAGTAGTTGCGGCTCACGGGCTCTAGAGTGCAGCCTCATTAGTTGTGGTGCTCGGGCTTAGTTGCTCCACGGCACGTGGAATCTTCCCGGACCAGGGCTCAAACCCGTGCCCCCTGCATTGGCAGGCGGATTCTTAACCACTACGCCACCAGGGAGACCTGAAAAGTTTACCTGAAAAGTTTTTTTTTTTTTACCAGGATGGTGGTACTCTTTGTGTATATTTAAAAAATTTTTTTTAAATTTTATCCTTAAATTGGCATTTGGTAAGTAAAAGTAAATGAATAAAAATTTTGAAGGCAAGAATTAGAGGCCAAAAATAGAGATTAGCCCTCTTCAGAGACATTACTTTGGCACCACCTGCTGGATAGTGTTTAAAAGCATCCCTGTACATAAACTTGCACTGGAGCTTCTTATTATTTCCCAAATGATTTAAAGGAAATATTGTCAAAATTATTTACATCAGTACCATACCAGCTTATGTTAGTAGGAATTTAGCTGTCAATCCACTATCACTGAAGAGGCATAGGACATGCCTTGGGTAACTTCATTTTTTTTTTAACTTAGTTGCTGATTCTTTTATTTATTTATTTATCTATCTATCTATCTATTTAATTTATTATTTTTTTTGCGGTACGCGGGCCTCTCACTGTTGTGGCCTCTCCTGTTGCGCAGCACAGGCTCCGGACACGCAGGCTCAGCGGCCATGGCTCACGGGCCCAGCCGCTCCGCGGCATGTGGGATCTTCCCGGACCGGGGCACGAACCCATGTCCCCTGCATTGGCAGGCGGACTCTCAACCACTGTGCCACCAGGGAAGCCCTAGTTGCTGATTCTTTTATTCAGTATTAATGTATGTCTGCCATGTGCCAAAAAGTGGTGTCACATGATTTTGGCAGAGACCATTGTTGCTCATGGAATACCACAACTCTTCCATATTTTCCAGGAGTGCACTCTTCCCTTGAAGGTCAGGTGAAAGGGAAATGAGCCCTTGTGCTTTGGAGCACCAAAAATTCTGTGTGCTTCCTTCATCCCACATTTATCTGCCAGAGAGACTCAGAACCTGTGTTAGTTTTCTATTGTTGCTGTAACAAGTTATCACAAACTGGTGTCTGTAACAATTCAAACTTATTATCTTACAGTTCTGGAGGTCAGAAGTCCAATATAAGTCTCCCCAAGCTAAAATCAAGGCGTGAGCAGGGCTGAGTTCCTTCTGGAGGCCCCAGGGAAGAATCTGTTTCCTTGAGTTTTCCAGCTCCTCGAGGACACCTGCATCCCTTGGCTCATGGCCCCTTCCTCCATCTTCAAAGCCAGCCATGGTGGCTCAAGGGCTTTTCATAACGCATCTCTCTAACTCATGTCCTGTAGTCACATCTCTCTCTGAGTCAGTTGGGAAACATTCTGTTTTTTAAAAATTGGAGTATAATTGATTTACAATGTTGTGTTAGTTTCTGCTGTACAATGAAGTGAATCAGCTATATGTATACCTATATCCCCTCCCTTTTGGACCTCCCTCCCACCCATCTAGGTTGCCACAGAGCACCGAGCTGAGCTTCCTGTGCTTTATAGCATGTTCCCGCTAGCTAGCTATTTTATGCATGGTACATATATACAATGGAATATTACTCAGCCATAAAAAGGAATGCAATCAGGTCATTTGTAGAGATGTGGATGGACCTATAGTCTGTCATACAGAGTGAAGTAAGCCAGAAAGAAAAAAACAAATATTGTATATTAACACATATATGTGAAATCTAGAAAAATGTTACAGATGAACCTATTTGCAGGGCAGGAATAGAAAGGCGGACATAGAGAACGGACATGTGGACACAGGGAGGGAAAGGGAAGGTGGGACGAACTGGGAGATTAGGATTGACATATATACACTACCATGGGTAACTTCATTTTAATGCACGTAAAGAAACCTTAGAATGTGTTTGAATTTTGTATGGAGTTTCTTTCAACTGAGTCTCAGTAGCATCTACCATAATCACTGTTGCTTTTTTTTTTTAACTGTTGCATTTTTTATACTAATCTTATCTGTTTTGGGAAGGCCTGTACACCAGGCACTTTATTTTAATTAATTAATTAATTAATTAATTTTTGGCTGTGTTGGGTCTTTGTTGGTGCACACGGGCTTTCTCTAGTTGTGGTGAGCGGGGGCTACTCTTCGTGCACGGGCTTCTCACTGTGGTGGCTTCTCTTGCTGCGGAGCACGGGCTCTAGGCACACGGGCCTCAGTAGTTGTGGCACGTGCGCTCGGTAGTTGTGGCTCGCGGGCTCTAGAACGCAGGCTCAGTCGTTGTGGCGCACGGGCTTAGTTGCTCCGCGGCATGCGGGATCTTCCCGGACCAGGGCTCGAACCTGTGTCCCCTGCATTGGCAGGCAGATTCTTAACCACTGCGCCACCAGGGAAGTCCGCACCAGGCACTTTAGATACAATATCTTAATCCTCTAACGAGCAATCACATGTTTGTTAAATGAAATTTCCCTTCTCCCCAGGACTTTGAGGACAACCCTTCAAGGACACCTGTCACCCACAGCTGGTATTGTACCAGTTTTGTCACTTGTCAGGAGGGTGACCTTGGGTAAGTTATTTAACTACCGTGTCTCAGTTTCTTATCTATAAAGTGGCTACACCTCCCTCATTGTCTACTGAGACCACAGCGGTTAACAAAGCCTGGCACTCTCCAGCACTCCCAGCACTCCCTGAATTATCACAGTCATGACAACAGACCCTGCTTTTCCTCTGGGACTACCCATCCTGACCACCCCCCAAGGCTGGGAGAATTCCCATGAAGAAAATCCTCCACGTCCCACCTACTTGGGGCCAGATGGATTTTATTAATGGACTCAGCTGTGATCTGAGAACACGTTTGTTTCTAAAGTTTCTGATCTCATACGTATAGTCTAGTTATGGCCCTTTTAACATATTTATTTCTCAATATGCTGACCTTAGAAAATTGGAAAAACATAGGTTTGGAAGTCTCCCCTAGGCCAGTGACCCCAAATAACCTGTGGCAGGAGCCTTCGTTGTCCACCGAAATCCATCCTCTCCTTTCACAGTTAGAATAGCAGGCAGGGATACGGCTCGCGCCATTTCCCAGTCCAGCTGGCAGTTTGGTGTGGCCACGTGACTGAGTTTTGCTCATGGAATAAGCTAAGAAGTGACGGGCACCACTTCCAGGTCTAGCCCTGCAAAATCCCCAGGCGGGAGCAACTCTCCCCTTCTGCTGGCTGGATGCAGAGGACAGGCCCCAGGAGATGGTGGGCCCACAAGATGGAAATAAACCTTGGGCCCCTGAGGGACTGTGTGAGGAGGGTGGCCCTGCTCACCTCTGCACCTATCCTAGCACAGTTACAAGGTCAAGAAATAAACTTTTTTGTCTTAACCTACTGAAATGTGATTGACTTATTATTTATTATTAGTTACAGCCTAGCTGAACCTGAACCTTGACCCTGCATGCCAGTGATGTGTTCTCACTCAGTCCTTTCCCTACTTTGTGTTTACATAGATGAGGTAACATATGTGACTTTGGATTATATTTCTTACAAGTACGTTTCTCTGTTATCATATATTCTTCATAATTTAATGGTTGCAGAGTATTCCATAAAGTAGCTGGTAAACCATAATTCACTTAACCATTCTACTGTTGATTATTTAGTTTGCTTCTTGTTTTTTCTCTACTTTAAATAATGCTATAATAAACATTTTTGTGCAGAAGCCTGATTCTATATTTTGAATCATTTTTAAAAACGTCACCAGAACTGGTATTATTCAAAGGTTGTGAAAAGGTTGAACTTCTTTTCACAAAGACTGAATCAGTTACATTACCATCACTAATGATGTGCTCATTCCATCAGACATTAAAAGCAAAAGGATTTTTACAAATACTTAACAGCATAAACATATCAACTTGATTTTTTTAAATTTCCCCTTTTATTTTGCATTTCATTGATCACTACTGAGATTGAACACTTCTTCATGTTTGTTAATTAGTTGTACCTCATCTTTTGAGAATTTTGTTTATGTCCTGCCATCTATTGGAGTCTACATTTCCTGTAGGTTTAAGTAATCTTAGCACTCATAAATCCTATCAAGAAGGGATCATCCAGGGACTTCCCCGGTGGCGCAGTGGTTAAGAATCCGCCTGCCAATGCAGGGGACACAGGTTCGAGCCCTGGTCCGGGAAGATCCCACATGCCGCAGAGCAACTAAACCCGTGCGCCACAACTACTGAGCCTGCGCTCTACGGCCCGCAAGCCACAACTACTGAGCCCACGCGCTACAACTACTGAAGACCGCGCACTTAGAGCCCGTGCTCCGCAATGAGAGAAGCCACCGCAATGAGAAGCCTGTGCATCACAACAAAGAGTAGCCCCCGCTCGCCACAACTAGAGAAAGCCTGCGCAGAGCAAGAAAACCCAACACTGCCAAAAATAAATAAATTAAAAAAAAAAAAGAATGGGTCATCCAAAATTTCAGAAAGCATTTTATTGTCATAACAAATATTAAGGCACAAAAATACATCAGTTTTTTCAAACAAAAATCTTTGAAATAGCTTTGTCCTACATTCAGAGCAGCTTCTTCCAAATAATACAATAATTTAAACTTTTAAATAAAAATATATAACTTCTTAAGCCCCTTTCTTCCCAAATACATGTTTTCCTAGTTCTAAAGAAGTTTCTTATTGAGCTCCTGTGTTATAATGTACATTTCCTTAAATCTAGTTTTGTCACTTATATACATTCGTTATGTAATTTAGTACTTTAACCAACATGTTAAACTTCTTTCTTATAAGGCATGGTGTTTTGTATTGCTTATCGCATGCTGTTGATCATACGAAGACACAAGTACCAAAACTAGGGACTTATAAATCTAGCATAGTACGGCTCATAAACCAGTCCTGTATGGCCTAGTGCAATAGACTCAAATTCCTTTTGAAAAAAGGATATAAAAATCAACGTTTTATACTTTCATGTACATGTATGTCTTTTATACTTTCAATCTTCACATTACAGTAGTGCAAATATAATATACTGCCATAGAGGGGGAAAGTCAGTCCTCTCTACAGGATATGTGAAAGATTTTAAATATTATTTTCTTTACAGGAAAAGTAAAAAGTATGGGAGCATCTTATCTCTCGGGCTTAAAAAATTCACATATTCATCTATTTTTCCTTATTTTTTGAAATAAACTAACTTAAAGCTCCACTAAAGCAGATACTAATACTAATCTAACTCAAATCATGAAAATTCCCTTTTAAGCAGATTTCATACATCACATAAACCTAACATGAATTGCATAATAAAAACACTTAAGCATTTTGCCTAGGAACACATAAAACTGGACTCTTATTCTCAGATCCCTGCATTAATGGGGAAAACCCATCCTGATGACATCCTAAGAATAAAATGATGTGAGAGCCTCAAAGACCCTGATGCCCAGTTTCTGGAAACTTTGTGCAGAAGCGGGGATGACGAACTGTACAGTGGCTCTGAGTGTGACTTCTCCCTGGGGTCCTTCATCAGAACTACGGCTAGAGCCCCAGGGAGCCCCTCCTGCGCACACAAGGGGGCCGAGAAGGTCCGCTGTAGGAACACTCGATTCAGCTCACGAGTCACCAACAAACACAAGTGCCACTGAAGGTGACAGACACAGTATACACCCCTTGAAAAACATTTCTGATGAGGTTATCAGGAGAAAACACTGCTTTCTGTGATTTGGAGAAAAGTCTGCATTGCGGTGTGCACCTGAGCCATACCGGCAGCATTTTTCTTGCCAGCTGCAGACAGAAGTGTTTTTATAAACACTATCAAGGTTATGTGAGAAGCATTTTCCCTTATTACTACACAGTTACCATCAACTCCCCACTCGCACTCCACGACATCTGCAGCTGGAAACCCAGGATTCTACATTTCAAAATTCAACTAGAGCCCTATGAGTTGGGGATCAATCTGCTTCAAAATCTGGGGACTGGTATTAGATACAAATGTTAGGAACAAGAAGGCACTGGTCACCTCCAGCTCTGAAACAACTGGGCTGAGGGTAAAATACACCAAAACCAGAATGGACATAAATGCTGGGAAAGATGGTAGGTGGGAGCCCATTATTGTGGCAGAAACAGAAATAAGGAAGGGAACCACACTGTTAGATGTTCTTTTCTTGGGAAGGACGTCCCAAACCTTTCTCAGTACAACACGGTCCATATTCACTACTGCAAATAAATTTGAAAGTATCTTTCAAGAGGCGTTACTACTAGAAAGCTTTTTTACTAACTCCTATGAAACGAGTAAATGAGAAACCAATTCATAATGCAGGCTTTTGAAAGAAATCATTTTGTTTTGTGGCTTCACAATGAAAAAAATCAATGAAAGGTTATGATTTAAGTGTTTGTACTGGTTAAGACTTTAATGCTTAATCAAAAACTCTGGTGGCTTCCCTGGTGGCGCAGTGGTTGGGAGTCCGCCTGCCGATGCGGGGGACACGGGTTCGTGCCCTGGTCCGGCAGGATCCCACGTGCTGTGGAGCGGCTGGGCCCGTGGGCCACGGCTGCTGGGCCTGCACATCCGGAGCCTGTGCTCCGTGGCGGAAGGGGCCACAGCGGTGGGAGGCCCGCATACCGCAAAACAAACAAAAAACAAACAAACAAACAAAAAACTCTGAAGTCATCCTCAACTCACAAGCTTAGAACTCCTTCAAAGAAAGACACACAGGATTCTAACTTTAATTCCTATTCTAAATGTTCACTAGGCTGTATCTTTGGTCAGGAGAGCAGCAAAACATTCACCATTTCCATCATACTATATTCAACTGCTTTTCAAGTTTAGAACGTTCTGCATTAAAAAAAAATTTTTTTTTAATTTCAAATTACACATTACATATATAATGTAACAAAATAATGTATAAAACATGGTTTAAGGTTAAAAAATTAGTTACAAGATTAATAGTGATGTACTATGCAGTTAAATATATATTTTGTTATGAAACCAAATATGCTAAGATTACGTAGAAGGTTCTAGTTTCCTCAAGGTTCACTGGTAATGAGCCTCCCAGCTCGCCAGGGAGGAAGTGCTCTGGCGGAGCCATGTGGCCAGGGGACCCCACCTGCCCCAGGCATTCAGCAGCAGCACACAGATATCTGGCCTGAGGGAGGGGACAGCGGCAGAGCAGATCTTTGGAAGTAAACTCTCTCCATGTACTGTGCTCCCCTGAGCTCAGACAGAGAAGACCAACGCTATGATTTGATGTGTGTGGTGATAATCACACACAAGGGCTTTGTGCAGATGTGCATACACACAGGTACACACACACAGCAAACCTAACCATATAAACATCCTTATGTTCCAACGTTAACCAAGTTTTACTTCTTATCAAATTGCTTCAGCATGAAAATCAAAGAGAATTATTACTGCATCTAGTAACTATAAACCCAAGAGTGGAGACACTGCTTTACCACACCTCAGAATCACAAATCAAACAAAGGTCAGTGGAAGAACAGTAGGAGTGTTGATGTAACAAAGTTGTTTTAAATTGTCGTATTTCCCAGGAAAAAAAGAGAGAACCCAAACCCACACGCCTGCCACCCATCAGCCAAGGGCATTTGGGCACCTATCTTTACTATAATACTTCTCTCAGGTCATTGCCAAGTCTAGGCAATTTAATGGACGTTAAACTGGCATTCAAGAGTCAGCTTAATAAGGGTTGCAGAACCCTCCCACCATCTGAATTCCTAATTTTAGTACATAGATTTCCAAGATCATGCAATAAAAACTGATTGTACTATATCAAAACAAAGTTCTCTTTTAGTCTTGAGGAAGTCCTTCACTGTTATGCAGGCTTCATTTATGTGGGTTCCAATCACATTATTTTTTCTGAAGAGAACATTTTTTCTGCCATTTCAGATCTGGTCATAATTTCCTTAAAAAACAAAGGGAAGATATTCATCAAAATGTTGATGCTCCTTCCAGGTCCTAACAGAATTCTTTATAGCGTCTCTACGAAGTAGTCACAATTTTGTGGGGTACACGCCACGATATACACAGAAATATCAGATACGGAAAATAAAGACCATATAATCCAGACTTCTAGTAATGGAGTCGAATCAATTATCTGTGAAGTTCAGAAAACGTTAACATTTCTAATTCAGAACCACCAGTGTGAGGCAGAGGGATTTCTTAGGCACAGAGCTCACCTAGGGATTTGCCTGACTTCACCGCTTTAGGTATTTTTGAAATTACAAATCAATTATTTATCAAATGAACCCGTGTCCCCTGCCCTTTAAAAAGTAATTCCATGGTATATCTTTCCATAAATCCTGGCATTATAAATCCTGGAGTTCAATGGTTTTGTAGCACGGTGTGTATATACGGCAGCCTCCTCAAAACTTCCCATCCCACTGGGGCCAAATCCCGGCGCTGATACCAGTCTTCTCCCTGACCTTTCAATGAACAGAGCTGTAGCTTCTCTCATATTCTACAGCCACCACGTAAATTACTCCTTAGCTACCACTCATTTCCCGCTACTCTTCCTCTGGATAAACTGGTGGTCCCCACGTCCATCCTTTAATCCTTACACTTCAGACTTCTTCCTGTCCTGGGCCACCCTGCAGTGTCCAGATGATCTGTAACTAATTTTTTCCCCCCAAAACCTTCCAAAATCCACATCATCTATTCAAATTTCCTACTTAGTAAATGTAACTCAGTTAGAAACTTTATTTAATACCCCAGGAAAATATCTACAAATATAAGAGACTGATTTAGACAAACTGCCATCTTGAAGTCTTCTTTTTTTTTTTTTTTTTTTTTTTTTTTTCCTTTTGCGGTATGCGGGCCTCTCACTGTTGTGGCCTCCCCCATCGCGGAGCACAGGCTCCGGACGCGCAGGCTCAGCGGCCATGGCTCACGGGCCCAGCCGCTCCGCGGCATATGGGATCCTCCCAGACCGGGGCACGAACCCGTATCCCCTGCATCGGCAGGCGGACTCTCAACCACTTGCGCCACCAGGGAGGCCCTCTTGAAGTCTTCTAAACTCTTACATCTTAAGATGTTAGAAAACCATAGACTCAAAACCTCATAAAATAATTCTTCCCTCCTTTTACACCAATAAGCATTTATCTTGCTCCTGTTTTAAATGAGGATCCAGTTCCTTAAAACTTTACCCACAGCTGAACGCAGTCTTTCAATCTGCTCAATTTGTAATCATTTTAAAAAGTAACTTTCAGAGCTTCTTTTGAAATACATTCCTACTTTGTGAAAATAATAGCTCCAAGACATAAGCAAAAATATATTTTACCTCATCTGAATCCGCTAATACTGGAAGAGCTCTGAAATAAAAGAAAAAAAAAAGTTGACAATGTTATTAAAAGGCCAGTGTATCTACAAAGCTGAATATAAGCATATCCTATGATCCACCAAGTCTCACTCCTGGAAGACAAAGTCAACAGAAATGAATACCTAGTGTTGCCAACAGACACGGAGAAGAATATTCACAGCAGTGTTGTTCTTAACAGGCTCCAAATAGGTAAACTGGAACACTATACAGCCCCCAAAAGAGGTATGAACTATTGAGGGATCAAATTTTAAAAACTGACACAAGTGATCTACAGTTACAGACATCAGTACAGCAGTAGCTTTGGGAGAGTGGGGTCATGATTTGGGAGGAAAACAAGAAGACAGTTTTTAGGGTATTAGTGATGTTCCAGTTTTTCTTTTTTTTTTTTGTGGTACGCAGCCTCTCACTGTTGTGGCCTCTCCTGTTGTGGAGCACAGGCTCCGGACGCGCAGGCTCAGTGGCCATGGCTCACGGGCCCAGCCGCTCCACGGCATGTGGGATCTTCCCGGACCGGGGCACGAACCCGTGTCCCCTGCATCGGCAGGTGGACTCTCAACCACTGTGCCACCAGGGAAGCCCATGTTCCAGTTTTTGATCTGGGTATCTGGGTGCAGGTTACATGAGTATGCTTATATTAAAAATTTACTGAGCTATATACTTATTTAGAATTTGTGCACTTGCCAGAATGGGTGCTATACGGAGGGTGGGAGGGAGGGAGACACAAGAGGGAAGAGATATGGGAACATATGTATATGTATAACTGATTCACTTTGTTATAAAGCAGAAACTAACACACCATTGTAAAGCAATTATACTCTAATAAAGATGTAAAAAAAATTTTTCAGTTAAAGAATTAACTGAAATATGAAAATAATTATAACTTCAAAATGGAAGCAACAACAAAAATCAGCAATTCTAAAGGCTAATATGTTGGAAGAACATCAAGAACTAAACCATGATGAATGAATAATTCCAAACACAGTGGGCATCCAATTAGATCTTTGTTTTTTAAGCCCCTGGTTATTTTTTACTTTGAATAGTTGGACAAATATCTTGACTAGTGATGTGCTAATTTGAAAACCCACATGTCGTGTACTTTTGTGAGAACTTAAGAGGGATGAATAGGCTTGACCGTAGTCATCATTTCACGACGTACATGTATATCAAATTATCATGTTGACCATCTTAAATAAACACAATTTAATTAAAAGATATACCTATTTTTAAAAAGATGGATGAGTAAACATATTATGAAAGGTGGTATTTATGGTATCAAGTATTTGTTTAATCCTATGTCATTGTTACCACTGACTGGACATAAACCAGTGAAGGATACTGAAGAGAGAAAAAGTTATGCAACAGAACCTTTGCTCGGGAAAGATTATATGGATAAAAAGACAAATGTAGAGCTTCGATGTGCAACAGAGCACTGAGAGGGAGAGCCCAAAGGGTCGGCATGCCAAGGTCACAACATCAAAGTCACATCCACGCACAATCCAGAGGATGCTACTAACAGTGCAGCCTACGGTGCAGACAGAAGAAAGAGAAGTCGGGGCCTCACTAGATGTGAGGAATGAGCCAACTTATATGGCTTGGAATAATAATAAGGGGAATCCAGACTGCTTTAGGGAAAGATGACCCAGAACCTTGGGAGCCCAGAAGACAGCCCACTGAATGCTTAGCACCTTGTTTAGAGATAAACACTGCAATCTCTAAAATGGTTCCTTTTGTGAGGTAAATGACTTTAAAACTTATTAAGATGGACTCAGTGCATTGAAGAGGAAGGAGAACTATGCTAAGCTGATCTTTTTGGTTTATCAGAGATACAGAAAAGTCATAATGAATACCATATGAATATCACATATGGTTATTCATGATCTGTTTAAATTGTCCTATGGCTTGCAAAATTTTTGGTCCATTTCTATTGATGTATAAAAAATTGTTTACCTGTACATGAAGCCCAGTTTCTAAACTTGCCACATAAATTGCACATGAATTTTGGGTAGCATTGTGCTAAACTTCCTAAGAACCTAAAACGCTGGAAACTGTCTTGGATTATACAATTCTACTCATTTCACATAAATGGTTCATGAGAACATAAAAGAAGACATTTTGTTCTTTTATATTCTAGAGGAATTTTTGTAATCAGGCAGACATTCTACTTACAGAAAGAAATTGTAGAGAGTAATGACTCTCTAAGACATAAGGAGAACTGCCCAGGAGCCTTATTGCTTTCCACCAAGAAGTGGTGGCATAGTACGGGGTTAGTCTACTTAGGTGATTTCCTTCTAAAGTACTCAGTAGTGAATTTCCAAATCTGGAAGATAACGGTTGCCACCTAATCTGAATCTCTCCATACACCCTTCCTCAAAATTCCATGAAGTCCCTAAGGATTGCAAACAAAACCACACACACCTCACAGTCTTCAGCATAACCAGGAGAATACAGCAAACCTGAAATTATATGTAAACAGAGAAATACATGCCAATACCAACAAATTCCCTGCGTCACTGCAAGCTCATGAGTACTGAGAGTGGGAAAGAGAGGTTTGAGAGACTCTGTGAAAGAGTCTAGGGGAAGGAGGATTTAGACAAAGTATAGACAAACCTCTTCAAGAAAAATCAACACTAAGTTCCAAAATACTGACTAAAGGCCAGTGACTTGGTAGTTCACAGTATCTGCTACAGGGAAGGGGCTTAAATTGAGTGGAACCAAAAGAAGCAGTCTTGAACAATCATGGTTTTCAGGGGAGAATCAGATACATGGAGGAGTGGTACCCTCAGAGCTATGGCAGTACCATGAATAAAAAGAAGGAAGTAAAAGGGGAAAATTAAAGATCTTATAGAAATAAAAGAAAAATAAGACACCACCAACCTCCCTCTCTCCATACCTCCATCCCATCGACATTTTCCATAAACAAAACTATAATTTATGCAACTGATGGAAGAAAGCACTCAAAGTAGGAACTCTCACTACCAAATGCCTAGGAATAGGAAAAACAAACAAAACCAATTCCATATAATGGTGCAGGAAGAAAAAAAGAAGGAAAATGAAAATCGAAGTGTTTTACAGTAGAAGAAAGCTACAGCTATAACACAACGCTCCAAATTAGATGAAATAAGTTAAAAAGAATATTTGGTGATATTAAAAACTACAATAAGAAATTTTCAAACCAAGAGCAAAAATGGATAAAAATAAAAGAGGAAGAAATTCAAAGAGTCCATTAAACTCTGGGAAAAAAAAAGACAAAATCATCCCAGCAATGAAGAAAAAAATTATAAGGCACCCAAGGCAGAACAAATTTAAATAAAAATTTAATTTGTGGCAAGAAAACTACTAAGAAAATGAAAACAATATAAAGAAGTAAAAAGGATTACAGAAAAACTAGTAAAAAAAAATGGAAGATAGCAGGTAAAGGTGGAAAGAAATCAGATGATTCCTCCCACAGAAACATTTATAAAACCTGGACAAAAATATTAAAAATAAGTAGTTAAAGGCACTGGAAAATGACCAAAGGGAGTGGGGATATGAATCCAAGTAGCTCAACAAATTCCAAGAATACTCAAAAAGGAAACCACACCTAGGCACATCATACACACACCGTGGAAAGACAAATGTAAAGAAAAAAATCTGAAAAGTGGCAAAAAATAAATGACATGCTATACACATGAGGACAATACAACTAAAAACTGACTTCTTTTCAAAACAATAGAAACCAGAAGATATTGGAGGGATGTGTTGGAAGAGCTCAAACAAAAGTCAATCAAGATTTTTATATCCAGCAAAACCATCCTTTGAACAGGAGGGCAAACAAATACATTTCACATAAATAAAATTGAAAGAATTAGTTTCTAGCAGACCCATACTGTAAGAAACACTAAAGAAAGACCTACAGGAGAAGGTGATAACTCAGATATACAGGAAGGAAAAAAGAAATAATAAAGGCATATAACGGGTATTTATACACCTACTTTCCTTTTATGACTATTAAAAGAAAAAAGTATAATAGTGTACTATTAGTTTCATAATGTAAAGGCAGTTCTTACCTCATATGAATCTGATATGTGTGAATTTCAGTTACCACAGTTTAATTAAACACCAGTCCCTCAACAAGATAGTTCAAATTTCAGTTACTCAAAAGCACAATGAGATACCACTTCACAGCCACTAAGAGATCTAAAATCAAAAAGGTGAACAATTACAAGTGCTGACAAGGATGTGGAGAAATCGGAAACCTCATACATTATTCATAGGATTATAAAACGGTTCGGCTCTTGGAAAACTGCTTGGCACTTCCTCAAGACGTTCAACATACAGTTACCATATGATCTAGCAATTCCACTTCTAGGTATATACCCAAGAGAAAAGAAAAACCCAAGAGAAGGAGACAGTCCTGAAGGCAGCCAAAAACAAAACAAAACCAAACCCACGTAACATATGAAGGCACAGAGAAGAGGCACAGCAGACTTCTTTCTAAAACGATGAAAGCTGGAAAACATCAAGTGACAATCGTTGAAGTGCTGAAAGGAAAAACAGTCAACTAGGAATTCTATACCCCGCAAAAACAGCTTCCCAAACAGCCAAAACAAAGACTTTTTCAGACAAATAAAACCTGACAGACTTATTACCAACATACTTGCACGACCAGAAACATAAAGGAAATTCTTCAGGCAAATGTAACATCATACTAGACAGAAACTATCTCAAAAGGAAGTAAATGGGAGCAGGGAAAGGAACAAACAACATGTGAAAACATCATATTTGGCTATCCTGTTGTCTACTGTGGAAACAGCTATCTGGAATTTGTGTGTCATATAGGACACTGATAAAGAAGAACCTGAATGTTTTTCCTCCAAAAGCTTCCCCACTGTACATGGTATCGTGGTTACACGTGTTTAAAAAAAAAAAAGTTTGAATTCTTCCATATTATAAAGTTAAAACAAAATGATTCTGATCCTGATAAACTTACATAAGAAAATGTTGGAATTGGTTATAGGGCAGGAGTATTAATAGAGTTGTTGTACAGTGAAAAAGGAAGGAGAAAGACAGACCAAGGCAGGGCTGTGTTTTCTTTGCATTTCGATATGAAGTTAATCAGTCAAACACTAGTGATGGGGGCCTATAAAAACATACAGAGGTGAGAGTTTTGAAAAGCACATAACAAAGCATGAAAATTATCCCTTTATACTACAGTCTAAATGTTAGATTCAAACTTTAGCAGAGGATATTTACATATCTGTGAATGAAGAGGGAATGTTTTCCTCCACCCACTTCAAATCTTCATCCTGTAGAAATAAATATTTACATATTAGCTTTCGCTTAATAATGCCTGAAAGGAGAATTTTTAAATAGAATGTATATATAATTTAAGCATTGAAATTCAAATGTATGACATTCTTTTAATTTCTACATAGCCTAAGAAGTTGACCCTTACGCCACATGAAAATTATGCCAGTATTTTCTTAAACAGTCAAACACACACTTGGATTTTGGATTTTTGTACTTCTTTGGTTTTGGCTGATGCACAGGTGTTATTTTTTTGTCTTGAAAAACCACGGTAAAAATACAAAGAGTTGATTTATAAGATAGAAAACAGCATGAATATTGATTTGTATTAATTTCTTGCTTCCAGCATTCAGTATGCCTCCTAATCTGTTCACTTTATGAGTTTATAATTTTTCAGCAGAAAAAGATGATGGTACAGACATTCTAACTTTACAAAAGCCTATTTATTTCAGTCACTTGTATCTAGTGCTCATGTTTCTGTAGAAGAAAAGAAAAGCAGGTCAATTGGGGTATCTAAATTTTTTTTTCAACAGAAACTTGCTTACAGTTATCTCACTGGGAGTAAGAAAAATAAAAGGTATATTGAATATTTTGGTTTATAATGTAAAATAAATCAAAATGGCTACATGGAATCCTCTGGTTCTAGCATTAATTATATCTTGCTTACTTACAGAGACAGAGAAAGCAACTGAGCCAGTACTAATAGGCACCCCAATTCTCTGAGTGAATCTTGGGTAGAAATGAGTCAATCAAGGAGAGACAAGGTCCCCGACTTCTGATCAAGAGCTGACTACACGGGACTTCCCTGGTGGTGCAGTGGTTAAGAATCTGCCTGCTAATGCAGGGGACACGGGTTCGAGCCCTGGTCCGGGAAGATCCCACATGCTGCAGATCAACTAAGCCCGTGAGCCACAACCACAGAGCCTGTGCTCTAGGGCCCATGAGCCACAACTACTGAGCCCACGTGCCACAACTACTGAAGCCCGCATGCCTAGAGCCTGTGCTCTGCAACAAGAGAAGCCACTGCAATGAGAAGCCCGTGCACCACAATGAAGAGTAACCCCCGCTCACCACAACTAGAGAAAGCCCGCGCACAGCAACGAGGACCCAACGCAGCTAAAAATAATTTAATTAATTAATTAAAAAATAAAATAAAATAATTATCTAAAAAAAATAAGAGCTGGGCTTCCCTGGTGGCGCAGTGGTTGAGAGTCCGCCTGTCGATGCAGGGGACACGGGTTCGTGCCCCGTCCGGGAAGAACCCACATGCCATGGAGCGGCTAGGCCCGTGAGCCATGGCCGCTGAGCCTGCGCATCTGGAGCCTGCGCTCCGCAATGGGAGAGGCCACAACAGTGAGAGGCCCCGCGTACCGCAAAAAAAAACCCCAAAAAACCCCCAAAAATAAGAGCTGACTACACAATTTAGAGAAATGAAAACATTTTCCCTTGCTATATGTGCAAATACTGAGCTTTAAAATAAACTGAAACATATCCCTAAAATAAGAGGAAAATCTCTTAGCAAGCTGAAAGTTTAATAGTTCTAACACCAGATAATTAAAACTGTGGAACGTTTTAAAGTTTAGTTAAATTACCATAAAACTACTCAAAGAACACATTTTAAGAATTATTAATTACCAAAAATGAGGATTAGAGAATTTACCAAATCCAACAAATGAAACTGTTTCATACACCATCCATCCTGTCAGAACTTAGGTGCGTACATAAATTTTTACACCTTATTAACCACATATGTAACTGCAAGAAAGCCAAATATAAAACTGTATGATAGGCATTTCCATTTTGTTTAATTACTCTCATAATTGCCACTTGTATGCATAAACAATATGCATAAAATATTAAAAAACTCATCTCTACCCAATATTTTAATGTTTTATTCAAGTTTACATGGTTTAAAGTCCCTTTCCAACAGACAACAAATGTTATCTGAAATAGCTTCAAAAATAACATAAAAGTGTTGAAAAATTAATACAAACTTTCACTATAACAAAGCTTCTCAATCTTTAATGTGCATGTGAATCATCTATAGGATTCTGTTAAAAAGCAGATTTAGGGCTTCCCTGGTGGCGCAGTGGTTGAGAGTCCGCCTGCCGATGCAGGGGACACGGGTTCGTGCCCCGGTCTGGGAAGATCCCACATGCTGCGGAGCAGCTGGGCCCGTGAGCCATGGCCGCTGAGCCTGCGCATCCGGAGCCTGCGCTCCGCAACGGGAGAGGCCACAACAGTGAGAGGCCCGCGTACCGCAAAAAAAAAAAAAAAAAAGCAGATTTAGATTCAGTACATCTGGTGTAGGCCTGAAATTCTGTGTTTCTAACAAGTTCCCAGGTGAGGTTTGTGCCGCTGGTCCAAAGACAGCACATGAAAAGTGACGGTTTACAGCAGTACAGTTGTCAGACTTAACTAGTATCACTACTTAGTAACATTTATTTTCATACAAAAAAACCTAGTAAAAAGTGTTCTCCTGAAGGTCAATGAATGTGACACTCATATAGATTTCTAAAGTATTAAAGACTGAAAGGCTATTAAATATATACTATACTCACAAAATTATCAGAAGTAGCAGGTTTAGCTGTTCCATTGGAAACCATTTTTGAGACTCTTAATTTTATTCCGTCAGCTGTAATGATAAACATTATAGAAATTCATAAAATTATAAAATAATAATATTTTCCTTTGTAGCTTCACATTTAATAACCCTATAAAGAGAGTTAATAGTGGAAGCTTTGGGCTGGGTGCTGGCTTTAATATACCATTTGGGAATGTAGGAGGGACAGAAAAAGTTAAAAATGTCGTAACTGTTTACAAAAACAACCAGGTTCTCAAGTTGCTCGTCTGAATTCCAGTTTTAGAGGAGTTTAAATAAACAAGCAAACATACATACATGCACACGTTAAGTAGTTTCAGTACATTTTAAAGTTCATGGATTTAAAAATCTACAGGATTTATGATATATTTAAGAATAAAACACACCTTTTGGCCATGCTTTCACTTCTCTAGTGTATAAATTTTTAGAATGTGTTTATGGTATAAATAAAATAGGGAAGAAAAAGATTTTCTTTGTATTTGACCAAGGCTCTTCTTTTTTTTTTTTTTTTTTTTCAGTATGCAGGCCTCTCACTGTTGTGGCATCTCCCATTGCGGAGCACAGGCTCCGGACCCACAGGCTCAGCGGCCATGGCTCACGGGTCCAGCCACTCTGCAGCATGTGGGCTCTTCCCGGACCGGGGCACGAACCCGCATCCCCTGCATCGGCAGGCAGACTCCCAACCACTGCGCCACCAGGGAAGCCCCAAGGCTCTTCTTTATGCCAGCAGGTTTAGCAGAGGAGAGGTTAAGAGCATGAGTCCGGAAACTAGATGGCTTCACTTGGAGTTCTGGCTCTATCTATGTAACCTTGGGCTAAGCAATCAACTTTCTGTGACTCAGTGTCCCTGCCTATAAAATGGAATAATAATGTCTACCTCAGAGAATTCTGATGAGCATTAAACAAATTAGCATATATAAGGTACCTGAAACTTAATGTCTATGTCCAATACGTATTCACTTTTGTTACTACAGTAATTTGCAAAAAGTGCTTCTCCATAAACTAGGACAGTTGGTACGATATGATGAGATCAAGTGCATAAGTGGATATAATGAGTGAAAATGAGGTTGCTCGATCTAAAAATGTTTCCATGGGGTGTCTGAAATCTCAACATTTGAGATCCTTCTCTTCAAGGCATAATACACTGATTTTTTTAAACTGAAGTATAATATACAAAATACAAATTTTTAAGTGTACAGTCTGAAGAGATTTTTATCAACTCTTGTATAACTACCATCCCAATCAAGACATTTAACATTTTCGTCATCACAGAGGATTCTTTTTTTTCATTTAATATTTTATTTCGTTCTTTATTTATTTGGGTCTTAGTTGTGGTATACAAACTTAGTTGCGGCATGCGTGTGGGATCTAGTTCCCTGACCAGGGATGGAACCCGGGTCCCCTGCATTGGGAGTGCAGAGTCTTAACCACTGTGCCACCAGGGAAGTCCCCACAGAGGGCTCTTTCTGGTCAATCCCAACCCCACCAGAAGCAACTATTGCTTTGATTTACATAATCACCACAGTTTACTCCTGCCTGCTCTAGAACTTCTTATATAAAACCATAAGGACTCAATATTCTTTTGGATTTGACTACTTTCACTCAACATAAAGGTTTTGAGATTTATTCAGGTTGTATAGTGTTCATTACTTTTGCTTCCCAAACAGTGTTCCATTGTATACCACTATTATTTTATCCATTCATCTGTTGACAGACATTTGGGCTATTTCAGTTTTGGACCATTAAGGATCAAGCTGCTATAAAAGTGTACACAGTGTCTTTCTGTGGACATATGCTTTCATTTTCATTTTTGGATAAATACTTTGGAGTGGAATGGCTGGGCTATATCGTAGGTGTATGGTTAACTTTTTAAGATACTGTCAAACTGCTTTCTTAAAACTTCTTAAGACTTCTTCTGTAATGTATGAGCGATCCAGCTGTTCTACATCCTCTTCAGCGTTTCATGCTGCCAGTCTTTTAAATTTTAACCATGCTAGTGGATACATGGTAGCATTTCACTCTGGTTTTAATTTGCGTTTCCCTGATGACCAGTATTATCGAGCACATTTTCATGTGCTTACTGGCCTTTCCTTTGTCTTCTCTGGTGAAGCGTCTATTAAGTATTCCTTTTTTTTTTTTTTACAAATTGAGTTATCTTTTATTGATTTGTAGGAATTCTTATATTCTGGATACAAGTTCTTTGTCAGATATATGTATTGAGAATGTTTTATCCCAGTCTAGGGCTGGCCTTTTCACTTTCTTGTTTCTCTTGATGAACATAAGTTTTTAATTTTGGTGATGGCTAATTTACCAAACTTTTTATTTTATGGTAACTGCTTTTTGTGTCCTAAGAAACTGCCTAATCCAAGGTCATGAAGATATCTTCCTGTTTTCTGCTAGAAGAGTTATAGTTTAATCTTTCACATCTAGGTCTGTGATCTCTCTTTAATTAATTATAGGTGATATACACGGCAGGAGTCTAGGTGATTTTCCCCCCATGTGTTTATCTAGTTGTTCCGTTGTTTCTCTTAGTTGAAAATACTATCTTTTCCTCATATAAAGCCTTGCTGCCTTTGTCAAAAATCAATTGACAAATGAGGTTTCCAATTTGGAGCTAATTTAAATATTATATCTCTTTTAAAAACAAAAGCTTTAGAGACCTATTATATTGGAATCAATTTGGTGCTAGTAAGAGTACATTCTTTTTTTTTTTTTTTTTCTTTTTGCGGTATGCGGGCCTCTCACTGTTGTGGCCTCTCCCGTTGCGGAGCACAGGCTCCGGACGCACAGGCCCAGAGGCCATGGCCCACGGGCCCAGCCGCTCCGCGGCATGTGGGATCCTCCCGGACCGGGGCACGAACCCGTATCCCCTGCATCGGCAGGCGGACTCTCAACCACTGCGCCACCAGGGAGGCCCAAGAGTACATTCTTTAAAGTGTTATTGCATTGATAAAATAATCTGAAGCAACAACAACAAAATCCACTGAACAATATGTGCAGATTTATTTTTGGACTATTTTTTTTAAGTTGTCTGAAATTTCATTTCTTTTTTTTTTTTTTTTTTGGCGGTACGCGGGCCTCTCACTCTTGTGGCTTCTCCCGTTGCAGAGCACAGGCTCCGGACGCGCAGGCTCAGCGGCCATGGCTCACGGGCCCAGCCGCTCTGCGGCATGTGGGATCTTCCCGGACCAGGGCATGAACCCGTGTCCCCTGCATCGGCAGGCGGACTCTCAATCACTGCGCCACCAGGGAAGCCCCATTTTATTTTTACTTATGTTTGGGACTCTATTTTGATACACTGACGTATGTATCCTTATGCCAAAACCACACTGTCTTTATTAGTATAACTTGAAATTTTCGTTTTGAAATCAGTGTTAAGTCCATTAATTTAATTTTATTTAGATATAACTTCCACACCATAAAATGCACCATTTTGAAGTGTACAGTTCAGTGGATTTTAGAACAGTCACAGAATTGTGCAATCATCATCACTGTTAATTTTAGAAGCTTTTCATCACCCCCTGCCCCCACCCCCACCCCCCACCGAAACCTCATACCTATTAGCAGTTACTCCCAACCCACTCCTTCCACCAGCCCCTGGCAGTCACTAATCTATTTTCTATCTCCAGGCATTTACCTTTTCTGGACTTTTCATATAAGTGGAATCATATAACATACGATCTATTGTAATTGGCTTCTTTCACTTAGTATAGTGTTTTCAAGATCTATGTTGTAACTACAAGGATGTTTAGGTTCTTCCAGATCTTTTGTATTTCCATACATATTTTAAAATCAGCTTAACCATTTTTTAAAACATCAGCCAGAATTACAATTGGGACTGTACTGGATCTACATATCAGCTGAGGAAGTGATAGCTTCATAATATTGAGAGTTACAATTCATAAACATTTACTTAGTCTATAATTTCTCTTGGCATTGTTTTGTATTCTTCAGTGCAGTTTTCCACATTTTTTCCATTAAATTTATTCCTAAATATTTTATTTTTGAAGTTCCTGTAAACAATATTTTAAATTTCATTTTTCAATCATTTTCAGTTATATAAAAAACAACTCATTTCTGTATTTGGACATATAGGCTATGATTCTGTTATATTATTCACTTATTAGTTCTACTGTATTTTTTCTTTTCTGTAGACTCCTTAGGACTTTCTACATACTTAATGTTGCTGAGGAATTCCCTGGCACTCCAGTGGTTAGGACTCCGTGCTTTCACTGCCGAGGGCGTGGGTTCAATCCCTGGTCGGGGAACAAACCCCACAAGCCGCGCGGCACAGCTGAAACAAAACAAAACCTTGCTGTTTGTAAATAAAAACAGGTTTACTTCTTGCTTTCCACACTTTATGCCTTTTGTATTCTTTGGGTTGGTTTGTGTTTTGCCTTTCTGCACTGGCTAGGAACTGCTGTCTGATACTGAGTCAAAGTGGTGAGCAGATATCCGTGCACTTTGTTCCCAATCTTGGGAGGAAAGTATTCACTATTTCACCATTAAATATGATTTTAGCTGTAGAGTTTTTCATACTATTCTGTAATTTGTTTGCTAAGTAGGTTTCTTTTTAAAAAAATCATGAATCGGTGAATTCTGTGATATGTCTTTCTGCACCTACTGAGATAATTATGTCATTTTTCTTCCTTACTCTTTAGATGAATTATACCGACTGATTTTCAAATGTTGAAACAGCCTTGCAACCTTGGGATAAAGTCCACTTGACAATGATGGTCTTTCATTATTCTTCTAGATTTTATTTACTAAAAATAAAATAAAATAAGAGTGGTATGTGGGATCCTAGTTTCCTGACCAGGGATCAAACCTGTGCCCCCTGCAGTGGAAGCATGGAGTCTTAACCACTGGACTGCCAGGGAAGTCCATTTAAATGAATTTTATGTCTCTACTCATGAGTGATATTGGTCTGTAACTTTCCTTTTTTTGTCTTTGTCAGATTCTGGTATCTGAGCTGTGCTGGCCTTATAAAACAAGTTGGGAAGTATCCCTACCTTCTCTCTCTATATATATATTTTTTAACATCTTTATTGGAGTATAATTACTTTAAAATGGTGTGTTAGTTTCTGCTTTATAACAAAGTTTCTGCTTTATAACAAAGGGATTCAGTTATACATATACATATGTCCCCATATCTCTTCCCTCTTGCATCTCCCTCCCTCCCACCCTCCCTAACCCACCCCTCTAGGTGGTCACAAAGCACCGAGCTGATCTCCCTGTGCTAGGTGGCTGCTTCCCACTAGCTATTTATTCTATGTTTGGTAGTGTATATATGTCCATGCCATTCTCTCACTTTGTCCCAGCTTACCTTTCCCCCTCCCCGTATCCTCAAGTCCATTCTCTAGTAGGTCTGCGCCTTATTCCCGTCTTGCCCCTAGGTTCTTCATGACCTTTTTTTTTTTTTTTTTTTTTAGATTCCATATATATGTGTTAGCATATGGTATTTGTTTTTCTCTTTCTGACTTACTTCACTCTGTATGACAGACTCTAGGTCCATCCACCTCACTACAAATAACTCAATTTCGTTTCTTTTTATGGCTGAGTAATATTCCATTGTATGTGCCACATCTTCTTTATCCATTCATCTGTTGATGGACACTTATGCTGCTTCCATGTCCTGGCTATTGTAAACAGAGCTGCAATGAACATTTTGGTACATGACTCTTTTTGAATTATGGTTTTCTCCGGGTATATGCCCAGTAGTGGGATTGCTGGGTCGAATGGTAGTTCTATTTTTAGTTTTTTAAGGAACATCCATACTGTTCTCCATGGTGGCTGTATCAATTTACATTCCCAACAACAGTGCAAGAGGGTTCCCTTTTCTTCACACCCTCTCCAGCATTTATTGTTTGTAGATTTTTTGATCATGGCCATTCGAACTGGTGTGAGATGATATATCATTGTAGTTTTGATTTGCATTTCTCTAATGATTAATGATGTTGAGCATTCTTTCATGTGTTTGCTAGCAATCTGTATATCTTCTTTGAAGAAATGTTTATTTAGGTCTTCTCCCCATTTTTGGATTGGGTTGTTTGTTTTTTTGATATTGAGCTGCTTGTAAATTTTGGAGATTAATCCTTTGTCAGTTGCTTCATTTGTAAATATTTTCTCCCATTCTGTCACCTCCTCTATATTCTAAAGAGTTGCGTAAGATTAGAATATTTCTTCCTTAAGTATTTGAAAGCATTCACTAGTGAAGCCAGCCATTTGGGTCTGGCACTTGATGAGAAGATTTTAAATTTCAAACCCAATTTCTTTAATAAATATATGCCTATTCCAATTAGTGGCATAGGGTTAGAATTAAGATTACGGTAGTTTCTTAAGTGTATTTTTCAAGGAATTTGTTCATTTTATCCATACGCCCAATTTGTTCATAATATCCTCTTACTTACCCTTTCTTACTGTAGTAATGTCCTCCCTATCTTTCCAATGTTGGAAATTTGCCTTGCTATATTCTATTTCTGGTTTAGATTACCTAGAGGTTAATCAATTTTTATTAATCTTTTCAAAGAAACTACTTTTGGCTTTGCTGATTTTCTCTATTTCCCCGTTTTCTATTTCATTGGTGTAGACACAAGTTTATTATACCCTTCCTTCTAATTACCCCAGGTTTAATTTGCCATTCTTTTTCTAGCTTCTCAAGATAGAAACATATTATCAATATGTTTTCTTGGTAATATAGGCATTTAAAGCTATTAATTTTCCTCTAAGAATTGGTTTAGCTGCATCCTGTAAAATGTGACATGGTATGCTTTTATTATCATTAGCATGAAATATTTTCTAATATTCCTTCAATCCACAAGTTACTTAGAAATTATTGCTTAATTTCTAAACATTTGATTATTCTGTAGATATCATACTGCTGTGCATCTAATTTAACCATTGTGATCAGAAACATACTCTATATGATTACAATCCATTGAAATATATGGAGACATTTTTAATGGCCACACATATGGTCTATCTTATTCAATGTAGACTTGAACATTTATTCTTTGGTTGCTAAATGCAATGTTCTATAAATATCAATCAAGTCAATTAGGTCGATGGTTTTATTCAACTCTAACTGTGACATCTGGGCCACCTCTAGATTGCTCTTACTGATTTTTCCCTCAACTATGGATCACAGCTTCCAGTTTCATCCCATGTCTAGTAATTTATCATTGTATACTAGACATTGAGAATGGTATCTTATAGACTGGATTCTCTTATCTTCCTCTGGGAAGTGTTGTGTTTTGTTCTAGCAGGCAATTCAAATTATTGCTAGATCACTCTGATCTTTTGGGGGTATGCTTTTAGATTTGATTAGGGTTTATTTCAGTTTAGCTTTAGTCCTAGGGTAAATTTCAGTGGTCCTAGACTGTGGTCTTTTCTTCTAAGGAGTGGCCCTTCTGGGGTTTTAAAGGAAAGCCCAAGGGGTTTACCCAAGCACTTTAACTTGTTGAGATTTGAATTTCAAACTCTGCAGTGGCAGCTGCTGAAATTTCTGTTCCGCTTCTTAGCCTAATAGCTATTGTTTTCCCCCTGGCTTCTTGGAGTCTCACTTTGTACATACCCAGTTCAGGTATCAGATAAGACTAGAGAGACTTTATAGACTTCCAAATTTCCCCCTTTGCCGCTCTCTCTTTTCTGGATTTCTTCCATCAATCTCCAGACATTCTTACAGCCCCAAATTTCACTCTCCAATTCCTTGCATCAGTAAGATGATACCTATCTGCTTGTGCTCTAGGCACTGTACTGTCTCATTGACTGGGCATGAACTCTTCTTTCATGGTTCTCTTCTTTCAACAGTGAAATCTCCTCCAGTTTCTCCCTGCTTTTCTTTGCTCTCCAGTGCCTCCAATAGTTAATTAAAAAAAAAAAAAAAACTGTCCAGAGTTTATTCTAGCTATCAGCAGGAAGATTAGCCCCAAACAATTCATTCCATCATTATTAGAGCCGGAACCAACACACCGAATTTTAATATCTCTGCTGTGAATAAGTTTTGCAGGTTTCTTTTCTTAATAGAAAAGTCAGAAAAACACGAAAGAATTAGTTCTAGGTGATAATCTGATGAGAGGAGGTAAAAGGAAGTGTGGACACTGAAGACACACGGATTATGTTGCAAATTTTGCTGACTGGGTAGATTATAAAATTTTCACAGTAGAGAAACAAAAAAAATTGTGAAAAAGAATGTTACTAATAAGAGAAACCAAAGTAAGAGGAAGGAAGAATGGAATAAAGATAAAATTACTCTTTACATCTGAGTTACATACTTATGTTGCCATAACAAATGCTTTAATTACAGTGTTTTGGTAAAATTAATAAAATGATAAGACACTTATGTATAAATTAATAGAAAGATGAAAACTAAAGCACTAAAACCATAATTAGAAATGCTTTGGGCATGACTGGGAAATTACACATGTGCACAATTTTCAAGAGCAAGAAGAGGTGATACAAAGAAATTTAGCAATCATCATTAAGAAGACAAATATTGTTTAGGAGCTAAGCACAATATACACCAAATCACTCTTGTGGAAAACAGTGCAGCTACTTCAATACTTAGACTTTAAGAGCAAACATGTATCAAAAGCTCAAACTACTTTAGCAATCTTGAAAATTTCATTACTGACTTCTCTTCTGTGACTGTCTACCATAATAGAGGTTTCTGCAGATATAGTTTTAAAAACATTTTACAGGAAAAAAAGTATATCTGACCTTGCATCACAGGTAGAGGTACAATATTTCTTTGTTACAATACATACAATGGTCATTTAATAAGAAAATATGCCACTCACTTAAATTTTCAGATGTTACCATGAATTCTTCAATTTCATCATCAGAATCATCTATTAAGGGCATGAAGGCATATCTAAATCAAAAACAAGGAGTAGTTTTACTAGTGTGTTTAAACCTGTTCAACTTTCAGGTTACATCTAAAAGAGTCAGTACACACTTTAAAAAATATATACACTTAAAAAGTTTCCCATAAATTGAAATGATAAAAATTTAATTATTTTACTCTCAAATCAGCAAAGGTTAATGTGAAGAAACTGAAACTGGGGTTCCCAAACCCGTTGGTAAAAGCATCAATGGATCAAATTTCTCTGGAAGCAACTTTGAAATATCGAATGCTCAGGGAAGGGAATTTTCTGCTGTACTTTTTTCTCCATGTCAGGTTTACCTCCCTGCCCACTATTTTTACTTATCCCCTAACGAAAAGAAATTGCTAACCTGATTGGTGAAAATAAAGCACACCAATCGAGCCACATCTACTAGGTCCAACAGCATTCAAAAAGCATTGCTGATTAAAAAAAAAAAAAAAGCATTGCTGATAATAGCAAAAAAAAAACTAGAAACTAAGTGTCTAATAATTAGGGACTGCTTATATAAATTATGCTACAATCATATGGAATGCCAGATAGCTATTAAAAGTAATATGGTAGGTCTATACAAGATGATAAGGAAAGACACATTTTAAACAAAGAAAGTGCAGAATAGTGTATATATGTATGTATATATTATCTCTGTTGTTGTATAATTTTTTAATCCTTTTTAAATCAAAACATTTTCTATTGAAGTATAGTTGATTTGCATGTTGTCGTATAATTTTAAAGAGAGAGAGAAACACACACACCAGTATATAATTTTTCGTTTTTTCCTAGTAGGAAGAAACCTAACAGTGCTTTCCTTGGGGAAGAGGAATGAGGCAAGGGAAGCTGTGGGGCTTCCTGTCACATGTAGTCTAAAGTACAAGTTTCTGAATTTCGCATTCAAGCTCTTTACGATTTTGCTCCCACTTTTCCTTTCCAGCTTTATGTCCCGCCAGTGTAAGAGTAGTAACCAAACTGCATGGCTTGCTGGCCTCCAAAGTAGGCCATGTCTGTCCCCGCTACCCTTAGAAAACCTGCACTCTTTCCCAGGTCGGCCATTCACTGTCCTACTCCTTTCCTGAAGGTGTAACATAAATGCTGCCTTTTCATGGACCCCTCCTTCCACCTTCCTGCTGGGCTTATATATCTCTTATTTCACTGTTCTGCTTTTGTTACATTTGTCTCCCCACTTGACTGTATGTACACTCTTTAACAGCAAGGACTACCTCTCCAGTTTCTATAACTGCTGTTTTAACATTGTAGCAGATGATGAACAAATCCTTGCCAAATTGGAACTTTCCTATGTTAGGTACCTCTGATTATTTGCTGATGGTCTCCACAAAAACATTATTACAATAAGGATAAGGGAAAAAAGGAAGCTCCAAAATGCATCATCAACCCAGCGTTCCATCCAATCCTATAATAAGGACAATTCAAACAGGAAAAGTTAATTTTCTGATAAACATACAGATTTCCCATTCAAACAGTACAAAATGACAATTATTAATGAAATCTTTCCAACCAGTAAGTCTTCCAAATGAATAAGCACACGTTTTTCTGAGAAACATAAAAACTAAGAAATGCTATCTCTATAAAATCATTATGCTTACTTCAGTAATATTAATGCTTACCTCAGCCTTATAACCAATCCAATGAATAAAATCCTAACAAATTATATAGTATCATAAAAAGAATTAGAGGGACCTCCCTGTTGGCGCATTGGTTAAGAATCCGCCTGCCAATGCAGGGGACACAGGTTCAAGCCCTGGTCCGGGAAGATCCCACATGCCGCGGAGCAACTAAGCCCATGCGCCACAACTACTGAGCCTGTGCTCTAGAGCCTGCGAGCCGCAACTACTGAGCCCATGTGCCACAACTACTGAAGCCCGCGCACCTAGAGCCCGGGCTCCGCAACAGGAGAAGTCACTGCAATGAGAAGCCCACGCACCACAACGAAGAGTAGCCCCCGCTCACCATGACTAGAGAAAGCCTGCGTGCAGCAACAAAGATCCAACACAACCAAAAATAAATAAATAAATTTAAAAAAAAGAATGAGAATTTAAAAGGGCTTCAGAGGTCAATTATTTTCTAGACAAGAACAGTTTCTTCTCTCACTAAATTATCCCTACAGCAGCAGGAGTCCAGGGTTTTCAGAGGGCTCTTTATAATTATTTATATAGAACTAGAGACTATTTCCAAATCAAGAAACCCCCAAGAGGGCCTTTTATATTTTAAGTCTGAGAAATGTATCTTCTTCTAACTAGAGAATCCATGGAGGGTATCTCCTGAATGTTCATAATGAGTATACCATCCTAGAAACATGTCAGGCTTTAGGTTTACAGTCCTAAGTACAAAACAACCCAATTACACTGTGTGCTAGAAGAAAAACATTTCCTGTTACCTTAAATTATACAGGGGGAGGATTCCTTTTCAAAATATACAAAAAGAAGTTGAGAAAAGGGCATAACTGGAAAAGGAGATTTAAGAGGAACTTTTTCAGACATTTAAAGAAGGCAAATGTTTTTATAATTCTATATAAAATAATTCCAAGTAAACAAAAATCTCCACTAAAATTATCTGTCTACAAGCACAAAATTCTTCAAACTTACACAAAATAAAATAGAATAATTAAAAATGAAAACTGTTTAAATAGGAAGATTATACTTACTGATTGACATTTTGCAATTCTAAATGTCTTAGTTGTCCACACCATAAACACTACAGATGCTGAAACACACCAAAAAAAGTCAACCTTTGAAAGAATATGCAATACTAAAATAATGTATTTTAAAAGAAAAGTTAGATAGCTTACCCATTATGGCAAAGATCAGGGTATTTGTAAAGTGCCTGTACAAAGAAAATTTCACTGTGTTCTTTCTTAGCCTTAGAGTCTTCATAGTTTGTGCCAAACTTATAAAAATGTGAAAAAAGTTAAGGAAAAAATTTTAAATAGTAATATACAGTTAAGATAAAAAACAAAGTAAGAATCTTCTGCTACATTTCCAAAATTAGTACTGCTATGTATAATTCCTATAATTTAAAACTAATAAAAACACAGAAAATGTTGCCTTATCCAATATTGTATAATCATGATACCAATTTCATCACAGATACTGTTTTACAATATACCACTGTCTGAACTAAGTAAACAAACTTCAAGGAAAAAAAACATAAGCAAGAAGACCTATGATGTGCTCCTTCAATGCCAAGTTCTTGAAACAGAGAACAGAGCAGGACACACACTAAATGCCAAGTCCCCCTTAGGCCAGACACTCTTTACAGATCCCATCATGACATGCCATTTGGCTTGTGCTTTTCTGTCTGTTTCTTTCTTATTTTGTTGTTTCTGGTCTATTCTCATTTAATCCTCCGAATGACCATAATTAAGAAGTTACATCATCTGCCAATTCCATTTTATAAATTTAAACTGAAATATGTCAAGTAACACAAATCTGGACTTAGGTAAAAAGAGACTTTACTGAAGAGATTATTGCAATAGGGAGAATGTTCTGACTATAAGATCCGAGAGAGTCCCAGAGGTCAGGCAGGGAAGGGCTTTGCTTCCATAGGGAGGAGTAAACAGGTGAGAGCAGCAGGTGTGAGAAGTGGGTGGCCTGACGGGTCAGTTGCTCAGAGAATGACTTTCCTTGAAGTCTGCAGGTTTTCAGGAGGGGCCATGAAGGAGGGCTGCGGGTGGATGAAAGCTCGGGGACCCGGGGGAAGGAGAAGGCTTAGTTTGGTCCAGTCTGGTATTGTGTCCAGATTGGTCAGTGGGTACATAGGTCTGTGTCTGGCTTTGTCACAAGTAAACATGGGGGCACCTGGGAGTCTCATCGAAGTCCTATGGGGAAAGGCATCTGTTTGTATTGATAGTAAGCCTTTTCCTGGCACATGAAAGGGTGGAGGCTGTCTTAACCACGGCTGTTCCAGGAGCACAGGGCTCAGGTAAAGTGTGGCACCGTCAGGTACGAAGAAGCAGCAAGAAGCTTGTCCACTGGCTCCTCAGCAGTGCAGCTGTGCTCAAGCCAGAGCTCTGTAAACAGGAGCTGCTTCCTCTGCAGCACCTGCCCAGCCCCATTCAGGGACCACACTCTGAACATACATAGCAGAGTTGAGCAAAGGAATGGAAGTGGCACAGTTCACACTGAGGCCTCCTATTTAAATTCCAAATACTTCATTCATCAAAAACTTCACTTTAGTACTAAAACTACCAAAACTGCTTTTCAATCTTTCTGAATGACCAGTAAGTTGCAACAGAAGATCAATTTCTAAAATAGCACAATTCAACCAATTAGGCCTACCGTCAGAATTTACAGAAATGCAAATATGCTTTATTCAATAAACATGAATCAAGACCAAATACTTCTGAAGCAGTAATGAAAGCACACAGGCCCCATCATCCTGACAAGAGAATCACCTTGAACGTGCTGCTGCGCTAGGAAAAGGATATCCACCAGCACAAGCCAGAGTCAAGGAGAGACAGAGGGAGGCTGGCCAGAAGCACAAGATCTGAATCATTTGCCTGCAGCAAAACAGCAAAAAAAAAAAATAAAACGAACAAGCAGGAGAAAAGAGGCAAAGGGCTGTGGCTTTTGGCGTTTTCAGGCTATTTTTTCTATTAATGTAGAATTAGATTCTTATAGGAGGAGCTAGATTAGGTTCATCAAAGGTGAAGGAAGCTGGGTCATTATCCCAGCACTCAATTCTATAAGGACGTAGTCCTGCTTCTTTGCTCGTCATTGGTAATCATTTAGGAAATCCACTACCTTTTTGTACAGAGAAAGCAGACTTTTCATCTCAGTAATGAAAATTACCAAACAGCAATCTAAAAGCAAATGTCAGAAATTCAGGTTGAAGCAGAAATGGATAATACTAAATTTCCTTTCTCTCACCATGAAATACTAACCAAGAGAACTTTAATTTCTGGATTTCTTTATGACTTTTACCTCAAACATGTTTATCAAAAATATTATTAATTAAGCAAGCTAAATCTTTCCCCTTATTTTCCTTCTCTCCCCATCCCAATCTGGCTCATTATGTGTTGGACCAAAGCCAATGCTGTCCATAAAGGTGGTAAGTTACCCTCATTCAAATCCAGATGGAATTAGAGCGTTTACAGCCACTTTCCTCTGGAATTTTCTGCCAAGTTGCATTACTATGTATTTTTCCCAATGAACTAATGTACCACCTTGTAGATGATTAAGAACAAGAATACTTTGAAATACATATCTGTAAATTACCAGGAGAAAAGATAATATAGATTTTTAAAATATAAAGTTTACAAGGCTCTAAGCATATACAAGTTTAGAAATAAGACAACTCCAAAATGAATAGATGTCTTAAGCTCATTTTCTAAACTCACAATGACAGAAGAGAAGACATGAAGATGAGAGACAGTAACGCTGAGCCCAGTAGCTAGTTCACCTCCCCTGCAATTCTGCCTGTCCAGGTCTCAGGATGTTCGCACTGCCTGCCCCTTATCCTCACGTCTGGTGAGAATCCCTAACAAGCGATGAAGCTGGGGCTTCAGCACAGCGGGCTCCACACTGGGGATGAGTATTCAGAGCTGGAACCCTGCTCACCTGCAGAACTGAGGAATAGACCTCACCTTTTTTTTTTTTTTTTTTGGGCGGTACGCGGGCCTCTCACTGTTGTGGCCTCTCCCGTTGCGGAGCACAGGCTCCGGACGCGCAGGCTCAGCGGCCATGGCTCACGGGCCCAGCCGCTCCGCGGCATGTGGGATCTTCCCGGACCAGGGCACGAACCTGTGTCCCCTGCATCGGCAGGCGGACTCTCAACCACTGCGCCACCAGGGAAGCCCTGGCCTTCACCTTTTTAACAACTGAATGACTCTACATGTTTTCTTTTTAGTGTAGAGAATATGAAAAATTACACTAGAGTAAGACATTTTTATGACTCGGAAAAGATCAGATTTATATTACTATAATTTTATTCAGTAAACTTGGATTCTCAACTGGTAGCTCTCAACAGAAGTAGAATCCAGTTTTCAAGCAAGTTGGTCGAAACAACTCTTAAAATCAGGTATTATCCCTTTACTAGACACCCCTCGGATACTAGGGGCTACCTGGACATAATTTAGGAGGTCTGTAAATGCCTCACTGTAGGAAAAACTCCTCGTGTGAATGAAGTGTGTGTTTATATATAATCTGTGAAGAGGCTCCACAGCTTTCATCAGATTTGCAAAGGCATCTCTGCTGCCAGAACACAAACAAGGCTAAGAACCACTGCTTCCGAGAATAAAAATAAATTAAAAGATTTTTGTTCTGTTTTTAACTTGGAAGCATGTCGAGAATTCACAAACAGGGAATTTAAAGAACAGATAAGACCGGGTTTAGGAAAACAACCCAGAAGGAGCTCAGAAAATCCTACTAACAGTGTTACATCCGTTAGCGCACCTTCAGAAAGGGACAGCTTCCTGTAGAGAAGGGACACAGGCGATTTTAAGCCCTCCGGCCCTCCCTGTGAGAGACAAAGATGAGAACATGAAAAGAAACACAAGGAAAACGAAATCACCTTTCATGTTAAAAGCTAAAAGACAGGGCTTCTCTGGTGGCGCAGTGGTTGAGAATCTGCCTGCTAATGCAGGGGACACGGGTTCGAGCCCTGGTCTGGGAGGATCCCACATGCAACTAGTTGATCACGGAGCAACTAGGCCCGTGAGCCACAATTACTGAGCCTGCGCGTCTGGAGCCTGTGCTCCGCAACAAGAAAGGCCGCGATAGTGAGAGGCCCGCGCATCGCGATGAAGAGTGGCCCCCGCTCGCCGCAACTAGAGAAAGCCCTTGCACAGAAACGAAGACCTAACACAGCAAAACTAAATAAATAAATTAATAAACTCCTACCCCCAACATCTTCTTTAAAAAAAAAAAAAGCTAAAAGACAATTATCAAAGACAATAGAAACAAAAAGAACTGTGTAAAAATAAAAGCTTATGAGTTTCAAAGAGGACATGAATGTCAACGAAACAGATAATCTGGATCCGCAGAACCCTGCATTCTGCTCTGACCAGGTCGTAGTTTCTCTAGAATCCCTCCCATTTCCACGAATGCACTTTAGAGGGTCCTGCCTTGGAGAGGAAAACAGTGGAATTGCCCAGACTCCACTGGAGTCACTCAGTCAGTGAGGAGGAGCCTCAAGGATCGGTTAACACTGTCTCTGAAACTTCTTCTGCTGTGCTATGGCCTCTGGCCCACCACCTCCACCGAACCTACTCTCCTGCTGTCCGCCGTGACCCCTGGAATGACCCAGGCAGACAGGTGCGCCTTGGGAACTCATCTCTCTGCAGCGCTGGCCACTGCTGAGCACCCCTCCTTACCAAAGCTTTCCTAGCCTCCATCCCAGGACGACTGCCTGGGTCTCCCTCCTCCCTTAGTCCTGGACTTCCCTCCATGCATGTTTCCGCCCCACGAGGCACTATCCTGGTTCCTCTCCACTTGTTGGTCTACCTGTTCTTCTTGGGTTGCTTCCGCGGCTGCAACCTTCTCCCACACAAAGCTGACTCCCACCTTCATCACCAGCTCTGACTCCTCTTGCTAAGCCAGGCTGGGACTTCCAACTCTCTTCTTCACACTAATGCCCCGGGCAGCTCAACCCTCACCCACTGTGGTCCCTTATCCATGTTTACCACCCTGAGAATGGAAACATTGGCCCAGCCACCTACTTGAGACGTGCACACCTTCCTGGGAGCCCTCTCTCCCTTTCCCCACCCATTTCTAGCCAGCCTGTCATCCAGAGTCCTTCTTCCATTTCCTCTGCCCCATTTCTAACCCTCACTATCCCTCCTTTGGCCGACTGCAGAGGACTCCTTACTAGACTTCCCAGCTCTAGACTCTCCTTTCCCAGGCATTTTTTTAAATGCCATCCTTGAGTCCTTTCTTCCAAGATTTCATCATGTCATTCACCTGTGCAGCCTCAACTCCTTGCTACCTTCCACCTTCTAAACTCTCGAGCATGTCATTCTATCCTTTCCTTCTGGTCCCACCTTCCATGTTTCTCCTACACATGTTACCTACAGGCAAGCGACTCTGAGACATCGTGCCACTGTCCCTATATTTTCATGCTTCTAACTATTTGGTCCCCTTAAATCTTCCCAGAATGTTTTCCCCTCAGTTCTTTTCCTAGTAAACCCCGATTTGTCCACTCAGTCTCAATTAAAATGTCACCATCTCCCTGAAACCTTTCCTGATTTTCACCCTGGAGTAAATTTCTCTTTCCTCTGTTTGCATAGCACCTCTCTAACATGGCAACTACTATTGCTATGTTGCTCCTAGTTATGTACTTGTCTTCCTTACCAGATCGCTCAATATGTGCATTTAAGTTTGCTGAACTAATAGAAAAAATAAGGATATTTTTTGTTTGAGGAGTCGTTACTTTTTCACCTTCAACTAAATTTCTATATTGAGGTAACAATAATGCATAAGTATATTTCTCTCTATCATTATTACAAACTAAAAATAATCTGATTTTAACGATACAACAATTTTAGGACACAGTAAAGGATATGAACCATACAAAAATGGAGTCAATAACGGCTAAAATAATGTCACCAAATACAACAGCTAAATGGTTAGAACCCTGAAAAATAAAAATAGGGAAAAAAATCTGAATGTAAGAGTTTCATTGTACTATAATAATTATCATCTGATGAAGAAAAACAATTGATCTCATATCATCGTTTTATAAAAGGCCACATAAAAGATGTTATTGCCTAACAGAATTGTGTTTGAGCACATGGAAGTTATCTGTTTTGGTGTCAACAAATGTTTGTCATCAAACATGATAACGTAAAGTGTATTACATGATAACGTAAAAGTGTATTATAAAGTGGCAAATAAAACACAGTGCATCCCACCCGACTCAGGTCAACCATTTCAATCCCTGCCCTCTCGGCACCAAACCTGCAGCCACGGCTCCTAAAGAAACAGACTCCTCATCATCCCCACGTGTGTGAAAGGACATGCAAAAAGTAAAATAGGGAAAAGGAACTGTGTGGAAGGGTATAAACCTTGCGTACTCAAGAGCTGACAGAGAATCATATTTAAAACGGTCACATCTAAGATGCTGACTGTGTAAAATTTTAAAGAAATACAACGCAGTCTATCGTGGGATGTTTATCCTTTCCATTTTCTTTCTAGCAAAGATTAGTTTTCTGTGAATTATACATGTAAATGCAAAGTTCTTCATTATTATGTAAAAGTAAAAATAAATGCACCTTTCAAGGGGCAGGTGTATCTAACCCAGAATGCAGATGTGTCAAAGACACCAGAAGAAGAGTGGAGCTTTTAACATTATTGGACAAATGTCCTGCTTTAAGGGTCAGATCAACCTACATGAAGTAGACGTATGTGGCAATATACAGATTATTCATTCTGTGCACAGTGATCTGATTTAAACATCTAATCCAAAAGACGTTTTGAGTAAAAATTACAAGGTTCTCTGAATCAAGTAAAAATATAATAAGCTTCTTAATCACTCAGTCATCAGCCATATTATTAAGGAAAACCGAGAGCTAGAAATGTAGGGGTCTTCACAGATACAAATGTTTGCTCTTCTCTAGAGTAAAGCATTGCTGCCCATGCTGCTAGAGCCGTTTCTCCCCAGAACACTACCTCCTCCTGGTTTTTCCAAGCGTGGAGTCTGCTGAATCCCCCAAATTCTGAGCCCACAAGAGTCAGGGAAAACTTACAACCAAAGGAGACTTTAAAAAGCGATGACACGTAATATCTGTATGCGCACAAAGTAAAATTAACTTGCTCTTCACTTACACGTTTAAACCAAGGGTTAGGAAGAAATGAATGTGTTCCGACTGCATAATGATAAAGATGACCGTTCTTCGTAAAGAACAACCACGAACGTTTCTGAGATGGAGCTAATTCCTAGGATGACGTCAGGTAGTGCCTTCATAACCACATAATTTTAAAAAGTGCTCTCTTTAGCCTTATACTTTCAGGATGTATTGAAAAAGGGAAAGAGTCCACAGGGGGGAAAACAAGCTCAAATTGGGCCTTTATCACAAATTTCCTATTTTTAAAAATTCATCTCAGGAGATAGAAAGTAAAATCATATTTCACAGCAACAACAAAAAAAAGTGCAAGTGGAATGATGTAGTTTTTACCCCAATGACTCTTATCACGCCTTCAGTAGCCGCAAAGATAAAGTAAAGAATCCCCAGTCCGATGACCCGGTGCATGACTGTTCCTAGACGAGGCCTGGTACAAGGAGAAGCAAACAGAACAAAGAGAAAGAAAAAGCAAGGTAAGTAAAACGTATCTGACTACAGTAACTGGCACCATTTCCAACACCGGGGATGTCACTATCCAATCACGTCAGTCCCTTCCTGCCTCGGAGGTACTTTGTTTTGGGAAACAGCATTGTTTCCTGGGAAGAAGGCAGAAACAGGCTCAGGGAAATCTGGCCTCCTTCTCTAGGACTTGAAGCTGTTCTGAGGCCTATGAAGCAACATTTTTGAGGCCAGAGGATCTTGCTGCTGAAATCCAAGCAATATGATTAACATAACCCAGGTACTATGTCTATAGAATGGACGAGAAGAGTGATGAAACCTAGGAAGTAAGTGCCAACTTCTAAGTGTCACAGGCAGAAATAATCATTTCATTCTTTCACTAATAGAAATTGTAAAATGTTCTGAGATGTGTCTTGTCAGCGATAATCCACTGATTCTATGACTTGGGCAGAGAAAGAGCAGGATGTCAGGAGATCGAATCCCACTGCCTTCCTCTCTCAATACTCCCAAACGACAGTCCAAACAGACTTCAGCTTTCATTCTTTGAACTGAAAAGAATTAAAATAACAGTTTTGATTCTTTGAAAGTATAAATGAGTTGAGAACATGAAAAGATGATGATTTTTGCAATTAGTCACTTGAAAATAGAACTGAAATTTCGAGAATTCCCTGGTGGTCCACTGGTTAGGATGTGGTGCTTTCACTGCCGTGGGCCCAAGTTCAATCTCTGGTCGGGGAACTAAGGTCCCTCAGGCCGCACAGTGTGGCCAAAAAAAAAAAAAAAAAAAAAAAAAAAAAACCAACTGAAATTTCATGACACTTGCAAGTCAGAATTTATTGTGAATACGTTTTAACTCAAAAACCCTCTTTTCAGAGTAATTAGAAGAAAAAACTGGTTTTGAAAAAAAATACTTATGATAGTCATTTTAAAACAAATCTAAGTAAAAACTGAACTAATACCCATAGCTCACATTTCAGACAATTTATCTAATTTAGTTAATCTAAATTCTGGTTCACTATAGCCAGCTTACTGGAACCCTGCAACAGCCAGAACTGTTACTGCGCTCGCTTTGTAAGGGTTGAACACAAGTTGACAGCGAAGGGATTCAGTCAAAAAGGGCTGAGCCCTCACCCACCAGCTCAATCTTCTATCCCTTTCTCAGCCACCACCCTCTGCACCCTGGCACCTGACGCTCGTAACTCCAACTGTGAGCTGCCACTGGGACCCAGAGGGTTTTGTGTTCTATATACTGTACTAAGGCCAAAAAACAAAAGAAAGCAAAACAAACGAAAAGAAGGTTTTCTCGCTACAGTCCTGGTAACTGCACCAGTCCAGAGCTCAGAAGCACACGTGCGTGCATTAGTGCACGCTTACTGAGTGCACGCTGTGCGCCGCCCAGTGCACTGGGGCCTCGGGATACAGGACACAATAGAGGGAAGTCACACACAAGTGGGGGGAAGAGACAACAAATGCTAAGAAACACATCAAAAGGGACGAGGGGCTAGAGCGATGGAGGATGGGCACTGATTAGGGTCCCAAAGGGCCATCCTCCCTGGGGGGTGATGGTGAGGCAGAGAATTAAAGGAAGTGAGGGAGCAAACCACGCCTGGGATCCAGAGAAGCTGACAAGCAGAGGCCTTTCCTGCACTGTGAGTCAAGTGTCTGCTGTGTTTTTTTTTTTTTTTTTCGGCACTTGGGCCTCTCACTGTTGTGGCCTCTCCCGTTGCGGAGCACAGGCTCCGGACGCGCAGGCTCAGCGGCCATGGCTCACGGGCCCAGCTGCTCCGCGGCATGTGGGATCCTCCTGGACCGGGGCACGAACCCATGTCCCCTGCATCGGCAGGCGGACTCTCAACCACTGCGCCACCAGGGAAGCCCTGCTGTGTTTAAGGCACAGTGAGGGCAAGAAAACCAGCAGGAGGGAGCAGCGTGTCTGGAGGGAGAGTGGCAGGAGATGAGGTCAGCCATCGGAGAAGCCACAAGATGGAATCTGGTTTTCATTGAGTGAAATGAGCAGGAGAGTAATGAAACTGGAGTTACATTTTAAGAGAATCATCTTGGCTGCTGCTGTGTTTGAAAAGACCGACAGGAGACCAGGGCAGAAGTGGGGAAACCAGTTTGGAGGCTACTGGAGTGTAGTCTCGGCAGGAGAAGGTGGTGGCCTGGACCAGGGTGGTGGCTGTGGAGGGGCGGGACGGGCTCATTCTCGACACGTTTCATCAGTCAGAGCCACAGAACTGGATAGAAAGCCTTGGGGATGCCGGTCACTAGAGCAGAGGTCTGGGGCCTGAGCCCAGGGCCCCGCAACACTGGAGCTCGGGAAGACGAGGGGGCTCCGGCATAGGAGACCCTGAAGGAGCCTCCATGACCGGGCACCTGCACGGGGGCTGAGCGGGGCCCTGCGATTTGGCAAGGAGAGGTCAAGGTGACCTTGACAGGAGCAGTCTCAGTGGAGGAATGGGGCCAAACCTCACAAGGACAGAAAATGAGGCAAGTGGAAGCGGCCAGGTACAGACGACACATCTGAAAGATGCTGCTGCACACAGGGGAGAGGGCCGTCTGGGTTCAAGGGAGGGTTTGCTTCTGAAGAGGACAGAAGTAACAGTGTGCTGATGGGAATGGCCCACCGGAGAGGGAAATTGACGCTATCAGAGAAAACGGGACAGACTGCTGGAACAGCTTCTTTGACAGAGGAGGTAACAGGACCCAGGGCACCAGGGCAGGGCAGGGCTTAACCACACACAGGGATGGTCCACGCCTTACAGGAGCAGAACATGCTGCGTGTGGTCCAGAGGTGGGGAGGATGACACAGACCTGACGGCCGCAATTCCCTCCTGATGGCTTCTAATTCCTCAGTGAGGAAAGAGCCAAGATCAGCTACGATGGAGGAGGGTAGGGAGGTGTGAGCAGAGAGAAGGGGTGAATGGTCTTCCGCAGAGTGAAGAGTCAGAACACAAATGGCAAGGGGATCGAGAACTGCCAGCAGCACTCAGGGCGCCCCTCAAGTTCAGGGTCATGAAGTGAACTGAGCCAGGCAGTGGGGTGGGGTGTTCTTCTCAGGCCGACTCTGCAGCCCCGGCTGAGCCTGCGCAGATGGAGAGCTGGATTGATCAAGGGAGGCTGACAAAGGAAAAGGCGGAGGGCCTCAGGGGTGGCAGGGCTGATCAGTGCCCTGCTGGACCGTGGAAGGCGGTGGGATCAATAGGCCGGAGGCCACACCAGGGACCAAGAGTGCCTACAGCTGACATATTAGAGAAAGTAAACAGGAAACGGGGGAGGCTGAAGAGTGGATTGCCTAAATGTGCCACCATGGAGAGGGTGCAGTTATACACAATAATAAATAAATAATAATCAAGTCTAGAAAATGGCCAGGGGACTCAGTAGTTGAGGGGAGGTGACAGGTAAGAGCGGCAGAGGTGAGGTGAGGTCAGGTTTCTTAAAGGGTCCTCAAACGGATACTGAAATCACAGGGAATCCTGACAACGAAGTGCTGAGGAGAAAGACAATAAAGCAAGTGCTCGGAGCGGTGAGGGATGAGGGGAAACCTGGCAGCTGACAAGGCCTGCAATCAGAAGATGCAGCTGTGGTCCAGTGTGAGGACTTGAGTTTCTGGGAATCACAGGGTCTTAGGGAACAGGCTCTTCCATGTTCATGCCCAGGGACTCAAAGGTAAGAGGGAGAAAAGATCTGCTTGAGAGGGTCCCGAAAGCGGGTCCTCAGGCGACTGCCAGGTTTCAGCCAGAAATTCCACTGAACCTGGTGTTTAATCAGAGCACTCTCTCTTACAATATTGCATACACAATCATGACCCCTAAGTATGCTGTCTAGGAAACAGAAAATGGTCTGAACTTCGAGAATCATTTAAAATTTTCTATTATCCTTATAGTTGATTATTCATCTAACTATAAAGTTACTGGAATTCAAATTCAGGATCTTCATTTGAGAAAAGAATAAAATAGCCAGTGCATGGAAATCTTTTAAAAACACCTCCTTGGGCTTCCCTGGTGGCGCAGTAGTTGAGAGTCCACCTGCCGATGCAGGGGACATGGGTTTGTGCCCCGGTCCGAGAAGATCCCACATGCCGCGGAGCGGCTGGGCCCGTGAGCCATGGCTCCTGAGCCTGCGCGTCCGGAGCCTGTGCTCCGCAACGGGAGAGGCCACAGCAGTGAGAGGCCCGCGTACCGCAAAAAAAACACCAAAAAACAAGACACGCCCTTGCAGGTATTTCCCTCAGGGATCTGTGTTAGGATACTGAGAGGTGTCGGGTCACAGGGGTCATGGCGGAGATGGATGGGATCACAGGATGGGGACGTGGTGTCTTTTCTGGGCCCCAGTACTTACTTGACAATGCCGTATCCCAAGCTCACGATGATCACCAGAAGGCGAGCCAGCGTCCTCTTAATCGCAGATATCAACTCCGCGAAGATCAGTAAACTCTGGGCTGAGGGAAGGAAGGAAAATCATTTGCTCTGGGTCCATCTGGACGCCTGCCGCCAAGAGTCTAAATGTGTACTGTGTCCAGTTATGTCCTGACCTCAGACGAATTAGCCACGTTTAAGTTAAAGGTCATCTAATCCCAGTGATGTCTGAAACCTCAATGAAGGGGATTCTGATGGGCTCTACTGGGCACAGCTTTCTCACGTCCACTGGAAATCTGTCTCCCCGAGCTCCCCTCTGCTCTTATTCTTCTCCTTGAGGCTACAAAGGACTGTAGCCCTTTCCTGTCCTGTAAATGTCTGAAAACCGTAACACCCTCCAGAGCTCTCGTCTCCAGGTTGCCCTCATCACTTACTCATTCACGCTCCTGCCGTGTGGCTATCACAGTAAAAGACACACCATGTTCCCTGCCCTCGTGAAGCCTGTACCCTGGTTGGGACAAGTAAATGGACAGAGCTCAGCAAGTGCTGGAGGTAATGCGGTATCTCCCAGGACTGTGATGAAAGCGACCTCATCCACACGGGGCAGGAAAATCTTCTCATAGGAAGTGACAGCTACACCAGGGTTTGAAGGCTGAGTAGGAGTGAACCGTTTGGAGGAGGGAAAGGGGAAAGCAAAGGAAATGGCACGTGCAAAGGCATGGAGGGAAAGAGAGACAAAGCAAAATATGCTGCAAGAAGTGGAAGTTCGGCATGTCTGCAGCAGAGCGTGTAACGAGGGAGGTCAAGAAAAGAGGCCGGGGCAGAGGCGGGGCCCAATCACCTCAGTTTTAGGCTAGGCCATGAGTCAGGGCTTGTTGCTAAGGGCAGTGGGAAGTCAATGACAGTAAACAAGGGAGTGAAAAAGGAACTGGTAAACTACAGCCCATAGGCCAAATCTGGCCCTACACCTGTTTTGTAAATAAAGTTTTATTGGAACACAGCCATGCCCATTTGTTGTCTGTGGCAGCTTTCATGCTCCAATGACAGTAGTTGGGAAGTTGCAACACAGACTACATGGCTCGCAAAGCCAAAAATATTCACTGTGTAGACTTTGCAGGAAAAGCTTGCTGACCCTTGGAATAAAGTAGATAGCTTTATTTTATCAAGATTGCTCTACTTAATGGCTTGGAGAGGAATAGACTGTAGGTGAGGAAAATGCTCAGGAGTCTATTCCAGAATTTAGCCAAGAGATGATGAGAGTGCTGGCGGTAAAGATGGAGAGGAGAAAGCCATTCAGAAACTAGCTGTGAATCCACCTAATATGCTTGTTTTCAGTTAATGTTTCTCTGCCTTCTCTAGAAGAAACCACAAGAGACCTTGCCCAATACCTTGAAGAAGTGCAGATATACTGAATTTATTACATTTGCCTAACTGCCAATCTAGAAGCACAAAACAAAGAAGTCAATTGACACGACCTATTCTTTTTTTTTTTTTTTGCAGTACGCAGGCCTCTCACTGCTGTGGCCTCTCCCACTGTGGAGCACAGGCTCAGCGGCCATGGCTCACGGGCCCAGCCGCTCCGCGGCATGTGGGATCCTCCCGGACTGGGGCATGAACCTGCGTCCCCTGCATCAGCAGGCGGACTCTCAACCACTGCGCCACCAGGGAAGCCCCCGACACGACCTATTCTTAACATATCCTTGCTGGGTCCTAACAATCACTAAATCATCATTGCTTGATATTTCTGAAGTCTATCCTTCCAGGACCAATGCTAAGCAAAGACAGCCTGGGTTACAGAATTTAGGCTTGGGAAAATCAGAAACATCAGCCCAGGCCCCATGTGGCACCTCTCCTTTCCACAGGACTCCTCAAAGACTAGGACAGCAGTCTGGGGTTTCTCTTCCAAGAGCCTTCTGGTATCATCTCAGAGGGCTTGAAGGCCCTGAGGAAGACAGATGGTCTTTCCTTCTCTTCATGGATCTCAGGCTTTGGCTGCCCCTCACCCAAGTTCACGCCACCCTCTTCTGGACAGAGAGCCCCACCACTGGCAGCAAAGGAGCTGACCCACCTTCTCTGACATTCAAGAATGCTTTAACCTCCAGTCCTACGCAGCAGCTCTGTCCTTCCTTCCTTATCTGGTTTAGGGCAGGCACACACACATACACAGGCACACACGTCACTAAAACTTCTTATAGGGTAATGATACCTCTAACATGCCTCCCTGGATGTTTGTCTTTTCTTTATTGTCTTGTACATGTCTTTTTAAACTTTTTATTTTGGGAAATTACAAACATTCTCCAACACAGAGAAAGTGATATACTGAACTCCCATGTACCCATCACTCAGCTTCCATAATTATCAACATTATGCTAAATTTGTCTCATCTATTTTCCAACTCACCCTCTTTTTTTCCCGGAGTATTTTAAAATAAGGAGCAGATACAACTACACCCTTTGAAAATCTGTACCACGATCATTTGTAACTGAGCACTCAGAAGCACATTCCTGAGGGCTTTCTACCCTTCTGAGCTATCTCCCTTTTGAAGGTTCAGCGACGGAATTAATTGTACCTTTACTTCTCTGGCCCTTTTGAACTCTACCTTCTAGAAGTCTGGGGCACCCGTCTGAGGATGCCCCACTATATGCCCTGCCTGCTTGCCACATTCCACTGTGTAAGCTGGGATGGTATCTCCCACAGTCACATGAAGTTCTTTGTAAAAAGGGTGCAGTCACCATCCATCCTGGCACTACTAACTTTACTCCCTGTGGCCAAATTTTCTTTTCTTCTTTGGAGGGGAAAGGAGAAGAAAGAGGACGGGGGAACAAAAAAAGAGAAATATGTTAAAAGGATTGGCATCACCCGATGTCCCCAGTCCAGAACTTCGTGTTGTTTAAAGCCAGTCACGGGTACCTTAGGAAACAGGAATTTTCTTTTCCCCAGGAGGGAAATAAGGGAAAGTCAGCAAGAAGAAAACAAAATGAAGACAACACACATGCTAGCCTGGATCAGAGTCCTACTCTGATATTCTCTTCTTGGCTTCCCTCCTCTTCATCTATATGGTTGTTCCCAAACCAATGTATGAAGGTGGGCGGGGAGTCCCCACAGCTCTGCTCACAAATGCTAGGAGACCCTTGGGTCATACCATATTCACGGACACAGTCACCACGTACTTGATAACCCAGTGCTGTTGATGTTTTGGTATTCAGCATAAAAAACTGCTTTTTCAAGCATTCCCAGGAAAATAACAGCTGCAATCCAGAACTGGATTCTTAATATATCTTTCCAATAGCAGGCAGACCACATCAGCCAGAGTACGCCATATAAGATATAAACGATACACATCACCATGTAGAACTGTGAGAGGAGAAGCAATTTTAGTCAGTTAAGCCTTTTGATCATTTGAAAATTGACATTTCTACATTCAAGTTTGCAATCCTTTATTTTCCAGTCACCATGGAACCAGAAATAGAGGGTATGTCAAAGTGTTAGCTACTAAGGAATTACCACCACTGAGCTCTTAAAATGTTTAAATGTTCCAATTAGGATACAAAACTCATTTTTTAAAAAAGGAAGAAATGATGAGAGATACTCACAATCATCAGAGGCCAATCTGATGCAGAGATATATCCATGAGGCCCCATCATAGAAAGAGAAACTGGTGAAGGCAGGGTGGGGATAAAGAAATTAAGGCATTAAAATTAACAACCAGTTTTCCTTACGTTTTTCAATGTAAGCTCATATTAAGACTCCAAGAATGCAAACCAAGTTAAATGCTGAATTTTTACCTTTGATTATGTAACTGTATGAAGATATCTTTACGTATTTGTATACATGCTCTTGTAAAGTGTGGGCCAAGTCAGACCTTATGCAGACAGCAAAGTAGTCCTGGTCTGAGATTGGCCCTGGCTGAGTCCCTGACCTAGCTGAGGACTTTGTCTTTCTTAATGTAACTTGGATAAATTACTGAACTCCAGGGACTTCCCTGGTGGTCCAGCAGTTACGACTCCGAGCTCCCAATGCAGGGGGCCTGGGTTCCATCCCTGGTCAGGGAACTAGATCCCGCATGCCACAAGTAAGATCTCACACGCTGCAACTAATGATCCTGCACGGTGCAACGAAGATCCTGCACGCGGCAACCCGGCACAGCCAAATTAATTAGTTGATTAATTTAAAATATTTTTTAAAAATTTACTGAACTCCAGAATCTAGTTTGGCTTGTTGTCCGAGAGCAATAGCAAACAGAGCACCGAATACAGGGCAAGACTTGCAAGGCTTAGCAACTGCGCCCGTTACTAACCAGCAGAAGCTTAAAGCTGCCTGCTGGCGTCAGAGGAAAAGACGCCACAGTTGGGAAGGCAGGGCGCACAGGCTGGGGCGCAGGATGGCAGCAAGGCCCCTCGGCTCCCTGTGTGGCACGGTCTGGGCCCATTACAGCACCTCCAGGGGGAAGGCCTGCTTCACACTCTCCAGAGCAGCCCCCCCACCAGCTTCCCCGTGGAAGACCAGCTCTGGGCCTCCCCTGCGGCCATGCCTGACTCACCTCCCTGCTTTCTCCCTCCTCTCTGGACTAGGTGCCCCTCAGAGACAGAGCCTGGCTTCACTTCTGTGTCCCAGTGGGTGAATCAGGGCAGTCTGCAAATCCCCAGGATCCTCACATGCTGCTTGGCTATTGTCAGCCCAGCAGATACCCAGTCTAGACGATGACCGCTAAAGCAATTCCAGGACCCACGGAAGCATTCGCTCCCTTGAAAACCGCCTCATGTGAGCCCGCTCTCACACTGGGCACCAGGAACTACGGTTTCATGAGGCAAAGAGCATCTACCTTACGGGCAGGCAGGGGAGCTCACAGACCACAGAAGCCACAGTTGCCAGACAAGCTACTTCTATTCCTAGGCTACAAACAGATTCTTTTTTCTTAAACTTTTTAAAGAACAAACATTTTAAACCCCTGATGATGGCCATTTTCAAGAAACAGAATATAATCCACCTCGAGTACGATTAAGGTGTCACCTACCCATTTCTACATGTTAAAAAAAATTTTTTTTAATCTGGAAGGATGGAGAATTTTGTATCCATCTATGAAGTTTAAAACTTTTTAAATTAATCTTTTTTTTTAATTCACCCTTTTATTTTATTTATTTTTTCTTGGCCACACTGGGCGGCTTGTGGGATTCTAGTTCCCCGACCAGGGATTGAACCCTGGCCCTCGGCAGCCGAAGCACAGAGTCCCACCACTGGTCCACCAGGGAACTCCCAAAATTTATCTTAAATTAATTTAAAATTTCCATTCCGTTAAAAAATATATATATTAGAGTTAAGATAAGCATAAAGTTCTAAGTACCCCAAATAAACAGATTATTCATTTTTGTGATTAATAGAAAATCATTTTTGAATAATGTGTTTTAGAAGAGAATGTAGATTTGGGTTAATGACAAAAATACAGAATACAGTAAAAGCAGACAATAAAACATGCATACTGTTTAACTATACCATTCAAATTCCAGCTTGCATCTGTTTTTTCTGTTTTAATAGAAACAATAAAGATATGAAACCCATCTCTCTGTGTTTTGGCTACAACATCCTGAAACAGAAAAAAAAATCCTTCATGTTATTTTTTTTAATTGCTATATAAGATATAGCTAAACTATTGTCCACCATATTTTAAAACAACTTTTAAGAACTGAATTGGGTTACTTTAAAAAAAAACACACACAGATAAAAGGAATGGTGGGCTGTGGAAGGACAGCAGATAGTGGAAGGATTTCCTCCATTTTTTTTTTTTACCACCATCCTCCCAGACCCAAAGGGATGGAGGAGGAAAAAAGCCTTTTCCACTTGCCAATGTTTTCTACTTTTTATATTTCTACAGGTTTCCCCCCTAATGTTACCATTCTATGTTACTACCTTTCAAATAGTTTTTCTAATATCCTAGTATAATCAAGCATTCAGTTATTTATTTATTTATTTAGTTTTACTTTTTGGCCACGCCCTGCAGCATGTGGAATCTTAGTTTCCTGACCAGGGACTGAACCCGCACCGTCTGCACTGGAAGCACGGAGTCTTAACCACTGGACCAACCAGGGAAGTCCCAAGCATTCAGTTTTTAAGTGTGTGTTTTTTTTAATTGAACTGGGGGAGAAAGATGTCCGATAACATTGCTGGAAATGACTCAGATTCGGTGCATAGGCTAAAGTATTTAAATTCCTAAGGCACTCTGTTGCTGGCAGTCCCACTGAGGCCTGAAACTGCCCACTGGGACTGCCTGTGAACCTTGCAGTGCCCCCAGGTAGCTGGACCAAGCTTTTCACACTCTTCCTTCCTGAGTATTTCCTATCCTTCCCTCTCATTTCCTACTCCTCCACCTGTGAGAGTTTGTGCAAAGCAAAGAGGTGGTCCAGCCACTGCAGAGTGAACGCCCTTCCACTATCAGACTACTCTGTAAGATGGCTGGAGAAAACAGTATAAAAGCAGAAGAGTCCCAGTCTAAAGGCAAACATCAAGCTCTTCTAAATCCACTTTCAGTCCTTACACTCAACTCCTTGTAATCCTCTCAACCTCTTAGTCTTCTGACTTTGAGTAATTTCCCCAAATTCCAAATTTCCCCTCCCCCTCGTGCTACATCATGATTTCTATCTATTTCTTTACTTCCTTAATGACGATACAGATCAGCTCACTGCTGTGCGGTCTCAGGTATTTGGCAGCGGAATTTTATTTTTTAAAATAAAGAAAGACTCCATAGAAGTTACTGTTAAATCACACCTTTAAAGAGATTTTTAAACAAAGACAGAACCAAGTATGTACAAAATTCACACAGACATATGTAAGGAGATATACTGTTTTAAATAATGCTTCTTTTTTCTTTCCTAATTCTACTAACCCTACTTTAGATCACTCTCTGAGTATCTGTCCGTCAAAAGATTCTGCTCAGTCTTACTCTAACTTGTATGTATTTGATTTAACGGCAAATAAAATGACTTACCGTTGACCCTTCCTGGTTTGAAACATTACTGGTATTTGTTATTAGTTCTTTATTCTGGAAAAATGAAATAAAATTATTTCATTTTATATTGTTGCATTTCCATAAGGAAAAATAGTTTTAACAATTAAGAAAAAAAATGTGTTGTGAAAAAAGTAAAGATTAAAGCTGAACACCAGAGAACAAATCTCACTGTATCCCAAACATGTGTAACAAAATCCTACTTTTGAAAAATTACTTCCTTAATCAGGGCAGTGGTTACCGTTGGCAGGGAGGGTAGTAGGAACTCAAAGGGAGCTCGAGGTGCTCAAATGCCCTGTTCCTGATCAGGATTCACATGGGTGGGTTCAGGTTGTGAAAATTCATCAAGCCCTACACTGCTGATATGCAAGCTTTGCTGTAAATTTATGTATATTTATTATACCTTGACACAAATTTTTAAAACAACCCTTTAACGTTTTTATTAAAGACATTTTCATTTCAGAATTTACAGGACAAAAAAATCAGTTAAAATGACCCACAGCCTCACTACCCAGAGAGGACCGCTGTTGACATTTTTGAATCTAGTCTTCTAGGCTAGGAGGAGAAAGTGCACAAAGGAGAGTGTTCAAGTGTGTTAAATGCTGGTAAGTCAAGTACACTGACAGACCTTCAGTAGGAGTAACAGACCTAGGGAGCTAACGACATGGAGGTCACTGGTGACCTTGACTAGAGCTGTTCTGATGAGATGATGGGAGCAAAGCCCTGACTGGGGTGGGCAGAAGAGAGACGAGGGATGGAGTGACGGCACATCATGAAAGGATGATGAAAGGATCCTCTTTCAAGGATGCTGCTGCAAAAGGCACAAAGAAATGGAACAATGGTTCCACTTTTTATGTACCGCCACACACACAAAAGAACTAAACCTAATAATTGACATATTAAGCACCTTCCTTTATCAAAATACTGATAAAACAGAAGTTGGTACTTGCATTCACTGGGAGAAACATCAATTCTACGTCAGCATCGCAAGACAGGTACTCACATTCAATGAGGGAAACACCTGTAAATCACTGTCGCAATCTAAGTTTTCAGTTTTTGTTGTCCAACATTCGCTGTTCTTGAAATAATGACCACAGAAGTCTTCACTGACACTAAGTTCATGTTTCTGGGACAGCTCCTATGCAAAGTAAGGTTCTATGTCATCATTTATTTCCACTTAATATCTAAATAATCCCGAAAAGTTATTCAGCTTGGAACACTTGAAACATGCAATAGAACAAAATACCAAAAAAGAAAAAGTTTTGAATATAATTTTCAGCACAATTGAGGTAATCATAACATTTTAGCCATTCTGATGTGCTCAGATACAGTAATACATAATATAAGCATTCTCTTAGAGTCATAAAAGTGATTAAGATGTTACTACAAGGAAATGGTTCACAGAGAAATACAAAATATTTTGTCCTGGGGCTTCTTCCATTTTACTCCAGGTATAAAAGATTTTACAGAGAAAAAGCAGCATTTAATTACAAGGAAAGATAAACCAAACACTTAGTAATAACATAAAGCAAAGACGGCAAACCCAACTGAGTGCAGGGGGAACACTCATTTACACATCAACTAACAATGGGGCTCCTAGATGGATGAATAAAACCGCGCTCCTAATGGCAACTCCCAGGCATGAAGAAGAGGTTAAGAGGCTTCCATTGGCCAAATATGGGACAATTTGAGCAAAATACATAAAAACAGTAATAGATTATAACCCACCCAACAAAGTGAAAATCAATGAGTCCATATTGATAATTGATTGACTGACAGACGAATAAGAGAGAGAAAAAGAGTGCAACCTCATAGTTGAATACTAATAAATGTAGAAGAAAACATGGAATTAGAAAATCATTGTTTAGCAATCATCACAGTGGTAACTGTGCTTTGATTCAGGCAAGAATCAAAGAATGTTAAAACAAGGACTGATGAAGAAACAGGAATTTACACATAAATACAAAAGTATTTCTTCACAAATTATTGTTAACAACAAAGAGAAAAGTAGTAGCTTTACAGTGGAGAAACCTGGCAGAAACATCCTTAACTGATCAAAGTTAACATCACCAAAAATGGGGCAAAACAGTATATTTTCTGGTATGCCTGCCAAAAATATAACCTGAATTTCATCACGAGGAAACGTGAGAAATATTCAAATTGAGGGACATTTTGTAAAAATAAATGGCTTGTACACCTCAAATACATCAATGTCATGTCAGGAACCACCCTCAACACCTCCACCCCCCAAAAAAACCCCTGCAGAAATACAAGGTGATCCTGGATTGGATCCTGTACCAGAAAAAGAAAAGAAAAGAAAAGAAAAGAAAAAAGCTGCTAAAAAGGATGTTGTTGGGACACTGGCAAAGTTTGAATATGGTTTATGAGCTATTATATCAATTAGCATTGTATCATTGTTACATTTCGTAAATCTGATCTCTGTACTGTGTAATCTAAGGGAATATCTTTGTTCTTAGGAAATACACATTGACCTAACCCGGTCTCTTTTTCCTCCTCTCACACTCTCCCCCTCCTGACCTCTTTCTGAGATCTACTTATACTCACTAAATCTACTCATACTCACTGAAGCTCTAGGTTCCCTATTACTAATTTTTTGAATGAAGTGAAACTTTTACATTTCTTCTTTAAGTTGAGTTGGTTTTCATTTGTGCGTGACCCACAGTCCCCTTAGCAATGGTTTCCACAACTCTGATTTAAATATTTACTAACATTTTTCATAAGATACAAGGAAACTAAAAGATCTGTATTCTCAGAAAGCATATACTTTGATATAATTAAGGCATTTATTACCCCTAAGTCCCAAAATCTGTGGCACTTCTCTATTTCTGGCCTCCTCACTTGATAAGCTAATAAATCTTTAAACTCCTAACTTTTCCTTCACAGCTTTAGACACATTTAAAATTTGTGTTTTACTTACTTCCAGGTTAGAATATTCATTGTGACAGGTATGATGTTCCAAAAGCCACACTATGGTAAACTTCACAGGCCCAGAGCAACTGAATGACTTAACTGTTTAGAGAAAGAAAGTCTCATTTTACAACAATAATATATACACTCTGATATAAACTTAAGGTTTCAAGAATGCAATTTAAAATAGACTACTTTGGACTTCCCTGTGGCGCAGTGGTTAAGAATCTGCCTGCCAAGGCAGGGGACACGGGTTTGAGCCCTGGTCCGGGAAGATCCCACATGCTGTGGAGCAACTAAGCCCATGCACCACAACTACTGAGCCCACGTGCCACAACTACTGAAGCCCGCGCGCCTAGAGCCCGTGCTCCACAACAAGAGAAGCCACCGCAATGAGAAGCCAGCGCACCGCAACAAAGAGTAGCCCCTGCTCGCCGCAACTAGAGAAAGCCCGCGTGCAGAAACGAAGGCCCAACGCAGTCAAAAATAAGTTCCTTAAAAAATTAAATACATAAAATAGACAACTTTAAGGAAACAATGAGTAAAGTATTACCTAATTTCTCCAAAACGTCACTGAAAATGAGACAGATAAATTCCTTAAATTAAATTATTACGGTTAACCAAGGCTGAGGCTGGTAGAGTTTCTGGGTCAGAGCACCCAAGAGGCGGGAACTACACAGAGAAAGGGTCAATGAAATCTGCATACAGCTCCTTGGTCTCTGGCTGCATAACAGCCTGCCCGTGCATAGGGACAAGCTGAAAAATTCTCAGAGTTCACATGGGGATGGGAACTAGCCAGAGTCTGCACTAGCCAGAGCGGAAAGGCCTCATTAAACACACCCAGTGTTTGGGAGAGATGCAGAAGAGTCACACCTTAAAAGTGGTGCTAAGTTAGTTCTAGAGTAAAGGCTACTCCTGATCCCTCCTAAAAGAAATTAAAAAGAAAATTGGAAAGGATCGAACTGACCCCAAAGAAACATAACTGTCTGCCAGAACAAAGTGGTTCATGGAATACAACATTCTAGTACTCAAGAATGTAAAATTCACGATATCCACTATCCAAACAAAAATACTAGATATACAAAGTGGGAAAAGTTGACTCATAATCATGACATGAATCAGTCAATTTGACAACGATGTGCACTGTTTTATGTGTCTATTGCAGTTCCATGTGTCTATTGCAGTTCCACAGTGTTAGGATTACTGTAGCTTCATGTTAAGTTCTGAAATCCGAGAGTAAAAGCCCTCCCACTTTGTTCTTTTTTTAAATTGTTTTGGCTATTCTAGGTCCTCTGTATTTGCATATAAGTTTCAGAGACAGCTAGCCAGTTTCTAATAAGTCTGCTTGGATTTTGATTGGGATTAATTGAATTTATAGGTCAATCTGGGGAGAATTGCCAGTATAATGTTATAGATTTATCATAGATTCCCTTTATCAGGTTGAGGACATTTCCTTCTATTTCTAGTTTTCTGAGAGTTTCCATCATGGATAGGTGCTGATTTTTTTCAAATGCTTTTTTGTATATATTGAGATGATTATATGATATATTTATTTTATTCTGTTAATATGGTGAATTACACTGAGAGATTTTCACCAGTGGCTCCACATGACTGCATCTTGAATGGAGTAGCTAAGAGGGGTCACCTTAGCTTTCCTTAGGGAAAGCAAGGCACCTGATCCACCAAACAGCATGGACACATACCCAAGGGACCAATGCTTAACTTTGTAGGCACTAAAAATTGGCTCTGGGACTTCCCGGGTAGCGCAGTGGTTAAGAACCCACCTGCCAATGCAGGGGACACAGTTCCGAGCCCTGGTCTGGGAAGATCCCACATGCCGTGGAGCAACTAATCCCATACGCCACAACTACGGAGCCTGCACTCTAGAGCCCGTGCGCCACAACTACTGAGCCCATGCGTCACAATTACTGAAGCCCGCACGCCTAGAGCCCATGCTCCGCAACAAGAGAAGCCACCGTAATGAGAAGCCCGTGCACCGCAACGAAAAGTAGCCCTCGCTCGCCACAACTAGAGAAAGCCTGGGCGCAGCAACGAAGACCCAATGCAGCCATAAATAAAAAAATTAATAAATTAATTTTTTAAAAAAGTCATTCCTAACAAATATATTTTTAAAATAATAATAATAAAATAAAAATTGGCTCTGTGAGAACTCAGAGACTCAGTTTTATCTTTCACACCACGGATGTAGGTGTGTAAAACAGAATGCCCAATTACTCACTTAAACAGTAACTATAAAGTAGATGATGAGAAGGCTGCTTGGTGAGTATGGCAGCAGAACAAGGAGGCTCAGGTGGGCACTTCATCCACCCCCGCCAGCCACAATGTTAGAGCTACGGTCATAGTTACAGAAAGACCTCTCTCCCATCAGTGCTGGGACACTGCCAGCTTTTACCTGACTAAACCCTCATTTTTTTTTTAAGCTTTTATTCCTAACTCCCTTCTGCTGACTCATTTTTCTTTCTTTAGATATGTTAATAATAAATTGTGGTCTACTTTTAGGCTGATCTCAGACATTACATATTGATTTTTTAAAAAATCAAATTCTGTGTTTCAGTGGTCCATATAACTTTTTATTCCCCCCCCCATGTAATTTTTTTGTCTGCACCAGTGTTTTAAATCTTGTCTAGACAGTGAGACATGAATTTATTAAAGCATTGAGAGGCCAAAATGTTTTCCTCACCCACCTTGGGCTTCAATTTCCTCTTGCCAAGCTCTTTTTTTTTTTTTGCGATACGCGGGCCTCTCACTGTTGTGGCCTCTCCCGTTGCGGAGCACAGGCTCCGGACGCGTAGGCTCAGCGGCCATGGCTCACGGGCCCCGCCGCTCCGCGGCGTGTGGGATCTTCCCGGACCGGGGCACGAACCCGTGTCCCCTGCATCGGCAGGCGGACTCTCAACCACTGCGCCACCAGGGAAGCCCTTGCCAAGCTCTTATCACCACTGATGATCTATATCACGAAGCTGCTTTGAACCGCCTTTGCTTTCTAGCTGATGGCTGGCCTACTTCCGTCAGCAAAGCCCACACACGGCAGAATTCTCCAACAAATGTTCAGAGGATGGTGCGAGAGATAAAAGGGCCACGGCTGTGGGTCCCTCGAAGCCAATTTGCTCTACCCAACAAAAAAACTACTCCTTACCCCAAACTTTAACTCTGGCAACCAACTGACCTAGTCAAGTTACTGGAAACACCTAGAGGGGTTGGTGCACAGTAAATATGATCCAATGTAAACTCATTAAAAATACTGCAAACCTCAAGATCTATGACTTGGTAGTCATGACACACCAGTGTTTACATAGACAACACGGTCCCTAGCAAATATCTTCACTTTCACAAGCTCTAAAATCCTAACTGTTAGTGTCTAATCATTTTTATTTCATACTGTGATCATGTGTATATTTAGAAAATTTTCAGAAACACAAAGCTTTCATCACAATCATGGCATTTCATATAACCATAAAAAGAATTTACTGAATTTTAAAAGGGATTCAGAGTCAAATTTCGGAGGTCAAATACTTTTTTGCTGAAGACTCTTTTATTAGGTTTTAACTATAATTTTTAAAGAACGATAAAGAATGATTCACATTACATATCCTGAGACAGGATCAGAAAAATTCATTCTTGAAAATAACTATGACCCGACTGGAACAAAAGAAACCCTTAAAACGTTAGGATCACTTAAAAACATTTGCCTAGTTTAAAATATATAATATTACAATGTGTTATGTTAGTTTATATCAAATTAATGCATTAGTTTATATTACATGTTGCTCATTTATAATTTGTTATTTTACTGTTATATTAGTTTATTATACTTACCAGAAAACTTGATCTCAGTAGAGTTAAACATAGTTTTCCTAAATATCAAAGGTCCTGATTTCTATAATGAAAAACAAAGAAATACAGAAAGCTCTTGTTAAAAAAATTTCTCTCTACTGTTTAAGAGTATAGTTTTATCCTGGAAAATATATAGTTCTAATCCTTTAACTCCTATGCCTGGAGTGATTATTCTTTAAAAACATAAACCTGGGACTTCCCTGGCAGTCCAGTGGTTAAGACTCCGTGCTTCCACTTCAGGGGGCACAGGTTCAATCCCTGGTCGGGGAACTAAGATCCCACATGCCCCGTGGCTCGGCCAAAAAACAAAAAAAAGGCATTAAAAACATAAATCTGATCACATCACTCACTGGCTTAGAATCTTGCCTCATGTAATCTACTCCCTGCAGTGGATGTGAGGCTCCAGAAGGCTCCTGGGGCCAGCAACACACGGCGGGTGAGTGCCGCTGCCACTGTACGATGACTGCTGTTCAGACAGAGAACCTGTCTGTGCCTCTGCAGCTGCTCTCGTGGTATCAACATAAATGCGCTTCTGATAAAACAACGGACCCTCTCCCTAAGCTATGGTTTACCCCTGTCTCTTTACAAGAGACCAAATCTCACGGCTGCTCACAGGGCCCCGCATCACCGAGGCCTGCCCACCTCGCTTGCACCTTTCTGGCAGGTCCTCAAAAACATGGTACCTCCTTCCTGCCCTCAGGACCTTAGTAGTCAACCTGAAACTTACTTGAAATCCCCTCCCTGTCACTCTCTTCATCTAGTTATTTCCTTCTTACCCCTGAAAGCCCAGTTCAAATATCCCCTTCCTCAGGGTGTCTTCCACTGGGGCCCACACCCGGCCAGGCCCTCCCTTCCATGGTCTGTAAGACCCATTCCTCCCAACCCGTACCACAACCAAAATGAAATCTTACACTAGTTAGTTATTTAATGTCTGCCCTCACCAAGAAAAGAAATCCCATGAGAAGGGATTACGATAAACGGACATGTGGTCAGGAATTAAAGAAAAACACCGACAGGACAAGCAGCTCCTTCTTCATAACCTCTTCTCCCTCCTCAACAGTTTCAACATCAACAAAACTCCGGGCCCAGACCCCTCCTCTGAGCTGCACATCCACATACCCAATTACCTAAAGGTCATGTCCACTGGGATGTCCAGTAGACAGTCCACACTCACCTGCCCTAAACCAGACACCTCCCCTCCGCTCCCCAGCAGCTCTTCCTGCGCTGTCTACCGTGGTTGTAGGCGATGCCACCCCTCGTCATGGATCCTTCCAGCCCCTCACCTCCGTCACCCCATCCCCACGGCACGTCTACTTTATCTCACAGGCACTTCGCAGACTGAGCTCTTTCTCTCCATTCCTGCCACCACTGCCGTAATTCAGACCTACGCTTCTGCAGTAACTGGTACCTCTGCCTCCAGACCGGAGCCTGTAATTCATCCTTTGATGGCAGCCACAGTGATTAGCAGGTACGTCTAAAACCCTTCACTGGCTCTTCCTCATTCATACCCCAAAGCTGCTAGTGGGGCTAATCCAACCTATAAACGGGGTGTGTTAGGCCCACAAGGGGCCTTTAAACTTTTTTTTTTTTTTTTGCAGTACGCGGGCCTCTCACTGCTGTGGCCTCTCCCGTTGCAGAGCACAGGCTCCGGACGCGCAGGCTCAGCGGCCATGGCTCACGGGCCCAGCCACTCCGGGGCACGTGGGATCTTCCCGGACCGGGGCACGAACCCGTGTGCCCTGCATCGGCAGGCGGACTCTCAACCACTGCGCCACCAGGGAAGCCCTAAACATTTTTTTTTTTTGAGTTAGTGGACATAATAAAAATATGGAATCTGACTTCACTTTAAAAAAAGAAAAGGAGACCTGGCGATTCTGTGCCTAGACCGCCCTGTAGCATCCACCAGCTGGAGCCGAACGGCAGCTGCCCTCTTCAGCAGGGGCACGTCATCTGCAGTTCACTGCATTCCCCACCAGTCCCTTCAGTCCCGAACCCAGCTCACTGATATGACTTGCCTCAGTCCCCACAGGTCCTTGAGTTTGAGACCCCTGGCCTCAGGCTTAAGGCCAAGCTCAGGCATGGAAGGAAGGCTTCTGGTGGCCTAAGTCCCCCCTAACACTCCTGCCTTCGGTCAGCAGAAACACTAAGAGTTTCTACACAGCTGCTGTTCCACTCCCCTCCTTCTTCACCAAGGTAACATCTACTCATCTTTTCAGACCCAGCCAGGAACCAACTCCGGAAAGTGGGATTAGGTGACTCCTTTAGTACTCCAGTAATATCCCAAGAACGCCACCATGTATGTAATTACTACCCATGAATCTGCTGTCGCTACCATTGTGTGAGCTTCTTCAGAGAGGGGGCTAAAATTCACCCTTGCAACAGCAATGGCCAGTGTAGTGCATGGCACATGGTAGGCACTCAAACTGTTGACCTTTACAATCAAAAGAACCGTTTCTTGGGACTTCCCTGGTGGTCCAGTGGCTAAGGCTTCACGCTCCCAATGCAGGGGGCCCGGGTTCAATCACTGGTCAGGGAACTAGATCCCTCATGCCACAACTAAGAGTCTCATGCTGCAACTAAGACCCAGCACAGCCAAATAAATGAATATATTTTTTAAACATTAAAAAAAAGAACCATTTCTTGATAGATTTGCAGAACAAATGAAAGAAAACTCCACTTTCCTTTCCTGTTCTGAAGAACAAGTTTTGACAACTTGAAATGGGAAAAAAAAAATCAGCCTGCTCTTTGCAAAGAGCTTTATGGATTGCTACTGTCCTGAATCACACAGGACTAAAGATTACGTGGGACCCAAAGGTAATTTTTTCTTCCTCACGCAGGAAGCAAAGTCATTCTCTCCTCATGGCCTTTGGAATCTCACCATCCAAAGTATACTTGGCAAAGATCTTTACAGATATGGTCAAGGAGTCTGTATGCAGCCGATTCACTTCCAACTTATTCGTTAGTTGATGCTACTGCCTACTCACTACCGAAACAGCATCAAACGGTAAGTGTGGTTCTCTGAGTTTTGCTTTTTACTGTTCTGAGAAATTTAATGAGGAAGACACGCAGGCTCTATCACTGGCGCACAAAATAGGGCACCAACCCAGAAGAATCCTGGAAAAAATGGGTGCACTGGGTCTTAAAGATTCAGAAAGATATGTACTCTCCTTCCTTTACGCAGCTTTTGTGTTATAGGAAGAATTTGTAGCCTCTGGCACTTTCTTTCCGGTTGAGGAAATCAAAATATAAGTTTTGCCTTTAGAATTGGGACATCGTTTCCATACATGTGGAAAATACTCATCTCAAACGGAGCTGGATGAATCCTCTGAATCTAGAAAAGCAGGAGATAAGGCCTCTTCGATTTCCTGTCCCTCTTCAGCAAATCTTTCCAAAATTCTACCTCTGCATTCCTCCCACATCATCTCATGTAACTACTGGATGTCAAGTTCTCAAATGGCCTGCCCTGGAAAGGAAGAGTTTCCACGCACTCATGCCTCTAGATTAGCCTTGCAAATATTCCTTAATTACACATCCTGCCCCCGCCCCCCGCCCACACACACTCCCGGAGCTGTGATGTCAGGAACCCAAGAAGAGGGAAAGAGGGGTGGGGTGACTATTGCATGTTCCCTTCTCATTTAAAGAAAGAAAGAAAGAAAAAGCACAAGCTCTTTCTAAATTTATGTGGAAACTGAAGCCCTGGAAAATCCACCCTGTGGCCACACGGGTGTGGCCCTGTGGCTGCACCCGGGCACGAGGAGAGGTCAAATCCAAAGATGCCGCTGGGAGTGCCGAGGGGTTCAGGGCTCAGGTCTGAATAAACGAGGACCTGATCTAGCCAGAGCAGGTCGGAGCAGAGCGAGGGGCCAGGACTTCGGGAATGGTGATCCTCATGAACAGGGTTCAGAAGGGATAGCAATGCCCCAGCACACAAGCTTGACTGATCCTCCCCACAGCCCAAGTCGGGCCGGAGGAGGGGGCGCTCCCCGCGCCGAGCAGACAAAGAGCCCAGAGAAAGTATCAGGGGACCCGGGGCAGGCCCTGCCAGATCAACAAGCCCGTGACCGGCTCCTGGAGCCCAGAGAGCCCGGGGAGGACTTGCGGGCCCGGGCAGCACCTCGCCTGGGTCCCGACACTCCACTTACGTCATTGATCGTCGCTGCCCAGAGCCCGAGCTCGGGGACGGCGCCCACAGCCGCCGGGCCCCAGCACAGAAGGCAGAGGGCGACTCGCAGCAGCGGGCGCCTGGCGGGAAGGCAGCCGCGGGATGGGAGCCAGACCCCGGCCCAGCTGGTGGCGGCCATCTTGACGCGGAAGCCGCACCTGGCGCTCCGTGACGCCCGCCACGCCCCAGGCCCGCACCTGGTGCAGCTCCGCCCCGGACGGGTTCGGGTCCGGGAAGTGTGGCTGGGGCATGGAGGCGGGGCTCAGGGCCGGCCGGGGCGTGGAGCTAGAGGTGGGGCCAGAGAATGGAAAGGAAGGGGGCGGGCCAGCGGGAGGGGTCCGAGCATAAAGGCGGGGCCAGGCAGGGAGGGGAGCCGGGAGAGGAGGCGAGGGGCGGGGCTCAGGGTTGGGCGGGAGCGTGGAGGCGGGGCCGGGAGGGCGTGGAGGAGATGGGCGGGGCTCAGAGTCAGGCCGTGGGGGGGGGGGGAGGCGGGGCCGGAGGGGAGGCGGGGCTCTAAATCGGGTGCGAGCTGGAAGCGGCTTCAGCCTGAGGCGGGAAGCTGAGGTCCCAGAATTCGCATGGCTCCGGTCGAATGCTTAGTGGGAAATATAGGATGGAGCTACTAGCTAAGGTTTTTCTCTGTGTATTTCCGTTTCTTGAATCCTCTGCATTTGTCCCCCAACCCCCTCAGCTCAGGGGAAACAAATTGTTCTCTAAATTCACGGTAGGTGCCTGGAAAGTGCTTTGAGGTCCTGTCTGTTGAACCCAAGGCGTTGTATTTTGAGTATAATGTCGGTAGGATGGTTAATGATTTTTAGAACAAATAAAGTTGCCTGGTTACTTAAAGGTCAGAGAGGCGGAGCTTGAGTCTGTCTTAACTGTGTACTTCGCCAGGCATTTTTGACTGAAACCTGAGTAAATGTCTTGCTGTCAAAGAGAACTACAGTAGTTTATTTATTTTTAAATGTAAATGTAAATAATGTCCAGAGGGAGAATACTATCCTAGTTTAACATTGTCATTAACGTAAAATAGGATCGATTTATAGTCAAGAGGATCTGGCCTTATCAGTCATCTTAGTCACTTATTTAGACAGTAATTATTGAGAGCCTAATGTGTAATAAAGACTGCACGTGCATTCCATACGTGCCTTTCCCAGCAAGCAGTTGTGATCATTTCTATGTGGGTGGAAATAATAGACTACGCCAAGGCCTGGAGGAACAGAAAGACCTACGAGATGACTAGTTATTGGTGTGAGATGGACAGTGGCAAGACTGCGAATATTTAAACAGTAGCAGAACATCCAGCTCCTCCTAAGCACTTTAGTCTAAGACATCAGAGGGGCAATGATGGTTTTTAAGCAAGGAGGATGAAGTGACCAGATTACTTTGGTTAATCTCAGTCATATGAAAACTGTGTTAAGGATGGCAATGAGATGATCAGTTAAGAATATTTCAATACTTTGTATGACCAGTTAAGAATAAATTACGGTAATTCAGAGATGGTGGCCTCAACCACAGAAGCTTCCATTAGAATAGAGATTTGGATGGATTCCAGAAATGTGGGAGATGGAGATTTTAAATTAAAAGACCTTGGTGATTGATTAGATATTGGAGCTTAGGAAGGAGAGGAGTTGAGGCTGGAACCAAGGTATCTGGCTGGAACAAATGAGGTGTGGAACATCTGGAAGAGGAGAAAAGTTAGGAGATCCAGGACCAGATGGCTTCACAAAGGGGTAATTTATTTAGGTAACTGTACATTGGGGAAAGAGAGATACCCAAACAATTCAAGGAGTGTTGGACACAGAGTCTGAGTTGGTATTGGCTCCCTGAATGAGAGGCATAAGGGGCCAGGTAATTAAATAGAGTCTGGGCCCACAGTTGGATCCACTGGGTCCACAGACCCACGTGGTGGTAATTATCCTGGTTCCAGATTGTATAATTGGAATATACATAATGAGTAGCTGAAATGACCTTACACTGGTCCTTGGTGTCTAGAATAAGAGCTGTCTTAATGGGGAAGTCCAAGTAGAAGCCTCTGAATCTGCCCCGCTGGCCAAACCATATTGTCTCCTGGGAGGAATGGCAGAAATTAGTGCTACCTTTAAAAGATGCAATGGTGGTGGCTACCATCACATCTCCATTTAATGCCTCTTCCATTGTAGGTGCTCCCGTTAGTACAATATTATTTACGAAGGACACTTTGTGTCTTTTTCCGTTGATCCACTCACATCCCTCTATCCCAGATTTCCTTGTCCCAAATCTTCTGATCTTTCTCCTCCCAGATTCCTGACCAGCTGGCTAAGCCATTAACCACTGCCCATAAATCCATGTATGTTTCAACTTCAGACAACTTCCCTTTCCACAAAAAGTGAGTAAACAGATGCATTGCCTAAAGCTCTGTCCCTGTGCCCCACCCTGGGGACACTGGAAGGATTTCTTCCTCACCTTTGTCTTTCAAGGCCACCCCTGAGTAAGACTAGAGTGCAGCTGCTATCCTTTTTCAACTTGCCCCTGCATATGGAGCTGATCCATCTATGTACCAAGCTCAGGCTTTTTTTTTTTTTTTTCTTGCGGTATGCGGGCCTCTCACTGTTGTGGCCTCCCCCGTTGCGGAGCACAGGCTCTGGACGCGCAGGCTCCGGACGCGCAGGCTCAGCGGCCATGGCTCACGGGCCCAGCCGCTCCGCGGCATACGGGATCCTCCCAGACCGGGGCACGAACCCGTATCCCCTGCATCGGCAGGCGGACTCTCAACCACTTGCGCCACCAGGGAGGCCCCCAGCTCAGGCTTTTAACCTCTCTATCAGCTGATCATAAATAGGATCTTCCATGCAGCCCTGGGTGTGAACTGAGAGAGAAGCACTTTTTCAACTTTGCTTGATGTCAATGAAAGTAGATAAACAACATCTATTAACTACAAAGCCCTTGATGACAGAGAAATGATTGAAAAAGTTTTCTGAATTGGAAGAATTATTATTGTTAAAGTGCCCATTCCCCCAAAAGTGATCTACAGTTTCAGTGCAATCCCTATCAAAATTCCATTTTTTCACAGAAACAGAAAAATCCTAAAATTTGTATGGAAACAACAGGAGACCCTCAAATAGCCAATGCAATCTTGAGAAAGAAGAACAAAGCTGGAGGCATCACACTTCCTGATTTTAAACTATATCACATAAAAATGTACTTATTTACAAAACAGAAAAAGACTTACAGATATTGAAAACAAACTTACAGTTACCAAAGGGGAAACGTGGGGAGAGGGATAAATCAGGAGCTTGGGATTAACATACACACACTACTATATATAAGATAGATAACCAACAGGGACCTACTGTATAGCACAGGGAACTCACTAGTGTGTGATAACCTATATGAGAAAAGAATCTGAAAAAGAATGAATATATGTATATGTATAACTGAATCACTTTGCTGTACACCTGAAACTAATACAACATTGTAACTCAACTATACTCCAATAAAATTTTTTAAAACTATATTACAAAGCTACATTAAAAAAAAAACCAAAACAAAACCCTCCCCCCCCAAAAAAAACAGTATGCTATTGGCATAAAACAGACACATAGATCAATGGAACAGAATAGAGACCCTGGAAATAAACCATTGCATAATGGTCAATTAATTTTCTACAAAGTCTCCAAGAATACACAATGGGGAAAGGACAGTCTCTTCAATAAGTGGTACTGGGAAAACTGGATATCTATATGCAAAAGAATGGATCCTATCTTACACCATACACAAAAGTCAATGCTAAATGGATTAAAGACTTGGTCATAAAGCTAAAACCATAAAACTCCTAGACGAAAATGGAGGAGCTAAGTTCCTTTACATTAGTCTTGGCAACAATTTTTTGGGTTTGGGACCAAAAGCAAAAATAAATAGTGGAACTACATCACACTAAAAGCTTCTTCACAGGAAAGGAAACCATCAACAAAATGAAAAGCAACCTATAGAATGAAACTACTTGCAAACCACACATCCAATAAGGAGTTAATATCCAAAATATACAAGAAGTCATACAACTCAATAGCAAAAAAACCAACAACAAATAGCCCAATTTAAAAAATGGGAAAAACACCTGAATAGACATTTCTCCAAAGAAGACACACAGATAGCCAACGGGCACATGGAAAATGCTGAACATAACTAATCATCAGGGAAATGAAAGTTAAAACCACAATGAGGGGCTTCCCTGGTGGCACTGTGGTTAAGAATCCGCCTGCCAATACAGGGGACACAGGTTTGAGCCCTGGTCCAGGAAGATCCCACATGCCGCGGAGCAACTAAGCCTGTGCACCACAACTACTGAACTTGCGCTCTAGAGCCCACGAGCCACAACTACTGAAGCCTGTGCACCTAGAGCCCGTGCTCTGCAACCAGAGAAACCACCGCAATGAGAAGCCCGCGCAACACAACTAGAGAAAGCCCGTGTGTAGCAATGAAGACCCAACACATTCAAAAATAAATAAATAAAAAAATTTAAAAATCACAATGAGATATCACCTCACACCTATGGAGATGTCTATTATCAGTAATAAATAATAATAATACATAAATGATTAAATAAATAAATAGGAGAGAAAGAAAACCTCTTCCTTACAGTAGGACACCAACAAATAAATATAGAATGAATGATGGAGTTAGAAAATTGTCATTCGGTAACTGTCATACTTACACTTGACTCAGAAAGAATCATCAATTGGATTCTAAAATTAGTAAAAGTTTGTTGAGGAAGTATCTGCCACAAACTATATTAATTACAAAGGGGAAAATAGTAATTTTATAGTAGAGAAACCTGGCAGACACCACCTTAATGATCAAAGTTAATATCACAAGGAGTGGGACAAATTGACATGATATGTCTCACGCTGTGATGCCCTGAAAAGAAGCAGCATCACTTCTGTGGTATTCCTGCCAAAAATGCATCGCGTGAATTGAATCATGGGGAGACCTCAGATAAACTCAAATTGAGGAACATTCTACAAAGTAACTAGCTAGATTGAGTTTCTAACAGTTGCTTTTCACAAGAAACTTGTATATCATATAAATATTTTTCTATTGTGTCCAAGTTTTATTGTTTACTCATGCTTCATACAGACCCCTTGTTATGCAACCATTAAAATTCAAGAGCACTAGGAAATAGAATTGTTTCTAGAACACTAGCCAATCCTCACCAGTAGGTGACACTAGCAGACTGAAGATATTTTACATAAAATACTGTCTACTCTCAATGGCTTTTTAATCCAGAGTTTTCATCTTCCAACTTCATTAGATGATGCTATATATACCTCTAATTTAAGCCATTAAAACTTTAATCAGTCAGCAAGCATTGTGTGCCTTAGTGCTAGGTATCACACATTTGATTGCTGGTAATGGACTCAACGGGGATTTTACATTATTAAAGAACAAATGCTTTTATGTGTTATTTATTTATTTATTTATCTTTACATCATCATTATTAAGCAAAATAATAACAGAATTTTATTTATTTTTTAAACATCTTTATTAGAGTATAATTGCTTTACAATGGTGTGTCAGTTTCTGCTTTATAATGAAGTGAATCAGTTATACATATACATATGTCCCCATATCTCTTCCCTCTTGCACCTCCCTCCCTCCCACCCTCCCTATCCCACCCCTCTAGGTGGTCAAAAAGCACCGAGCTGATCTCCCTGTGCTATGCGCTGCTTCCCACTAGCTACCTATTTTACATTTGGTAGTATATATAAGTCCATGCCACTCTCTCACTTCATCCCAGCTTACCCTTCCCCCTCCCCATGTCCTCAAGTCCATTCTCTAAGTCTGCATCTTTATTCCTGTCCAGCCCCTAGGTTCTTCAGAAACATTTTGTTTTTAGATTCTGTATATATGTGTTAGCATACGGTATTTGTTTTTCTCTTTCTGACTTACTTCACTCTGTATGACAGACTCTAAGTCCATCCACCTCACTACAAATAACTCAATTTCATTTCTTTTTATGGCTGATTAATATTCCATTGTATATATGTGCCATATCTTCTTTATCCATTCATCTGTCGATGGACACTTAGGCTGGTTCCATGTCCTGGCTATTGTAAACAGAGCTGCAATGAACATTGTGGTACATATCATACTGTTTTGATGATGGTAGCTTTGTTTTTTGTTTTGGCTGCATTACGTCTTTGTTGCTGCGCATGGGCTTTCTCTAGTTGTGGCGAGTGGGGACTACTCTTCATTGCAGTATGTGGGCTTCTCATTGCGGTGGCTTCTCTTGTTGTGGAGCACAGGCTCTAGTAGGCCTGTGTGCAGGCTTCAGTAGCTGCAGCATGTGGGCTCAGTAGTTGTGGCATGTGGGCCCTAGAGTGCACGGGCTTCAGTAGTTGTGGCTCATGGGCTCCAGAGCACAGGCTCAGTAGTTGTGGTCCACAGACTTCATTGCTCCACAGCATATGGGATCTTCCCGGACCAGGGATCTAACCCATGTCCCCTGAATGGTCAGGTGGATTCTTAACCATTGCGCCACCAGGGAAGTCCCTGTATTATATTTTGAAATCAGAGAGCATGATACCTCCAGCTTTGTTCTCCTTTTTCAAGATTGTTTTGGTTATTTGTGGTGCTTTGTGTTTCCAAGTGCCCATTAATAGATGAATGGATAAAGAAGGTGATATATATATATATATATATATATATATATATATATATATATGTATGTATACACACACAATGGAATATTAGCCATAAAAACTAATGACATCCTGCCATTTGCAACAACATGGATGGACCTAGAGAGTATTATGCTTAGTGAAGTAAGTCAGACAGAGAAAGACAAATACTGTATGATTTCACTTATATGTGGAATCTAAAAAAACAAATGAACAAACATAGCAAAACAGAAACAAAGTCATAGATACAGAGAATAAACAGGTGGTTGCCAGAAGGGAGGGAGGTGGGGGGGAGGAGAGAAATAGGTGAGGGAGATTAAGAGGTACAAACTTCCAGTTGCAAAATAAATAAGCCATGGATATGAAATGTACAGTGTGGGAAATATAGTCAATAATTAGTAATATCTTTGTATGGTGACACATGGTAACTAGACTTATCCTGGTGATCATTTTGAAATGTATAGAATTATCAAATCACAATGTTGTGTAACAGGAACTAACATAGTGTTGTAGGTCAATTATACTTCAAAAACAAACAAACTCATAGAAAAAGAGATTAGGTTTCTGATTTCCAGAAGTAGAGGGTAGAGAGAGGGGGAACTGGATGAAGGCATTCAAAAGGTACAAACTTTCAGTTATAAGATAAATAAGTACTAGGGATGTAACGTTATACATGAAATGTGTTAAGTGAGTAAATCCCAAGAGTTCTCAACACAAGGAAAACATTTTTTTCTATTTCTTTAATTTTGTATCTATATGAGATGATGGATGTTCACTAAACTTATTGTGGTGATCATTTCATGATGTGTGTAAGTCAAATCATGATGCTGTACACCTTAAACTTATACTGTGCCATATGTCAATTATATCTTTATAAAACTGGAAGAAAAAAATAAAAATTAGGTTGTCATTTTACTGTTGAGTTGTAAGAATTATTTATAAATTCTGGATAAAAGTTCCTTTTATCCAGACTGATGATCTCAGATTTTGGATTGGAATATTTAATCCATTCACGTTTAGTGAACTATACTGATCACTGGCTAAGCAAGAAACACTGGGAATGCCAGGCAGACTTATAAACTTCCTGACCTTGGAATATATTATCCAAGCTACAGACAGATCCATAAACAAAATGTGGAGGCCTCATTGGCCCAAGATGTTTAAGTACAACGTCTGATCAATGATTGGCTTACTACTAAGCTCTGCTTGACTCCGGGATGACCCCTTAAAAGCCAGACTTAAAAATTAAAATACGAATAATTTTTAAAAATCAACTGAGCAGAGGCACCAGTGTTCAGACATTGCAGGAGAAACACAATCTACAGGATTAGTTCGGGCAAACCCCTAAAGAAACAGTGATAACAACCACCCCTGGAAGGAGAGACAAGTTAGAATCCATAGTTGTTGCAATATATGATCTGAAATATCCAGTTTCAACAGAAATAGATTAAATGGGTAAATAAACAAGAATATTAATGCATACACAGGAAAAAAGTAGTCAATAGAAACTTTCCCTGAAGGGATCCAGATGTTGGACTGAACAGACATTTTATTATGTAAAAAAGCATCTATTTATAAATATGTTCAAACAGTGAAAGAAAACCATTTTTTTAAAATCAAATAGAGAATATCAATAAAGAAAGAGAAGTTATTAAAATAACTGAATGGAACTTCTGGAGTTGAAAAAATACCATTACTAAAGTGAAAAACTCACTAGAAGGGCCCAACAGCAGATATGAGCCAGCAGAAGGAAGAATCAGTGAACCTGAAGGTAGATCATTACAGATAATCTCACCTAAAGGACAGGAAGAAAAAGAGTTGGAGAACCACACATTTTTGAATGAGAAACTGTCTTCTGTCTTTGGAGAAACTATGTTAAAACAAGCCTCATGGAGTTAAGTACTCATGGAGTACTCCATGGAGTTAAAGAAGCAGCCTGCATTCTCTTGTTCAGACTTGTAACATGATGGAATTTTGGTTTTCAAACTCCAATTGATGGCCCTTTAATTTTAAGTCAAATGGGGCTGGGCCTTAGCGCCTGCTTCCAGGAAAAGCATTTGATCTCTAGCTCTGAAGTTTGTTACAGAGTCTGAACAGCATCTGTAGGCCTGGCTGATCTGCTTTACTGTGGTATTAATAGACTTCAATAAAATGTGCAAGTCAGAGCACTCTGAGGAATATTCTTTAAAAGAAAGTATTCATTTGAAGCCATCTATTCCCTCTTATGGACTGTTATCCAAGACAGCAAGGCCTAGATTGCTGTGCTTTGCAAATCCCAATGCCCCAGTTCTGTTCAGAATATAATCACTAATATTCTCAGTATCAGTTGAATGGGTGAGTTGATTGTATCCTCACATGGCTGATGTTCAAAAACACTTTTTTTTTTTCAAAAATACTTTTTTGGTTAGAATTTGTAGATGTGCAGTTTCAGTAAATCCACTGATTAATTTAAAACTATTGTGTCCTTAAGAGGTAGGAAGGGTTAATATACATAATTCTCAAGTGTCTCTTTCGAATATCTATGCATGGAATCCTATTTCAATAAAAGATATTATACATGAAAATATTCTAAAGTAGTGGTCTTTGGGTTACAATTTCTGAAAATAATCATTACATTAAAATACAAATGAGTTAGGTAATTTAGACATGCTTTTTAAAGTTAAACAGGATTGGCAATTTTACTTCTATTCTTAGAGATTTAAAAGCGAGAAAATAAAACCTACATATAGAAACGTCACACGTTACTGAAGTGTTCATTAAAGAAAGCAAAACTTCCCGTTTTCCCATTTGTCACTCAAGGTACCTAAATGTCTTTAGAGAAGTTAAGTTGCTGTTATAACTGGTTTATTTTTGGGTGAGTTACTTTCCTACCGACTCAGCAGAAGTTCCAACTTGCTTTTTTCATTTACCAGGAGAAGTTACAAAATTCTTTACTTTCATGAGTCAGGACAAGTCTGGCCAGAATTGACCTGATTTGTAAGATAAGAGCTGTGGTTTGGCCTGTTTCCTGAGAGGGAATCTCTGCTTGGTCTGGGGGACATGGAAGCAGAGGGAGGGTCTCCTCCTCCCTGGTGGGCACTCTGACACCTCAGGTCCCTAAATCCTGTTGGTAAAGTCACCACTGCTTGCCATCACCCATATATAGAAAGAGAATGGTCACCGAAGCTCAAATAACTAAACTCCAGGATGAGACTGATAGGAGAGGTATCGGCATCGCTGTGTAGGGAGTTGCCTGCCTCTGGGGGATGAGGGCCACTCTCCTGCACTCTGGCAACTTCCCCTACTGTGTGCATCACTGGCAAATATTAAGTCTTTTTCTTTTCCTCCTCTCCTCTCTCCTCTCCTCTCCTCTCCCTCTCTCTTTCTCCCTCCCTCCCTCCCTTCCTGCCTTCCTTCTTCTTTCTCTCTCTCTCTCTCTCTCTATTTTCCTTATTATTATTTTTTGGCTGCGTTGGGTCTTAGTTGCGGGATCCTTCGTTATGGCGCTTGGGCTTCTCTCTAGTTGTGGGGTGCAGGTTTTTCTCTCTCTAGTTGTGGTGCGAGAGCTCCAGAGCGTGTGAGCTTTGCAGTTTGTGGCATGCAGGCTCTCTAGTTGAGGCGTGTGAGTTCAATAGTTGTGGCATGCTGGGCTTAGTTGCCCTGCGGCATGTGAGATCTTAGTTGGACCAGGGATTGAACCCACGTCCCCTGCATTGGAAGGCGGATTCTTTACTACTGGACCACAAGGGAAGTCCCTTTTTCTTTTCTTTTTTGAATTAGTTTGCATTATTTTGGAGGCAGTTGATAACATAATCAGGGACAATATGTCTACTATGACAAATGGCGAGTTTGTACTGCATAAGCAATGAAATTGGGAGAAGCCTTGATAACAAGCATAAGGTCCTTTCAAGGACCTTGCCACCTCCCCTTCCTACAGGGGGTGCAGGAGAAGGTGTTGCAATCTTTACTGTACACTGATGGACACTTGGGCTCTGGGAGAGCAGTGACCTGACCAAGATTGCCCAAGGAATGCTCACAGGACTGGTTCCTGTCCAGCCCTTGCTGCTGGCTGCTTGGTCTGACTCCTGAGGCCCTGATTCTTCTCACTTCTCCTTTCTACTCAGAAAGAAAGGCCAGAAAAAGGAATGGAAAGGGGGGTGGGGAGGAGGGGAGAAAAGAAAAGGAAAGGAAAAAGGAAAGAAGAAAAAAGGAGAGAGGTGGGGAGGGGGGGGGGAGGGAGGGAGGGAAGGGAGGAAAAAATAACCCTCCCAAGGCAGGGCTAGTCTCACCTGTAGGTCACAAGTATTTCTGGTATTTGTTTATTTCTCTTGCTCTCCCCAGCCCTGTCCCAGCCCGGCTGAAGAGAATGACTGACTTGTTTCTCCCTGTTTTCTCTCCCAGACTTTTTGCCCATAAGAGTCACTTACAAAAGTAATTTGAGTTTATTCAAAAGAGAACTTGAAGGGCTATGTTCAGTTCATGCTCAGAAATCTATACAAGACTTTGCCAGGGATCGGGTCCTCTGAAAGTTACTTCTTTCAAACATTCCAGCGTGGCTGAGAGAACATGGTGGTACCACGGTCTCAGGGAGGAGACTTTAAGTGTCTGAACAAGGGTAGTCTGGCTCCATTCTCCTGTTGGGAAAAGGAGGCTGGGATGGGAGTCCTGCCCATCACGCCCCATTTACCCAAGGCCCTGGGGCATCGCTGTGGGGTTGAAGTGAATTTCTCTGCCATGTTTGTTAATGTCTCAGGAAAAGCCGGAAGTCACAGCTTTCTCTCTACAGCAGAACTGGCCCAGGCTTTCCAGCCCTTCTCAGGCCACACGGCATATACTGAGCAAACTGGACAGGATTTGAGGGGCTGTGGGCATTTGATGACCTATTCATTATATATTTGTTTACATTATGTAATTAAAATTAGAACACAAAACACAGTGTATTAGTTTAGATATTTAATATTAAATGTGTATGAAACTCCCAAGTATGTTTTTCAATTTGCTCATTTATCTTATAGATGCAAATATACTTTTTAAAAATATATTTATTTAATTTATTTATTTGGTTGCGCTGGGTCTTAGTTGCAGCAGGTGGGCTCCTTAGTTGTGGCTCATGGGCTCCTTAGTTGCGGCATGTGTGCTCCTTAGTTGCGGCATGTGTGCTCCTTAGTTGCAGTGTGGCCTCCTTAGTTGTGGCTCATTGGCTCCTTAGTTGTGGATCACCAGCTCCTTAGTTGTGGCATGCAAACTCTTAGTTGCAGCATGCAAACTCTTAGTTGCAGCATGCATATGGGATGCAGTTCCCTGACCAGGGATCGAACCCGGGTCCTCTGCATTGGGAGCACAGAGTCTTAACCACTGTGCCACCAGGAAGTCCTGAACATAACTTTTTTTTTGGGGGGGCTGCACGGCTTGCAGGATCTTAGTTCCCTGAGCAGGGATCAAACCCATGCCCCTTGCAGTGGAAGCACAGAGTCCTAACCACTGGACCACTAGGGCAGTCCCCGCGAACGTACCTTTTTACCTTGGGTTTTTTTGCTTGAACTAGCCAGTCAGTTCCTGATCAAGACATTCTCAATAGTTACCACCAGTAGGAAACTTTATTTGCACAAAGTAAAAAAATAAAATTTTCCTATTGATTTTCAAATAACCATTCAAAAATTTCCAACAGTAGAAATGATCTTTATAGGCTCTAACAGCCTTTTGTTTTTTTCCTTTCACAGATAAAATGTGGTGCTAGCATTTCTCCTAACAATGCAGCTTCCTTTCCAACCCTCAGAACTTTCTTGTCTGGAGCATTTCACAGTAACAATAGAGCTGGCAGACCCTGGAGACTGGGGCATCTGGGCTGGCATCCGGGACCAGGACCCAGACTGTGAGGGCCACACACTGATCCCTGCAGGCTGCAGTGGCTTGGGTGAGGCTACTCCCAAATGCAACAGACCTGGGGATGCCAGTGGCCCTGTGCCTGTGCGGCTGCCCTGGGGGCTGAAGGGATCAACACTGAAACTGACCACATCAGTCTACTGCTTTACTAGCAGAGTAAGTGAGCCTCCTCTTGCCTCAGTCTGCCGATCTGAGACATGGGGATAACAGTAGTACCTACCTGGTAGGGCTGTTAGGAGGATTAAATGACTGCCAGGCCTGGCCACATACTAAGGGCTATCTGTGTGTTTGTTAAAAAAAGTTAAAAGGTCGAGAGGCTCTAGAACAGACCCCCAAATCACATGCTTAGAGCCAGCCAGAACTGGATTCCTTCGTTCTGAATTCTGGCTCCCGCCCTCTCTAGACACGGGCCATAGCAGGCCCTCAACCTTCCCAGCCTCTGTTTCCTGGCCCACGCGTGATGATGGCACTGGTACCCACGTTAATGATGTACAGATTAATGTACAGTTCACATAAAGCGCTTGAGACATAACAAGTGCTCAACCAGCAATGGCTGTTATGACCCAGCAGAGCCAGGACGTGAACTCAGGGGTCCTAAGCTCTGAGCTTGTTCCCTGTCCACTGCCCGCGTTTCCCTCCTACGAGTCTCGCCTTCCCACAGAAAAGCGCTTAACCTCTTGGACTCTCTTCTAGAATTTTTTTTTTTTTTTTAGCCGTGCCACGCGGCATGTAGGATCTTAGTTCCCTGATCAGGGATTGAACCTGTGCCTCCTGCAGTGGAAGGGCAGAGTCCTGACCACTAGACCGCCAGGGAAGTCCCTTCTACGATTTATTTTAAATCTTTCCACTCAGATTGTATTTTTCAACCCTCTAATATTTTTTTGTTCTTCATCTTTGGGCTCTCTGGAGTGGTTTTTCCATGTCTTTAAAAAAAAATGTCGAGTGGTCAGAGCAATTGCATCGAGGGCCAGGCATCAAGGGAATTCCTTTGCAAGGGCACTGAGGCAGCCAGTGGCCATGTCTTTCCAAGTCTCAAGTAAGTACCACGCATCTTTCCTCATTCATATTTTATTAGGAAGCCAGATTGGAGAATTCATCAGTTATAAAACTTTAAATATGAAATGAATCACTCTTATCAAAGAGATGATTCAGGTGGGAATACCAGATTTTTCTTAAGAGTAGAAGCAAAGGCAAATATGGCATTTTATTTTACACATATTTAATAGTCATGAAAAAGGAAAAGAACTTTAAAAAAACAACTTTGTGCCAACGTGAACATCCAGGAACTGCTGTGGAGATGGGGCTGTTAGAGCTTAAATGTTAAGATCATCCAGAAAAGTGACATAAGTCATCTTTTATTAAAATAGAATATCTTTGTCTCTTTCCACCATATACATATAGATATTTTCTCTTTAAATAAATATATGTTACGTATTCTAAACGATGACTCACTTGACAACATTCACGTGGTGCTTTCGGGCCAGGGCATTGACTTGGTAAGGAAGACAAATACCAAAAACATCGAGTGTATGTGGGTTCTCGTAAGGCGGATTTTCCAGGATTTGGGAATGTGTCTCAGCTCTCCTCACACGAGGACTTCTGAGTCTTCTGAGGAGTCGTCGGCAAATAAGAGTTCATCTGACACTGGGCTCCCCAAGGGCAGCGTGCTGGACTGGGACCAGGAGACCCCATTCCTTACCAGCCTGTCCTCCAGTAAAACACCGTTCCTTCCCGCCGTCCCCATCGCTGGGGCAGGAGGAGCCTGCTCTTCCCAGCCCTCGCTGACCCCGTTCAGGATGTACCTTCCCTCGTGAGGTCTGTTGTCATGGACTTCTGCGGTGACCACGCTGACGGTGGCGCCGGGTGTGCAAGAAGCAATGACCAAGTCGGGATGGATGTTCACGTCCAGCTGAGCAAGTGCCGAGCCCTCGGCCGGGCCCTCGCAGCTCCCCAGAAACTGTGTGTTGACGTAAATGATGTCGGCTTCGTCCTGAACTTCAGGCAGGCTTTCCAAGAGCTTTTCTAGCTGCAGCCTCAGCATTGAGAAGGTGGGGCGGTCCAAGGGCTCAGCTCTCCAGCAGGAGTGCATGACTTCATACCTAGAGGCGAAGAAGAGTGTTATCTCCTGGCGCAGCACGCACAGCCCACGCGCAATCCGCCCCTGCTTCTCCCACTCAGGTGGGAGTGGAGGGGCTGGGGGAGGGGGAGGGGAGCGGGGGTCCTGGGAGCAGACAGGTGTCAGCGCCAGCTCCACGCTCACCGTCGTTCCAGGCCTTGGGAGGCTCGAGGAAGGAAATCCAGAGGGGGGCTGGCGTGGGCACGTGTGTGAAAATAAGGGCAGTGCTGTGACAGCGGCAGGTGAGCCCTGGGCTGGGACAGCCCCTGACTTGAGGCGGCCGCAGCTTCGTGGCGCGTGTAGGGCTGCTGAACCTCGGCCACCTGATGCTGCTCCGTGAAGGAGAAACGCTCTGGGGGCCCTGCTCTTCTCCGTGACTTCGACCTCCTCCAGTAAAAGTAATAACCGCTGACCTGTCATCGGCATTTCCTATCTGACAGCCATCGTGTAAGGTACTTTTATTATTATTTTTTAATTAATTAATTTATTTTTGCTGTGTTGGGTCTTCGCCTCTGTACGAGGGCTCTCCCTAGCCGCGGCAAGCGGGGGCCACTCTCCATCGCGGTGCGCGGGCCTCTCACCATCGCGGCCTCTCCCGTTGCGGAGCGCAGGCTCCGGACGCGCAGGCTCAGCGGCCATGGCTCACGGACCCAGCCGCTCCGCGGCATGCGGCATCTTCCCGGACCGGGGCACGAACCCACGTCCCCTGCATCGGCAGGCAGATTCTCAACCACTGCGCCACCAGGGAAGCCCCGTAAGGTACTTTTAGAAATACTAGCCTGCTTAGCAGCACGAGCCCACACACAGGTACTGGGATCCCCATTTTACAGAGGAGGATCCTGAGAGCGTGATGCTTGGCCCCAGGACGAGGGTGAAGCTCTGACCCACATCAGAGAGTGTCTGACGCCAGAACCCATGTTCTTAACCACTGAGCAGACCTGCTTGCCATGGGTCAGACCCTGACGGGTTTAGGTTCTACCCTATGGGCAAGGGGGAACCACAGAAAGATTGTGCTTTGGTGCATTCCCATGACCAGATGATAATTTTAGGGAAGTTGCTTTGGATGTCACCCAAAGGATGTATTAGGATCCTGGGGGTGATGAGAAGAATAAGACAGGAGACAGAGGAGCCTGCACTCCCCTGTAGGAAACAGGGACCCGCTCGTTCACGTACATATACTGTGGATGTCAATGCGCCGAAGTTCCCACAAGTGTTACCACCCCCAGGCCCCGCCACGCCCTGGACCTCTGTGGTCTGACAGTACTAGCAGACCCCGTTTCATCACACTCCAAAGATACTGTGTTTTTTTTTTACCAGTTGAAGGTCTGTGACAACTCTGCATTGAGCAAGTCTATTGGTGCCATTTTTCCAGGAGCATTTGCTCACCTGGTGTCGCTGTGTCACAGTTTGGTAATTCTGACAATATTTCAAACTTTTTCCATTATTGTTATGTTTGTTAGGGTGACCTGTGATCAGTGATCTTTGATGTTACTATGATAATATTTTTGAGGTGCCACAAACTGTGTCCACGTAAGACAGCAGATTCAATCAAAGTACGTTGTGCCTGTTCTGACTGCTCCACCGACCGGCCATCCTCTGCCTCTCTCCTTCTGCCTGGGCCTTTCTATTCCCTGAGACACAACAATAGTGAAATTACGCCGATTAATAACCCTAGAACGGCTTCTAAGCGTTCAGCTGAAAGGAAGAGTCACAGGTCTCTCACTTTAAGTAAGCTAGAAATTATTAAGCTTAGTGAGGAAGGCGTGTCCAAAGCTGAGACAGCCGGAGAGCTAGGCCTCTAGTGCCAAACAGCCCAGTTGTGGATGCAAAGGAAAAGTTCTTGAAGGAAATTAAAAGGCACTACTCCAGTGAACACATGAATGATGAGGAAGCAAAATGGCCTTATTGCTGATGTGGAGAGTCTGAGTGGTCTGGATAGAAGATCAAACCAGCCACAACATTCTCTTAAGCCAAAGCCCAATCCAAAGCAAGGCCCTACGCAGTGGTTGAGAGTCTGCCTGCCAATGCAGGGGATGCGGGTTCGTGCCCCGGTCCAGGAAGATCCCACATGCCGCGGAGCGGCTGGGCCCGTGAGCCATGGCCGCTGAGCCTGCGCGTCCGGAGCCTGTGCTCCACAACGGGAGAGGCCACAGCAGTGAGAGGCCCGCGTACCGCAAAAAAAAAAAAAAAAAAAAAGAAATATATTTTGTAAAGCTAGAGTTGCCATGGGTAAGAGATTCCTCTGATGAATCTGAACAAAGTAAATGGAAAACCTTCTTGAAAAGATTCACCATTCTAGATGCCATTAAGAACATCTGTGATTCATGGCAAGAGGTCAAAATATCAACATACACAGGAGTTTGAAAAGAAGTTGATTCCAACCCTCATGGATGACTTCGAGGGGCTCAAGGCTTCACTAGAAGAAGTCACTGCAGATGTTGGGGGGAGAGCAAGGGAACTAGAATTAGAAGTGGAGCCTGAAGATGCGACTGAACTGCTGCAATTTTAACCTGTTTTGTTTTTTTGGCTGCACGGAGCAGCTTGCGGGATCTTAGTTTACCAACCAGGGATCAACCTGGGCCCTCGGCAGTGAAAGTGTGGAGTCCTAACTACTGGACTGCCAGGGAATTCCCTGAATTGCTGCCATTTTACGATGAAATTTTAATGGATAAGGAGTTGCTTCTCATGGATGAGCAAAGAAAGTGGTTTCCTGAGATGGAATCTACTCCTGGTGCAGATGCTGTGAAGATTGTTGAAATGACAATAAAGGATTTAGAATATTACATAAGCTGAGTGGATAAAGCAGCAGCAGGGTTTGAGAGGACTGACTCCAAGTCTGAATGAAGTTCTCCTGTGGGTAAAATGCTATCAGACAGCACTGCATGCTACAGAGAAATTGTTCATGAAAGGAAGAGTAGATCGATGCAGCAAACTTCACTGTTGTCTTATTTTAATAAATTGCCACGGCCATCCCAACCTTCAGTAGCCACCACCCTGATCAGTCAGCAGCCACCAACATCGAGGCAAGACCCTCCACCGGCAAAAAGATTATGACTTGCTGAAGGCTCCGAGGATGGTTAGCATTTTTTAGCAATAAAGTGTTTCTTTTAAAAAATGTTTATTTATTTGGCTGCACCAGGTCTTAGTTGTGGCATGCAAACTCTTAGCTGTGGCATGTGGGATCTAGTTCCCTGACCAGGGATCGAACCCGGGCCTCCTGCCTTGGGAGCACAGAGCCTCAGCCACTGGACCACCAGGGAAGTCCCCACAGAGTGTTTTTAAAATTAAGGTATGTACACCATTTTCTAGACATAATGCTATCGCACACTTAACAGACTACATTACAGTAATCATAACTTTTTTTTTTTTTTGTGGTACGCGGGCCTCCCACTGTTGTGGCCTCTCCCATTGCGGAGCACAGGCTCCGGACGTGCAGGCTCAGTGGCCATGGCTCACGGGCCCAGCCGCTCCGCGGCATGTGGGATCCTCCCAGACCAGGGCACGAACCCGTGTCCCCTGCATCGGCAGGCGGACTCTCAACCACTGCGCCACCAGGGAAGCCCAGTAATCATAACTTTTATATGCACCGGGAAACCGAAAAATTCCTGTGACTCACTCTACTGCAGTGCTCTGGAGCTGAACCCGCAATATCTGGGAGGCGCGCTTGTACTGGGGGAAGGAATGGAGGGGAGGGGGACCCTGAAAGACATCTGCTGGCTGTGGGGACCCAGTGGGATAAGAAAGAACAAGGTGACCTCCGCGTGTCACCCTGGAGACGAGGAGACCGAGGGCCGGTGCCACGAACCACAGTGGCTGCAGCTGGGAGGCTGTGAGTTCGGCCGAGGAAAGGTCCCCCGGAGGTGATGGGAGCACCACCCAGAGCGGCCTCTTGGGTGATGGGGGCCTGGTCATTCAGAGGTGGGGGTGATGCCGTAAGAAGAGGTGGCCCTGAGCGGGCAGGACCGGTGAGCGGGGCTCCAAGCACACCCTGTTATTTCTCAGGGTTGACTGTAAAATGACCGAGGGGTAACGAAACACAGGAGTCAACTCATCTCCACTACGGTGAGACAGAAAACAGAGATGCGCTGAAATATCCGCCTCAGTTTTCAAAGAAAAGACCCCAGATACGGAAATGCAGAGAGCTCTCGGGAATGCTGTCGTTCGCCAGCATCCAGACTCAGAGGGGACCTGGGAAGCGGGCTTGGCTCACCAGAGCCTCTGCGAGCCTTCGGTGTGAGGAAACAGCCTGGGCGTGGGGGCCGCTGAGCCGCTGCTTCCTCCTGCTTTTCCCCAGCCTCCCTCCCCCAGCCGCAGGGCACTGCCGACACGGCAACTCGTTCACCTACAAAACCACCCCTCAAACACCGACTCAGCATTCCCTGGTCACGGCTCTACACGCAGCATCTAAAACCACAACGTGACACAGCTTAGACCTTACTAAGACCCCAGATAATCAACTTCTCCTGGAGCACCAAAGAAGCCAAGACAGAAACAGCCACAAAAGTCTCCATTCAGTATTGTTTGACAGAAATGGCTTCCTCATTTGCAGAAGCAAACATCTCATTCATGTGGCCCTTTCAGAAACGACCGTGAAGCCCCAGATCTAATTGAATTAGGATTTTATGATGTTTCTTTTAAAGGGCTTGTGACTTCTGTTTCTCTTCTAAATGTTATGGATTTACAACCATACTCACCGCCACCACTACTACCGCCCCCCCCGCAAGCAGTGCGAGGCTCTGATCAAAAAAAAACTTTCCTTCTGTTTGGCCGCGGTGGATCTGGGAGGCCCATGTGCAAACTGACCGGGGCCTTCTCACCGGTCCGAGGAAGCAGGGCCAGAGTGTGAGTGTGAGTGTGGGTGCGCGTGTGTGGAGTCCTGCACGGGCCCACCTGCCCGAGCAGCACAGCCCGGCGTTCCACGGCGGAGCCCACGCAGGCCCACGGTCCTGAAATGTTCTTGCTAACCATGGTGAGAATGCCCCTCTCCAAGCCCATGACCCCTGTTACGCTGGGGACAGACTCATCATTAGGAAGGTTCGGATCACCAAGCTAGAGGCAGTGCCCCAAGAAATGATGTTTTCAAAGTCGGCAAGGTGTTTGGGAGGGGATCGACTTGTAAAGATGTTATTAATCGCGGGCACCATATGTGACACTTAGTGTGCGTGCTCCCTGCAGGCTGAGCACTCCACACACTTCTTTGTTAACCCTCCAAATACCTCTGCAGAATACGTGACTATACTTTTTTGGTGGCTGATCACGTGGCACGGAGCGGTCAAGTCAGCTGCAGTGGCCACAAACGTGGCTAGTTAGGAGGCAGAGCCCGGCCTCTCTGACTCCAAGTCCCAGGCCTCTCCCCGTACTGTCCACCCCGAAGAGAGGGGCCTGTTGGGATGGGAAGGGCACTGTGGTCCTGCACGCTGGGAGCTGGGGGGTGGTGTCTCACACCGGCTGAGTGTACAGTCTCCCTGGGATAGTTTTTTTTTAACAATATTATTATTTTTATAAATTTATTTATTCATTTAGTTATTTTTGGCTGCGTTGGGTCTTTGTTGCAGTGCGCGGGCTTCTCATTTCTGTGGCTTCTCTTGCTGTGGAGCACGGGCTCTAGGGGCATGGGCTTCAGTAGCTGTGGCACACGGCCTCAGTAGTTGTGGCTCATGGGCTCAGTAGTTGTGGCTCGTGAGCTCTAGAGTGCAGGCTCAGTAGTTGTGGTGCACGGGCTTAGTTGCTCCACAGCATGTGGGATCTTCCTGGACCAGGGCTCGAACCCATGTCCCCTGTGTTGGCAGGCGGATTCCTAACCACTGCACCACCAGGGAAGTCCATCCCTGGGATAGTTTTAAAACATACATTTCTGGGCCTGTTCTGTACCAAGAGAATAACAATCTCCAGGCACAGGGCTGAGGAATCACATTCTTAGAATATCGCCTAAGCAATTCTGATGACCAGCCTGAAAGCAAAGTTACTGGCTTAGATTTCTAAATTTCCTGATTCAAGGTATTCCTGTGATTGGTTTGTTTAAGATGTTGAATGAAAAGAGAAGCATGACTGCAGCAAAAGAGGGCAGAGAATCCTCCAAGTACCTCATGCATTGTAAAGTCGACCTATTTATTTATAGGATATACAGTCATCCCTCGGTATCCATGACAGATTGGTTCCAGAAGCCCCAGCGGATACCAAAATCTGCAGATGCTCAAGTCCCTTACAGTCAGTTGGCCCCCCCGTATCTGTGGGTTCTGCATCCACCCATACAGAGGGCCGACTGTATTTCCTAGAGGGGCTTACGGAACTTCAGAACACGTGCGGGCTCAGTGGAGATGTGCACACACTGCTTCCCGGCTTACAGAACTTCAGAACACATGCGGGCTCACCAGAGATGTGCACACACTGCTTCCCACACCAGGAGAGGCTCCTGTCCCAGACATCTGCGTGTGTCATCTTCTGCCCACATCCGCCTGGCTAAGTGTCCCCACCCACTATGGCGGTGTGTCCCCAGGTCTTTGCAGGGTACCCCGAGATGAAAAGCAGCTGACTCACAGTTCATCCAAGCAGTCCTCTGGCTGTTTCAGCCTGTGGCCGTGGAGCAGATAGTCATATATTTCGTGGTTCTGGACTCCGGGATAGGGGGTCATTCCTCGTGTGGCTATTTCCCACATGGTCACGCCAAATGCCCACTAAGGACAAAGCGACAACGTCAGGATGCAAGTCTTTCCAGAAGGGCTGAATGGACCTTTTCATGGGGAAAGGTCATTTCCTTAGAGCCCCGGCGGTCACGCACAAAGCTGACAATTATGTTTGAGATACGCCGCTCTCCCAAAACGGCAGTAACGTGGGGTCGGAACGTCACAGTTCCCCATTTTTACTAAAGCTGTTTGGGAAATGAGACAAAGGCAGATCTAGCCTTGTGTCACGTCAGTGCTCTGTTTAACGTTCTGTTCCTACTGTTGTCGGCAAGTGCTTTCTTTTCCTGATCTCTGGTTAAGGGTATGAATACACAGCACCTTTTATACAGCATCTTAGCTCCAAACAGCCATGGGATGAATTCATTTAATTTAATGGGAATATGAAACATCTTAGTTGCAGGCAATGAGTCACTATACTGTAGCAGAGGCAAGTGGAAATAAATTAAGGGCCTTTGCCATCCTCTGAATGTCAGGCTACTTCACCAGAATCTAATGTGCCGCCTGAATTAAAGCATCGAGCGATAAATAAAGAAAAGTGTGAGCATGCCCCAATCCTCAGCTGATCAAAGAGTAAGATGTCCTGCATCACCAGCTTAAGTCAGCTCTTTCAGCATGCCTTCCTCTTTGCAATGCGGGGCCCCGGATCAAAACTCTGTACATACGTACCACGTCACTTTTACTGGTGTATACTCGGTCCGCGAGACTCTCTATGGCGATCCATTTCACAGGCATCTTAGCGATGCGGCCCTGGCGGTAGTAGTCGCCACTGTAAATCTTCTTAGAGAGGCCAAAGTCCGCGACGCAGACAGTCATGTCATCTCGCAACCTACAGAGAGCGACGACCTCAGAGGCAAAGCCTTAAATCACAGGTCTGCACCTGATGCAGCTGAAAACATTCACGATGAGTAACCAAAAGATAGAGACCCCACAGCCTGCGAGGGTCCTGCTTTGGGACCAATGGCAGAGCAAGTGAGGGGGGACCAGATGAGTTATTACTTTCTATCCTTCTGGTCGGTGTGGGAATCTGGACCATCCAGGGCACCTGGGCACAGAGGATGGAGCCAGCTGGAGGAACAGAGGGGCACGGGAGTAGAAAGAGCAGCAGCTCCAAGCCAGTGCCCCCTGGTAGACTCATCTAGAGCCCAGTAGCCTTCCTGCCTGACGTCTGGAAGCAGCCCTGGCTCCATAGATTAAGTAAGCCACTTGACAGCTTGGGGGAGGTGGGGAAGCACGTGCTGTAAGCGGGGGACACTGGACTTCCTGCTAAGACGGTGCCAGGTGGTACCTGAGGAATTAACTGGAAAATTAAAGGAATACAATTGCATTTACAGCCCAAGCAGTTAAAATTGATCTTAGACGAGAAGGAGAGGAGGAGGAGGAGGAACGAGTGGTCTGGAGGTAGGGCGACTACCTTGTCCCTCTTTGCCTGACGCTAACATTTAAAACTAAAAGTCCCACATCCTGGGAAATCCCTCAATTCTGGACAAACCGGACAGCTGGTCACCCTACCTCGTGGGAAAACCATGAAGGAAATGTTAAGGGGAAGAAAAGGTTTTCATGATTCTCCCTCCATGGTAGACAAATGATTTCAATAAAAAACAAAACCAAGCCCCTTCTGGGTTTTCAAAAATGAGGCGAAAGTGACAGAGGGCCGGGGGGCAGGGTTGGTTAGGAGGAGGGAGGGGACGGGCTCCAGTGTCACATCTCCAACGAAGAAAAACGAATAACAGCAATACGTTTAAGGAACACTCTCTCTTCTTGCAATAGTAAATTTCAAATCAAGAAATAGTTATTGTTTTTGAAGATTTACAGCAGATAATGGCTGTTGAAGTAGATTGAAGAGATGGGGAAGGTGAAGTTCGAAGTTCCTGTATAAGCCCTTGTGTCTCTGCTGCAAAAGGAAAGCTTTGGTGTAGTCAGGACAAAACTACTTCACAAGGTAGTATCATGAAAACTCAGGGACAAAACCATTATGATTTTCATTACTGTCTTCATGATCAGCTGACTTATATGTAACTCTGGATCCAAATAAGCTGATGGCAGTTGGGGAGGATCCCAAAGTTCACACCTAGTACTCCTAGCTGAGTGAGAGTGTAGTCACACATGAACACACTACTATATAGAAAATAGATAACTAATAGGGACCTACTATATGGCACAGGGAACTCTACTCATTGCTCTGTAATGGTCTATATGGGAAAAGAATCTAGAAAGGAGTGGATATATGTATATGTATAACTGATCACTTTGCTGTACACCTGAAACTAACACAACATCGTAAATCAACTATACTACAATAAAAATTAAAAAAAAAAAGAAAAGAAGTCACAGGGGAGTTTTGGAGGCCAGCCAGACTCTTAGAGGCAGAGGTAGTGAAAACCCTCAAGCAAACACCCAGTCATGTGTCAGGGCGGTAGAAACCCCATCTCCGGAGCCTTCCACACTGTCACCTCCCAAGCCTAATCCTCCTCCATACTTTAACATCAACAGGCCACCCCATAGGCCCACAAATGTCTACCACCATGAGGTCCAACCCACTCCAGGATGGGCCAGGGCTCTTACATGCAGTTTCGAGCAGCTAAATCGCGATGAAGAAAGTTCCTGTTGCTCAGATACTCCATTCCCTGGGCAATGTCCACCATGAACTTCAATAGTGTCTGCAGAGGAATATGCTAGGGGGTGGAAGACACAAGAAGACAGATTATTATTATTATTTTTCTGGCCACACCATGTGGCTTGCAGGATCTTAGTTCCCTGACTAGGGAATGAACCCGGGCCCTGGCAGTGAAAGCGCAGAGTCCTAACCACTGGACCACCAGGGAATTCCTGAGAGACTATTATTATTTTTTAAAATAAATAAATTTATTTATTTGTTTATGGCTGCGCTGGGTCTTGGTTGCTGCGCCTGGGCTTTCTCTAGTTGCAGCGAGCAGGGGCTACTCTTTGTTACGGTGCGTGGGCTGCTTATTGCAGTGGCTTCTCTTGTTGTGGAGCACAGGCTCTAGGCATGCAGGCTTCAGTAGTTGTGGCACGCAGCCTTCAGTAGTTGTGGCACGCAGGCTTCAGTAGTTGTGGCACGCAGGCTTCAGTAGTTGTGGCTCGTGGGCTCTAGAGTGCAGGTTCAGTAGTTGTGGAGCACAGGCTTAGCTGCTCTGCGGCATGCGGGATCTTCCCAGACCAGGGCCCGAACCTGTGTCTCCTGCGTGGGCAGGCAGATTCCTAACCACTGCGCCACCAGGGAAGTCCAGGATTATTTTTTATTTTTTATTTTTATTTTATTTTATTTTATTTTTTATTTTTTTTATTTTTTGTGGTACGCGGGCCTCTCACTGTTGTGGCCTCTCCCGCTGCGGAGCACAGGCTCCGGACGCGCAGGCTCAGCGGCCATGGCTCACGGGCCCAGCCGCTCCGCGGCATGTGGGATCCTCCCGGACCGGGGCACGAACCCGTGTCCCCTGCATCGGCAGGCGGACTCTCAACCACTGCACCACCAGGGAAGCCCCCAGGATTATTTTTTAAAAGGAAACCAAGTTACTTCCATTTGAGGGGGTGAAATGATGGCTTTATGACTTAGAAGTGTGGCCATGAAACAAGGAAATTTCCATATCACTAATGTCACAAATAAGGTTTTAAAAATGAAAAACAAACAAAACCCAACAAACCCTAAAACTTCTTGGCAAGTATCACGTTTTCTTCTCCTCGTCTTTAAAGGTATTTTAAAAAATTAATTTATAACTTTAATGCAATTCCAAAGATACCACCAACAATTTATTTTGTGTGTGTGGCCAGTTAATAACATTCTTTTCACAAGTTATGAGCTCAAATGCGATCCTTGTGTCCTTCTGAGTGGCAGTGGAACAAAGAGAGGAAAAGAAGGGGGGTCTGGCTGCAGTGGGGGAGGATCTAATGTTCTGACAGCAAAAAGCCCATGGAGAAGGAGCTGTTCCCAATTATGCACCCACATCTGGTATCATTTTATTGTGAAATGTTTCAGAAGAGGCTTTTTTTCTTCTGGACAGAAAGTAGGATGGTCTTTACCCCTTATCATGGGACCAAAGTACCACAAGTAAGTATTCGGGAATTTTCATTTTTGTTTCTCTAGGGCCTTCCTGTAAGTTTTAACAGCCTAATGTTTTTTTTCTATGTTGTAAAAATCAAACCAGACTGCATGTTAGAAAACCTGCCGTGTTGGGACTGATTAAGAGGATGATGACTAATGAAGACTTCTGTGTAGTAATTCAATGTTTTAGTGCAGTCAGAGCCCTAAAGAAAAGAGTTCACAAAGTTCCTAGAAATCATAAATGGGTCCACCCATGATATATTCTTTCCCAAGGCACTGGATTTATGGTTTATTCTATATGGCACATGAGTCTTCTAAAGTGGTACTCGTGAAAACACTGAATTTTTTTTTTTTTTTTAATTGGGCTGTGCTGGGTCTTAGCTGTGGCATGCAGGCTCTTAGCTGAAGCATGCAGGATCTAGTTCCCTGACCAAGGATCGAACCCAGGCCCCCTGAGTTGGGAGCATGGAGTCTTAACCGCTGGACCACCAGGGAAGTCCTGATACTGAATTTTTAATGATTTATATTTCTCAACTAAGACACGTGTCAATCACAGACTGTATATATAACAAAAATGCTTTATCCTTTACCCTTACATAATGGAGTTGTTAAAAAAAACATAAGTAAATCAGGCATGAAAGCCTTACACCTCTGTTCTATATATCTGGGGCATTTGATTTTCTGGATGCTAATTTCCAGGAAAGAATTTGGGTGCTAAGAAATATCAAATCTGCTGACATTCATGAAAGTATAATGCATATCAGGTGCTATTCATTTGTGTTATTTTTTTCCAAGCAGAACTATGTTAATCTTGCAGACTGTGACCAAAGGTCATTTAAAAGATCATTGTGTGGTAAAACTAATAAATGAGGTCAGTAAGGTTGCAGGATACTAGATTGACATACAAAACTCAACTGCATTTCTACACACTAACAATGAACTGTCTGAAAATGAAATTAAGAAAACAACATCTGCAAAAGAATCAACAACAAAATACTTAGGAATAAATTTAACAGAAGAAGTGCAAAACTTATACTCTGAGAACTACAAAAGGAAAGAATTAAATTAGTTTCTAAATAAATGGAAAGGTATCCAGTGCTCATGGATTGGAAGAGCAGGTGTGCTATTCACACAGAGGACAGAATGGCACCCAGGTCCTGCTGAAGAAGCACATTTATACGACTGAGACCTAGTCTTGGGCCACTCTAGCAGGACCAGAGGTATTTATTGCCAAGGAACTGACTGATAAGGCAGTAGAGATTTGAATAAAAGCTTGATTTTCTAGTTTGTCTATGATGCATTTTGTGACTTTCAGCTTTACATGTGGCCACAAAGTGTCAAAATATGAAACTACATTCCTTTTAAAAACATTCCTTTTCAATTTTTATAAAACCTGGGAGTTTCCATCATTGGAGATATACTTTATATTTTTGCAAATCGAAACTATTCATGAGTCAGTAAAATGCTGTGTACTTGTTTCCTTGTTATTCTGTTCAGAAGAACATCAGACGACAGCAGTACTCTTGGCAGACACAAACTGATCCTATAATTTATACAGAAGGGCAACAAAACTAGAATAGCAAAATCAACTCTGAAAAAGTAGGATACATTTGGAGGAATCACATTACCCGATTTTAAGACAATAAAGCTACAGTAATCTCAGTGGTGTGATAGGGGTGAAGGATGGCACATAGCTTAACGGAACAGAACAGAGAACTCAGAAATAGACCCACACGTGTACAACTGATTTTTCACAAAGGTGCAAAAGCAATTAGTGGATTAAGGATAGTCTTTTCACAAATGATGCTGGTCATCTATATGCAAAAAAAGCAACAAACTAAATTTCACACCTTCTACAAAAATTAATTCAAAATGGGGCACAGACTTAAATGTAACATGTAAACCCACAAATTTTCAGAAGAAAACACAGAAGAAAATCTTTTTTATCTGGAGTTAGGCAAAGAGTTCTTAGAAATGACAGTGAAGGTATGATCCATTAAAAGAAAAAACTGATGAACTATACTTCATCAAAATTAAAATTTTTTGGTTCATGTTAAGAGAATACAAAGCCAAGCTACAAACTGGGAGAAAAGTCTTTGCAAATCACATATCCAACAGAGGAACTGTAGCTAAAGAACCCTCAAAACTCAACAAGAAAACCAACAGCCCAATTAAAAAATAAACAAAAGACTTTAACAGACACTCACCAAAGAGGATATAAAGATGGTAAACAAACACAAGATGCTCAGCATCATTAATCATTAGGGAAATGCAAATAAATTTCATGATAAGCTATCACTATACACCTATCAGAGCAGCTAAAAACAAAACAAAACAAAAAACTACAGATAATACCAAGTGCTAACAAGAATGCAGAGCAACTGAATTTCTCGTACATTCCTGGTGGAAATGTAAAATGGTACAGCGATTCTGGAAAGTAGTTTAGCAGTTTACTATAAAGATAAACATACATTTTCCATATGACCTAGCATCCCATTCGTGGGTATTTAGCCTAGAGAAATGAAAAATTATGTTCACTCAAAAACCTGTATGTGAATTTTTATAGCAACTCAAAACTGTCACAGGTCCTTCAATAGGCAAATGGAAAAAGCAAACTGTGATACAGCCATACAATAGAAGCCTCCACAGCAATAAAAAAAGCAATGAACTACTGATACATGCAACTTGGATGGCTCCCAAAGGCATAATGCTGAGTGAAGGAAGCCAGTCTCAAAGAATTACAAACTATATAATTCCATTTATATGGCATTCTCTAAAAGACAAAACTGTAGTGATGGAAAACAGATCAGTGGTTGCCAGGGGTTAGCCATGTGGGCAAGGTGTAACTATAAAGGGGTAGCAGCAGGAGGAGGAGTTTTGGGTGACGGAACTGTTCTGTATCCTGATTGTAATGGTAGTATATGAATCTATACATGCATTACAATTTATATAACTATAAACCAAAAAGGGAAAAAAGTCATGTTCTTCTGTATGATAATTAAAAAAAATTTTTTTTTAGAAACCCATATGATTTAAGTTTATTTATTTATTTATTTATGGCTGTGTTGGGTCTTCGTTTCTGTGCAAGGGCTTTCTCTACTTATGGCAAGCGGGGGCCACTCTTCATCGCAGTACGCGGACCTCTCACTATCGCGGCCTCTCCTGTTGCAGAGCACAAGCTCCAGACACGCAGGCTCAGTAGTTGTGGCTCACGGGCTCAGTTGCTCCGTGGCATGTGGGATTTTCCTGGACCAGGGCTCGAACCCGTGTCCCCTGCATTGGCAGGCAGATTCTCAACCACTGCACTACCAGGGAAGCCCTTAAAATATTTTAATAAAGGATATAAATGGCCTATTTCTCTTCTACAAAGATTCAAGAAAGATATCCAATCTGAGGCTCACTACACTTGCACAGGGGTCCAAAAAAGGGAGTTAAGCTTCACAAGATGGATGATTGTTGGTCATCAAACAAACCTGTGTATTTTTATTTTTTCACTACAGAAATCACTCTTGTGAAATATGAAATCCCTCCCTGCAAATTATTAGAAAAATCATACAATATACCAGCAAATTAAATGTAGGCAAAATCACTCATCAACATGAAGCAAAATCCACTCAAGAGGATGCTATGCAGCCATTCACAGACATCTATCTGGAGGCTGCCCTGTCGGGCAGGGGCACCCATGGGATGGGGCAGAGAAGAACTAAAGGCATGGGGTCTGCAGCCAGTTCTGCCTCCACCACTGCTGATCCGTGCCTCAGTTTCCTCACCTGAGATTCTATTAGTAACTACTTATTATGGTGGCTGTGCCATTGATATATGTGAAACACAGGCTGGCCTCTGCCAAACATTTGAGAAATGTTAGCCCCAGTTGTTGGCCTACAGACAGATGTGTACATACTGAGCCCCTGCCTGTGAAACACACAGATGTGGAATAAACGGTTGCGATGTGAATGTCCGAGGATGCCAATGTTGGGAATTATGGGTAATTTTTTCTTCTTCTCCAGGCTTCTTATAATGTTACTGTCTGTTTCTTGGGGGACGGGGCAGAGAAGGAAAGCACTCAGCCATGCTGAGTCCTCCACTTTGGATTAGGCCCTTCACCTCTTTGGAGGAGCCCCAGTGACTTTGTAATAGCTCTGTGATGTGGCTACAATTTCCTGTCTCTGGTTAGTATTTGTGCTGGTGAAAGACTTAAAGAAGCCATGAACAAAATAGGTGTGAGCACAGGACCATGGGGATAGCTAAAAAAAGGAAGGGGCTCACTTTCCCATTTAGGTCTCTTACGCCGTCCCTGGAAAGAACGGAACAAGTACAAGGAAAAGGAAAGCAAAAACCTCCTGGCCTGTTCATAACACACAGGCATAAGCTACCAACGGGGGCAGCAAGACACAGGGAAGAAGGCTCTAGAAAATGTTCCCCCTAAATTGGGTCTCAAGTTTTATGTTGTTTTTCAACTGCCTCGCCATATTATAAATAAATGGCTGTTCCTACAGGTTCAGGTGTCTCTTGGGATGAGGACCTTCCCCAGGAAGCTCCCCAGACACCATCTTATTCCTACTATCTCATCATGAGTCTCTCCACCACCTGTAACCAGTGGGCGAGGTGTTTCAGTCTAAGAGCTCGTTTCCATTTGGCGTCTGTGTGCTGTGGGGCTTCAGGGCAGGGTTTGCCCTGTGGGGTCAGTGCTCCTCTCAGGGGCACCGTGGAAGGCAGGCAGGCTGGCCCACCAATTCCCAACACACTTTCTGATTCTGAGGACAGAGCGGCTCAGGATAAAGAGAAACATGGATGGAGCCCATTCCCCCTCAGGGTCTCTGAAAAACAACTCAATGCAACTTCTCCCTGAAAACTGAGATGGCTCCGGTACTCAGTAATTTCAGAGTGAACAATCTAAAAAGAGGAGACTTTCAAGGAAAGAGTCCACTCTGACAGCAAGAGAGGCCCGTTCTGCTCCACTCCCAGCCTGCTTCTCCGTCACGTACAACAGGAATAATGAAATCCATGGGCAGGCCGGTTATGAGGATCACATTTCAACCCCCAGGGTGCACAGTGAGCACTGAACAGAGGCCAACGTCCCCTCCTTCCCTCCGTCATTTTCTAGGTTAGAGGCTGGCGTTGTCCAGGTCCTGTCACAGGAACCCCAAGCGCTGTTCAGAGTCCATGTAACTGGGTGATCAATTACCTTTGGTCCTGTGTCCAATCGGGAATAGAGTAAATAGGTGTGCAGATCCCCGTATTTCATGAAGGGTAAAATCACCATGGGCCTGGGGATGCCTTGAGGGCTCACTTCTATACACACACCTGGAATGAAAAACAGAGAGTCAGTTACAAAGAGCCCTTGTTACCAGTGACCAGAAAAAGCACTGCAGGAGCACTGGCCAAATTGAAAACATGTGCTCTCAAGTTAACGGTTAAAAAAACAAAACAAAACAAAACCCTCACAACTCACATGCTGTATTCTAGAATATGGAACACACACTGGATCCACTTCTTGGTATTTCTTTTTCTTTCAGACTAGTGCCAATCTTTGCGTGAAAGCTCTCAAAAATTAATCGAAACCTAGTACAGCCATCTATAAACCCGTGGCGTTTTTGTTATACTGAGTCTAAGTGAGGGGTAGTGACTGCAGCAGAATTCAAGGGCAAACTAGTTTCATGGGATGGTAAAATACTTAATCGTATGAAGAAGTCCCCTGCAACCAAATGCTTAAAACTATTGGAAGAATTCTGAGGGCCAATAGGTGAAATTCACATCTCTAAATGTTAACACATACATGGGGAAAAAAACATCATTTGTCGTGGATGCTAGACTCAGAGCCTGTCTGTCACCTGAGATCAAGCTTACAAAGCTCTTGCACGTGGTGGTACAATTACAAAGCGCCATTGTTCTCAGAGTCTGCTGAAGTCAATAGTTACAAATGAGCAACAGTCGTTTCTTTGACATAACATTGTCTCCAAACATTAGTTTTCCCATCTCTCTGCAGTGTCCATCATAATAAAACTTTGAAAGTTCCCCAAAGAATTTAGCATTTATCAAGTCACAGGACAGCAAAAAAAAAAAAAAGTCAGCAGAATATTCAATGATTTTTAGGTCGCTCTTCCCTCCTGGAATAGTATCACACAGTAACCACTTGATACGGGCTCTCCATTTTGTATTTTTTAGCAAACAGTGCCACAAAACCAAATTCTGCCTATTAAATCATTGACTCAAATCACTTGAATCAAGGGCCATGAAACTGTCAGTGTAGATCCCAAGAAACCAGTACTTGAAAGATGTCAATAAATTGTTTCTCAAAGATGATCTATGGAATTTGTCTATTTTTACAGCTTTACTCCACTAGCTTTTGATTCATGGATAAACTAAATCAATACAAATTATAGCATAACCAGCTTTCATGTCTTGTAACTGAGGTAACCAGGGGCCGTTTTAATCCACAATCACCTAGAACTCTGTGGACAGGAAACATTCCTGAGCCCACTGATGTCCAGGAAAATGCAGGCCTATTTTTACAACCAGCCTCAGAAAACATAACCGTAAGAAGTCTTTTGGGTGAAAACTCCCTTATTTTTATCTTATTTTATTTTTTGCCACACTGTGCAGCTTCCGGGATCTTAGTTCCCTGACCAGGGATCGAACTCGGGCCCCCTGCAGTGGAAGCGCCCAGTCCTAACCACTGGACCGCCAGGGAAGTCCCGAAAAACCCGATGTTATAAATTGCTTCGGAGTTATACAAAGTGTAAAATTTATCTGCCCCAGAGATTTTTCCTGTGGCCCAGAGTGGATCAGCCGAGCCCCTCCGGCCACCCAGTCCTATGTTTCTCTGAGTACCTAGGAGTCGGATGACATTTGGGTGGTTGAAGTCTTTCATGCACGCAGCTTCACTGAGAAACTCCTCAATCTCTCGCTGCGAAAAGTTGTCCACTGAAAGAAAAGACAGAAAATGTTAGGCACGAGTTACTTACTCAGAGAAGGGGAGGGGGCAGTAGCAATTTTGTTCTTTAAAAGTAAAATCAGGGGCTTCCCTGGTGGCGCAGTGGTTGAGAGTCCGCCTGCCGATGCAGGGGACACGGGTTCGTGCCCTGGTCTGGGAAGATCCCACATGCCGCAGAGCAGCTGGGCCCGTGAGCCATGGCCGCTGAGCCTGCGCGTCCGGAGCCTGTGCTCCGCAACGGGAGAGGCCACGGCGGTGGGAGGCCCGTGTACCGCAAAAAAAAAAAAAAGTAAAATCAGGCAAAGGCAAAATGATAGCAACAGTAAACGAGTGTTTGTCAGAGACTGGTCGGGGGAGGGATGAATAGTTGGCGTTCGGGGATTTTAGGAAGGTGAAACTTCTGTATGACCCTGGAATGGTGCACACAGGGCATCATGCATCTGTCAAAACCCACAGAACAAACACAAGGTGAACCCTAATGAAACCTATGCGTTTCAGTTAATAATGTATCGCTACGGGTTCATCCATTATAAAAAATGTACCACACCCATGCAAGATGTTAACAGGGCAGACTGTGTGAGGGGAGGGGGCATATGGGAACCCTCTACTTTCTGCCCAATTTTTTTTTTTTTTTCCCAGCTGAGCTGCAAGGCATACGGGATCTTAGTTCCCTGGCCAGGGGTCAAACCCATGCCCCCTGCAGTGGAAGCCCCGAGTCTTAATTACTGGACTGCCAGGGAAGTCCCTGCCCAATTTTTCTATAAACCTAAAACTGCTCTAAAAATGAAGGCATATTAGTTTAAAAAAACTAAAATCAGATCCAACTGATCTGTTGCAATGATTTTTGCCTTCAAAAAAGAAAGAACACATGCTCCTCTCTTTCACCACGTTTCTTGCAAGTCTGGTTGCCCAATCACGCCTTGTGAACTAGATACACTTTCATACTGAGTTTTTGGAATTAAGCCAATTTAAGAGAAACATTTAAAATTCTATATTATGGTAAGTGAAATAAGCCAGTCACATGAGGACAAATCCTGTATGATTCCACTTTTATGAGGTATTTAGAGAAGTCAAATTCACAGAGACAGAAAGTAGAATGGTGGCTGCCGGAAGCAGGAGGGGGCATGGGGGATGGAGGGTTGTTGTTTAATGGGTACGGAGTTATGGTTTTGCAAGGCGAGAAAGTTCTGGAGATGGATGGTGGTGATGGTTGCACAACAATGTGAATGTACTGAATGTCCCTGAACTGTACACTTAAAAATGGTTCGGATGGTATGTTTTATGTTATGTGTATTTCACCACAGTTAAAATCAAACACAAAGCCAAGCATACCTTAGGGAATCTGCTTTAACGGGGGGAAGTGTTGATTGAAATTACATGTAAGAGCATGTAGTACAGGGTCTGTACCTCCTATGGGCTTAAGATATATTAATCTTCCTATCCAAGCAAATTTAAGCACAAAAATTCTACAGACCTGCAAAATGTCTGCCAACTTTGCCCCAAAAAACCAGGTGAAGTGGGCAAACCCCTTCCCCAGGGTCTAACCCCTCCAGGCAAGTGTAGATGAGCCTGGGTTTCAGAGGCCAGAGACTGGGCTTTTAATCTTTGGTAATTAGCATGGATACAATTCACATACAAGTTACTCTAATTAAGTAAAAGGATTGCAGAACCAAGGCCAGAGAGGAAACAGGTTCCAGGCCCAGCTCCTTTTACTAGGGCCCCTAAACTTTCTACTGGTGAATTAGGATAAATGATGGAAGGAGCCTTCCCAGGGACACGCTGAGAGGTTAACAGAAAAATGAGAGAGGCAGGAAGGATGCTGACTGTGGCTTGATACCCAGACTCGGCTCCACACCGGGTTCAGCTCCAGTCAGTACTCTAACTTCGGGTTTTCTCAGTCTATGGAGGAGATTACCCACACCTACTTCCTAGCTGTACTGATTTCCTGCTCCTGCTGTACTGATGAAATGTGGGAATAACTGCAGTGCCCTCTGGCACACAGTAAGAATGACATAAGGGCTTCCCTGGTGGCACAGTGGTTGAGATTCCGCTTGCCGATGCAGGGGACACGGGTTCGTGCCCCGGTCCGGGAAGATCCCACATGCCATGGAGCGGCTGGGCCCGTGAGCCATGGCTGCTGAGCCTGCACGTCCGGAGCCTGTGTTCCGCAACGGGAGAGGCCACAGCAGTGAGAGGCCCGCGTACCGCAAAAAAAAAAAGAATGACATAAGTACTGGCCATTATTATGTATATAAAAAGCTTGAAAAAGCAAAAAGCACCAGCCCGTCTGACTTGGTTATTATGGTTACTTTTTATATTTAAATGAAAACTTCAGCCTCCAATTCTGGTTAAGAAGTCTCAGTACATGCTTATAATCTAACTGATGCTTTAATGCCCAATAAACAGTGGATTTAAATTTTAGGAAGAAACCAATTTTACTTTACCCCTTGATCAAAAATAATATTGAATACATACAAGGGGTAAAGGAGGAAGCAATATTAAGAGCATTAACAAACACAGCACCAAATAATTTTCCTCTGTATGAATTGTGAAGACAACTGCAGGTGAATGGTGTATGATCATGGTCAATTTCATGGGTGCCCAGCTGGACACCTGAAGAACCGAACTTAGACAATCATGTGTCTCCAGGCCCTGGAGATGCTTCTTGGAGAAGGGCATGGGGGGACCCGTTATCATGTTCCGCCATTGCAGTCTGGTCCATCTATGGTGAGGAAAACTCCGGCCCAACCCTCCTCCTTTCTAGCTATTTGATTTGGACAAGTCACCACCTTTCTGAGCCTTAGTTTCCTTATCTAAATGGACATGGGCACAGACTCTGAAGGGCTCTAACTGGCACCTGCCACTATTTTTGTCAACACTGTAGTTCATTCTCCTCCATGCTGCAACCAAAGTGAACTTTCTAGCATGTAATAATATGCTCTTGTCCTTATTTGCTTAAGACTCTTAATAGCGCTTTACTACTTGTGGGATGAAAACAGATTCTGTGTGATGACTTATCAGGCCCTTCCTGACCCAGATGTAAGCACTCTTCCCAGCTCCCTTGGAGATTGCAGTTTATGATCATAGCTCTTGATATGCCTTTAACCAAAGGATATTTCTCCTCTCTCTGGGAATCTTACCTTCCAGGCAGTACACAGCTTCCTGCAGACCACACAACCACCCCCAAGGGAGGAAGTGAACCCACCAAGCTAAGCCACACCAATCCCTGGGGTCAGACGCTGCTACCAGCCCAGTCCTGCCTTGGAAATTCATGCTTTACTTTGGAATCATTATCTCTACTAAGTGATAAGAGAGGGGGAGGGAGAGAGTAAAAAGAACAAATGTTATTGCCTTGAGTGTGCTAGGGCTCAGGGTGGGCCACCCCAAAACATGTCACAATGGCATATTGATTATTTTGAATTACAGTTACTTAGGAAACAGCCAATGCAAGAGGGACACTCTGACACTCCTTTCTGTCCTCCTGAAAGCAGAAGATAAATCTCTCTTGTGAAAGATGAAGGACACCCTTATCGCCAGAGATAGGGAATTCTGGCTGAAGAAGCCTGTATAAACAAACCTTGTTAGTTCTTTCTTTCTTTTTTAACATCTTTATTGGAGTATAATTGCTTTACAAGGGTGTGTTAGTTTCTGCTTTATAACAAAGTGAGTCAGCTATACATATACATATGTTCCCATATCTCCTCCCTCTTGCATCTCCCTCCCACCCTCCCTATCCCACCCCTCTAGGTGGTCACAAAGCCCCTAGCTGATCTCCCTGGGCTATGCGGCTGCTTCCCACTAGCTATCTATTTTACATTTGGTAGTGTTTATAAGTCCATGTCACCCTCTCACTTCGTCCCATCTTACCCTTCTCCCTCCCTGTATCCTCAAGTCCATTCTCTACGTCTGCATCTTTATTCCTGTCCTGCCCCTAGGTTCTTCAGAACCATTTTTTTTTTTAGATTCCATATATATGAGTTAGCATACGGTATTTGTTTTTCTCTTTCTGACTTACTTCACTCTGTATGACAGACTCTAGGTCCATCCACCTCACTACAGATAACTCAATTTTGTTTCTTTTTATGGCTGAGTAATATTCCATTGTATATATGTGCCACATCTTCTTTATCCATTCATCTGTCAATGGACACTTAGGCTGCTTCCATATCCTGGCTATTGTAAACAGAGCTGCAATGAACACTGTGGTACATGACTCTTTTTGAATTATGGTTTTCTCAGGGTATATGCCCAGTAGTGGGATTGCTGGGTCATATGGTAGTTCTATTTTCAGTTTTTAAGGAACATCCATACTGTTCTCCATAGTGGCTGTATCAATTTACATTCCCACCAACAGTGCAAGAGGGTTCCCTTTTCTCCACACCCTCTCCCTTGTTAGTCCTTTAAATTGACTACCCCAAGCCCAAACTTTGAGCTTTGCTTTGATTCTTCACTTATTGAACACCTAAAACCCACGTTTCTCTGTCCTGTCAATTCCTCACAAATTTACTATTTCTTTGTCTAAAACATATAAAAGCTGCCTCTTTGGCCACTTCGTAGGTCCCATTTCTATGACATTTCCTGCACATGGATTAAAACTTATTTCTTCTTCTCCTGTTAATCTGTCTTGTGTCAATTTTATTAGGCCAGCCACAAGAACTTAAAAGGGGTGGAGGGGGAAATCCCCCCTCCCTGACAAGTGTAAAGAATATGTAATATTCTGAATCACTTTGCTGTACATCTGAGACATTGTAAACCAACTTTACTTCAATAATAAATAAATACATAAATGAATACATAAATAAAGAAAACCAAACATTAAAAAAAAAGAATATATGATGCAGGTATGAAGAGCTCATTACAGTAACTTTCCCTCTGTGACCTTAATAGTGCTTTGGCTGGCCTTCTGACCCATTGGTGACCGAGACCATGACATATGAACTCCATCATTCATCACTGGCCTGATGAAACACTGGATACTGAAGCAGCTGCCCACCCTCAGAAGAATGGGTTTCATCAGGGTTAACTCACACTTCATGGTTTTCACGGCCACCTTCTGAGAGGTCCCATCCTGCTGATTAAGATTTCCTTCCATGACAGACCCAAACTCTCCTGTGAAGTAAAACAACATCTATATTGACCTTGTGCAAAATCTCTCTTGCCCACAGAAATGCAATAGCACTGTAGCTGCTGTTTTCACGTGGCTCCATTGTGACCCCAACACAGCAGCTGGGCAGAGCTGGCCAGGTCACCCACACTGGTAAACCCAGGGCACAGGCCATGCCCTAGCCTCCTGCCTGTCACAAGCTTAGTTGGCTCAGACTTAGCTCAGCTCATCATTTTATTAAGCATCATAACTGATTCAAGAAACTTACAAGACAACATGGAAATTGTTACTGACATGTATCAAGTACAAACTCTTAATCCCATTATCATTTATCCTAAGACCATTTTGACAAATATGTATTTTCACCTCTGTTCCTATTTAATTAGGAAGGTGACAAGAATAGTAAACTTAAGAACTAGAGGAATAAATTGAAAGTATATAGGAAGCTGACCAATGAACTGCGTGCATTTTAATGAAGAAAGGAAATTAATATTTTTCAAGAGCCTACTGTGTTTGTTAGGCTCTGCAGAGGCCCTTTTCATAGGCCAAATCTGAGTTTCAAAAATCGCTGTTTACTTTTTCATTTTAACAGTTATAAGATAGAACTATTTGTATTATAACTTAAAGTCACAAAAATGGTATTTTATTGAATAAATGTATATTTTTTAAATGGCTGTGAACTGCTTACCTTCTTACTCACATTTTAAAAGAATTAAACGCTTACCTTCACCCAGAATTTTCCCAAGAATTAGAAGGTTCCTGTCAATCACGACATCTTCTAGTTTATTTTGCAGTTCCTCACTGACACCCAAGCTATGTACTATAAAAGGAGTCACAGAACATACATGACCTGTCAGTATGCTTCCTTTCATCTGAATATAATTAAAATTGTATATAAAGTATAAAGTCCTATAAAAAAGTTAAACAGTTTTCTCATTTTATATCCATAGCTCTCCCCCCAAAATGCCAGTAGTAAAATATCACACTTAATCCTACTTAATGATTAGACTGAGTAAAATGAATGTTTCAGGGCAAACTAATCCTGAAGGATTATAAAAATCAGAACCATATTTCTCTTCCCACTGGGTGGTAGCAGCAGCTGGCAATCAGATTCATGCAGGGGGGCTTTGCCCTTGACTCAAAGGAGTGAGGAAGGTAAGTCAATATTCTTTCTTTTCTTTTTTTTTTAATTTTTAAATATTTATTTATAAATTTATTTGGCCACACCGGGTCTTAGTTGCAGTACACGGGATCTTCGTTGCCGTGTGAGGGATCTTTGTTGCGTCACGTGGGATCTAGTTCCCTGACCGGGGATCACACCCAGGCCCCCTGCATTGGGAGCTCGGAGTCTTAACCACTGGACCACCAGGGCAGTCCCAAGTCAATATTCTTTCTAGTGGAGCATTTACTAGTATACCCCTAACTGTGGGATACAAAAAAGTCATCAGGACACCTCCCCTGCCCTCCCATGCCAGGGAAGGTGGCACAGAATCCACAGGAAACATGTAGAGAACAAGGTACAGTTTGTTTTACATATGGTATATAGAACCTCATTATAATGACATAGAAAGTGCTAAATTGAATACTTGGTGGGGGACTGAAGATTCAGATTTTCTATAAGGCATAGATATGCAGGACAGACAATCAGTGTTATCAATAAAAGGTGTTGGGGCTTCCCTGGTGGCGCAGTTGTTGAGAGTCCGCCTGCCGATGCAGGGGACGCGGGTTCGTGCCCCGGTCTGGGAGGATCCCACATGCCGCGGAGCGGCTGGGCCCGTGAGCCATGGCCGCTGAGCCTGCACATCCGGAGCCTGTGCTCCACAACGGGAGAGGCCACAACAGTGAGAGGCCCACATACCGCAAAAATAAATAAATAAATAAATAAATAAAAGGCATTAACCAGGAAAGGGCGACCAATTCAATAGCCATTTGGCAAATGATTCAGTTTGTGCCATAGTTAGGGAATGAGCAAGACTTTGCAAGAAAAAGATGTGATAATTAGAAAGGACACATTAGCTCTTAGTGAAAAAATTTTACCCAAATAGTGCTTCAATCAAGGAAAGAAATTGGTCTAAATGACAGATTTTTTTAAATGCAAGAATAGACATCTAAAAGGCAAAACTTGTAGATTCGAGAAGTAATAACATCCTACATCAAATGAGTTTTTGTTTCATAGTAACCTGCCTTCCATCATCCTAATATTTATTTGTTGTTGTTTGTTTTGTTTTTTGGCAAACATCCAGAAGCTTGAATTTGATAATATTCACACACTTCCAACACTGTTTCTGTAATTATTCAAGAACACAGCTGTCTATTCCCATTCTTTGAAACTAAAAGAGTTCCCACTCTGATTCAGCAAAGCTCAAACCATAACTGTCACAAAGTATGCTAGCCAATTGTTCCCTGACTTGATTGCCAGGAAAAAACAGGAAATGAGCTCAAGATTACGACAGTTGCTTTGCTGTTTCCTTTAAATCCCTCTGCCCACATCTTCTCCTCTCACCCCGAGAGTTCCTTCTTCCCTCCATGGTTCATGGCATCAGGAGTCCTGGTCACTTCACCGTGGGTCCAGCTCCAGATTTCCAGGAAACCGGCCAGTAGGGAAGCCCAGGGCCATGTCTGACTCTCTACTTGTTGGTTTCCAGAGACATGTTGCACATTAAAGATAGTTATTCTTCAACTCCTTTGGCTTTTGTTAGAAATCTATCAATTAATTTGTGGCTTTCTTTGCTCTCAACTATTTTGACTTTTGCCAAAACAGAGAAATGAGAGTCAACTTACAGGTGAGTTCAATGGCTCTCCGACAGAAGGACTTCTTTGCTATGTAACTGACAACCAATTCTGAATCCTCCTCTGTGAAGGCGCTCCTGGGTGAATAAGAACAGACATCTCACACAAGAAGCAGAAGGCTTACCCAGGTTGGGGCTGGTTCCACAAGATGCTACTAAGCTGCTGCCTGTTAAAGGGGCTCTTCTAGTACAAAAACCTTTGTCACTGGGAGAAATAGGCTTCTTTCCTTAGATCCATTTTAGGCTTACCTGGCAATATCAAACAACCCTGTCTAGGAACCATCAAGAGCTGAGAACAACTGATAAGCTCCCAACGGCCAAAGCTGTAACAATTTGAGCAACACGATAAAGTCGTATTGGATTATAACCCAAAGTATAAAATGAATATCCATGAGTCCAGACTGATAATATATATACACACACACACATGCATGTGTGTGTGTGTATGTGTATAAATAAATAAACTGGGGGAAAGAGAGAAGTCTCCTGTGCAGAAGAATTCCAAATATTTTATATAGATACTCTGTCTTTAAAAGACGGGGGTAGCGTTAACTCCTTACCCTGTAAGTGTGAGCTGCATATACTGACTTGCTTCCTAAGAGTCCAGTATAAAAAGGGAGAAAAAATAACTATGGTAGAGAAATCAGGCAGACACCACCTCAGCCAGCTGATCAGGATCAACATCAACAGTGATAAGTCATGTTGACAGTGTGTATCCTTGATGTAATGGGATGAAGATGGCACTCTACCTCTGTAGTCTTCCACTCAATAACCTGTAACCCCCAGTCTAATCATGAGCAGAACATCACACAAATTCCAAGAGAGGGCATCCTACAGAATACCTGACCAGTACTCCCAGAAACTATCAAGTTCAACAAAACAAGGAAAGGCTGGGAAACTGCCATGGCCAAGAGGAGCCTAAGGAGACATGACAACAAAATGTAATGTGGTGTCCTGGATAGGACTCTGGGAAAGAAAAGGGATATTAGGCAAAAAGAAAGGAAACCTGAATAAAGTATGGACTTTGTTAATGATAACGTATTGATATTATTTGACTGACTGTAGCAAATATACTGTCCGAACATAAAATGTTAATAACAGGGGACCCTGGATGTGATGTATATGGAAAGTCTCTATACTACCTTCTCAATTTTTCTGTAAATTTAAAACTTCTCTGAAAAAGAAAACCTATTTTAAAAAATCCATTTAGTCACTGTTTTAGACTAATTGGTGGAAAGTACTATGAATTCATGGGTCTAAATTATAGACTTAACCTCACGTTATCTTGCATATATAGATTATTTTAAAAGAGAGAACACATTTAAAAAATAATATATTTGTATGCAAAGTAAAGAATTTGGAAGGATTTATGCCAAAATAGCAACTGAGACCAGGTAGAAACCCTGGAGTTACAGGTGGGTTTCACTTTCTACTTTCAACTATTCTATATAATTTGATTTAAAAAAAACCTGTAAGAATGTTACTTTTATAAGTAGAAAATAAAGGTATTTTCATTAAAAAATGAACAAATGAAAGGTGTTTGTACAAAATGAACAAATGAATAGGGTGTTGCAGTGAAGACCCAAGGAAACTGACTTCAGTATAAAATAATGTAGAAACTAACCTGTGATCAACTTTTCACTTGTTTTCAGCTTCTGCTCAGCTTAATGGTTCTTGGAGATAATTTTATTTCTAAATATTTGAAACAGTACTGGAATCTTATTAATATATCTGCTGTACTTTGCAGCCCCACTTTTTGGTAAGTTTTAAAACATTCAACATTAAACTTTTCCAAATTATTACAGCTAGGGTTGAATCAGATAATATCTAAGATCTATTTTGGTGGTAAGCTTTTGGGTTCTGTGGAACCATGAGTTAGTGGAGGACTAGCTGATAAGAATGTTTTCACATGGAACATTTTCTTCTGCATTTCTTAACTGCTAGACTATAAGCTACATGTGGGCAGCCCCATGCTTGTCTTGTTCATCTCTCTCCATCCAACCCCTAGAACAGGTTCCGTTTTTTGAACATTCCTTCCTTTCTGCCCAGATTTGAAATGCACTCTTCATTGTATATTCTATTCCCACACACATATGGGCACCCTGTGATGTCCATGCACTGAGTTCTCACCAATACCTCACTGTTCTAATCACTTAACATGTTTTTATACCTGGTAGGATTAGCCCTCTCCACCCAAACTTTTGTGTTTTTCAAAACTGTCTTGACTGTCTCTGCTCATTTACTCTTCAAGGTAAATTTTTTTTTTTAAGATTTTTTTGAGGTGGACCTTTTTTAAAGTCTTTATTGAATTTGTTACAACATTGCTTCTGTTTTATGTTTTGGCTTTTTGGCCACGAGGCATATGGGATCCTAGCTCCCTGACCAGGGATCGAACCTGCACCTCCTGCATTAAACCCACATCCCCTGCATTGGAAGGCGAAGTCTCAACCACCGGACTGCCAGGGAAGTCCCTCAGGTAAATTTTCAAATCAGCTTTTATCAACAATCCTGCAGCAATTTAGATGGTGGTTATATTGAATTTATGGTTAACTTGGGGAAAAGTGATCTCTTGACAAAACTGAGCCTTCCCATCTATGAACATGGTACACATCTTTCCATTTATTTGAGTTGTCTTCTGCAATGTCAGTAAAGTTTAATAAGTTTTTCCACAAAGCTCTTGTACATATACTGGGTTTCTTCTTAGGAACATTATAGTTCTCGTGCTATTGTGGATGGGTTGTCATTCTAGCACTTTGACTTTAATGTATTTTAAAACCAGAATCAAAATATTTTCACAGCATTTAATGTCCTAAAAAATATTAAGTTTCCTCTTAAAGGAAAACAAGAAAGGAGGAAAGCAAGAAGAGACTTTGGAAGAAGTAAAAAGCTTTCACTATTGCCTGCCTTTGTGGCACTGGCCTAAGTAAGAAGCTGCCTTCCCCCAGGGTGTGCATAATACAGGGACCCAGTTGGGTACCGGAGCTGGGCCAGCAGAAGAGGCATTAACGCTTGGCATAGCAACTTCATCGATACCACTGAGCAAAACATTTTAAACTGAGAAACTTACCCAAACTTTGTTTCCTGGAATCTTTTCCTGATGGCCAGAGATATATATAAAGTCAACCCAATCAAAACAAATCCACAAAAGCAGCCAAGGATGATGAGCACAGGATCTTTGTTGCCAGGTGCTGGGGTTGACGAGGGGGCAAAATCTACCCAACCTGGTAAAATACCAATAGAATCAATTCAAAACATCTCTTTGGGATTCGGGATAGTTGATTTACAATATTGGGGAACTCTCTTCATGTCAGTTATAAATGTATAAGCAATTGAAAAAATAGTAAAACTAATATTTAACTGGTACGCTCTAATTTAAAACTCTAGAAATACTGAGCATCAAAATGCTTTATTTCTTTGTAAAAAAAAGTATCAAGAGTAGTTTGAACACTGCTTGCCAGCTTCTAGCCATATAGCTTAGGATATAGAGAGAATGTATTTTCCATGCCCTGACAAATGTCATACTCCTTTCCAAGTTTGGATCAGCTTCCAATGTTTTATCCTTTGCACTTTTAGTGTTGTAAAATACCTCTGTGAGTTCCTTTAATGTTGTGATGAGAAGGCAGAGATTTTGAGTTGCTGCTGAGGCATTTTCTTTTATTTTATTTAAAAAAATATTTATTTATTTATCAATTTACTTATTTGGCTGTGTCAGGTCTTAGTTGCGGCACGTGGGATCTTTTGTTGCGGCGCACGGGCTCTTTGTTGTGGTGTGCAGGCTTCTCTCTAGTTGTGGCGTGCACGGTCCAGAGTGCACGGCCTCAACAGTTGCAGTGTGCGGGCCCTCTAGCTGTGGCGCACAGGCTCACTTTCCCCTCGGCATGTGGGATCTTAGTTCCCCAACCAGGGATCGAACCCGCGTCCCCTGCACTGGAAGGCGGATTCTTAACCACTGGACCGCCAGGGAAGTCCCTGCTGAGGCACTGTATGGTATGACAACCCTGCTTACAACCCAGTATGACAATTTAGAGTCTGGGCATTTTGACAAGGACCTGAGCTTAGGAGTCCTGCTGCAAGTTCCTGCTTTGCTTTCCCGGGGGCACCTTTTAAAATAACCATTTAGAGTTGAGCCCCTGAAAAGTTAAGTACAGGCGTGTTCTACCCTCTCTCTACCGCCTGCTCTGACGTGGGATGAAGGACCACCCTTGCCCTGGCTCTCCCACCTCCTCACCGCACACCCACATCTGGGATCTGTCATAGATCTTGTGACTCTGCTTCCTTTGTGTGGGTGTATTGAAACTGCACAATCAAAATGACCCCAGAGTTTTCACTTCCCCAAAGTGGGAGCTCAGATGCTGAGGGAACTATCTGCCCACCCCATGTGGGTGGTGTGTGCTCCTCATTCAGTGGGCCATTATCTGCATATTCTCAATTCAGTACATCAGCTTCGGGGCCCCTGACACACATGTGAAGACTGTGGCCAGTGTAACTTCCTCTGGGACATCTTTCTCCTTTTCAGCACAACCAGTTCACTCATGTGGGTAAGTCCACCTTCACTGAGTTCCCTGCCTGCACATCTCATGGACCAAATGGCCGCAGCATCAACATGCCCACAGTCAACTATTTCTTTCGTAATTCCACCCACATTCAATTCAAATTCCACTTCCAACACTATCACTTTTTCTTTCTTCTCTACATTTCCATCTTTGTTCACCAGCTCCGTCTCTCACTTATCTGCTTTTGTGAAATGTCATGTGGGTTCGCCCCTGCGAGACAAGGAAGTAACACAGCTCTATGCCTGTTAGATGCATGTGAACTGAATAAGGAAAGCACGATGATCAACTACAGACTTTGAAAGAAGTGACCCAACTGGTCACAACCAAGATGCCCCTGTTATTTATGGAGTGATTTGTGCACTGAAGAGCTGGCGGTGAAGTTTATACAATTACTCACCGTTAATATATGCTGGCACCTTAAATTTGAACCATATTGTTGCGGAACAGGTATGATGTAACTAAACTGTGGTAACTGAAATGTATGCAGACAGGAACCATGCAAAACCAGGACTGCCAGAACAGTAAAGCTTTTCACAGTTTTTTTTTTTTTTTTTTGCAGTATGCGGGCCTCTCACTGTTGTGGCCTCCCCCGCTGCGGAGCACAGGCTCCGGACGCGCAGGCTCAGCGGCCATGGCCCACGGGCCCAGCCGCTCCGCGGCATATGGGATCCTCCCAGACCGGGGCACGAACCCGTATCCCCTGCATCGGCAGGCGGACTCTCAACCACTTGCGCCACCAGGGAGGCCCAGCTTTTCACAGTTTTGACAGTTTATTATGAATGAAGATGAAAGCTCTGTCATCTTAAACTCTTTCTTTAAAAAAATTGAAGAATAGGACTTCCCTGGCAGTCCAGTGGTTAAGACTCTGTGCTTCCTTCCACTGCAGAGGCCGTGGGTTCGATCCCTGGTCGGGGAACTAAGATCCTAGATCCCACGTGCCACAAGGTGCGGGGGAAAAAAAAAAAAGTAGTATAGTTGATTTACAATGTTGTGTTAGTTTCTGGTGTACAGCAGAGTGATTCAGTTATATGTGTGTGTGTGTGTGTGTGTGTGTGTGTGTGTGTGTATATATATATATATATATATAATATATATTCTTTTTCATATTTTTTTCCATTTTGGTTTGTTACAATATATTGAATATAGTTCCCTGTGCTACACAGTAGGACCTAATTGTTTATCCATTTTATATGTACTAGTTTGTATTTGCTAATCCCAAACTCCTAATTTATCCCTCCCCCACCCCCTTTCCCCTTTGGTAACCATAAGTTTGTTTTCTATGTCTGTGTTAAACTCTGATTTTTTTTTTTTTGTTTTTTTGCGGTACGCGGGCCTCTCACTGTTGTGGCATCTCCCGTTGCGGAGCATAGGCTCCGGACGCACAGGCTCAGCGGCCATGGCTCATGGGCCCAGCCGCTCCGCGGCATGTGGGATCTTCCCAGACCAGGGCACGAACCCGTGTCCCCTGCATCGGCAGGCGGACTTTCAACCACTGCGCCACCAGGGAAGCCCTAAGCTCTGATTTTTAACCTGTGCCTCTAGAATCAGAATCTCACTGTCCCTGAATTTCTGACAGGTAGGCGTGCCTTGTGTCCCCAACACCAATTACTAATGTTCCATTGGGACTGGGCTTATGGGCTATAGGAGCTGTAATATGGGTCCAATTTGGCACTAAAAGGGAGAACATATTTGAGGGTCACTGGGACAGACATAGGGGGACTCAACGGTCTGTTCCCAAGTCCTGTCTGCTACGGCTGCAAAGGCTATATATTTGACAAGAACTTGTAAATGCACAAATCATACCCATATAGATGGCTGCGTAGAGTTTACGGTAGCAGTTCATTACCAAACAGCCTAGGGCAGATCAGAGTCAGAACAAAAGCGGCTGCCCTGGTCTACAGAAGCAAACACAGCATTTGGGCCACTTGGGGCACCACGGCATCACCCTGCTTAAGGCCACTCCAACAACAAGCAGAAGCCAGCACGCAGGGGTGGGCATTTAGCTGAGCGAGCCCAGCGCTGTGTAAAGATGGCTTCTGTAGGAAATGCTTCTTGTTCTGTATCAGTCAATCACAAAGCATGTTACCTAAGGTTTGAATGACTAATAACAGAGCAACCTGCACCGCTTAAAGCAAACAAACAGTGCCAATTATAGAGCGCTGAGGATTAGCCACACTGCCTATCCAAAATTCAGTCATGTAGTTTGGATGCATTTAAACTAAATTCAATACTATATATAAAACAGCTAACTAATAAGGACCTACCGTATAGCGCAGGGAACTCTACTCAATACTCTGTAATGACCTATGTGGGAAAAGAATCTAAAAAAGAGTGGATATATGTACATGTATAACTGACTGACCCTGCTGTACACCTGAAGCTAACACAACATTGTAAATCAATTATACTCTAATAAATGTTAAAGGCAAAACCAAAAAACCTAAATTCATTAAGTCCAGTCAAATTCTGGGTTCTGAAAGGGATGAATCTTCCTAGGAAGTTATTACACCGCATAGTAATAGTAGTGGGAAGACGCAAGGGTATCGACAGCTCTGTGATCAACTATCAACTATCCTCATCACTGCGAAATTTCCTTTTGGTCTTTATGTTTCATTCTTAAACAAGCCGTCCACGCCACAGGCTACTCTCTGGCCACCTGTGTGTTGCCCGGATGGATGTTCCGTCAGCCAGTCGGGCACCAGCTCTCACCGTGTGCAGGGACAAATATTTTCACTGGGTCACTGAAGGGCCCGACTCCCCCTTTGGTGATGGCTGCAATCCTCACGGTGCATGAGGCGTTGTGGACTTGAACAGAAAGCTGAGCAAGACTGTCGTTCTGGCCGACCTCTTCTGACAGCTCTTTCTGGGGACAGAGAGGAAAGGAAAGGAAAGGAAACACTGAGGCACCAGGGGCCTTGTTGCCCGAGGGCAGTTCTTCCAGAGGGAAGCTGCCCCACCCACATCCCAGGGGCAGCGGCTGTGTTTCCACAGCATCCCTTCCTCACTCAGGCCACAGCCAAGGGAGCCACTAGGCGGGCAGTGATGCAGGACAGGCTGGCAGCATCCTCAGGTCTTGGGGATCTGGGCCTACTAGGGTCGTGCGAACATGGTACTTAGAGGGGTCAGTGAAGAAACCTCTGGAAGAAAGGGAACATGTGGCAGATGCACCCGAAGGCAAGAGCAGGACTGTCTCCTCGACACCCCCGCCCTCAGAATCCCCCGAGAACACTGCCCAGGAGCTGCCCTGAACCTTGACATGGACCACCTGCCAGCTTCCTTGAACCAGCGCAAGTGGGCTCGTGTTCCTTGCAATTCTAAGAGTTGTGACTACAGTCTACATTTAGAAGGGCACTGACACTTTTTCTTCCAGCGACAAACACACAGCGTGCTCCATTTTCAAAAATCTGGCTTTACTTATTCTGTTTTAAAGCCATTGCTGCACAACTTGACCCATTAAAACATGGGGGATGGGGGAGATTTTTGAAAAAATAACCAGGGGAAAAAATACTTTCCCCTTTGTTTCCAAACCTTGACTATCATGGTGTTCTCTGGCGTGGGAAACTAATTTTGCGTTTGGGATTGGCTTTTCAGATAGGAACCATAGGGTTGGTGAAGGCTGAAATGTAGCACTAGGAACATGTCTTCAATTCTGAATTATGGAGATATGTTTTCACAGAGAGATATCACACATGGAACACAGATATCATGGATCAGCAATGGATAGCAGGGGCCTGGTTTGGGTGGTAACTTCCTCCCCTGGTCACTCATGCTGGTCACCTCTCCCAGTGGTGCTGGGTGGAACCAGGTCAGCCCTTACGGAGAGGGCAGTCTCATCACTCATGACCAATGGGGGCACCTGGGTCAGCCACCTGGAGACTGTTTCTAATCTAAACAGGCAGTGACCATCAGGACCTAGAAACGTCCCCAGACAAGGGATGAAAGGGAAAACTATGGTCTTCATTTTTTTTTTTTTTTGGTTTTTTAACCCCATTGGACTCAGTGCCTAAAAGATTTGCCATAGATTTTTTGTTAATTAGGTAGACACATGAGTCATTTTTTTGGATATATCAAAGGCATTTTCTGTATGGCTAACCCAGTTTTGATTATGTGTTAGCTGGTCATTCTCTCTATAATGTGGGGAGGACAGAAAATCATCAAGGAGAGTAACTTCATTGTTAAAGCCTCACAGTCATGGAACCTGGACGGGCAGCTGAGAAGTACTGCATATACCCCACAGTTTAAAACCTAACAGCTCTTCAAAGTACAAAAGACTTCATGCCTGACAAGGAACATGGGGCCTGCTCCTGGTGTCATACATTTTGTCTGCAAAGATTCAAACGCAATACCTTGTTTATGAGAAAGATTATCTTAAAATAAGGGGACACACATAGTTTTGAAAGAATTCAATCCCAAGAAGAAGAGAAATCCTAACAAAACCAAAATTATCCTTTTGGAAATGAACATAAAAGCAGTTGATAACACCTATGCCCATAGGGCCTATAACTCCCTATGAAACCCAGAGGAGTTACTTTTTAATTTCCACCTCCTACTCTTTGAGTTAATAAATGTAAGGAGTTAATCTGTGAAGTGCTTGAAACAGTGCCTGACCCAGAGCAAAGGTTACCCAAGAGTCACAAGGGCTACCATCACAGTTGGCATTATCCTGAATCTTTTTAAAATTTAATTAACTAATTAATTTTACAAATTTATTTATTTATTTTTGGCTGCATTGGGTCTTCGTTGCTGTGCGCGGGCTTTCTCTGGTTGCGGTGAGCGGGGGCTACTCTTTATTGCAGTGCGCGGGCTTCTCATTGCGGTGGCTTCTCTTATTGAGGAGCACGGGCTCTAGGCGCATGGGCTTCAGTAGTTGTGGCATGTGGGCTCAGTAGTTGTGGCTCACGGGCTCTAGAGCATAGGCTCAGTAGTTGCAGCGCATGGGCTTAGTGGCTCCGCGGCACATGGGATCTTTCCAGACCAGGGATCAAACCCGTGTCTCCTGGTTAAGGTGGATTCTTAACCACTGCGCCACCAGGAAAGTTCTAACCTGAACCTTGAAGCATGGAAATGATGCCAGCCACGGCTCACTGGGAACCCATTTTGGAAATACATAAAAAATCATCCTACTTTAGGGGTGGAATTGTAATCAATGTTGAAGTAGTGATTAGAAAGATAAATGATAAACACTTAGTGGAGGTGTCCAATTTTCTCCAAGAATATCCTTAAATAGTAACCTCAAATTAAAACCTCAAATTTAAACATGATTCCCAATGTTAAAAATTGATGTAATTTATTCATACTGTTTTGATGCCAAATACGTAAAGAAAGGTGTGAACACATCCATATCCCCAAGTATTTTAGTTTTGATCTTGAAAGTTGGCAGAGATCCATCTAATTTCAGACAGCTGTAGGAGCCCCCCTGCTCACCCCCTGTGTGTTATCTCTCTTGCTCTCAGGGTGCAGACCGCCGAAGGAGGGGTCATCTCATTGGCACAATGTGGTCTGGCCACAGGACACAGGTCATGGGTCAGCTGCACATTTCTCATTTACTGAGCTTTCAGTTTCACCAACACAGGCCCATATCTCTAAGAACTTAAAACCTAAAGGCATTGTCAGGTAATGAAATCAGTTTGACTACAACTTTACTTACATAGAAAACGTATGGACCTTGCCTGTTGGGGAAAGTAACAGCACATCTTTGGAAACACAGTTTCTTTTTTCTCATTGTGTGGCTTCAGTGTTGGTCAGGGCAACTGGATATCTGTTTTCACTTATCAAAAAGACCTTAATATCTCCAACTCTGTAAGAATTCACAACCCCATAATTTGTAACTGCAATTAAGAATATAGGTAATCCCCTGGCGGTCCAGTGGTTGGGACTCCGCACTTTCACTGCCGAGGGCCTGGGTTCAATCCCTGGTTGGGGAACTAAGATCCTGCAAGCCATGCAGCACAGCCAAAAAAGAAAAAAGAGTATGGCCCATTTCAAAATTACTAAGGGGGAGACTGGTTCAAGATGGCAGACTAGAAATAGGTGCACTTACTCCCTCTTGCAAGAGCACCAGAATCACAACTAACTGCTGAACAATCATCGACAGGAAGACACTGGAAGTCACCAAAAAAGACACCCCACATCCAAAGACAAAGAAGAAGCCATAATGAGATGGTAGCAGGGGCGCAATCACAATAAAATCAAATCCCATAACCGCTGGGTGAGTGACTCACAAACTGGAGAACGCTTATAGCACAGAAGTCCACCCACTGGAGTGAAGGTTCTGAGCCCCACATCAGGCTTCCCAACATGGGGGTCCGGCAACAGAGGGGGAATTCCTAGAGAATCAGACTTTGAAGGCCAGTGGGATTTGACTGCAGGACTTCGACAGGACTGGGTGAAACAGAGACTCCGCTCTTGGAGGGCACACAAAAGTGCACATCAGGACCCAGGGGGAAGGAGCAGTGACCCCATAGAAGACTCAAGCAGACCTACCTGCTAGTGTTGGAGGGTCTCCTGCAGAGGCGGAGGGTGGCTGTGGCTCACCATGGGGACAAGGACACTGGCAGCAGAAGTTCTGGGAAGTATTCCTTGGTATGAGCCCTCCCAGAGTCCACCATTAGCCCCACCAAAGAGCCTGTAGCCTCCAGTGCTGGGTCACCTCAGGCCAAACAACCAACAGGGAGGGAACTCAGCCCCACCCATCAGCAGTCAAGCGGATTAAAGTTTTACTGAGCTCTGCCCACCAGAGCTGTAACACCTAGCTATATCCACCACCAGTCCCTCCCATCAGGAAGCTTGCACAAGCCTCTTTGATAGCCTCACCCACCAGAGGGCAGACAGCAAAAGCAAGAAGAACTACAATCCTGCAGCCTGTGGAAGGAAAACCACATTCACAGAAAGATAGACAAAATGAAAAGGCAGAGGACTATGTACCAGATGAAGGAATAAGATAAAACCCCAGAAAAACAACTAAATGAAGTAGAGATAGGAAACCTTCCAGAAAAAGAATTCAAAATAATGATAGTGAAGATGATCCGGGACCTTGGAAAAAGGATGGAGGCAAAACTCGAGAAGATGCAAGAAATGTTTAACAAAGACATAGAAGAATTAAAGAACAAACACCTAGAAGAATTAAAGAACAAACAAACAGAGATGAATAGTACAATAACTGAAATGAAAAATACACTAGAAGGAATCAGTAGCAGAATAACTGAGGCAGAAGAACGGATAAGTGACCTGGAAGACAGAATGGCAGAATTCACTGCTGCAGAACAGAATAAAGAAAAAAGAATGAAAAGAAATGAAGACAGCCTAAGAGACCTCTGGGACAACATTAAATAAACCAACATTCACATTATAGGGGTCCCAGAAGGAGAAGAGACAGAAAAAATATTTGAAGAGATTATAGTTGAAAACTTCCTTAACACAGGAAAGGAAACAGCCACCCAAGTCTAGGAAGCACAGAGAGTCCCAGGCAGGACAAACCCAAACAGAAACAAAATGAGACACACAGTAATCAAACTGACAAAAATTAAAGACAAAGAAAAAATATTAAAAGTAACAAGGGAAAAAGGACAAATAACATACAAGGGAACTCCCATAATGTTAACAGCTGATTTCTCAGCAGAAACTCTACAAGCCAGAAGGGAGTGGCACGATATATTTCAAGTGATGAAAGGGAAGAACCTACAACCAAGATTACTCTACCAGGCAAGGATGTCATTCAGATTTGACAGAGAAATCAAAGCTTTACAGACAAGCAAAAGCTAAGAGAATTCAGCACCACCAAACCAGCTCTACAACAAATGCTAAAGGAACTTCTCTAAGTGGGAAACACAAGAGAAGAAAAGGACCTACAAAAAGCAAACCCAAAACAATTAAGAAAATAGTAATAGGAACATACATATCGATAATTACCTTAAATGTGAATGGATTAAATACTCCAACAAAACATACAGGCTTGTTGAATGGATACAAAAACAAGACCCACATATATGCTGTCTACACAAGACCCACTTCAGACCTAGGCACACATACAGACTGAAAGTGAGGGGATGACGAAAGATATTCCATGCAAATGGAAATCAAAGGAAAGCTGGAGTAGCAATACTCATATCAAATAAAATAGACTTTAAAATAAAGAATGTTACAAGAGACAAGGAAGTGGTTTCCCTGGTGGTGCAGTGGTTAAGAATCTGCCTGCCAATGCAGGGGACACAGGTTCGAGCCCTGGTCCAGGAAGATCCCACAAGCCACGGAGCAACAAAGCCCGTGCGCCACAACTACTGAGCCTGCACTCTACAGCCCGTGAGCCACAACTACTGAAGCCCGCACACCCAGAGTCTATGCTCCGCAACAAGAGAAGCCAGTGCAATGAGAAGCCTGTGCACCACAACAAAGAGTAGCCCCTGCTCGCCACAACTAGAGAAAGCCTGCGCACTGCAATGAAGACCCAATGCAGCCAAAAATAAAATAAATAAATTAAAAAAATTAAAAGACAAGGAAGGACACTACATAAAGATCAAGGGATCAATCCTATAATATGTAACAATTATAAATATATATGTACCCAACATAGGAGCACCTCAATACATAAGGCAAATGCCAACAGCTATAAAAGAGAAATCAACAGTAACACAATAATAGTGGGGGACTTTAACACCTCATTTACACCAATGGACAGATCATCTAGACAGAAAATTAGTAAGGAAACACAAGCTTTAAATGACACAGTAGACCAGAGAGATTTAACTGATATTTATAGGACATTCCAAAAACAGCAGATTACACTTTCTTCTCAAGTGCACATGGAACATTCTCTAGGATAGATCACACCCTGGGCCACAAATCAAGCCTAGGTAAATGTAAGAAAATTGAAATCACATCAAGCATCTTTTCTGACCACAATGCTATGAGATTAGAAATCAATTACAGGGGAAAAAAATGTAAAAAACAAACACATGGAGGCTAAACAATATGTTACTAACTAACCAAGAGATCACTGAAGAAATCAAGAAATGACCACGATGATCCAAAACCTATGGGATGCAGCAAAAGCAGTTCTAACAGGGAAGTTTATAGCAATACAAGCCTACCTCAAGAAACAAGAAAAATCTCAAATAAACAATCTAACCTTACACCTAAAGGAATTAGAGGAAGAAGAACAAACAAAACCCAAAGTTAGTAGAAGGTAAGAAATCATAAAGATCAGAGGAGAAATAAATGAAATAGAAACAAAGAAAACAATAGCAAAGATCAATAAAACTAAAAGCTGATTCTTTGAGGAGATAAACAAAATTGAAAAACCTTTTGCCAGACTCATCACGAAAAAGAGGGAGAAGACTCAAGTCAATAAAATTAGAAATGAAAAAGGAGAAGTTACAACAGACACCGCAGAAATACAAAGCATCCTAAAAGACTACTACAAGCAACACTCTGCCAATAAAATGGACAACCTGGAAGAAATGGACAAATTCTTAGAAAGGTATAACTTTCCAAGACTGAACCAGGAAGAAATAGAACATATGAACAGACCAATCACAAGTAATTAAATTGAAACTGTGATTAAAAATCTCCCAACAAACAAAAGTCCAGGACCAGATGGCTTCACAGGTAAATTCTACCAAACATTCAGAGAAGAGCTAACACACATTCTTCTCAAGCTCTTCCAAAAAGTTTCAGAGGAAGGAACACTCCCAAACTCATTCTACAAGGCCACCATCA